>NC_138168.1:68004767-68619767 GCF_964165515.1 Mesoplodon bidens | reverse complement strand
AAAGCTAAATCATAATAGAAGTTTTGATCATAAGCCAAATAGTTGAAGCATATCAAGTCTCTAAAGAAATACATATAGATTTATGTACACATTGTATTTATTGCTGGATGTTAAAAATGGAAGAATTGGTATTGACCTAGAAGTTATTTCCAAAGTGTTCCGTTAAAGAGATCTGCATCTGAGCTGCTGACCTCCTCTTATAAGACTGGCACAAGATGTTAAGCTTTCTATGTTGTAGTGCATTCCTGGATGTGAATGTCAAGGATATGTACACATTAGATCTCAAGTATAAATCGTCTTGCAGAATAGTGGGGCTAGTTATGAAATGGGTTATTCTCTAACACATAGTAGTTAGCAGCTATTAGGCATTAGCATTTACAAAGCACTGCAACATTGGGGCTTTCACGTTATCTTTCACTTTACAGAGCAGGAACCTCGAGCTCTGTATGCAAGTGTTGTCTGGTCTTCCTACTCCCAGGAAGGGGCAAAGCGTAGGATGTGAAGTCAGATTTTCTGGCTAAGGTCCAAGGCCCTCTCTACGCTGCCACAGCTGTCTCTATGAACATGGTTGGTCCCTTGTTGGTGATTTCCTTATGCAAAGTATGTTAGTGTCTATTTTAGATTTATTTTGTTCATACAATGGAAGGGGCTGAGTCTTAGCAGTACAACTGTGAAATTACCAGAGTGTATGACAGAATGATAGAATCATGATTTAAGGTCATATACACAAATTCCATCCATTTTGTATGGCTTTTATCCCTCTAGTGGCCAAATAGCAGTTTTCCACAATTTGGGTATGATGATTCCTAGGCTTATACTATTAATAGGCTTTTGAAAGAGTCAATTTAAAAACTGCAATCCAATAAGATAATGAAGTTAAAAGCGGCTGTATTTGGGCTTCCCTGGTGGCACAGTTGTTGGGAGTCCGCCTGCCGATGCAGGGGACGCGGGTTCATGCCCCAGTCCGGGAGGATCCCACGTGCCGCGAAGCGGCTTGGCCCGTGAGCCATGGTTGCTGGGCCTGCACGTCCGGAGCCTGTGCTCCGCAACGGGAGGGGCCAGCAGTGAGAAACCCGCGTACTGCAGGGAAAAAAAAAAAAAAAAAAAGCGGCTGTATTTTTCTTTTTGATATTACCTTTTAATAACAATCTCCCTATTTAAGGATTTGGTTGTTTATGAACAATCAAGGTAATACATTCGTTTAGTTCTTTTAAATGAATAAGCTACATCAATATGTACTGATAACATGAATTTGATATACATTCTTATGAAGAAAGACATCAAAATAATATTGTAAAACAAGCCCTCTTTTTATTTTTATTTATTTATTTATTTATTTGCGGTACGTGGGCCTCTGACTGTTGTGGCCTCTCCTGTTGCGGAGCACAGGCTCCGGACGCGAAGGCTCAGCGGCCATGACTCACGGGCCCCGCTGCTTCGCGGCATGTGGGATCCTCCCGGACCGGGGCACGAACCCATGTCGCCTGCATTGGCAGGCGGACTCTCAACTACTGCGCCACCAGGGAATCCCCAGTCCTCTTTTTAAAAAGGAAACAATGGTATATATGTAGTAGATATATATATAGTAAATATTATATATAATGTAGTATAATACTGTATATAATACTATGTTATATATATTTTTTTCTTCAAATGTATTTTCTAGGCATTCACCAAATTGTCAAGTGACTATCTCTGTATTATAGAATTGGAAGGGGGAATTTCTTGAGTTATGAAACGCCAAGGAAAGGAACCTAGTTCATTTAGCAAAATTCTGTAAACAGGATACTTACATAGATTTTGATATATTTATTCAGTGAAGAAAATGGTTTCACATATCAGATTTTTTTTGATGCATTTGAATCTTTATTCTACAACACAAGCAACATAAATACAATATCTTTTAAAATATTTTCTCTTTAGAATTTTCATCTTCACCTCAGATAAAATGTACACAAAATACACTTGCAAGCTTGCTTACAGGAACCTGTTAAACAACACAGATTATATCAAATCAAATAGTTATATCAACATATAAAGGATGGTGGTTTTCTTTTTTTTTTTAAAATAAATGTGACCAAACTGACTAAAAAAGAAGGCAAAACAAAAACTGTACTTCCTTGACAAGTCCTTTGGAGTAAACAAAATGCTTCAGGGCTCCTGGTGAATAGGGTTGAAGGGATGAGTTTTGCATTCTATGGATAAAATGGTATATGGACTCAAATCATTATGGCTATACCAAGCTTCATTTATTTATAATTTTCAGTGAAAACAAGTCTAGTCTTTGGCATAATACAAGAAAGGATAAAAGGACCCTTACCACCTGTTGGCTTTACTTAGAGTGGGAGATGGTAGCAGGGGAACCGATTATAATGTAATTTATCTAAGTCTATTCCTCTTAGAACAGCAGGAAAATCATCTTGAATCAGTCTTTTGGCATGATTAGGGCAATAAACTTCTTATTCTTGCCCCCATCCCCTCCCATCCACTAAAAACAAATTAAGAAACAAAACCAAACAAAACCAGCCTTTCCCTCTAGGCACCTGCTCCTGCCCCATTCATGCCATACCTGGAAATTCTACCACATGGTTTCAATTGAAGTGAAACCAAACATATCAAAAAGCATTCATCTTTGTCCAGTTTTACCTATTGTGTGGGAAACCAAGTTTTATTAGAGAGAACCACTTCCAACAAAAATTGGATGAAAGAAGAGAGAGGGAGGAACACCAAGTTGCCTGTACCTAGTCACGAGGCAGCCGTGGTGGCCACTGGTGGCTGGTAGAGCCAGGGCTGTGAGCTTCCCAACTTTAAGAGAAAACATACTTTACATGTTAGTTTAAAAGACTGGCTTTTGGATTCCTCCCTCCCCTTTTTGGCACCAGCTGGTAAAACAAAAATAAATTATTATTAGAGATTAATTTTTAAAATTTAATTCAACATCTGTTATTATTAAAAAAACTAAATGCACACATAATTTCCAAAAATGATTAGGGGAAATGAAACTGCAATAGAAAAGCTTCAATTATTCCTGTCTACGGAGGCAAGGACTTGAATCCTTGACATCATTAACACTGATGTGCTTTCTCATCTCACTAATTCTAGTAAATATAGTCATTAACTTTCTACTTATATAACAGTTTAAATAATGTCAGGATACTTAAACAGAAGCCTTTAGAGAAACTTACTGAATCAATAAAAATTTTGTGTCATTAGTATAGTTTACACAAGGGAGATGATTTTGAGGTACTCAATTTTTTTTCTCTTGAATTATTACCTCTATGGTCCTTATTTTGTTTAATGGAAAAAGGATTTCCAAAACTAATTAACTGAATACAGAGTTAAGAGATAAACTAAGGCCCTATCTATATTTAACATGATTTCACTGTATTCCCAAAGCATACTGATGCGCTTTTACGTTTTTCTCATTTGGAAGATGAGATAATGAATATGGTCTTGATTGTGTAGATACATGCACAACACAACATATGTAATGAAAAGTCCTTAAAACAGGCACATGTGCTGCTCAAAAGGGAGTTGGTTCCACTTGCAAATTCCCGTGAAGCCATTTGGTAGACTCTTTACAGATATGTAGGAAATTAAAATATTAATTTATACCAGATAGTTAAGTGAAAGATGAAGGCACATCAAGTAGTAAAATATCATCTTGATGTGCTGATATTCTGGTGACTAATGAGGGATATAAAACTACTGGCGAGCGAGCAACTACTCAAAAATTTCTGGAAGCCAGGAGCCAAGGTTGTGATGGAATCAACATGGAAACATCTCATCAAAACTATGGACAGAAGAAATTAAAACACTACATACTTTAAAATCACCTTCAGTACAAGTCAAAAAGTCAACATGATACAAAAGGTCATCCATAGAGTTAATGTTTCTAAATACAAAGACGAGAAGCTTACATTGATCTCACTGTTCCATAGAACTTATACATTCATTGTCTTCTACCTTGTAAAAATCAATTGTTGGCATAATAAACCTGGACACTGGGAAGACTGAACAGCAATGCTGTAGAGAATCCAATTCCAAGTTGTCTGCCCAAGGTGAAGTTCAGTTTTTCTCTAGTGCTTGATAAGTCAGGCTGATCTTAAAGGGAGTAGTTAGAAATTTTTTCCAGGTATTGGTCCTCAAAGTGTGGTCCCCAGACCAGCAGCACTGGCCTCATCTGGGAACTTGTTAGAAATGCATATTTCTAGGCCTACTGAATCAGATACTCTGGGCTCCGGACCAGCAATCTGTGCCTTAACAAGACCTCCAGGTGACTCTGATATGTGCTAAAGTTTGACAACTACTGTCCTAACATCAAAAGATACTAGACGAGCACTACTTGAACTTTCAGGATAGGAATTAACAGTACAAACAATTTTTGGTAGTTGAAAAGGCTGGAACGACTGTAATTGGATGGAATTCAGCAGAAGTTGACTGCAGCTGTGTCACTAAGATGGCCAGCTAGCTAGTCTCTCCTCCCTAGACCCCCCTTGTGTTATCACACAAAGATTAGAGGGGCAAGGTTTTGGGTGGTGCTAGCGGTGTGGTAGTGGGTTTTTCTTCAACTGATAAGTACTGCCCCTCTTTACAAGGAAATTAGGCATTGTTCTCAAGTAAGTTTCTCCTACATTATCCTAGGGGATGATTTTTTTTTTTAGTCTATATTCCCTGAAGTAATAATTGTATTTTGGAAATCTAAATGGTGTTCTAATCCAAAACCTTAATTAAGTTATTAGTTACTTCCATATCAAATACAAATATTACAATACAGCCAGAGGAAAGGGATCTCACGAAAGACAGAGACAAAGTTTTCTAGGTTGCTGCACTCGTGAAGGAGAGCACATTTTTTTTGGATGAGGCATAATTATAAATTCTTTACCCAATTTCATAAATCTTGCCATAAACAAGCTCATAAATTCAATAAAAAGTGCTTAAAAATAGTCTTTTGCTTTTTTAAGGCCACACTAAATCTACCTAAATGGTACCCAAGCAGATGTAAGTTCTGTCATTCACTTACTGCATTGTGTTGGATTTTTCCTTCTGCCTGTTTCCTTGTCTACAAGGCAAGTAGAAATATTTAGGTGTCATGGCACATGGTTACTCTGGATATTGACCTGATGCCCTCAGTACCTGAATCTTTAAGCAATCTTGTCTGACCAGTTGCTTCTTCTTCAGAGAATGTGCATTTTGAAAAATGGTCATTTATTTTGCATATTCCCAAAGTTTGATGATGACCTACAGTTTAGTCCTATATACTTCCAGGGGAAGCAAGTAGAGAGGCACTGTTGGCTACAGGGCACTTTATTCTGAGTGATTAAATCGTAATTGGTAAAGGTCAACAAATTGTTGCTGTCATTCCAGACAGAGACTGTCATGTTTTTCCGCATAATAGCTGGCCATGGACAATATTATTCCATCATTTCCACCTAATTTGGTGAGTTTCCTAAATTACCACTGAGGATCTGCTTTAAGATTAAAGTTTAGATTTTGTTTTCTTTATTTTCAAACATAAAAATATTATGTTATATATGACCTTACTATGCCTAAACACTATCTTTTTCTTTTAACCCTATTGAAAAATCCCCATAACATTATAGATAGGGACATCAAGGTAACATCTTCAACTCATTTTAACTGTTTAATTCCTTGAAACACTGAAGTGTTTACACTGTGCACTTAGACATGGTGTTGTAGAGAGAGCCTGGCCTTTGAATTCAGGAACATCTCTTTTGCAACCAACTTTGCCATTTATGGGTTATCTTGGGCAAATTTCTGAACCTCTCTGGGTCTGCATCCTTATCTGAAAAAATGAGGACAATACCTGTTTCACAGTGTTATTGTGGGAATTAAATATGGTAAGTAGGTAAAGGTCCAAATTCTCAGAGGCACTCAATGATGTCACCTCCCCCCCTCCTGTTTGTAACCTCTTGCTATTGTTATCAGCTCCAAACACAGGTCTTCATTTTTTTTCTTTGCTGTATGCGGGCCTCTCACTGTTGTGGCCTCTCCTGTTGGTGGAGCACAGGCTCCGGACGCGCAGGCTCAGCGGCCATGGCTCATGGGCCCAGCCGCTCCGCGGCATGTGGGATCTTCCCGGACCGGGGCACGAACCCGTGTCCCCTGCATCGGCAGGTGGACTCTCAATCACTGCATCACCAGGGAAGCCCCAGAGGTCTTCATTTTGCTTAGTTTGATAGGACTGACACAAATGGATTTTTCTTTCTGAGAAAGAAAACTTTCCTACATAAGCAATACTATGATGTATTTGGGGAAGTCAAAAATATCTATTATATAATTGCATTACCTTGTTATAGTTAAGGCTATTTGACTCTCTCAACTGACTCTGTATAAGCCCTCTCCTTGGAACAACAAGAACAGCAACGACAAAGCCTAGTGATCGCTGTACCAAGAAGTTTCAATTTATAGGTACTTTGGAATTATGATAACATTTTGTCATGTTTGATTTAGTCTGAGCTGTTTTATATGTTAGCATCTGCCTTGGTCAGTCATTAAATAGCCTAAAAGTGGTAAAAGTTGCCCTAGTTTTGTATGGATGGAGAAGGCAGGAAAGTAATCATAAGGGGAGAGATGACAAGAGGGTGTAAAGAGACAGCCTAAGCATCTGTCAAAGCTGATCAGGAGATGCAAGAGGTAGGAGAGATCCTATGAACAATTTATTAGTCCTCCATCAAATCTAAGTCCTCCTATGGCAAGGAGAAATCTGTTGCAGAGTGTGGTGTACTTGGCTGGGCTATTCAGTCAGGAATTCTTCTGCACTTTGAGTTTTCTAGCATGCTTCCTCACTTTGGAAAAGATGAACACTGCCAAAATATTAGAAAAAGAATAAATCTCAGCCAGAGGGTAACACACTTTTGGCAGTAAATACAGGCAACTAAAAGCAATAAAAATCTTATTCTGCTTAGATCTGAAAATATACGGTAATAGCTATTGTAACTACAAAGGTTTGTCTTGACCTTGGTCTTTCAGAGACCATGGGAGGGAATGAAAGAAGAGATGGGGCAAGGCAGAAATGGAGACACCAGGAAGACTGAGGGACTGATGGGGCAGTGTGGGGAGGGACCACTCATCTACTAAGGGTTTTTACATACGTCCCTTTCTTCTTCACCCCTGGGAAGATTTGACTGACTTCGCTATGACCTGAAGTGTACTATTCCTCGGAGATTATTTGCATCAAGCCATGTCCTTTTTGAAAACTGCAAATACCTCTGAGAAGTATTACTGTGACTTAGCTAATTTTCCAGCTGAAATCTGACATGGATGCGATGCACAGAGTGTGTTGGGAATGGAGGTGGGTTGAAGACTGCTGTGGGCCGGAGGGGTGGTCTACAGAAAAAATGACGGGAAGGGACGAAAACCCTCTGACAAAATTGTAGGTAAAGAATGATGTACATCCTCTCATCTTTTATTCTTGGGACCCGTAATTAGGCTGGTACTAGTGCAATGTTTGAATACAGAATGGGGTAAACTTGTTTTCATAAGCTAGCCATGAATCCCACAATAGAGAATCTGTCAAGACAATGAATTCTGACTTCTAAACGGTTAACAACTTCCAGGACATGACCTTCATGAATTGAGACTGGCTTCCTTTGAATTTTTATACTTTATAAACAGTTGCTAGATATAAACATTTTGTAATTACTCTGATTTGATAATACTCTGCTTTGCTGAAGCTCCCCCAACCCCCGTAAACTGCGGAATGCTCACAGGCTCACAAGGAAATGAACCTTAGATGAGCTACAAAAAGAAACAAAACAACAATGGTGTACTGCTTTTGTTTAAAAAAAAAAAAGTATCTACCCAACTTTCAATTCTACTTACAAAATATAAAAAATCTAAAGTATAGAACAACTTATTGCTATCCCAACGATTCATTGCTTGTTAACATCAAATTGTTGATCTGTTTCTAAACTTGCATTATTGTCTAATGAGCAAACACTAAAGGCAAAGAGTGTTTTGTGGAACTGGAAAAACATCTTCTGAATTCTGTGGTGATCTCCGGATGGCATAGCGAATGATAAGGTTCTTTCTTTTAAATTGCCTAAATAAATCAGGGAACCCTGTCTTCCTCTTAACCTCGTAGATAGTTATATATTCCCAAGGAAGACAAAGTTTACAAATACCAGTACTGAATAAAGCTGTCAGTTTTAAATCCTTACTTCCACCCTTAAGAGTTGATGTTTGAGGGATATTTTCAATTACGAATAATTTTTAGGAGCTGGGAAAATTAAAACGTATCTCTTAGCAACTAACTCTTTAGAATGTGTGTGAGTGGCCTTGACTGAGGAGTTTCAATCACTATTATAATTTAAGAAATATTAAATATACTGTAAATAATAAGATAAAGATTCCAAATTAATTTTCTAGTAATAATTAGGAAAATAAATATCTAGTTAAAATATGCCTGAATGAAAAGACCTCAAACAGAGGGCACATCTACTTGCCAGAGAGGAGAAATATTTTAAACTGAAAAACTTCATTTCCTAAACTTCATTCTGTGTCCTTTTCTCCTGTAGTTTTATTTTCTTCTGAGACTAGAGTGTGTATGAACGACACCATAATTTCATATGATGGTTGTCTAATATTTTCAGATTTAAAATGATTTCATCATCACCTCCTTTCCCACCCCTTCCAGCTGTTTCCCTAACCCCACACTTCCTGCTCCCTTCCCTGAGAAGTCTGTTCATTGGACGGTGAATTCTTGAGTTCCTTTCTTCCAAGGGTGTTGATATAAAATGAGTTGTTTTGTTTTCTTAAAGACAAAATGTTATACCTTATGTTCAGATAATTGTGGAGCATAGAAATGTGTGTGCAACAAGGAACTAAGGCACCATTTTTTCTTTCCCTTTTCATTTTTGCATTGGGAACAAAAGCAAAGACTTTTGGGACAGTCAGGTGGCCGGTCTTAAGTCATTTGGCACTATCTATATCAGCCAATACCACTGAGTACTATGTGTCAAAGCCTGCCATGCCACAGACTTAAAATCCTGCCATGAAAGAATTTCCTTCCTTTAGAAGTAGGGGAGTGAAGGCACAATAGTACCTTACATGAGGAAGTTGGCAAATACCAACCAGAGAATCTTGACAACTTAGGAACAATTTTGAAATGTTCTGGAATATTTTACAGAGGAAGTAAGTCATCCCTTTCTTGATTATGACACCCAAGAATACATTTTTCCAACTGTTTTCTTCCCTGCCGAACTCATAATCATAATATAAATCTTCCTCCAATTAATCATGTCTGTGTGTATATCAGCTTGACTTACCAGCAGATATTTCTTTAGCTATTGCATTTTTTAAAATGATGGATCGCCTGGGTTCAATCCCTGGTCGGGGAACTAGATCCTGCAGGCATGCTGCAACTAAGACCCGGTGCAGCCCAAATAAATAAATAAAATGATGGATCAATGTAATGTTTTCAAAGGAGTGGCCCTTGAAAGTGACTCATTTGGGGATAATATTGCAGGCAAAAGCATTGGGAAATAAGATTTAGAAATGTGTCGAGGAATGTAGAGTCTTCTGAAATTATGTGCAAATTTAGAGTTTCACTTGTGTCATCCAGATACAACCTTAGTATCCAGAATGGCCCCAATGCTGATTAGCTAGGGAGCAACTGGGTGTTCTCTGAGTCATTGGGGCTGGTGGTGGGGAAAATGCTATCAGCTGGATTGGCAGACATACTCTAAACCCTCCTAGTGTATTTCCTTGGGAATGGAATGTGAGTCTTCTACACAATGATGTCATAGACACGGCCCACTCTGCCGAGCCATTCTCTCACAGCCTGGCGAACTCTGATGTCAGTCACGTGACAGGTCAGCTGGCTGATGCATGGGAACACTGCTGGCTGGAGCGCTGTGAAGGTCTGGTCTGGAAGGATCTGAATCTGATTGAGAACTGTTAGCACCATGTTGGTCCATGCCTAAGAGAAAGGAATTAAGAGAATTAGCAGTTTTCTCCAGCGGTTTCATTTGTACTCTTAAGTGTGGCTAATATGCAAATGAGTTTTCTCAGGCTTTAGGCTTCAATAAATGTAGTCTTTACTAATTTAATGCACTTATAATAAAACATCAGTTTAAGTTCATATATATATATATATATATAAAAGGACTAGCAGAGACTCATTTCACATTAGGAATACATTATTTCTAGCTTTTACAAAATACAAAAATCCTACTCCTCAGATTTTTAAAAACTCTCTTGCCTTCTCATGATGAGATTTTCATAGGCCATATGACATTTTTAATCAGCAGACTCTCTAATGTCTAGAGAACTTGGAATAGGTCTACCTTAATTTAGGGTAACTTTTGAAATCATAAGCAAATCTCCAAGACATGAAAAAGCAATTAAGATTTGTTATTTGTCAAGAAGGTCATCTGTTAAAGAATAACCTTACATCTCAGTTTGACTGGATACTTTTACAAATACAGTCTAAGATGATTTTTGTGGATTCTGAACTATGAAGTTTAGTTCTATGTTCAAGACACATCAGAGGAAAAAAGTATCTTGCAAGATTCATACTAATTCCAAATTTATGTTCATTCTAAGAATACATTCCTGTATAGGTCCATAGAATCCTAGGGCCCAAGAGCTCCTATCTTACTATGCCTGCAACAGGAATCTACAACTTAAAATAAACATCCAGATTACTTTTAAAGGGCTCTCCATGAGTTTAGATCCTTCTATCTTTCTTTTCCCATCTCATCTTTTCTTAAATTGAATGAAATAGTGCCCCTCTTCTTTACTTCTCAAGCTCATTTTTGGGAGGTACCACAGAATTGCAAATATTAATTATATAAAGGAATAGGAACACTCTGAAAATGAGAATTTTTATGTGCTCAGGATGGGCTAGAAAAACAATTCATTTGGAATAACCACATAATATGCACTTTGCCTTTTCCCTTTACATAATTCTTCATAACTACAGAATTGCTTCAGAGCTATCTTCAAATGATTAACTGGCATTGAGTCCTGGGTTTAAGTCCATCTATTTTCTAAGCTTTGGCGTCATCTTATTTACACAGGTGGGTTCCTAATTCTCAGTAGTATCTGTTATAACCCATAAAAACAATTCCTGAAATTAAATGAGAATACAATTTCAGTTTCACAAGGATATACTGATGGATCCTATGTCTTAGGGGCAGGCAGTCCCCTGACTTTGGAGGCTCATAACATGTCTGAGTGCTCCCTGAGGGGCACAGGTGCGTCACTGGTACTGGCTTCCCTCCTGCATGGCCGGCTGTGGACCCTTGCATCCTCCAGCGGGGGGCAGGTACCCACCTGGATCTGGGCTTCGGCGTCCCTTGCGGAGATACTCCGGGAGCTGCCGGTGGAACCCGAGCGGGGCCTCTTCTCCTGGCGCAGCAGCTCGGGGCCAGCGCTGAAGGAGTGCCGCATCTGCCCCTGGTCCATCAGGTGCTGGGGCCGCTGGAGCAGCGGGGAGCCTTGGCCCCTGGGCCCCAGTGGCTCTCCCTTCTTCTCCACCTTGACCTCTTTGGGGAAGGAGGGCAGGTTATGCTGTTGTTTCCTCTTCTTGTACTCGGTCATCAGCTTTGAGATGGTCTTGTCAGCTGCCATGGTGTAGATTTTGTTGCCGGCGTTCTCCCACCACTCCTTCTTGCGGCTGGGGTCCTTCTTCTCCACCTTGGGGCTCGGGGGCAGCAGCAGCATTTCCCCGCTGGTCCCCCTCAGGCTCGGCGGCTCGCCCGCGTGATCGCGGGTCTGACTGCGGTCATCCTCGGAAGGCGTGTCTTTCCCCGAGAAGCCCCCAGTGGACGGGGTGGATGACCCCGACTGGAAGGAGGGAAGGATGAAGAAAGGGTCACTCTTGAAGATCGGTGCCTCCTCCATACTGTTTTCCAGGTCCAAGTGCATCTGGATGTAGTTATTACACAGCTCCATGCATAGCTTGTGAAGCCTCTTGATCAGCCACACCCAGTCCGCGTTGCTGATGGGCTGGACACTGAGGGAGGGCATCCGAGCCCTCCACTGCCTCTTCTCCTTGCCTCTAGGGGGGCTCACCTGGGCGGTCTCCTCAAAAATGTCTTCATCTTCTGATGAACACTGCTGGGAGGAATCTGTGCTCCTCTCATCGTCCTCAAAAAGGACCTTCTTCACTTGCTCAGCAGTGATGGTTTCTTGGTTGCTGAGAACAGCACAGACCAGTGCATGGAAATAAATGTTAAAACTCATGGCAGACTGGCGGTAGAGGTTGGCAGCTCCCCCGATGCCAGACACTTTCTTCAGCAGGCACTTCAACCCAGGGCTGGTGTCAAACTCTCTGGCCGTCCTGTAGGAGTCCAACAGCAGGTCAAAGATGACGGCCAAGTTCTGCATGGAGATGTATCTGAGGAAGCCGGCCAGCTTGGTTTCTGGCACTTGGATCTTCTCCTCCCCAGGAGAGGGGCCTTTGACAAACTCTTCTAACAAGATATCATATAAGTTCTGGAGTAACACTTGATGGGATAGTAAACTCACCACAATTTCCCTGAAGGAAACACTTCAAATGAAAAGAAAGGCATTGATTAGTAGCCAGTTGCCTTATATGAGTTACCTTAAAGCAATTCAGACCTTACACAAACAGAATGACTAGGCAAAATTACAAACTAAACTACTTGTATTTTAATGTCTTTCTTCAAAAAGGACAAATTTCTTGGGGCATTACAAGATGACAATTTTAATCATGATTAATGGAATTCCTGACACTTTTAAAATCTGGGAGCTATAGAATTAATATTATGATATTGAGTTAACGATTCTCAATAAGACTTAGGGAACAAATAAAACAATTTTATTAAAAAATTTTTAACGTAGACACAATTATGGTATATGACCTGTTTTCTTTCGTAGTTATGAGTAATAAAACAAATCAAGAAAGTAACAATTTCTGTTGAGTTATAGTAATTTTAATTGGCTTTTTCCCTACCCTTTGCCATTTTTCCTTCATCCCAAAGCTTTTACTATTTTTTTAAGTGATGGCTGAGGAATTTTTAATAAATGGAAAAACTAAAATATAATAATTAACATTATGCTTGGACATTTGAGTTCATTTTGTCTCCCCAGTTTCATTTTTTCCTGCATATCTAGGAATGAAGTCTTTATTTCACTAAGATAGGCTTAAGAGCTTAAAATCTCTCTTCTGCTAGTTATCTAGGGAATCCAAGACATAGCTAATTGCAAGATTCCACATTATTCTTTAACTGGTTGCATCATTTTATCTTGTGCAGGGAGAGCCTCTGAAAGTACAGACAAAGGCAATATTCCATATAGGCTTGGGGGAAGGGAGAGGAAGAAGGAAGTATTTACTGGTCTGCACATTCCAGATGTAGGAATTCTGACTACAACTGTCAAGTGTGTCAACTCTGCTAAGACACCTAGCTATGAGAATACCTGGAGAGATTTGTTTTTAAATTTAGAGTATAGTTGGTTAACAATGTTGTGTTAGTTTCAGGTGTACAGAGAGTGATTCAGTTATACATAGACATGTATCTATTCTTTTTCAAATTCTTTTCCCATTTAGGTTATTACAGAGTATTGAGCAGAGTTCCTTCCCTGTGTTACACAGTAGGTCCTTGTTGGTTATCTATTTTAAATATAGCAGTGTGTACCAGTCAATCCCAAATTCCCAATCTATCCCTCCCCTCCATACTTCCCCTCTGGTAACCATAAGTTCATTCACTAAATCTGTGAGTCTGTCTCTGCTTTGTAAATAAGTTTGTACCATTTTTTCTGGATTCTGCATATAAGCGATATCATATGATATTTGTCTTTCTTTGTCTGACTCACTTCACTTAGTATGATAATCTCCAGGTCCATCCATGTTGCTGCAAATGGCATTATTTCATTCTTTTTAATGGCTGAGTAATATTCCATTGTATATATGTGCCACATCTTCTTTATCCATTCATCTGTCAATGCACAGATGAATGTTTCCATGTCTTGGCTATTGTAAACAGCGCTGCAATGAACAATGGGGTGCATGAACCATTTTTCCCTGGATATATGCCCAGGAGTGGGATTGCTGGAACATATTGCTGGATCATAGCTCTGTTTTCAGTTTCTTAAGGAACATCCATACTGTTCTCCATAGTGGCTGTACCAATTTACATTCCCACCAACAGTGTAGGAGGGTTCCCTTTTCTCCACACCCTCTCCAGCATTTATTGTTCGTAGACTTTTTGATAATGGCCATTCTGACGGGTGTGAGGTGATATCTCATTGTAGTCTTGATTTGCATTTCTCTAATTAGAGATCTTGAGCATCTTTTCATGTGCTTCCTGGCCATGTGTATGTCTTCTTTGGAGAAATGTCTATTTAGGTGTTCTGCACGTTTTATGATTGGGTTGTTTGTTTTCTTCAATATTGAGCTGCATGAGCTGTTTGTATATTTTGGAGATTAATCCCTTGTTGGTCACATTGTTTGCAAATATTTTCTCCCATTCTGTGGGTTGTCCTTTTGTTTATGGTTTCCTTTGCTGTGCAAAATCTTTTGAGCTTAATTAGGTCCCATTTGTTTATTTTTCTTTTCACCTCCATTATTGTAGGAGACGGAATGAAAAAGATATTGCTGCAATTTATGTCAAAGAGTGTTCTGCTTATATCTTCCTCTAAGAGTTTTATAATATCTGGTCTTAGATTTAGGTCTTTATTCCATTTTGAGTTTATTATTGTGTATGGTGTTAAAGAATGTTCTAATTTCATTTTTTTACATGTAGCTGTCCAGTTTCCCTGGCACCATTTTTTGAAGAGATTGTCTTTTCTCAATTATATAGTCTTGCCTCCTTTGTTGTAGATTAATTGACTATAGTTGTGTGGGTTTGTTTCTGGGCTTTCTATCCTGTTCCGTTGATCTATATTTCTGTTTTTGTGCCAGTACCATACTGCTTTGATGACTGTAGCTTTGTAGTATAGTCTGAAGTCTGGGAGCCTGATTCCTCCAGCTCTGTTTATCTTTCTCAAGATTGCTTTGGGGCTTCCCTAGTGGTGCAGTGGTTAAGAATCCGCCTGCCAATGCAGGGGACACAGGTTCGAGCCCTGGTCCGGGAAGATCCCACATGCCGTGGAACAACTAAACCCGTGCGCCACAACTACTGAGCCTGCTCTCTAGAGCCTGCGAGCCACAACTACTGAAGCCCATGTGCCTAGAGCCTGTGCTCTGCAACAAGAGAAGCCACCGCAAAAAGAAGCCTGCGCACCGCAACGAAGAGGAGTCCCCACTCTCAGCAACTAGAGAAAACCCACATGCAGCAGCAAAGACCCAATGCAGCCAAAAATTAAATAAATGAATAAATTAATTAATTTAAAAAAAAGATTGCTGGGCTTCCCTGGTGGCGCAGTGGTTGAGAGTCCGACTGCCAATGCAGGGGACGCAGGTTCGTGCCCTGGTCTGGGAAGATCCCACATGCTGCAGAGCGGCTGGGCCCATGAGCCATGGCCACTGAGCCTGTGCATCCAGAACCTGTGCTCCGCAACGGGAGAGGCCACAACAGTGAGAGGCCCACGTACCACACACACAAAAAAATAATAATAAGATTGCTTTGGCTATTTGGGGTCTGTTATGTGTCTATACAAATTTTAAATGTTTTTGTTCTAGTCCTATGAAAAATGCCATTGGTAATCTGATAGGGATTGCACTGAATCTGTAGATTGCCTTGGGTAGTATAGTCATTTTGACACTATTGATTCTTCCAGTCCAAGAACATGGTATATCTTTCCAACTGTTTGTGTCATCTTCAATTTCTTTCATCAGTGTCATAATTTTCAGAGTACAGGTCCTTTGCCTTCTTAGGTAGGTTTATTCCTAGGTATTTTATTCTTTTTGATGTGATGGTAAGTGGGATTGTTTCTTTAATTTCGCTTTCTGACCGTTCATTGTTAGCGTACAGAAATGCAACAGATTTCTCTGTATTTATTTTGTATCCTGCAACTTTACCAATTTCATTGATGAGCTCTAGTAGTTTTCTGGTATCATCTTTAGGATTTTCTATGTATACTATCATGTTATCTGCAATCAGTGGCAGTTTTACTTCTTTTTTCCAATTTGGATTCCCTTTATTTCTTTTTCTTCTCTGATTGCTGTGTCTAGGACTTCCAAAATTATGTTGAATAAAAGTGATGAGAGTGGACATCCTTGTCCTGATCTTACAGGAAATGCTTTCAGTTTTTCACTGTTGGGTATGATTTTAGCAGTAGGTTCATCATATATGGCCTTTATTATGTTGAGGTATGTTTCCTCTATGCCCACTTTCTGGAGATTTTTTTTTTTTTTTTTTTTGCGATACGCGGGCCTCTCACCGTTGTGGCCTCTCCCGCCGCGGAGCACAGGCTCCGGACGCGCAGGCTCAGCGGCCATGGCTCACGGGCCCAGCCGCTCCGCAGCATGTGGGATCTTCCCGGACCGGGGCACGAACCCGTGTCCCCTGCATCAGCAGGCGGATTCCCAACCACTGCGCCACCAGGGAAGCCCTGGAGATTTTTAAAATCATAAATGGTATTGAATTTTGTCAAAATATTTTTCTGCATCTATTGAGATGATCATATTGTTTTTATTCTTCAATTTGTTGATGCGGTGTATCACACTGATTGATTTGCGGATATTGAAAAACCCTTGTATACCTGGGATAAATCCCACTTGATCATGGTGTATGATCCTTTTAATGTGTTGTTGGATTTGGTGTGCTAGTATTTTGTGGAGGATTTTTGCATCTACATTCATCAGTGATATTGGCCTTTAACTTTATTTCTTTTTTTTGTTGTTGTATCTTTGTTTGGTTTTCGTATCAGGGTGATGGTGGCCTCATAGAATGAGTTTGGGAGTGTTCCTTCCTCTACAATTTATGGAAGACTTTGAGAACGATGAGTGTTAGCTCTTCTCTAAATGTTTGGTAGAATTCACCTGTGAAGCCATCTGGCCCTGGTATTTTGTTGGGAGCTTTTTTTTTTTTTTTTTTTTTTTTTTTTTTGCGGTATGTGGGCCTCTCACTGTTGTGGCCTCTCCTGTTGCGGAGCACAGGCTCTGGATGCGCAGGCTCAGTGGCCATGGCTCACGGGCCCAGCCGCCCCGCGGCACGTGGGATCTTCCCGGACCGGGGCATGAACCCGTGTCCCCTGCATCGGCAGGCGGACTCTCAACCACTGCGCCACAAGGGAAGCCCCGGGAGTTTTTTAATCACAGTTTTAATTTCAGTACTTGTGATTGGTCTTTTCATATTTTCTATTTCTTCCTGGTTCAGTCTTGGGAGATTGTACCTTTATAAGGATTTGTCCATTTCTTCCAGGTTGTCCATTTTATTGGCATATAGTTGCTTATAACAGTCTCTTATGGTCCTTTGTATTTCTGTGGTATCCATTGTAACTTCTCCTTTTTCATTTCTAATTTTATTGACTTGAGCTCTCTTCCCTCTTTTTCTTGATGAGTCTGGCTAAAGGTTTATCAAATTTTTTTATCTTCTCAACGAACCAGCTTTTAGTTTCATTGATCTTTTTATTGTTTTCTTTGTCTGTATCTCATTTATTTCTGCTCTGATGCTTATGGTGTCTTTCCTTCTACTGACTTTGGGATTTTTTTGTTCTTGTTTCTCTAGTTGCTTTAGTGTTAGATTAGGTTGTTTGAGATTTTTCTTGTTTCCTGACGTAAGACTGTATTGCTGTAAACTTCCCTGTTAGAACTTGTTTTGCTGCATCCCATAGGTTTTAGATTATCATGCTTTCATTTTCATTCGTCTCTAGGTCTTTTTTGATTTCCTCTTTGATTTCTTCAGTGATCCATTCATTGTTTAGTAGCATATTGTTTAGCCTCTATATATTTGTGTTTTTTAGTTTTTTTCTTGTAGTTGATTTCTAATCTCATAGCATTGTGGTCGGAAAAGATGCTTGATATGATTTCAATTTTCTTAAATTTACCAAGGCTCGCTTTGTGGCCCAGCATGTGATCAATCCTGGAGAATATTCCATGTGCACTTGAAAAGAATGCGTATTCTGCTGCTTTTGGATGGAATGCTCTATAAATATCAGTTAAATCCTTGTGGTTTAATGTGTCATTTAAAGCCTGTGTTCCCTTATTTATTTTCTGTCTGGATGATCTGTCCATTGATGTAAGTGGGATGTTAAAGTCCCCCACTATTATTATGTTACTGTTGATTTCTCTTTTATGGCTGTTAGGAGCACCTCAATATATAAGGCAGATACTATGTTGGGTGCATATATATTTGCCATTGTTATATCTTCTTGGATTGATCCCTTGATCATTATGTAGTGTCCTTCTTTCTTTCTTGTAACAATCTTTAAAGTCTATTTTGTCTTATATAAATATTGCTATTCCAGCTTTCTTTTGATTTCCATTTGCACGGAATACATTTTGCCATTCACTCACTTTCAGTCTCTATGTGTTCCTAGATCTGAAGTGGGTCTCCTGTAGACAGCATATATACACGTGTTTTTTTTTTTTTTTTTTTTGCTGTACGCGGGCCTCTCACTGCTGTGGCCTCTCCCGTTGCGGAGCACAGGCTCCGGACACACAGGCTCCGCGGCCATGGCTCACGGGCCCAGCCGCTCCGCGGCATGTGGGATCTTCCGGGATAGGGGCACGAACCCGTGTCCCCTGCATCGGCAGGCGGACCCTCAACCACTGCGCCACCAGGGAAGCCCCACGTGTTGTTTTTGTATCCATTCATCCAGTCTGTGTCTTTTGGTTGGAGCATTTAATCCGTTTACATTTAAAGTAATTATTGATATGTATACTCTTATTGCCATTTTATTGGTTTTGAATTTGTTTTTGTAGGTGCTTTTTCTTCCCTTCCTTTTTTGTTCTCTTCTCTTGATTTGATGACTAACTTTAGTGTTGTGTTTGGATTACTTTTTCTTTTTTGTGTGTGTATCTATTGTAGATTTTCGGTTTGCAGTTACCATGAGGTTTTTGATATAGAAGTTTATATAAAAGCAAGATTGTTTTAAGTTGCTGTTCTTTTAGTTTTAAATGCATTTCCAATATCCTGCATTTGTGATCTCCTCTTCTCACAATTGCTGGTTTTCATATCATATTTGTGTGCAGATTGTTTCCTATTTTTACTGTACGTTTGCCTTTACCAGTGAACTTTTCCATTCATAGTTTTCTTGTTTTCAGTTGTGGCTTTTTGTTTTCTGCTTAGAGAAGTTCCTTTAGCATTTGTTGCAAAGCTGGTCTGGTGGTGCTGAATTCTCTTAGCTTTTGCTTGTCTGTAAAGCTTTTGATTTCTCTGCCAAATCTGAATGAGAGCCTCGCTGGGTAGAATATTCTTGGTTGTAGGTTTTTCCCTTCCATCACTTTATAATCCCACTCCCTTCTGGCCTGCAGAGTTTCTGCTGAGAAATCAGCTGATAACCTTATGGGAATTCCCTTGTAGGTTGTTTCTTTTCCCTTGTTGCTTTTAATATTTTTTTCTTTAATTTTTGTCAGTTTGATTACTATGTGTCTCATTGTGTTCCTCCTTGGGTTTATCCTGCCTGGGACTCTGCATTTTCTGGACTTGGGTGACTGTTTCTTTTCCTATGTTAGGGAAGTTTTTAGCTTATCTCTTCAAATATTTTCTTAGGTCCTTTCTCTTCTCCTTCTGGGGCCCCTATAATGTGAATGTTGGTGCATTTAATGTTGTCCCAGAGGTCTCTTAGGCTGTCCTCCTTTCTTTTCATTCTTTTTTCTTTATTCTGTTCCACAGCGGTGATTTCCATCATTCTGTATTCCAGCTCACTTATCTATTCTTCTGCCCCAGTTATTCTACTATTGATTCCTTCTAGTGTATTTTTCATTTCAGTTATTATATTGTTTGTTTGTTCTTTAGTTCTTCTATGTCTTTGTTTCTTGTATCTACTCAATCTGTGCCTCTATTCTTTTTTTCAACATCTTGGACATCTTTACTGTCATTACTCTGAATTCTTTTTTAGGCAGATTGACTAGCCTCCACTTCACTTAGTTGTTCTTCTGGGGTTTTATCTTGTTCTTTCATCTGGGACATATTCCTTTGCCATATCATTTTGTCTGACTTTGTGACTGCAGTTTCCATTCCACAGGCTGCAGGGTTGTCCTTCTTGCTTCTGCTCTCTGCCCCCTGGTGGATGAGGCTGTCTAAGAGACCTGTGCAGGCTTCCTGGTGGGAGGGACTGGTACCTGTCCACTGGTGGGTGGAGCTGGATCTCTTCCCTCTGGTGGGCAGGGCCATGTCAGGGGGTGTGTTTATCAAGCAGCTATTTATTCAGGAAGACTTTAAGCAGCCTGCCTGCTGATGGGTGGGGCTGTGTTCCTTCCCTGTTGGTTCTTTGGCCTGAGGCATCCCAGCACTGGAGCCTACAGGCTGTTGGGTGGGGCCAGGTCTTGGTGAGAAAATGGCAGCCTCCAAGAGTGCTCACACCAATGAATATTCACCAGAACTGCTGCCACCAGTGTCCTTGTCCCTGCAGTGAACCAGAGCCACCCCCCACCCTCAACTCTGTAGGAGACCCTCCGATACTAGCAGGTAAGTCTGACCAGTCTCTTATGAGGTCTCTGCTTTTTTCCCTGGGTACTGTGCATGAGACCCTGTGTGCGCCCTCCAAGAGTGGAGTTTATGTCTCCTCCAGTCCTGTGGAATTCCTGTGATCAAACCCCGCTGGCCTTCAAAGCCAGATTCTCTGGGGGCTCCTCCTCCAGACCCCCAGGCTGGGGAGCCTGATGTGGGCCTCAGACCTTTCACTCCTATGCGAGAACTTCTGTGGTATAATTGTTTTTTCAGTTTGTGGGTTGCCCACCTGGTGTGTGTGGGCTTTGATTTTATCACGATTGTGCCCCTGTTACTGTCTCATTGTGGCTGCTTCTTTGTCTTTGGATGTAGGGTATCTTTTTTGGTAGGTTCCAGCATTTATTTCACAGTGGTTGTTCAGCAGTTAGTTGTGATTTTGGTTTTCCCATAAGAAGGGGTGAGCTCATGTCCTTCTACTCAACCATCTTCAAACCCAAAGCTTTTTAGAATCTTTTTGAAGTTGGTTTATAGGCACCAAATCAGTTTTCCAGGATTAAAAATGTTAATGCTTTAGGTACATATGTATAAAAGCTTTAGTGCTTCCAGTGTGTGAGATAGAGAAGGTCTAAACACTGAAATGTTTTTTAACTTTAGAGGTATTATGGGGCTAATATTTTCAAAGAAAGAAATTAAAGAAATTGATAATTTAATTTGCAGCCTTCTATAACAAACCTAGGAGAGAAAACAGCATTCACTCAGCACAGGCTAATTCCTTTCTGCATCCTTTTCTGCCAGCACAGACGTGGGACTTGTTTGTGGGCCTTGGTTGTGCATTTGGGGGAGAGAGTGAATGCTCCCTAGACATCTGGCCAGATCGCCTGGTTGAGAAGCAGGTGCAACCCACCAGTCATGACAACTTCCTAATCAGGGCACAGCCCTGATAAGGCAACATTAGAAGTGAATGCTCACATTTTGGTGATTCAGCCCCTTTTGTTTGGCTGGATTCCTGTACTAAGAAAACATTCTCAATTCCAATTTCAACATTTTAATTCACCAATGTGGTTTTGGGTTTATGGTTTTCCATTCTTTTCACTGCTCTTAGAATTTCATGAAAATAGCTTATGCCATGATGTTGCAAACTAATTCCCATAACTGGATAATGACAAAATTACAACTCATTCATACTACTGATTTCCAAAGTCAAACTGTTACATTAATACTTAAAAAAATTTTTATTGGAGTATAGTTGATTTACAATATCATTAGTTTCAGGTGTACAGCAAAGTGCATCAGTTACTATATCTCATACATATTACATATATACCTATATCTCCTTTTAAGATTCTGTTCCCATATAGGTCACTACAGAGTATTGAGTTCCCTGTGCTATACAGTAGGTTCTTATTAGTTATCTATTTTATGTATAGTAGTGTATATATGTCAATCCCGATCTCTCTCTCCCCCCTCCCTTTCCCCCCTGGTAACCATTAGTTTGTTTTCTACATCTGTGACTCTATTTCTGTTTTGTAAATAAGTTCATTTGTACCATTTTTTAAGACCATGAATTTAAAAATTACTTTTGTAACTAGCAGGAAAAATATTTTAACTCGCAAAAAAGAACAAAAATCCTCCCATACATTTTTTAAAGGTTGATTTTGACCTTCATGTAGTGGTATCTCAAAACATCATACTTTCAGCAAAAATGGAATATGTACAAAGGGCTCACAAACAGTAACCCCTTCTAACATATCACTTAAGCAACTTTTTTGTGGTAAAATATATATAACCTGATGTTACCATTTTAACCATTTTTAAAAGTTCAATTCAGTAGCATTAAGTACATGCACAATGTTGTGTAACCATCACCACTATCTATTTCTAGAACTTTTTCATCATCACAAACAGAAACTCTGAACCCATTAAATGGTAACTCCCCATCCCCTCCCAATTCTCCCACCATAGAAGTTACTTGAGGTATTAGGAGACCTGAATATGCACTCTTTTGAAGAAGCAGGCTGTGAAAGCCACCAATTTGGTCTAGTGCTTCATGTCCACAACTACAGGACACTAACTAAGAAGGGAAATCCTGTCACTTATCACTGGGCTGGCCTCCCCACTATACCTTAAATCTTCAAGGGACAGGGCAGTGCCTTTCTCATCTTCTTGTCCCAGGGCAAATGTATGCTGAGAGAAGCATTCAAAACAAACCAAAATAACAAAAACCAGATTAGTTCTGAGTGCAGGTGCCTGGAAGAAATGGTCTCCTTGAGCAGTGGCTCTGACACTTCAACCCCATCCTGCTGGCAGCCTGGACTCCTGAACCTTCAGAAGTCATCTGTTGGTGGACACTTAGGTTGCTTCCATGTCTGGGCTACTGTAAATAGAGCTGCAGTGAACATTGTGGTACATGCCTCTTTTTGAATTATGGTTTTCTCAGGGTATATGCCCAGTAGTGGGATTGCTGGGTCATATGGTAGTTCTATTTTTAGTTTTTTAAGGAACCTCCATACTGTTCTCCATAGTGGCTGTATCAATTTACATTCCCACCAACAGTGCAAGAGGGTTCCCTTTTCTCCACACCCTCTCCAGCATTTATTATTTGTAGATTTTTTGATGATGGCCATTCTGACCAGTATGAGATGGTATCTCATTGTAGTTCTGATTTGCATTTCTCTATGATTAATGATGTTGAGCATTCTTTCATGTGTTTGTTGGCAGTCTGTATATCTTCTTTGGAGAAATGTCTATTTAGGTCTTCTGCCCATTTTTGGATTGGGTTGTTTGTTTTTTTGCTATTGAGCTGCATGAGCTGCTTGTAAATTTTGGAGATTAATCCTTTGTCAGTTGCTTCATTTGCAAATATTTTCTCCCATTCTGAGGGTTGTCTTTTGGTCTTGTTTATGGTGTCCTTTGCTGTGCAAAAGCTTTTAAGTTTCATTAGGATATGGGGAGGGAGAAGGGTAAGCTGGGACGAAGTGAGAGAGTGGCAAGGACATATATACACTACCAAATGTAAAATAGATAGCTAGTGGGAAGCAGCCGAATAGCACAGGGAGATCAGCTTGGTGCTTTGTGACCACCTAGAGGGGTGGAATAGGGAGGGAGGGAGATGCAAGAGGGAAGAGATATGGGAACTTACGTATATGTATAACTGATTCACTTTGTTACAAAGCAGAAACTAACACACCATTGTAAAGCAATTATACTCCATAAAGATGTTAAAACAAACAAACCAACCAACCCAGATTTCTTTTTACTTAAATGTTGCAATCTGGTTTTAGTTCCAGTCTTTTTTTCCCCATGGGTGATTTTAATGTGGACCTCTGAGGACACACCCGACCAGCAGATGCACAAACTTTTCTTACATCTAACTCATCTTCTCCTACGTTCTGTGCTAAGAATTGCCCCTGTGAATGAGTGAAATGCAACAACGCAAAATACTTAAAGAATTTTAGAGGATGTTTTAAGGCATAGTGGTTTCTACTAAAGAATTTGTGCTTTTCCTGTTTTACTGAATTTCACTGAGGGGGTAATTGTCTATTAAAAGTACTAAGTAAACTGAGGAACCATGGTGATAAATTTTTAAATCTTAACCTTTTAAAACCATTAAACCAGTAACATAGGAATATTAGGTATCCTATTTTTCCTGTGTTTTATTTATAATGTGAATTCAGCTTATTATTCCTCTCCCCCTTTTTCTCCTTTTACTTCAAAAATTGTTTTAGTGGAATAATTGGCTGAAGGAACTAGAAATAAAAGGAAAACAGGTAAGAAAAGAACTGAAATTTGAAAGTAGATCAACGCTTAAAGCTGTGGAAAGGAGTGCACAATCACTGGTATGCAGAATAGATAAAAATGCCCAACACTTTTGCGTGATTGGCAGTGGAGGGAAGCAGGGCACAGAATTGGGAGGAGTACGTGGGATATTGGTAAAGTTCTACCTCTGAAGTGCAGTGGCAGGTTCATAGTTATTTCACTTTTTATTCATGCTTGATAACCTTTGAACCTTCCACATAGTCTTCTGTATGTACCACACACACTTGACTAAAAAAAATTAGTACCTGGAAATTATTTCACCCAAATAGGTATATTAATCAAACTGCTATGCTACCTGGTAACTTTTGGAAAAATCACACTCTCTCCCTAACATGGAAATGGTCAAGGACACAGGCATTGTGCTCAGCTAGACCTGGTTTTGATTCCAGCTCCCCTGCTTCACAGTCTCCCTGAATGTTTCCTCGTGCACAAGTGGAAGTGTATTACCTACTCCCTGTACTTCATCTATTGCACTCAAATACTTATCATTATTATTAGTGTGTCAGAAGTTTTAAAATGGGAACTTTCAGTCACTGGCTTCATCCTAAACTCTAGGAACAATGTTTTTTTGGCAGGATGATAGTATTTAAAAAGAAAGGGCAAGTTTCTTGTGGCATGCACTGAGCTTTCTGTATCCTAACAGCTGTACTGCTCAGGAGAAGTTAATGATGTATTTCTCACTGAAACAATATGAATCAGGCCTCATATTATTTTTTTTAGAAGGATTATGATATGTATGATGCTATAGATACAGTGAGTTGTGTCCCCCTCTGCCAAATTCATACATGGAAGTCCTAATCCATAGTATCACAGAATGTATACTTGGAAAAAGGGTCTTTAAAGAAATAATTGGATTAATGGGGGCATTAGGATGGGCCTTAATCCAATATGACTGGTGTCCTCCTAAGAGGAGGAAATTTGCACAAAGACATATACAGAGGAAAGACCATGTAAAGACACAGGGAACGGACATTCATCTAGAAGCCAAGGAGGGAGGCCTCAGAAGAAACCAACATGGCTGACACCCTGATCTTGGACTTCTAGGCTCCAGAACTGTGAGAAATTAAATTCCTGTGGTTTAAGCCACCCAGTCTGTGTACTTTGTTATGGCAGCCCTAGCAAATGAACACATGTGAAATTTGGTTAAAATGCTAACAGGATTTTGCTTTCAGAAATGAACTTTCCTATTTATAAGTGCTTGGCTGCTTACCTTTTCTTGGTGTGTCCATTTGGCTTCTCATCAGGAGGGAGTTCAATAATGAGCTGACAGGACTGAGCATGATCAAAGTTGTTTGGAGTCTTTGGGGAGCTCTGGGTGTCCAACATAAACACCTGCACACGTATACAAAGGTACAGGTCAGAGCACCACCATCCTCAACCTGCCTCTGCCAGTGATCAGCTGGATGGCCTTCGGCAAGTGGCTCACTCTTTCTACTCATTTTTTCACCTTTAAAATGAGGTTGGTAATGATTTCCTACTGGTATGTTTGTTGAGAGAATTAAATGAATTAAAATGTGTGTATTGACATATGCAAAGCATTAGAACAGAAGAGTAAATACTCAATAAAAGTTAGCTGCTGGCACGAACAGTAATAACACTACTGCTTCTGCCATGTGACAAGTCATTACACTCCAAATAGCAAGGACTGACATTTAATGTTAGTTAAGAGTAAATAAAAAGGGGCTATGTTTGTAAGAGGTCTTCTCTGCTTTAGGTGTCTGTTGGTACATATTCTAAACAATGCAGGAACAGGAAACTAATTGGGACTTCTCCTGTCAGGGCGGCTGCTGCTCTATTAACAGACAATGGGAGAAGTGACTTAGAAAACAGCAGCCACTTCTCGGATTCTGATCTAAATGCTTTCATTTGACATACACCTTCACTACTTCCCTTTGGAAACCTGAGTATTCTTAAGGAATTTTTTCTTTCCAAATCTTGTTAAATTATCAGATCATTGAATACTGGGTTACCTGAAGAGTAAATATGGGAGAAGGTTTGGGACTGAAGAAGATAGTAATATGAAGAAATGAAAGATTCACGAACTGTTTTCTGCTGTTCTTCTCCATTAACTATTTCAGAACAGGATTCCATTTTCATATTCTTGCTGTGGGTGGAAAGACTGCTGGATGCACATGGGAAAATTCCTCATCTAGTCAGCTGTGAAGGCTTTCTACTTAGAGAGGCCACCCCTTCAGAGGAGGACCACCCTCTTGCCTTCTCTGTTATGGTTCCTGGCCAGAACCCGTGTCCGGGATGTTAGGAATGTGCTCAGCAGATGTGAGTAGTTGAAGGTGGGAGGTTCTTGTCCCACTCTCTGAGTAGAGCTGGGGAAAGCGCTTCAGAAGCCAGACCTGGCAGGAAACTTCTCAACTAATATGGTGAACGTGACTGAGTTCTTTTTGTTGATGGGGCATCCTGGGTTATCAGTGTGCTAAGGGGAAATTCTATTAAGGACTTCCGTAATTTAGTGATTCATTGACTCAAGAAATATTTACTAAGTGCCTTCTCTCTGCCCTGCTGTAGGACTACCAATATACAGAATATGTTCTCTGCTTCTGACTCATCAGCTTACAACCAACTTTTGTGACTTCTGCCATGTGTCAGAAGAAAAAGTCATTGGTACATGGTGATTACTGCACAGATAAGTACATCTTAATTTTACTGATTAGTTAACATTCAACTCAAATTTATTAAACAACTTGTAAATGTTAAGCTCTTTGCTGGGTATGGGAGATATAGGAAAAAAATAAGTTTACCAGTTTTAGACACTCATAGCCTAGCATTAACAATAGTATTTCAGTAACTATTTATAACATAAGTAGTACAAGCCAAGTTATGTATGGAGTGCAGTGGCTGGGTGGAAAGGACCCTTTCTGATCAGTGTACTGGTGGATGTAACAAGCTACAAATGGTGAGAGGACCATAACGCTGTTGACTAGGTTCAAGTGATTTCGGGAAAAGAACAGCAGTGGCCAGAGCTCAGAGCCGGGACACATATGTCCCTAAAGGAAGGAAAGGCAGTGTGGTGATGCACGGCCTTCAGAAACGACCCCTAGCAGTATCTCAAGCTTCCAGAGCCCCTGGGATCCAAAACCCCACCCTTACCTGCTGAGCCATGGCTCGGATGCGCCAGTACTCGGCCTCAGCACTGGGGGAGGAGGACGGGGCCGCCACCCTCACCTGGCAGCCTTCCCCGCTGAAGCTCTCGGTGCCGCTGTGGAAGCAGCCCAGCAGATCCTGGGGAGAAACACAGCAGTCGTTCGCTGGGTGCAGCTGAGTTCATGGCTCCAGGCCCTGTCTTTGATCTACCGCTGTCACTGTGTCTGGGACAAAGTACTGATCCAGCTACCTTGTTCCCACCAAGTGAGACCGCCTGCTACAAGGAGGGAGGCGGAATCCAGGCGACCCAACTTGAGGAGCATCAGGGAGCTGAGGAAGGCTGGAGGTGCCCTGGTCTCTCCTCTGAGTGACTTACCTTCACCGGCTTGAGCGTGGCCGAGAAGGCGTCCTGCAGGGCACAGCAAGCCAGCCTCCACATCTCCTCCGTGAACACGGGGCCCGCTGTCACGAGGACGTACCTGCCAGGAGAAAAAAGGAAAGAAGTTTTGAATTCATATATTTTCTTGTCCCAAAAGGTAGGTAGGTCCTTCCAGACGCGTGCCTAGATTTAGTCTGTAGTTCCAAGTCTTGCTGTCTTTTGTCACGCTTGCCTTCGGCCCATCTGGTATGCCATTGTCCTAATACTACTTCCTAACCCATTTAATGTAAAGAAAATATCAGTGGATCCCCACTACAAATAGGCCGATGTTTAAACTTAGGCTTGCATGTATATATTCTAATTTTCCCATTCCAGCCCAATTTGCCACTACTTCTCTACACATAACAAGATAAAACCCTCTTGCCACTTGTAACTCTTATCTCCATATGTGTGTTCATGCTGTTCTTCTGCTTACAAAGTCGCCACCTAGCGGAAGCTAACCCACCTTGGGAGATCCGACCAAGTGTCATTACTACGGAAGGTCTTGCTGACTGCTCTACTCTCCAGGCATCTCGTCCTTTCATGGCATTTATAGTCCCTCCTTCCTATTATCACTTCTCCCATGACTCTCTTTGTTCTGCCCTTTAGAACAGGTTGTATGCTCCCTGCGGGTAGGGACCTTGGTCACATCACTTTGGGCAGTGGAGCACCCTGTATCATGACTTACACCATAAATATTTGCTGACTGGATGAAATGAAGAGTTTAGTAGCACAGTCATTTTTATAAGTAGACTGCTACCATCAAAGAATTAAATTCCCCTGGATTTCATAATAAAAACTCCAGTTTTGTGGAGAGCCAGGGAACCTTTATGTCACCTAATGCAGGAGCAGCCCACGCGGGAGATGGTTTCTGTGGGCTTGGCCACACACGCCACCAGCAACTCAAAGAGGTCCTTCAGCATGGTGTTGAGCATGCTCTCGTACCTGATGTCTGCAGGAAAATCAAAGCGAGATTGCACTCAGTGGTATTGCAAAGGGAGGGGCTGGACGGCATCTATACTACAGCAAAAGAGGAAAGGCTAAATGATGCAAAAAATATACAAGTATCTGGGAAATAGAACAATGAGAAAACTGGCCATAACAATAACAACAAAAACAAAACACTCATTACAGCAAAAATTATCTTGGTTTTACCTAATTTTAGCTTGTTTCATCCATTTCTAGATATATCAAGATGAAATGCATGTGGCTCACTTTAATGTGTTGATGTACACTTTTCAAAGTATATAATTCCTCTGCTCAGCAAAATAGAACATATACTATTATATAGCCTGAATACTAGCTAGTAAAAATTTTTAATTCTTACAGGGAAAAGATAAAACAAACATTCCTTACAGCTGATCGTTGAATTAGATTGAATTAAATGCTCTTAGTAAACAAAAAATCTTCTCATACCAACTACCACTTCTTGAACCTTTTCAGTTTGGCTTCAGTCTGCATGCTGTCCCCAGACTAAAGAAATTAAGACCTCCCAAAATCACATTCTGTTTGCCCAGTTCAAGGAATATGCCAGTGTTCTTTTCCACAAAGTCCTTGCGATGCCACAGAACCAATTCTCAGTGGAATCCTCAAGGGTCCTGAGCTGTGCAAAGCCAGGACCTGGACAGAAGCTCTACCACTAGGGATGCAGTTAGTGCCTGCATGTGGAAATACCCATTTTTCTTCTTTCTCGATCGGTGTGTTTTTTGCAGGGCAAATTGTCCTTACTAAGCTTAGTGGAGACCCCCATTTCTTATCTTTGCTTTTTGACTCTTCCTTGGGGTCAAATTCTCATGAGTTTCTCTAACCTTGCCAACAAGGGAGCCTCTGACCTTACCTCTTCCCTTAAACTTCTGTATGTCTTTCCCTTTTCTTTATAACCCTTAGGGCTAGTAGCAAGATTCCTCCTGCTCCCAAATTTCCAGATCTTTCCATGGCAAGAATCTATTTCACAAATGCTGCTCCACTGGTACCACAGCTGACATAACAGCTCCCTCTCTGTCTGCTGACTTCAGCATACTATCCACCCCACACTTCCAAATCTTTTTCAAAGTGCCACAGATATTAAGACCCACCTTCCCCCATAATCTGTTAAGTAAAGTAACCTCTTGCCCATAATTTGAGCCTTTTCTAAAACCCTGCCTCTTCCATTTAGCCTCCCCAGATGCAGCAGGACAATAGGATAAACTCTCTCCCTTACCCCCCAGCCTAGAGGGGTATTTCTTCTTTTTTAATTTATTATATACTTGAATTTGCCTCCCCTCTCCTAATGCACAGATATCCTAGACCTCATTAGGTGTTTTATTTTTAGTCACACATGTATTTTAAGCATTCTGTTTGATAATTTTGTAGAGGACACAGGAGTACCAATTTTCTTCTTGACAACCTACTATTAGAAGGCTGGCACTAACCACATAATTCTATTTTAATAATTCCCAGGACAAAAATCATGCACTGGTGTTTACTAAGCACTTCTAGACAATGCTGCTGTCTACTAAACAACTACTCAGCATGAGCTGCTTTGGCACCATAGATACCTGAATGGATGAAGCTTTGAATGTGCTCCACCACCAGCTCACAGGACAGACCAATGGCATGCTTGAAGTTAGCAGAGGCCACGTCCCAGTAAGAATGGTCTTTATGGCTACGGCGAAGCCAAAGGGACATCACAGGAAGGAGAAGGTGAACAACTGCATAGATGCCAAACCCTGGTCCTGAAAAAGAAAGGTCAGCATCAGAATTGTTATCTTAGCACCTCTCCTGCAACAAAATGGCAGCACCAAGTGACGGCAGAGAGCTTCCCACCTCTTTCCTCTTTCGCAGGAGGTCCCCATTCTGAGAAGGAGCAAGGAAAAAGAATTTACCACTGATTGGGAAATATATGGTCTTTGGTGACATTTTTTTTTGTTTCTGCATGATTTTAATTACATAATACATAAATATACTCGTTAAAATTCAAATAATACTGATAAAGTGAAAGTATCACTTGATCAATTCCTTAGTCCCCATAAACATACAAATACATATACACATATAAGAAAAAGTTAACCCTTTGAACTGTAAGTATATTTATATGACACTAAGAGTACATATATTTATATGAAACAAAGAGAAATATAGGGTTTTTAAATTACTTTTATATAAATGGGATAAGGTAAACCTTGGTCTGCATGTTGATTTTTTGCCCATAACAGTTACAAGTTAGAGATCATTCTGTGTCAGCAAATTAGATATTCCTCATTTTTATTACCACATACTGTTCCAAACTATTCAAACTGTATATGCATTAGTTTACTTATCCATTCCCTTACTGATGGAAATTTAAGATGTTTCTATATTTTGCTTTATGAACAACACTGTAATAAAAATATTTGTGGAAATGTTGATGGATTTTTAAAATTCTGACTACAAAAGCAAGGTATCCTTTTCATAATAAACACAGAAAACACGAGAATATAAAGAAGAAGAAAATAATATTTTGATGTATTTCCTTCTAGTACTTTTTGAATGTATTATCTTTGGGTGTATGTGTATATTTATAAATGTTTCTCATAAAGTAGAGATTGTACTCCACGCTATATATATTTTAACATAACGCCCTATAAACAATTATTGATGTCATTAAATATTATTCAGATATTCATTTTAATGCCTGTAGATATTTACATGCTTTTACCATAACTTATTTAACCCATTTAGGGTGTTCATAATTATTTTGGTATTCAAGATGCTTAATCAAACATCATTATATATAGAATGTTATCTTTATTACTGTTAATTTCCTTTGATAGATTTCTAGAAGTAGAATTATTGGGCTAAAATGCTCTTCATACACACTGAGTAGTAGAAAATGATACTGACCAATATAACAGATTTAGAAATAGTGGCATATTAATTAATTCTATAAGATACCTGCTTATTCTTGGAGAGAAAGTCTTTAAATTTTTAATGTGTAGGAGTAGCTATAATGGTGTTCCTGAAAAAAATTCTGATATAAACTTTGCTATGGATCTTAAAACAGTATCACTTATCAAGTCTTCATCAGTTTACACTGAATACAAAACTCCTCTTATTACTCGAGAATTAAACTAGTGGTTTCATTGGTGGTTCTGATTCTGTTAGTGAAAACCAAAATTTCTATAAAAAATTTCTCCAATCTTGGGAAAATTTGGATGAGTAAGTGTGCATGCTAACCTTGACTAGTTCAGAACAAGAAATAAATTCCCAAGGGCCATTTCCTGTACTATCAGGAACTCACTAGATGTCTTTTCCCAAATATAATCACCTATGACCCTTATACAATTAAGATGTTGCTGTCTTCATATATTTGAGTGGTTGGTTCATGTCAGTGGTAGACCTGTTAAGCCCTCCTGACAGCCCTGGGGCCAGGAGTATATGAGACCCAGCCACAGAGGAAGGCTGTAACCATAGAACAGAGCAAAGCCAACTGGCTCAAGGGGACATTGCTACCACAGCATTGGCCTGAATATAGTGGGGTTCTACACATTCACCTACCTGGCCACCACCCATTATTTATAAATGGACTGGTGGGAAACCCATAAACAATACAAGGACATGTCTTAAATGTTCAACAAATATATATATCGAGCATCTATTATGCTCTCTGGGGTTACATCAGTGAAACAGACACTCATACAAATACCTTCCTGAAAAAAGTTATATGTATAACAAACTCCCTCGAAAGACAGACATAGAAATATTTACCAGGTGTTTTGGTAACATCTCTCAACAGCTCAAAGAGCAAATCCAAGGTCGGGGGTTGGTGCTGACGTGGACAGTTAGACACAGCTGCTGTGAGCTGCTCCAGCAGGATGATCCAGACTTCTATCAGACCTGGAAACCAAAAGCAGACCTCTGTGAAATTTGGTCAAATATAATACAGAATCATCACAAGACCAAACTAAACACTATATATAAAAGGCTTCTGAAAACTACCAGGCGCTATATGGGTATAAGGCATCACCCTGTAAGGTAGCCCTCAGTGCCTATAAGCATGGATAAATTATGATTTACATGTTCTGACAAAGTCAAAGAAAAAAAAATACTGTTCAAGTGTCTTCCTTATTCCCCTTCAAGGTGATGTGGTATGTAAATTCTACTACATGAAATAATTGTTAGATTCATTGGAAGTTGATGATAGCAAAGTAATAATATCCTTTCAGTTCCATCACTTTAATCCTTTAAAAAAATTATTATAAATATATATATCACAAAAATTGCCATTTTAACCATTTTTACATGTGTAATTCAGTAGTATTAATTACACATATGATGTTGTGCAACCATCATTACAATTAATTTCCAAGACTTTTTCATTACCTCAAAGAGAAACTATAACCAGTAAGCAACAACTTTGCATTCTCCACATCACTCCAGCACCTGCTAAACTGTGCCTGGCTTATTTCACTTAGCATAATGTTTTCAAGGTACATCCATGTTGTGGCATTTATCATAACTTCATTCCTTTTTATGGATGAATTATATTCCATTGTATGTATATACCACAGTTTGTTTACTGAGGTACAAAAGTATTTAGAGTGGAATATACAAAATAGCTCACTCTATATCTTATTTTAATACTTCTAATTTTCCAGCAAAAGAAACTATGAGAAGATGCAATGTTGAAATATTCCCATTAAAAAAAACCTACTTCCCCAATTTTGAATATCCCCATTAATAGGAGCCAAAACCAAAGTCATGGACAATAAATATAAGAAAACCAGGTGACAAGAAATTCTCATGAACCTCAAAATATAAGTGGGGGTGGACAAGCTAATTAATAGGATATGCAGGGGAAAGAAAAACATGTTATACACTACTCTAAGGGGAGCAACCAATAAAATCCAAGTGGAAAACTCTACGTGACAAAGAACCTCACTTCTTCAACAAATAAATTGCAAAGACGTAAAAGAGAGTTAGAGAGGAAAATCTATAGATTGACAAGGACTTAAGAGGTGGAGCAGCCAAACATGTACTGTAGATCTTACATGAATCTTGAAAATTAACTGATATGTATAAGAAAATTGGCAAATTGGCTCTAAGTTAAAAATAGCTGAAGCCACCTCAGATGTGAATCCAGGCCTGTCAAGCCCAGGTGGAGTCCCTGGCACGCTGGGCAGTGCAAATGGCCTGGCTCTGACTCTGAGAACACCAGGCTGCCCTGTGCACCTGAGGCCACTGCCCTGCCCCTCTGGCGCCTCTGGGTCCCCATTGCCATGCACCAGCCAGGCGGTTCCAGGGATTTGGATGTCCGTGTCTTTGGGTGACCATTACTTCGCCTGCCACATGCTTGCGGGATCTTGGTACCCAGGCCGAAGGTCAGGCCTGAGCTCCTGTGGTGGGACCTCCGAGTCCAAACCTCTGGCCTAACAGAGAACCTCAGACCCCAGGGAATATCAATGGGAGTAAGGCCTCACAGAGGTCCTCATCTCAGCACCAAGACCCAGCTCTATCCAACTACCTGCAAACTCCAGTGCTGGATGTCTCAGGCCAAACAACCAGTAAGACAGGAATACAGAAGCACCCATCAAAAAACAAAATTGAATGACAAAAAAATATGTTACAGACGAAGAAGTAAGGTAAAAACCTACAACACCAAATAAATGAAGATGAAATAGGCAACCTACCTGAAAAAGAATTCAGAGTAATGATAGTAAAGATGACCTAAAATCTCAGAAACAGAAGGAGAAAATACAAGAAACATTTAACAAGGATCTAGAAGAACTAAAGAGCAAACAAACAGTGGTGAACAACACAATTACTGAAATTAAAAATACTCTAGAAGGAATCAATAACAGAATAACTGAGGCAGAAGAACAGATAAGTGAGCTGGAAGATAAAATGGTGGAAATAAGTGCCAGGGAGCAGAATAAAGAAAACAGAATGAAAAGAATTGAGGACAGTCTCAGAGACCTCTGGGACAATATTAAATGCACCAACATTCAAATTATAGGGGTTCCAGAAGAAGAGGAGAAAAAGAAAGGGTCTGAGAAAATATTTGAAGAGATTATAGTTGAAAACTTCCCTAACATGGGAAAGGAAATAGTCAATCAAGTCCAGGAAGCACAGAGAGTTGCATACAGGATAAACCCAAAGAGAAACATGCTGAGACACATATTAATCAAACTATCAAGAATTAAATACAAAGAAAAATATTAAAAGCAGCAAGGGAAAAGCAACAAATAACATACAAGGGAATCTCCATAAGGTTAACAGCTGATCTTTCAGCAGAAACTCTGCAAGCCAGAGGGAGTGACAGGACATATTTAAAGTGATGAAAGGGAAAAACCTACAACAAAGATTACTCTACCCAGCAAGGATCTCATTCAGATTCAATGGAGAAATTAAAACCTTTACAGACAAACAAAAGCTAAGAGAATTCAGCACCACCAAACCACCTTTCAAACAAATGCTAGAGGAACTTCTCTAGGCAGGAAACACAAGAGAAGGAAAAGACCTACAATAAAAAACCCAAAACAATTAAGGAAATGGCAATAGGAACATACATATCAATAATTACCTTAAATGTAAATGGATTAAATGCTCCAACCAAAAGACATAGACTGGCTGAATGGATAAAAAAACAAGACCCATACATATGCTGTCTCCAAGAGACTCACTTCAGACCTAGGGACACATACACACTGAAAGTGAAGGGATGGAAAAAGAGATTCCATGCAAATGGAAATCAAAAGAAAGCTGGAGGGACTACCCTAGTGGTGCAGTGGTTAAGAATCCGCTTGCCAATGCAGGGCACATGGGTTCAATCCCTGGTCTGGGAAGATCCCACATACCATGGAGCAACTAAGCCCATGCACCACAACTACTGAGGCTGTGTTCTACAGACCGAGAGCCACAACTACTGAGCCCATGTGCCACAACTACTGAAGCCCGTGTGCCTAGAGCCTGTGCTCTGCAACAAGAGAAGCCACCACAATGAGAAGCCCGAGCACCGCAATGAAGAGTAGCCCCTGCTCGCCGCAACTAGAGAAAGCCAGCGCACAGCAACAAAGACCCAACTGAGCCAAAAAGAAATAAATAAAAAGTAAATAAATTAATTAAAAAAAAAGAAAGCTGGAGTAGCAATTCTTGTATCAGACAAAATAGACTTTAAAATAAAGACTATTACAAGAGACAAAGAAGGACACTACATAATGATCAAGGGATCAATCCAAGAAGAAGATATAAGAATTGTAAATATTTATGCACCCAAAATAGGAGCACCTCAATACATAAGTCAAATGCTAACAGCCATAAAAGGGGAAATCGAAAGTAACACAATCACAGTAGGGGACGTTAACACCCCACTTTCACCAATGGACAGATCATCCAAAATGAAAATAAATAAGGAAACACAAGCTTTAAATGATACATTAAACAAAATAGACTTAATTGATATTTATAGGACATTCCATCCAAAAACAACAGAATACACTTTCTTCTCAAGTGCTCATGGAACACTCTCCAGGATAGACCATATCTTGGGTTACAGATCAAGCCTTGGTAAATTTAAGAAAATTGAAATCGTATCAAGTATCTTTTCCAACCACAACGTTATGAGACTAGATATCAAATACACGAAAAAATCTGTAAAAAATACAAACACATGGAGGCTAAACAATACCACTACTAAATAACCAGAGATCACTGAAGAACTCAAAGAGGTAATCAAAAAATACCTAGAAACAAATGACAATGAAAACACGATGACCCAAAACCTATGGGATGCAGCAAAAGCAGTTCTAAGATGGAAGTTTATAGCAATACAATCCTACCTCAAGAAACAAGAAAAATCTCAAACAACCTAACTTTACACCTAAAGCAATTAGAGAAAGAACAAAAAAAATCCTCAAAGTTAGCAGAAGGAAAAAAATCATAAAGATCAGATCAGAAATAAATGAAAAAGAAATGAAGGAAACAATAGCAAAGATCAATAAAACTAAAAGCTGGTTCTTTGAGAAGATAAACAAAATTGATAAACCATTAGCCAGACTCATCAAGAAAAAAAGGGAGAAGACTCAGATCAAAAGAATTAGAAATGAAAAAGGAGAGGTAACAACCGACACTGCAGAAATACAAAGAAAGGATCATGAGAAATTACTACAAGCAACTCTATGCCAATAAAATGGAAAACCAGGAAGAAATGGACAAATTCTTAGAAAAGCACAATCTTCCAAGACTGAACCAGGAAGAAATAGAAAATATAAACCAATCACAAGCACTGAAATTGAAAGTGTGATTAAAAATCTTCCAACAGGGCTTCCCTGGTGGCACAGTGGTTGAGAGTCTGCCTGCCGATGCAGGGGACACGGGTTCGTGCCCCAGTCCGGGAAGATCCCGCATGCCATGGAGTGGCTGGGCCCGTGAGCCATGGCTGCTGAGCCTGCGTGTCCAGAGCCTGTGTTCCGCAACGGGAGAGGCCACAACAGTGAGAGGTCCGTATACCACACACACACACACACACACACAAAAGCCTTCCAACTAACAAAAATCCAGGACCAGATGGCTTCACAGACGAATTCTATCAAACATTTAGAGAAGAGCTAACAGCTATCCTTCTCAAACTCTTCCAAAACATAGCAGAGGGAGGAACACTTCCAAACTCATTTCAAACCATCACCCTGATACCAAAACCAGACAAAGATGTCACAAAAAAAGAAAACTACACGCTGATATCTCTGGTGAACACTGATGCAAAAATCCTCAGCAAAATACTAGCAAACAGAATCCAACAGCACATTAAAAGGATCATACACCATGATCAAGTGGAGTTTATCCCAGGGATGCAAGGATTCTTCCATATACATAAATCAATCAATATGATAAACCATATTAACAAACTGAAGAATAAAAACTATATGATCATCTCAATAGATGCAGAAAAAGCTTCTGACAAAATTCAACACCCATTTATGATTAAAAACTCTCCAGAAAGTAGACATAGAGGGAACCTATGTCAACAACCTATGTCAACATATTAAAGGTCATATATGACAAACCCACAGCCAACATCATTCTCAATGGTGAAAAACTGAAACCATTTCCTCCAAGATCAGTAACAAGACAAAGTTGCCCACTCTTACCACTATTCAACATAGTTTTGGAAGTTTTAGCCACAGCAATCAGAGAAGAAAAGGAAATAAAAGGAATCCAAATCGGAAAAGAAGAAGTAAAACTGTCACTGGTTGAAGATAACACGACACTTTACATAGAGAATCCTAAAGATGCTACCAGAAAACTACTAGAGCTAATCAATGAATCTGGTAGAGTAGCAGGAACCAAAATTAATGCACAGAAATCTCTTGCATTCCTATATACTAATGATGAAAAATCTGAAAGAGAAATTAAGGAAACACTCCCATTTACCACTGCAACAAAAAGAATAAAATACCTAGGTATAAACTTACCTAATGAGACAAAAGACCTGTATGCAGAAAACTATGACACTGATGAAAGAAATTAAAGATGATACCAACAGATGGAGAGATACACCATGTTCTTGGATTGGAAGAATCAACATTGTGAAAATGACTATACTACTCAAAGCAATCTACAGATTCAATGCAATCTATCAAACTACCAATGGTATTTTTCACAGAACTAGAACAAAATATTTCACAATTTGTATGGAAACATAAAAGACCCCGAATATTCAAAGCAGTCTTGAGAAAGAAAAACGGAGCTGGAGGAATAAGGCTCCCTGACTTCAGACTATACTACAAAGCTACAGCAATCAAGACAGTATGGTACTGGCACAAAAACAGAAATATGGATCAATGGAACAGGATAGATAGCCCGAAGATAAACCCATGCACATATGGTCACCTTACCTTTGATAAGGGAGGCAAGAGTATACAATGGAGAAAAGACAGCCTCTTTAATAAGTGGTGTTGGGAAAACTGGACAGCTACATGTAAAAGAATGAAATTAGAACACTTCCTAACATCACACACAAAAATACACTCAAAATGGATTAAAGACCTAAATGTAAGGCCAGACACTATCAAACTCTTAGAGGAAAACAGGCAGAACACTCTATGACATAAATCACAGCAGGATCCTTTCTGACCTACCTCCTAGAGAAATGGAAAATAAACCAAAAATAAACAAATGGGACCTAATGAAACTTAAAAGCTTTTGCACAGCAAAGGAAACTATAAACAAGAGGAAAAGACAACCCTCAGAATGGGAGAAAATATTTACAAACGAAGCAACTGACAAAGGATTAATCTCCAAAATCTACAAGCAGCTCATGAAGCTCAATATTAAAAAAACAAACAACCCAGTCCAAAAACGGGCAGTAGACCTAAATAGACATTTCTCCCAAGAAGATATACAGACTGGCAACAAACACATGAAAGGATGCTCAATATCACTAATCATTAGAGAAATGCAAATCAGAACTACAATGAGATACCATCTCACACTGGTCAGAATGGCCATCATCAAAAAATCTAGAAACAATAAATGCTGGAGAGGGTGTGGAGAAAAGGGAACCCTCTTGCACTGCTGGTGGGAATGTAAATTGATACAGCCACTATGGAAAACAGTATGGAGGCTCCTTAAAAAACTAAAAATAGAACTCATATGACGCAGCATCCCACTAATGGCACATACCCTGAAAACCATAATTCAAAAAGAGTCATGTGCCACAATGTTCATTGCAGCACTATTTACAATAGCCAGGATATGGAAGCAACCTAAGTGTCCATCGACAGATGAATGGATAAAGAAGATGTGGCACATATATACAATGGAATATTACTCAGCCATAAAAAGAAATGAAATTGAGTTATTTGTAGTGAGGTGGATGAACCTAGAGACTGTCATACAGAGTGAAGTAAGTCAGAAAGAAAAAACAAATACCATATGCTAACACATATATATGGAATGTAAAAAAAAAATGGTTCTGAAGAACCTAGGGGCAGGACAGGAATAAAGACGCAGATGTAGAGAATGGACATGAGGACATGGGGAGGGGGAAGGGTAAGCTGGGACCAAGTGAGAGAGTATCAGTGACATATATACACTAGCAAATGTAAAACAGATAGTTAGTGGCAAGCAGCTGCACAGCAGAGGGAGATCAGCTCAGTGCTTTGCAACCACCTAGAGGGGTGGGATAGAGAGGGTGGGAGGGAGATGCAAGAGGGAGAGGATATGGTGATATACATATGCATACAGCTGATTCACTTTGTTATACAGCGGAAACTAACACAACACTCTAAAGCAATTATACTCCAATAAAGATGTTAAAAAAAATGTTGAAGCTGGATGATGGGTACATGAAGGTTCATTATACCATTCTGTCTAGTTTTATATGTGGTTGAAATTTCCATAGGAAAATGGAAAAGCAATTATTTGCCTTCAGAAACCAGAGGAATAATATCGAAGTATATCAATGATGAGAAGTAATTTTTAACACTAACTTAAAGCTTTTACTTTTATTCTTTTCTCTGATCTAGCTATGTTTCATATATAATTATAACTTTAAAGCCCTCAATGAATTTATACTGTGGAAACCTTAGATGGGCTGCCTAGAAAAAAATGGATTAACGATTTGCACAGATGGGCAGGGAATGCTCACTGTTACATACACAAACTGTTTACAACTGTTTTAAAGACTGTATTATAGATAAGCAACATTAGCTTCTGCTTTTAACTGTCTGGATTGGAGGTTTAAGATGCTACGTAAGAATTCCTATCTAATCATTAAAAATGAAACCTCTATTAGGCAACATCTAGCCAATTTCCAATATTTAATTGTTCTCTACAGTAGATATTTATTCTTTCCTATATTTTTTCCTGAAAACTAATCTGAATTTGTAAGGTTTTACTGTTTATAATCCCTATGGAAAACTGCAAAATTTCTAGATACCCCCATAAGTGAATTTGTGTCTGAAAAATAAAACAGACGAATAATGAAAAACAAACAAAAAAGCAAATTAAAAAACCTTCCCCAGAAAGTCCTTTTGCAAGGGTTTGAAACACCTATGCTCAGATATTAGACTTCTTTAAGGATATCATTTCCATTTTTAGGTCTAGAAACAGGACAGGGTCATCTGAATTAGAAGACAGCAAATGTGAACATGAGTGAACCAATCTGAAAATTATCCAAAGTTACTAGATTGAAGTCGAATTCACAGGAAATTACACAGGAACTAATTTGAAACATATTTTTAAAATTTATTTTTAATGAGCCTTCAGCTTCACCAGTCACAAACAGACTGTCTCTTCAGTAATGACTTAATTTCCCCAGTCTCTAACCAGATAGTCCTACAGGAAGTGATTATACAATGATTGTGTTTCCTACAAGGTATTAAAGACAATTACCAGCCAATTTAACTATCAATGCACCAAATGCAACCACAGTCCAATGTGCTAAATTGAAAAGAATTCGGAGTTACAAACTATATTTAGTGGAATCTGCAAATCTACACTGGTTTTAGATGGAGGTATCCATCTAAAAAGGATTGGTTTGGAGATATTGATGTAAAATGTTTTCGGAGAGTCCTTGGAAACTTTAGGTAGGCTTGTTCTGTTAGAATTATAAATAATAACAACATAAATGGAGGATCATTCATGATCTGTAAACTACTGAATTCATGGCTTAGGCTTTTGGGAATACAAACATAGCAAATAACCTGGTTAGGCCCAATCAATTAACTTACCAGTGTCATCATCAAAGTCAGACAAGACGGACTCAATTCCATCCTCACTGCTTGCCGACTGCTCCTGAAGTCTTCGGGGCAAGCCAGCGAGTCGCCCACTAAGGAATATTGGCTTCAAGGGCATTTTGTAGATTTTGGCCAACAACTAAATTAAAAATACCAAATTGCAATTATAAATTGGAAAAAGCTTCACTCTACTAAAGGACAACAAAACTATATACCGGAAGAGAAGGTGGAGAGAAAACCAGAAAAGCTCCCACTGTGGCAAAGTTTTAAATTTGCTTGTGATTTGGATTCATAAGGCAACTCACAAGAGGCATTTATCCCATGAAGCAGCTGAAACAGCATTCAGTGGCAACAAAAAGGTAGAGGAAAAGATTCTGTGGATACCTTTTCAGCATCTTAATTGCATACGAGTTTTATAGACTTTTATACACCTGTGAAGGGAACCATAAACATGTCGAGAATTTTTGCCTGAGAGAAAGTGTTCTATGGGGATCATTGGGAAGAGAGTCTGTAGGCAAATGAGATACCAGCCTCTGATTTCCCTTCCCCTGACTCAACATCAAGGAAATGGGTGGGGGGAGGGCACATGGGGGATGGAGGAATCCGAGGGCAGGGTGCGTGCGACGAAGGCATGAGAAACAGAGCTAATAGGCTGATTGGGCTCTTTACTCCGCTCTCACTGCTACAGCCCAGACCGCCGGGATCTGTTACTGGCACAGACTCCCAAGGAGCCTTGTACCTTCACGCATTAGAATTGTTCCTGCTGTGCCCCTACTGTTTCAGAAATTAGGGAAACAGCTGGGAGCGAGACAGACAGAAATCCTGCCCTGTGCGTCTTACAGACATACTCCTTTCACAAATAATAAATAAAATTTCTGACAGAGACGTTACAGGAAAAATGAGACAGGCAGTCCTAGAAAGAGCGACTTAGGTGTGTGGGGAATGCTGGCAGGGAGTTGGTAGATACCTAAGCCCCGGTCTCTCTGAGGAGATGATGTTTCAGATGAGATCTGGACGATAAGGCGTGTCATACAGAGATCTGAGGAGAGAAAATTCCAGGCAGAGGGAACAGCAACAGCCCTGAGCAGTAACCAGTAGGGTGTGTTTGAGGGACAGAAAGGGAGTGTGGCGAGCATGGTGAGTTAGGGGCAAGGAGCTGAGGGGGGAAAGGGAGCGGGGTCAGGTCACGTGGGCCTTGTGGAAGCAGCTGGAGGAGGACATCAGGGCTGTGCATCCTTTCTAAAGCCCTGGGGCTTAATGCTATCACCAAGGGAGAGTGAGGAACAGACAGACAAGAGGACGCCAGCGACACAACCTCAGAAGACAGGAGAAGAGCTACGGAGAGGGGGTGTCACTGAAGCCTAGGGAGAAAGGGCTTTGAGAAGGGAGCATCATCTTGTTCCATGGGCGTGTGACACGGTAACGACAGAGACTCACTGGACTTAGCATAAGGAAGGTCACTGTTCACACTGATAAATGATGTTTCATTGGATTTTTTTTTTTACTAGATCTTGACTGCATACGACCCTCTTACTTTTTTTAATGTCTCTTTTCACTGTGTGCAGCCCACTGTCCATACTTTCGTACCATCGGAAGGATTTCCCGTGACCTCTTAGCCTGACACAGATATAGAGATTATGATAGTTCATGTATCGGAGTATGAATGAGAAGTTTCAGAGATCTCAAAACCCAATTGTGTGTTTTAGTACATTTTCATCACTTTATTTCTCTCCTTTGTAGAAGCGGGGGGACAAAACTTTATACTCCAAACCTAAGCCCCAATCTCCTCAGAGATAGCAGAAAGTACTTCTCTTGCGCGTCCACAAAATACCTCCATGCATGTTTTGTAAGCATCTTCTGAGGTGGGTTTCGGGGCCTGCATACCTGAGAACAGCGCCTGAGGTAATCCAGGGCAGGGAGGCACAGGTCTGGGGACGTGGCTCCAGGTCCTGGGACACAGTCTCCGATTTCTTTACAGTCCACCTCCCCTGGGGGCAGCAGGGGAGACAGAGACAAATACTGTTTATCCCCTTATAACAGAAGACCTACTAATTCATACAGCATGCATTCCCCAAATGCCTACTAACATAGAAAAGAAAGGAAAAAGTACTCCAAATTGTACAACGCTTTCAGTCAAATTTCCCCCTACATGTGTACATGTTAAACACATCTTACCATGCTGTACATCTTACCTTGTTGAAATTATTCTGTGCTGTAACTCCCCTTTTCACTAAACAATGACCACTTTTTCCATATCCTGCGACAGTACTTTCAGTGGCTGGATGGTGTTTTTTTTGTACCTGGACACACTGCAATTTTTCTAATTCAGTTCCCTGGGCCCTGCTGTTGATGGTGTGACTCTGAAGCTTTGATGACAGGATGAGCCTGGAGACCAGCCATGTGCTGGGCAGAGAGGAAGCACTAGGCCCCTCTCTGTTTGGAAAAGGACCTCCTTTGTTGCCAGTGCTTAGCACTAAACAGTGATGATAAAGCAAGACTCTGGGAAGATCTGAAACATCTGGGGTTTGGGGATGGAGACTACTAAACTGAACTGAAATGACTTCTATTTTGTGTGTATATATCTAGAAATTTAACACATCTGTAGAGGGCATCTAGATAGTCTATAGGTACACAGTAGTTGGAAATTATCATTTTTCTTCTCATGTAAGAATCTACTTCTATACTTCTAATAAAATTATTCCGCAGTACTGTAATTGTTTCTAACTGCCTACAATCGTAGCAACTGGCACCGTTCCCTGTGGGTAAACAGACATGATTACTAGGTATTAGTTAAAATTTAGGAGACAAAGATGCATGTTTCTCCTTAAGAAAGAAAAGATAACCATTTGTATATTTTAGATCAGGGACTGGTAAATTTTTTTTATACAGGGCCAGACAGTAAATATTTTAGGCTTTGCAGGTCACACTCTCTTTGTTGCAACTTCTCAACTGTGTCACTATAGCACAAAAACAACCACAGACAAATGACCAGGGCTGTGTTCCAATAAAATATTTCTAAAAACTCTGAGTGGGTGGGATTGGCCTGTGGGCCATAGTTTGCCAACCCCTAGTTTACATTAATCTAACACACAATGTTAGATTAACATTAGTTTAGCATAAAAACACAGAGCAGTTCAAATTCATGTTGACATAACCAAGTGGGAATAAAAAATAAATCCATTTCCTATCCTGTTAATCACAGTGTTCCAAGTTTTTTACGGAGGCTGCTGTGTCATACCTCAAAGTCTGGGCACGGGGTGGCCCCTGGAGGCGGGCAGGACACAGCCAGCGTGGCTGTACTGGGGCCTCGGATGTGCCCACTGACCCCAAGCCACAGACAAGTAACTCCACCTTATAATTCACAGAAAAAAATGGAATCTTTCTGTTTTAAATATCCTCAGGTGTGCGCTGATAATTCTGCATCTCCATTTTCAGGCCCCAGCTCCCTCGCTGAGGTAAGACCTCAAATTTCTAACATTTCTACCCTGAAAATTTCTAACATCTCCACTTGAATATTTCATAGGAACTCAACATGTCCCAGTGTCCAAAGATAGAATTCATTATTGTTCCTCTCCGCCACTCCTTTTGGATATCCTAATTCTGGGAAACATCAGTCCTGACAAGGAACTTGGGGGAGTCAGCCTCAGCTCCACACTCTCTTAGGCCCCACATCAGAGCAGTCCAAGCCCTCCGGATCCCATCTCTACAATATCCTGAACTCCATCCTCTCTGCTCTCTCCCAAACTCCTGCACACTGGTCTCTGCCTGTAGCCTCTTGTCCTTACCCACGGGGACACGTGCCTGCCGGTTTAGTTTCTAATGTCACATGTGATACACCACTCTGTGGCTTCAAAACCTTCCCTGCACATTCTCGATGTCCCGGTGTGGCCTGCAGGGCCTTTAGAGCCTGGCCCCTTCCTCTCTTTCCAACTCATCACCCAGGATCCCTCCTTCGTGGTACCTCCAACGTACCCTACTTTAAGAAAAGTAAACCTACAGCAGCTCACACCGCAAAGTTTAAATGTCACTTTCCCTTAGAAGTCTGCATGGCCCTACTACCAAGCACCCCATCTCAGCTGCTTGTTCATTTCAGCTTAAATGGCTTTTTCTGGGCTTCCCTGGTGGCGCAGTGGTTGAGAGTCCGCCTGCCGATGCAGGGAACGTGGGTTCGTGCCCCGGTCCGGGAGGATCCCACATGCCGCGGAGCGGCTGGGCCTGTGAGCCATGGCCGCTGAGCCTGCGCGTCCGGAGCCTGTGCTCCGCAACGGGAGAGGCCACAACAGTGAGAGGCCCGCGTAACGCAAAAAAAAAAAAAAAAAAAAAAAAAAGCCTTTTTCTTTTTTTTTTCCTAGCCTCTATGAAAATATTCATCTTCCTGAACTGTGACTATTGATTTGTGTGTCTGTTTCCCAGAAGAGGCTGTGAGCCTCTCACAGGCAGGAAGCATGTTATATTCATCTGTGTATCCCCATAGTATGTACAGGTCACCATGCCCCCGTAGCAGGCCCTCGACTGTTCAGCAAACAATAAAATACCAATAATAATGGTTCTTAAATAAAATACAGAGTTGTGGAATAATGGAAAATACACATGTTGGTCTCTGCCTCTGGCTCCTGGCACAGAGCTCCTAAAACCCTAATTTCCTAAATGATAAGACTGCTAGGCACTTTTTGTTCTAATATGTGATCTTCAACTCTAGTTCCTGATGCAGAGCTCCTAAATCCCTTGGAATTTCCTGGGTGATAAAGTCTTTTGTTCTAGTGAGGCAAAGCTTGGTAAGCTCCTGGATGGTGGCTGGTCACCAGAAAGGCCATAGGAAGAAGAGGGGGGTTGGAAATTGAGTTAATGGTTGATCATGGCCACACGATGAAGCCTGCATAAGAAATCCCCAGAGTATGGCGTTCAGAGAGCTTCTGGGTTGGTGAACACATCTACATGCTGGGAGGAGGGTGTACCCCAACTCCATGAGGGCAGAAGCTCCTGAGCTTGGGACCCTCCTGGACCTCAACTTATATAATCTCTTGATCTGGCTGTTTATCTGTATCCTTTATCGTATCTATTATTATATAATAAGCTGATAAATGTAAGCATTTCCCTGACTTCTGTGAGCTGTTCTAACGAATCACTGAATCCAAAGGGTGGGGGGTCATGGGAACCTCTGATTTGTAGCCAAGTTAAGCAGAAGTTGTGGGTAACTTGGGGACCTTCTACTTGTAACTGTCATTTGAAATGGCGGGGGGCAGTCTCATAGGACTGAGCCCTTCACCTGTAAGGTCTGCTGGTCTAACACTGGTTGGGGTCAGAATTGAGTTGACAATAGGATACCCAGCTGGCATCACAGAGAACTGCTTGGTGTGGGAACAAAACCCACACAGCAGGTGTCAGAACTCTTGTGAGTGAGGTAGGAGTTGAGAGAGTAAAGGAGAAATACAGGAGGAAAGTTTTTTCTAAACAAGGACTGGATTTTTTTTTACTTTCTAAGGCAGAGATTCATTATTTTAAGGTATTCTTATGATTAAGACACTAAACTGTTTGGCTTCTATTTAGTGTACAGCAGAGTTTAAAAAGAATAAAATCTTACTCTTTCAAAAGAAACCCTCCTCTGAAGCCCAGTATGTAAAGTGGATAAGTGAGGGGCTTTCATGGTTGTCCCTCAGCTCAGCCCTCTAGTTCCCAGGATATACAGAAGCATAGAATGGCTGTATGTAAGAATAGAACATAACAAGGATGGTCTGTGGATCAGACCTGTGGCCTCCAGCCTCTGTCTTGAAACTTGCATTGTACTCCTGCTCCAAAATAAGGGGAACATGAATGAAGTCACCTAGCTTCTCTGTGTCCTATTTTCTTTTACAAAGAAGTTGTCAGTTATTTTGCAAGAATACAAAAGAATATTATGAACCTTATCTTTTCTTTTTTTAAAAGGTTCTCAAGGCTCTAGGTCTCAGAGCACACCAGGGTGAAAATCTCAAAACTTGAAGACTTAAGTTCCTTCTAGACTTTGGGTTTAACTAACTGCCACTCTCTTCCATTTCACCCCAGATAAACACGTGTTATACAAACATCTGATCCAGCAGGTTATGCTGTGTAGCAAGACTCTACTGCATTAAAGTATTTCTAAATTAAGCATAAAATCAGCTAGGTAGTTCCTAAAACACACGAAGTCTCAAAGAAGGGTGACTTGCATACCTTCAAAATACGTTTTGTAATCAGTAAGGTCTGGGGGAAGGCATTCTTAATTTTTGCTTAAGAGCTGGGAACTCAAACTCTAATTAGGCTAATAGACTAATTAATAGACTTCTAATTCTGTGACACTGAGGACAGTAGTTTCCTGCATGAGGGTAATTATTGAACATGATATTGAATATTTTAGGATTCAAAAAGAAGTTGGAGTAAAATAATATATGAACACATGTTTCACTATAAAATTATTCCATGAACACATGAAAAGTATCAACTCCAAGCTGCGTTTACAGTAAGTTTTGTGCTTCTGAGCGCACAGCATAGCGCCATCTGCTTCTATACCAGGATGCTTGCTTGTTTGCTGCCGCCAGTTCACACAGAGCCAGCCAGGAGAGGGTCCCCAGCTGTCAGGAGGCAGGAAAGGAGGGAGGGCTCCACTTACCCAGTCCTTTGACAAACTTCATAAGGCACATGATGTAACTAGTGGCCGCATTAGCAAAGACCTGGATGTTGTCGGTATTGAGAAAAGCTTCAAATACATCAAACACCGGAGCCTGGCCTTTTCCTGAGGGAGAAAGATTACAGAGTTTTAAGAAAGTGAAGTCTCTACCCTTCAGGTTGCCCATACTCCCAGCACCTTCCACAGAGCCTTCAAAAAGGTCTGTTGGAGAAAAGCCTGGGCCTTTTGACTGGATAACTGGCTTGGCTCCCATGTTGTCCTTCTCAGCTTTGCCTGCAGAGGGAACTGTAGGAAGGCTACGAAGAGAGCTCGGTAGAGGGACGAGGGCGAAGCCGGCTGAACACATGGCTGAGGCAATGTGTAGGTCTACACAGGGCAATTAAATATGCGGTCTTTTGGAATTCTCCTCCACACGTAATTATAGGGAAGGGAAGGTTTAGATAAATCCCTGATGGCATATACTAATTTACTCATACCTGAGCCGAAAAGAGTTAACATAGAAGGCTTAAGGCTGCTATCCTTAGAAAGGCCTGCTTGCACAGTGGGCCCTTGGCTGGAGTCTGGGAAGCGGGCTCTCTGAATATTCCCAAGCATCAGTTAACTGGATGGTTCACTGTGACTGGATGGTTGGTGCAAACAACGTGGTTTAATCTGAACCCCTGCTTTTCTCAGGGAGTATGGATTTTGGAATATGCTAGGCAGAGGGTACCTAAGTGACCAGTCCTTAGCTGGGTCTCTAGTGGGCTTCCTTGGGCAGAAAGACCTACACACTGCCCTATGGTCATACATGTTGCTGCATTTTCCCTGCTGGAGGAAGAGTGTGCTCTGTGGGACCCCCTCATGGGGCGGTGAGAGTTCAGGGAAGCCTGTGCAGGGATTCTGTGTTTTCTCCTTATGATCTGGCTTGTCCTTACTATGTTGCCATAATAAATCTTGGCTGTTAGCCATGTAATAAATCTGAACTATGTGATAAATCTTGGCATAACTACATGCTGAGTCCCATGAGTCCTTCTGATGGGTCTCTAAGTGCAGGGGTAGTCTTGGGGACCCCTGACACAACACCTCCGGTCACTGGGCCTGCTGTATGGCTGCCCATCTATTTCCAGCCAGACCTGATCTCCCTAATTCGAATTCCCTGTTATTTGGATACTTTTTTGCTTCTTTCTAGCAAGAGGATAACATTTTTCTTTTGGCTTTACGAAAGAACTCAACACAGATACGTATAAGTGAAACAACAGAAGTCTCTCAGCCTTTTGTCCAATCTGTCACTGAGAGCTGGGCCTGATAACGCTCAGGGTCCTTGGTCTGCTGGCAGAATTCAGAACTTGTGTTCCTGATACACCAGCTTATTTCCTGCTGCTAAAACAGCTGAATGCCAGTCTTCCCTATTATCCAACTTCTTCTTTTTTTTTAATTTATTTATTTTTGGCTGTGTTGGGTCTCCGTTGCTGTGAGGGGGTTTTCTCCAGTTGTGGCGAGCAGGGGATACTCTTCGCTGAGGTGTGTGGGCTTCTCATTGCAGTGGCTTCTCTTGTTGTGGAGCACGGGATCTAGGTGCGTGGGCTTCAGTAGTTGTGGCGCACGGGCTCAGTTGCTCCACGGCATGTGGGATCTTCCCGGACCAGGGCTCGAACCCGTGTCCCCTGACTTGGCAGGCGGATTCTTAACCACTGCGCCACCAGGGAAGCCCTATCTGACTTCTTTTGATAGCATGAAGCTTGCCATAAAGAACTAATGTTCCATAGCCAGAATCATCCACACATTCTTCCCACTATCACTACTCCTATTCAACACAGTACCGGAAGTCCTAGCTGGAGCAATTAGGCAAGAGTAGAGATAAAATACATCCAAATTGGAAAGGAGGAAGTGACACTGCCTCTTTTTGACGATGACGTGATCGTGTATACAGAAAGTCTTAAAGATTCCACCAAAAAGATTACACTCAAAAACCTTAGAGCTATAATAATTATGGTTTAGAACTAATAAACAAGTTTCAGGATACGAAATCAACACACAGTCTTACCCATGGAGTAGTCACCGACCAGGTACTCCTTCACCTCAGACTTGTCCCCACTGTGCACTGTTTCCAGGGCACTGAACAAGGGCCTCCAGCCCGACTGGATCTGGGTGGAACACACTTCAACCAGCTCACCGATGGATGTGACGACCTGCAGAGGCAAAGGAGGTGGCATTTAACGCCTTTTCCTTCTAAGAAGCAGGTGAATTTCTAGGAAGAATGATGTGCTTCTTTGCTCCCTATTTCTGGGTTAATTTTATTGAAGGATAAAAATCAGAACCTAGAAAAACTCACTAAAAAGTCTTCTAAATAAGCCGTAACACATTAATTTGCATTTTACTAATGACTAATGTTGCTAAAACTTTTCACAAGCCATTTGTAAATATTTTGGTGTTTTTGAAGTTAGATTTTTGTCTTCTCATTATTGTCTTTTTTTAATTGAGTTATTAAGCGTTCTTTGTGCATTCTAAATGTAAGCTCTTCCTGAGATACATGACTTGCAAATTTTTTTTCCACAGCTTTGGGCTTCTCTTTTATATTTATATGGTGTCTTTTGAAGAGCAAAAGTTTTAAATTTTGATGAAGTCCAAATCATCAATTTTTTTCTTTTTATGGATCCTGTTGGTGTCATTTCTAAAGAATTTTTGCATAACCCAAGGCCTCAAAGATGGTCTCCTATGCTTTCTTGTAGAAACATTTATAGTTTTTGCTCTTATTTAAGCCTATGGCCCATTTTGAGTTATTTTTTGTGCATGCTAAGAGGAAGGGTGTAAGTTCATTTTTATTGTATATGTTCAAGCACCATTTGCTAAAAGTAATATCCTGTCTCTCTACTGAACTGCAATGACATCTTTGTCAAAAATTGACCATACGGGCTTCCCTGGTGGTGCAGTGGTTAAGAGTCCGCCTGCCGATGCAGGGGACATGGGTTCATGCCCCAGTCTGGGAAGATCCCACATGCCACGGAGCGGCTAGGCCCGTGAGCCATGGCCACTGAGCCTGAGCGTACCGGAGCCTGTGCTCCGCAACGGGAGAGGCCACAACAGTGAGAGGCCCACATACCGCAAAAAAAAAAAAAAAAAAATGACCATACATGTGAGAATTTATTTCTATACTTTCTATTCAGTTCCACTGATCTATAGGTCTACCCTTACACCAATACCACACTGGGTTGATGACTGAAGTTTTAAAATCGGGTAGTGTAAATTCTCCAAATTCGTTGTTCTTTTTCAAATGTGTTTTCTCTATTCTAGATCCTTTGAACTTGCATATAAATTTGAGAATCATCTTCCCAATTTCTTCAAAAAAGTCTGCTGATATTTTGATAGGAATTGCACTGGATCTATATATCAACTTGTGGAAATCTGCCATTTAAAAAATACTGTCTTTCAAGCCATGAACGTAGCATATCTCATAATTTATTGGAATATTCTTTTTTTCTCAGCAAGGTTTTGTAGCTTTCAGTGTACAGGTATTTCAAGTCTTTTACTAAATTTATTCCTAAATATTTTGTTTTCAATGCTCTTGTGAATGGAATTGTTCTCTTAATTTCAATTTTTGATAGCTTACATCTTGAATATAGGAATTCAATTGATTTTAATACATTGTTTTTGTATCTGGCAACCTTGCTAAACTCACTATTTTTTTTTTAATTTATTTTTTTGGCTGCGCCACATGGCATGTGGGATCCTAGTTCCCCAGCCAGGGATCGAACCTGTACCCTCTGCATTGGAAGCGCAGAGTCTTAACCACTGGACTGCCAGGGAAGTTCCAAAACTCACTATTAATTCTAGTAACTTTTAAAATAAGTTCCTTAGGACTTTCTACATATAAGACCATGTTGTCTATGAAGGAAGACAGTTTTGCTTTTCAAAATTGGTTGCCTTTAATTTTTTGGTACAGTGAGTAAAAGTCATAATGTTGAATAGAACTGGTAAAGATGGAAATCTTTGCCTTGCTCTTAATTATTGGGAAAAAGCATTCAGTCCTTGACCACTGTGTAGTGTTTGATGTAAGATTCTCAAATACTCCCTTTATCCAATTAGGGAACTCCCTTCTATTCCTCATTTCTTGAAAGTTTTTTACTTAAAGTGAGTGATGGATTTTGTAAAATGTTTTCTCTGTGTCTGTTAACATGACCATAGGGTTTCAATCCTTTATTCTACTAATAAGATACATGACATTAATTGAATTTTGAGCTGTTAAACCAGTCTTACACTGATTCTTTCTTCTGCCATCTCAAATCTTGTTGGTAAGCCCATCTAGTGGATTGTTCATTTGTTATTGTCCTTTTCAACTCTAGAATTTGCATTCTTTCAGTTTCCATTTCTCTTAGATTCCCTATTTTTGAGTCATTGTCATCATATTTTCCTTTAATTCTTTGAACCTATTTATGATAGCTGCTTAAAGTCTCTGTCCCCTAATCCAACATCCCAAGCCAGAGCCAGGACCCCGTGAACAGAACCCTCTTCCCACCATGTGCACCAGATTTCTTTGGCTAAATACTGTGTAATTTCTACCATGACGTTATCATTGGTAGAGGTCACCAGCTCTTCTAGATCCTGTGTCTGCTTGTCTTCCCACCTCCAAATCTGCATTTTGGATATATATAATCCTGGTTTTAGCTTAATCCAACATCTGGTCCCACTCTAAGTCAGTTTCTATTTATTGTTTTTCCCCCAAGTATACATCACTGTTTCTTATTTCTTTGCATATCTTTTTTTTTTTTGCTGAACATTGGACATTTTAGATAATATATTGTAGCAATGCTGGATTTATTTTTGAGTTTTTATTTATTTATTTATTTGACTAAGTTGCTTGGACTTACACTGTAGAATCTGTCTCTACTCTTCCCATGGCATGAGGCACCAATAATGTCTCTACTAAATTTCTTTATTTTTATTTTTCAGCCTGACTTCCTAGTGCTGTCCCCGTGTCTGCATAGGTTAGTTGTCACTTGACGAAGTAGGCAGAGATTCTGCTCAAATAGCTTGAGCCTTTAAGACTTCCACCCTCTGCCAACCAATCTGTGTGTGCAGGCTGGGGAGAATAGACAAAGTTCAGCCAGTTCCTAAGTCTCTCTGGTCCTTTACTTTCTGATGGGGATCTGTACGGCCTGTCCTATATATGCCCACATTTCAGTCAGCTAGAGATTCATGATGGACTTACCTAGTCCTTCTATGAAATCTCTGGCTTCCAGAGTCCCACGTTACATTTCTTACTGGTTCACCACTGCAGCCTTAGGCTAGCAAAGTTGTAGTATTATTCTATTGCTCATTTCCTAATGAATTCACCACTTTTAGTTGACAGACCAATGGTCTTTTTTCCTATTCTTCAAACCAAGTCTGTCTCTTAGCACAGAAAAGCTGATTTTCCCACTCAGCCCCACACTGGTCAAATTACTATTCTTGCCAACAGCTTGTGAGTAAGTGATAACTTCCATCTTCAGCAAGAAGGTCACAGACTCCCACTGTTCTTAACCAAAGTTCTGGCAAGAACTATTTTTCACCATAAATGCTACTCAATTTGTTGTCTGCCCTTGGTCAATTGCAAGAGTCGTGAGATGGCTGCTTTTGACAAGTTTTTTCTTTTCGTATACTTGATTTCTGTGGAGAGGATTCACTAACTTTTTCATGCCACTATAGCCAAAATTCCTCCTGTCCTAAATCTTTCTGAACATTGTTCAGAACTTAATAAGCATAGTTTTCTTTTTTTTTAAATAAGCATAGTTATTTTAAAGTCAGTTGCTGATAACTCCAATATCTGGATTCCTGGTGGGGAGTTAGGGACAGTGTATCTATTTTTATTATTTTATTTCTGTATTCATGACATTCTATTTCCTAATGAGCCAATTATTTTAGATTGAATGCAGACATTCAGCTTCACCCGATGGCCAATTCCCTCATGGCCAATCCAGTCTCAGAGCTCTGCTTACTTCTTTGGGCTTCCCATTGTTACTTAGTTTGGGGCATCTTAGTATTCCTTACTTTCTTGCCAGTGTGTACATGACATTTAAAATAAAATTTTTAACCCCTGTTTAACATTTTTAGTAGATTTCAGAGACAGAGAATCTGTCTGTGTTCCTAGCCCACCATCATGCTAGATAAATATGAAGTCTCTAGTTAGTTTCTTTACCATCTGTCTCTCCGTAGAGAATATGATAATGGTTAAAGGTATAGGCTAGGTATGAGAGTACAGACTATTACAGCTAGATTGCCTGGTTCAAATCCCAGTTCCACCAATCACTAATCACGAATCCTTAGCTAAATTGCTTAACCTCTTCTTGTCACAGATTCCATATCTTATTGGAAAGATTAAAGATGCAGCACTCACAGAACAGTCCTGCAAGTACACTCAACAAGAGCCAGCAGACTATGGCAATGATGGCAGCACTGCTACCGTGACACACTGACCTGGTCTTGGACATCCTCATCACACAACTCCAGCTGCATGATACGCTCAAAAGGTCGGAAGAGTGCTTCATTAAAGTGAAAATGAGGTGGCTCATTCCAGTCAGTGAGAACCTCTGTCAGTATATCATGGATGAAGGAAACTGCCTTCTGAGACACACGTCTTTCCTTATGGCAGGCAGCCTGCAAAATTCAGAGAGTCAAACACCCTCAGGACTTCAAGCAACCAGGAATCTGGTTTCTGAAGGTCTTCCTAACACACCTTATTGTAGGGAGGTGGAAGCAGCAATTCTGCTAAAGTAAAAGATTTCAAGGGATAAGTATCAATGAACAGCACACTAAATTGCATTTTAAATAATTTAACCAACTGATCAGACACATCTCCAATTTCACTTTGAAGTTTCTGGAAAAACAAGAGTTTCTAATAATTTCTTCTTCTTTTTTCCTGTAACGTGACTGTTTTCTTGGGTGGTATAGAACATGCTTACTAAAGACACCGGCACTTAGTCTGGAAACCACCCATGGTCTCATTGTTAGCCATGCCCCAAACATATGAAGATCAGATGTGACATTTGTCCCTCAGGGATATGGGATGATTGCACCAATACAGCTTTAATTGGCTCACATCTTTGTATCCGTGTCCTTTAGCGGTCCTCTCCCACACTGACCCTGGGCTTGGATGTGTGACTTGCTTTGAATAATGGAACAATAGCAAATATTATGTAAGTGGAGAATTGAAAAGCAATTCTGATTTGGGATTTGCCCTCTTGCTTTCCTTTGGAATCCTAAGAATGCCATGTGACTGAGCCAGGGCTAGTCTGCTGGAGGAGAGATCACATAGAGAGGACCATCATCTGCCCAGGCTTACCAGTCATGAACCAGCTGGCCCCAGTCTTTGCAGAGGCTGACCACAAGTGAACACATAAGGCCAGCTGAGATTAGCCAAGCCTGTCCCAGACTAGAAGAGCTGCACAGCTCAGCTCCAATTTCTGACCCAGAGAATCATGAGCTAAATAAACAGTTATTGTTTTAAGTCACTAGGTTTTGGGGGTGGTTTATTATAGTATAATACATAATTGATATACTGTTTCTCCATAACTATTTTTTACCCCCTTTCCTTACTAGAATGTTCTCAGGTTAGTAAATTTATTTCCCCAAAACACTTTATTTTATGACATAGCTCTACCAAGTAAGTGCTAAAGGACTATTTGGAATAGTTATCACTGTGAAACAGGGCAACAATTTCCCCATCAACTTAGAAGTAGCCAGTCATCATGTATTGAGATGCTTAGATGGAGTTACCATATAATTTATCATATGGACTGCTTTCTTTTGGAGAGTCAAAGGGGCCCTAGTTAATTTTGTTGGGAAAACCAGGATTTATGGTTCCCCTACTTAGAAGGCACTGCCCAGAATATGTTTAGCTATTAGAAAAGACAGCCTGGCAGGAACAAAAGACATTGTTATATTCATGTATAAAAATGAAACTCCAGACTTAGGTTGATAGCAGACCATGAAGTATAAGAAAACAGCAGTGTGAGGTGTCTAGGTGAGTCACATAGTTTTAAAGAAAGAGGGTCAGAGTGATACCAGGGCAGTGCTGCCCTTTGCGGCAATTCTTTAGGTGCCATAAGGTATAATCAGAGAACAATGATGCTTACGACCAGGTGATGGGAACCTTACTGCTGTGGCCACAGTGCCCTTTGTCCCATGCTGACTGGAAAGCCCTGTGCTGGCTCTGCTGCAGGAGGCCCCTGGGCTTCCCACTTTCCAGGTGCTCACCTCCACCAGGTGTGGCGCCACAAGACTCCAGCAGCGCATCACGTGGAACAGGGGCCTCGATTTGCTCCTCACGATCCTCAGCATGGCGTCCCCGAGGCGGAACAGGTGGAGGGCACTCTTTCGGTCTTGGGTGGATTTCACTTCTCCTACAGGAAGGTAAGACCATGAAAGCCATCAGTCCAAAACTCAGAAATAGTTTGACCTGTTCAAGCATGGAGAAAGGACAAAAATCGAAGAGCCATAATCCGATCAGTGGGATTATTCGGTATGAATTTGCCAAGACAGGACAGGAGCCTGGATTCAAGAAAGAACAGGTGATTCACTTAACAAAGCCAGGGCCCACCTCTCCTGTTCACTGTAGCATGCCTGACATTTACACTTGTCAGGCAAACAGTGCTTGTTGATAAGGAGGAATGATGTCATGGTTAAGCAGAAGGGCCAGGGAATCGGCTGCCTAGGCCCAAATCCTGGCTCCATCACGTAGTAGCCGGGTTACGATGGACCAGAAGTTTACCTCTCTAATCCACAGTTTCTCATTGTAAAAGTGGGGATAATAGTACCTACTTCTTAAAGTTCCTTCAAGGATGAAATGTGATAATGCTCATAAAGCACTTAGCACAGGGCCTGGCACAGACTACTTGCCCCACACACTTAGTTATATTGTTACTGTTGTTATCGTCCCCATCCTTTACAGCCACCATCCATTTGGTCAATGCTTAATGGTACCTCTGAAGCCCTTGCCAAGCAGGTCAGGCCCCTTTGCACCCAATAACATGCGATCTAACCTCTGTCTTGCTTCCGTCCAATCCTTGCCTACTCGGATCTCTTGCTACTTCTCTGCCACTGTCACCTTAGTCTCCTCCACTCTCTTTTTGCCCATGTGTTCCTGCTTCTACAAAATACTACAAAATACTGATCATGATCAGCCTCTTCCAACCAGAAATGTGCCTTTCTAAGTAGTCTTGCCATATCAAATAAACTTCAAAATGACAGTAACAAAAATCATTGACATTTACTGATTGTTTACTCTGCATCAGACATGGTATTGGCCCTTCCTGTCTTTAATCACTTTTATTTTTATTGAAGTATAGTTGATATACAATATGTTCATTTCTGCTGTACAGCAAAGTGATTGAGTTATACACATATATAAATTCTTTTTTATATTCTTTTCCATTATGGATTATCATAGGATGTTGAATATAGTTCCCTGTGCTATACAGTAGGACCTTGTTGTTTATCCATTCTATATATAATAGTTTGCATCTGCTAATCCCAAACTCCCACTCCATCCCTCTCCCACCCCTTGGCAACCACAAGTCTGTTCTCTATGTCTGTAATCACTTTAATTTTAAAAGCAATCCTTAAGAAGTAAATGTAACTACTGCCATGTACAGATTAGAAAACTGAAGATCAGAAAGGTGAACCAACTTGCCTAAAATGACGCAGCTGGTAAGTAGTGAAGGCAGCATTTTAACTTGGATCTGATTGATTCCAAAGCCAATGCTTCTTCCCCCTAGGTCTGCTGCCTATTCCTGACCCTCACTGCTCATTGTTTTCTGTAAGCTCAGAGTCTGCTGATTTCTCCATGCAGAAGACTTTGAAAGTGGTCCCTGGGCTCAGAGATGCTCTGGCAGTTGGCTGGATCTGGGAGGTTGGCTTTATATAGCTAAGGTTTTAAAGTCTATTAAAAACTCACGGGAAAGGACTATGGTTCTCAAATTAGGATCTGCAGTAAGAATAAAAATTCCTGATGATGGAAGGAACTCGGAGGTTGTGCACTTCAACCTGCCACCAGTGCGACCCTGGCACACGGCTCTGTGACTCTGCCATGGGGACAAGGTACTCACTGTCACAGCACAACAACCCTGGCTGCTGATGGACAGCTGCGTTTGTGAGCAACCTGCCACCCACTTGGGACGCTTGGGTGATTCAGTACAACTCTACCTCCTCTTCCACGTGTTGGCCTCCAAGAGGGCCTTCATCTGGCCTCATCCGTGAAGACAGCGATACTGACCCACTGTTAAAGGGATATGCCATGAGAGCAGTTGTTCTGACAGTGGCCTGAGGCTTCTGTCAAGCCTCCCATTTTTCTCTCCCAGGCCCTTCTGAAATTAGAAGCTGCTTCTGCAAGTAGGCTGGACTAAGGCGGGTGTGTGCTTTGTGATATGGAGGAGTTCCTACCCTCATGTGAAGCTATGTGCATCCTGAGTAGCCACACCGTTTCTACATCACAAGCACAAGATTTAGCAGAACATAGTCCAGCTCCAGGGGTAATACCTGCAACAGTGGTGGCAGCAACATTTCCATTCACAAAGAATGATACCCTGCGCAAACCACCAACCCCCATCTGCCACGATCATGCCTCAACACCAGATGACAAATTTTCACTCGAGCCAAGGTGACTGTGTACGAAGGGAATGTGGGTTCAAGTCTTTAGGCAGGCTGTTGGCATCAGAGATCTGGGCTGTTTCCTGCTAACCTCGTGGCACAGTTTATGCCGGGAAAGAATTACCTGGCATTGCCAGTGAGTAATCAACCGTTTCTGTAACGGAATGGAAAAGCTGGGACTGCGATGCTTTCTTCAGCTGGTAAAGAAAACCTCCCAGAGCCATGAGGTTCAACTTATCTGTAGCATCTTCAAAGAGCCTGGATGAAACAAAAAGACTTGTTACTTGGAAACAATTCAGCAAAGTCTTTATGGCAGAATGATTATGGCAATTTTCTTAGATGTGATTAATGAAAATGTGTAAACACTGCAAAGAAATGTACAGTATTATATCTGTATTATGTATTATAAATGTATATAAATGTATTATATAATACATTTATATAATGTATTATATGAATGTATTATACATAATACATTATTTATATAATAAATGTATTATAAATAATGTATTATATAATAATGTATTATATCTCTGATTACTGAGTACAAGTCTACTCTAAGATTCTAATCTGAAGGGCACAGACCATATTTAAAAAAATAATCTTTGTAGCCCCATGGCCTAGCTCAGCTGAGATGGGCATTCATAAAACATTTGGCAAGATGTTGAAAGATGGCAAAGCATCACTCCCAGAAACTGAAAAACTGGGAATGGAATTCTTACAATTAGCTTCAATTTCATAAGCTATGTTAAAGAAAAAACTCAGCAAGTTAATCAAGGCTTTTGTTGGGCTACAATTGGCGAGTTTAATGCTGGGCTTGGCTCTGAGGAGGATTCAGAAGCAGAGTAAACTTGATCTGTAAGCCCCCCAGGGGCAGGAACTGACATTCTTACCCCTCTGACTCATACACCCAGAGCCCTGGACGTGGTGAAGCTCAAGTATGTACTGGAATAATGAATATTCCCTAACATAAAGGACTTTGCAGGTTCTTTTTGTTTTCCACTCTGTTGGGCACAGACATTTCTAGAAGGAGTTAGGGAGAAGGAGGTAAGCACAGGTAGCAGGGCTTAGAGGAGGATCAGAGGCTCACTGGAACTTGGAATGTTGGGATCAAACACCAGTTTATGTGGCACATGAAGAATGAGGCGAGCCAGCCTCCCTCTGCTCTGGGGTCATCCTGATGCCTGCCCTCCAAATCCATGGTGACACCAGAAGAGCAAGCAGCCCTAGGGGGTGCCATGTTCTGGGTAAGGGAGAGTGTCTCCAATAAGAACTGAATAACAAAGCCCTTGTGAATGGATAATACAAGGCACACAAGTTTTAAGATGGGAATCAGTGGATTAATCATTCACAAGTTATCTAAACAAATATATTTTTCTTGTGTTTTGTAATTTCAACACCATTTGGTTTCTGGATCCCATTAATCATTTCTTCTTCCTCTTTCCTAGTAGGAAAAGAGTGGTGAATATTATATCCCATCTGACACCTGTATACCACTTTCCAGCTTCCCAAACACTTTCATAGCCACCCTGTTGGATAGACAGGAAAAAGGGATTATTGTACCAAATTAGTAGATGAAGAAACTGAATCTCAGTGCAACTATGTACACAGACTCAACCCTGCAGTTGGTTGGTGTCAAAGCCAGGAATGAACTCGAGTCTTCTGAGCCCAGCCAGTGATGCTCCTCCCACATCTCTACGCCCTTGCTGTCCATCCTCCCATGTGAACTTCACTGCGCCTGTGCTGGGTCGTCTGGGGCACAGCCGCCAAGTGTGGAAGAGTGAACTGGGATGGTCTCCAGGTGAAGGTGACCAAAGCACTTTCCACATCAAGAAGGGCCACCTCAATTCAGAAAAGCAGATAACAGGAAAGAGGGGGCTCATTCTCGTCTAGTTTCATGTGCAGCCACAGGAACAAGTAGCCAAATGATCACAATATATTATCATCTGTACATAGCTCACAAATATTAGTACATTATTGTAATTTTGCACAGGCAGAAAGAAAAACCTTTTTGAAGACAAACTGGGACAAATGTTGACTTTAGCCTTATTATACGAGGGGAACAAATGGTATATATTAGTCTTGCAATAAATTCTTAAATGTTTTAAGATTGCATTTTCTCTAATAAATATGCTTTTTTTTTTTTTTAAAGGAGGAGGATCACCTAACAGTTGGAATTACTGTTGATTCCTCCCTCTACATCTTAGTGTGACTGCTGGGCATCAATTTAGATCACACTCCTGGGTGCAGGATTTTAAAATATTATCACAAAAATAGCAAATGTTTACTATTTGCCAAGCTCTGTCCTAACTACTTCCAGTGAACTAATTAATTTAACCTTATGGCTAGCCTGTGAGAGTTATGATATGTTATGGCCCTATTCTACGATGAGAAAGCAAGGCCTGTGGAAGTTGCCTGTGGTCACGGAGTAAGTGCAGAGCCTTCGCCCCGGGTTGCCTGACCCCACCCCTGAGCCTCCAGCCTTAGCCTCTAGACAAAAGAGTTCATTGTGAGTGTGCAGCGTGATGGCAGACAGAGACGTACTTGAAAAAAATGACAAGAGGCTTCAATGACTGGCTAACAAATCAAGTTGTCCTGGGGATGATTTTGAGAGCAGAAGAGGAGCATGTGGTGTGGCCAGCGGACGATGGGTGCTCTTTGGGGGACAGCCCCCCAGGGCGTGGCGGGAACAGCGCGCACCTGTCGGCCTGGGTGGAGAGCGTGAGCACGACCTTGGCGGCACTGCTGCCCGTCATGAGGCTGCCCCCACGGAAGTCGGAGGCTCGGCCTCGGCTGCCTTCCCGGACGAGGTCCTGGATGGAGAGGGGCTGGATGATGGGGGCCGCGCTCAGGGAGCTCCCCTGCTCCAGGCTCTGCTCTTGGCGTGAGCCCTCGCTCTCCGGGTCCCCGAGGAGTCCGCCTCTGGGGGCCTTCTGAGGCTGGCTGATGGTCAGCGGGGGCCGAGAGGTGCCGTCGCTGAAGTGGGTATGCTCCAACGTGCCCACATACTCACACACCCTGGAGAAAGTCACACACAGCAGCCGTTGAAAGTTGCAGCTCAGCCGGGCCCGCTCTGGCGACCCCACAGTGAGATACAAAGGAGCTGAGCCAGCCCTACACTCCTCCTGGATTGTTCCCCTTCCTCTGGCGAGAGCCACTTCTCTCCCCCTCTCTCTCCACCCCCACTTCCCCTCTTCCCGCTATACATACTTTTGTTTGAGTTGGACCAGACAGCCTGGAGGTGGGCTAAGGATTCCTTGGTGAAAGTTTGGAAACAGAGCTCTGTTTATCGAGGTACGTCCTGTCCAGCGTACTGGCTTAGGCTGTTGGAGTGAGTTTTCCCAAAGGGTCATCTTCCCTCTCTCTCGTGCTCTAGTCAGGACTCGGGAGACATCTCCTCACTTTGAGATCCCAGAATGAGTGTGCATATGGCGGACTGGCCCTCTGGCCACAGTGGGCCCTCACTCAGGGGTTCCATCCAGCCATGTCCCACTGGGGTCCTGATAGCTCCACGTAACCACTACTGGGGCAGTGGGTGGGGTAGTCACCTAATCACGGTAAACTCAGAGAAGAGTCACAACATATGATACAGCTGCCAGCTTCCAAACTGTTCCCAGTAGGACCTGGGACTAGAGACCCCTCATCCCAGGATAAGTCCAGTTACTAGGAAAGACTATCCTGGATAATCCACTCTGATGTTCCATAATCAGGCCATTTTTTGATTCCATAGAAATTGCTTGGGTGCAATTTAAGTCTTTCTCTCTTTTTGCCTGTGAAAGCAACGGAGAGTAGCGGGTCACCAGCCTCCACATTAAAACCCATTGTGCTCCAGGCCGATTCATGCTGGCCCTTTCACATGTTCCTCTCAAGATGAGTTTGTCAACCCTAGAATGATCTTTGAAAGTCGACCAACGCTCACTCAAGGCTGTACTTGCTTTGAGGATGATAAACAGAACCTAGATCTGGCCAGTGCTCTGGCCAAGACCTGGATGCCCGAGCCCTGCTGCGGGCCACCATCCTTCCCCTGACTGCCCTCCACCACTCGGCCAGAACTGAGCTTATACAGGCTGGCGTGTGTGCTGGGGAGATGGGCAAGAAAGCCACGGCCTCCCTGTGCCTGCTGCAGGTGGACAGTGGTCCTCCCTTTGTCCGAGGTCCACCCGACCACCAGTGCCAGGGAAAGCAGGCTTTTCTTCTTGGTCGCGGGAGGACTGTGGAGCTCTCGCTTTGTTTTTATTTTACAGGTGCTGTGAACTGTGTAACTGATTGGGAGGTTCTTTTTACTTTGATACTACAAAGCTAAGAGGCAAACTTTTGGCTGTCTTTGACACAATGTACTGTTCTATTTTTTCCTTTGTCTAGCTAAATTAAAAGTAGGCAAGCTGTACTTATTATATGTCCATGTAAGCTAACAAAATTCCTTCTGTCAATAAAAAGGACATTAATAAACATACAGCCATGTTATGTTGCTGACACATGACCAGCTTTCAGATCTGCCTAGTATTCACCTAACTTATGTGGTCTTTTACCAGCCTCTAGTTAAGAATCAGTTTTTCTTCCCTGGGATGACATATCTGCCTCTCACAGACAATGTCAATGATAGTTCACAGTTTCCTAAATTCAGTTCTGTCACTCGGTTCTCTGAGACATACATTCAGTTGGGCCCGTATTCCCTCTTCTCTTTCTAACCTCTCACTTGGGGCTTTTCGAAACTCTGTGAATTACTGTGAACTGTTTACGTGCTGGCAGGTGTGGGGTTCTACCTTTTCCCCACGGCAGGCCCCCTCCCGGCCCTCCCCCCGACCACCGGCAGGCGGTGCCAGGCCTGCGGGAGTGGGGATCCGGTCACACACCTGAACACGTGTGGCCAGCAGTCCGGGTTGTGGCTGCCCATCTCCAGGCCGACACTGAGGATGGCATCCATGCACAGGACGTGGGCTGTGTGCAGCCATACCCCCTGCAGCTTCCCGATCTGCTCCAGTTTCTGCTCCACTTTTAGTTTCACTGCGTCAGAAAGACATTCATTAGAATTAACAGTCCAAGTAAGGGAGACAGAAGGGGAGGGAGAAAGGAGGGAAAGGAAAGAATGTGCTCTTGTGCAAGAGCAAAAGGAAACGGGAGATGTCACTGGATGTCACTGGCAGCGAGCTCTTCAATGGCAGGTCCCTGAGGCTCATCATGCAAACTACCCAGCCCACAGGCCCACAGACATTGGTGACCCCAGCCCCGGGGTTTCAGAAGTCCATGGATTCTGAGCTGGTAGGTACAGTTCCTCTGGGCCCACCCCTGGGATCTGGGTCAGTCACAGCAGTGACGGGCTTCAAGTGCCGATCCCAGCTAAAGCCATCTGTGCCCAGACCCATCCTCTGCCCCTGTGTACTCATATTGATAATAAGAAAGAATTCCTGGCCTTCCCAAGTCCTCTCTGAGGTTTATTTAATGTTAGGTGTTCATGATCATGATCATGTAAAACAACATACGTATGTACACACTCAGCGCCACGATGACCGCTTTATAACTGAAAATTCCCATATCATTTCACTCCCTGAGTTTACTTTATACTTGTGATCTTCAAATAACACTTTTTAAATTGTAGATAATGAATGAGAGAGGATGCAGAAGGTGACTTAAGATGTCAATTACGCAAAACGCCAAGGCAAGGCCAAACGACAGCATCCTCCATGAATTAAGGTGTCCAGTCACTGGAAGATGGGTCTAGTGGGAAAACTGAGCAATGGTCCAGAACCCAGAAACACAGCACGTTCACTACAGAGGAAGCCGAACCATGCTCCTACTGTAAAGGGCAAGCTGATTTTTAGCAAAGCATCATTTGTCTCACGGATGTGATATTGATTTTATTTTTTATTTGTCTATTAATTCAAATACTAGCTCTGGTTTAATAGTTTTTGAAGAACTTTAAGTATTTTTATGTAACTTATAGTTGTACATTTTAAGTAAAAGTGTGATACCCTTTTGCAGTTAACACTGCGGATGTGTAAGAGTTGCTTTGTTCTCACATGATTCTCTCTATTACTCAAGTTTGAGGCACCAACCTGACCTGTTTTTCTCAGCTAAAAATGTGCTGACTCTTTCTGTGACTACCTATTTTATATACCTGATACACTGTTAGCACAAGTTGGACCAAGCTTCCAATTTTTCCTTGTTTGCTGTCTGCCATTTATCTTCCACTGCTATTAGAAAGGCCATTCTCTTTCCTTATATCTAGATAACCATCCACTTCATTGACTGACTAATTTTAACAAGTTAAAAATCAACCCTTTCCCAAGTTCACAAAGCTCAGGTTTTTCTCTGACAAAAGCAAAGTCTTCCTGAGCCTCCTCTCAGGAATTCCTCCATCGGTTTGATTCCCCCCTTCAGAACCCTGGCCATTCTATCTTTCCCACTGTAGCCTGAGGGGGTCCTCAAATGTGCACCCTGGGAAGCTTCAAAGCCAGTGGCCAGAGGACGCCACAGGTGTGAAGAGCTGAGCCAGGTGGGCCTCTGGCTAGCAGCCAAGTGCACTTGCCTAGTCGCCAGGAGCCAGTATGTCTTTTGTGTCCAGAGGGACCTGTTGTGAGCAGTCTGGAGGGTCGGCCATGTAAAACTGACCCAAGCCTGTGGTCCAGCAGGATCACCAGTGGTATACAATACGCCGTGTATCACACGTGCAACAGGGACAAGTGTGTCTGCTCGTGTGTGCGGGCACGTGCAGACCGCACATAGGCACCAGGTGGATTCTAGCCCTTCTGCTGTTACCTTGTGCTATGGCATCACCGGGTTCCTGGATTTCCCTTTCCTCTTTCTCTTCCTGGACACAGGAGGCAGCTGCCATCTGGGCGAGGGCTGACGCACAGTTGGCTGCAACTCCTTTAGAGGAAACAAACAATTACCCCTTAACTGAGTCTATTCTCTAAGCACTCACCTGGCAGAAGCACTTCTAAAAGACTTGTTGTCCACTAGGCCGTTCCTAATGTGGTCCTCGGGAACACCCCTTGGGCCATAGGTCAGGGATACCATGTCCACCCTACCTAGAGCACAGCTCAGCCGTGCTGCTTTCCGCAGCCCATCGAGGCTCATGCAGATGGCATCGCGTTCTTTTTGGTTCTGTTCTTTAATGCCTTCAGCTCCCAGGATGAAGGCCAGCCCTTTGGAGCTCCCCGCCATTCGGCCGGTCAGGGGGGTTGATAAAGTGTCGATCAAGTTCTTCCAGCAGCCAACCAGAATGTAGCGAGCGAACGCCACACCTAGAACGCGAAGGGGTGTGGATTACCTTCTGGAGATAAAACCACCTGGCAATGAACAGCCTGGGATTCTCTGACCATCACATTAGCATTATCAAGCCATGTGCAATTCTACTACAGGAAATACAATGGAAAGGGTTATATCGGATTGTGTTTCACTTTGTGCTTATAAATAATGAATGTTGCATCAGCAGCTGGATGATGCTAGTAACTTCCATCAGGTATTTTTCTGCCAAGATGAAATCTAAATTCATTTACGTCAGTACAGAACTCTGCCACATAATAATTTAATTGCTGGTAACACATGCGATGGATGTATATTCATAAACTCAAGACCCAAGTCACTACCTGCCACTGTGGAGTCATCAATTCTCCTGCTCTGGGTGAAAGGAGACTCCATAGAAGCTGAGGCCATCAGCTGCCCTCCAATTGCACTGCTCTCTAAGCCATCGATATCTGTCAAGGAAAAAGGGCAAGGTTTTTTGTTTTCTTTTTAAAGAACACTCCAGTCAAAAACAAATGGCTACCACAATATTCATTTTCTTCCCAACAAACAGTTATGGGATCTGTTATGTACCAAGTATGTAGCAACCTTTTATCAGAATATTAAAATTTTTGTTTTATCCATTCAGTACAGTTTTCTTTCATTGCTAGAGCATTCTTCTGTTAGGCTGATGCATTTTTTTATTTGAAAAAATAAAGATAAATTCTGATACCTCTGTTGCTAGAAAATCTATTGATTTAGAATATTTGGATCTTTGCATACTCGCTTTTATTCAAAATCGTGGCATCATTCCCACATTTTATATGGACAGGTTACTCCAACATGGATCTGTTTTTCAGAGCTTCCTCAAAAGAATTAAGAGGAGGATAAGTCTCTTTGGTCAGATAATCATATAATCTGATTGCAAAGCACAATACCTTATAATAATACCTTACAATTTTCAAAGTGTTTTCACGTAACATTTTTTTCATTAGATCTTCCCAACAACTCCAAGTACATAGGCAGGGTAGGTATTATCTTTCCTTATTTCACAGAGGAAGAAATAAGTATTCAAGGTAGGTAAATAGCCCAAGTCATGAGGCTGGCAAAGGAAGGAATTAGACTTAGTATTCATGTCTTCTGACACCCATCCAGGCCTCCTTCCATGACACCAAACTTCAGCTCAGTATGGGATTCTAATTCACCCTGTTTAAATTTTTGTTAAAATGTACTCTCATCTACAGAATTCTTTCAATGAACCATTCCTTAACATGCTGGTAAGAAGAGACTGGCCTGGGTTGAGAGGGCTGGGCTTCGATTCAGCCTTGCCTCTGGATTAAGTAGTCTTGTAGCCTTGGGCTAGGTACTCCATTCTCTGGGCCCCAAATTCCTCAGTAAAAAGGAAGTAACCGTTGGAGGAGTGACCATGGAGTAGAAGCATATGCATTTGAATGCAACTAGCATAGGCAAATGCACCACACAGAGGGGATGGGAGAAGAGGGTAACAGAAGCTTATTCCCTGACTTTAGAACTTCACCTTCACCCCAATAGGGTGAGGCTTGCATGGTGTTTGAAAATTATTTCATTATATCTTTGATTCTTACAGTAACTCCAGAAGTATAGAGACTTCTGGTAACACATCTCTTTGAAAGTTGCTCAGAGAATGGATCGTAAAAGTTCTCACACCTCAGTGAGAAAAAAATTTGTAACTATGAGAGGTGATTGATGTTAACTAAACTTATTGTGATGGTCATTTTACAATATATGCATATATCAAATCATTATGTTGTACACCTGGGATTAATATGTCAATTACCGCTCAGTAAAACTGGGTGTGGGAGGGAAGGCAGGGAGAAATCTATAGGACTACTACAGTGGGAACCGAGCAGTTTCACTGAAATTAATTTGACTTATGGTCAAATGGTCTAATGACATTTGCCAGAAATTGTCATGTATCAAAGTTTTGTTTCCTATGTGCTAGGTAAAGGACTGACGAATTCAAGTAACACAAAGCTTATCTAAGTGCTAAAATTCCACACTCTATAGAATATGTTGACATGACATGACATGAGGAATGGCCACAGGTAGTACAGTGTTGAGGACCAGGTTACTGCTATTGCTTTTCCTTGCACATAATGAAAAGATTAGATGGACGTTTCCAAGCTCTAGGTTAATTGCTGCTCAAATTCACTTGTCACTTCACACCTGAAATTTGCTACAAAGAATCACAGAACGTAATTCTGTTGAATTCTTATGAAAAGTCTCTATTTTTCTATCATTAATCTAAAGTTAGATAACTTCCCTATAGATGAAACATTGAATTATTGTTCCATTATAAAAGAGATGGCTGATTAACAGTGATGACTGATGAATATGGCTCCTGTGAATAGCCTGTTATTTGTTCAATTTTAAAAATTTATGTATGTATGTATGTATGTATTTATTTATGGCTGCATTGGGTCTTCATTGCTGCGCACGACCTCTCTCTAGTTGCGGTGAGCGGGATTCTCATTGCAGTGGCTTCTCTTGCTGCGGAGCATGAGCTCTAGGTGCACGGGCTTCAGTAGTTGTGGCTCGTGGGCTCTAGAGCGCAGGCTCAGTAGTTGTGGCGCACGGGCTTAGTTGCTCCGCGGCACGTGGGATCTTCCCAGACCAGGGCTCGAGCCCAGGTCCGCTGCATTGGCAGGTGGATTCTTAACTACTGCATCACCAGGGAAGTCCCTATTTGTTCATTTTTACATCTACTGTATGACTCCTTGTGTTAAGATTCAGGGAAGAAATTCAGAGATTCATTTTGGCAGAAGCTATGGTATTGAAATTAAAGCTGGCATGTTTAAGATCTTCATCTAAATTCCAAGGCACTTAGAAGCTCTGGACAGTACCTTTAATCTCAATCTGAAGCCAGTTTGTGCAGAGAGATGGAAATCAAGCATTGCTTATAGGTAGACTGAATAAATGTCTCATAAATGTCTTCATAAATATGAATTCCTATTTTTCAAATGGATGTAAATATTATCATGATTAATAAAATACTAATTGGTCACTTGTCTGGTGATGATGGTCCACAAGGCTTGGGACCCAGTCTTGCTTCCCCCAATTCCATCCTAGTTCTGGAACCAACAGTCCAAATGCCAGACAATGACCAAGACACTGCCTGCTATGGATAGACCTCACTGTATGTCTGACTCGCTGCCTGATTTCTAAATAGTGCCTTCCCCCAAATTCCTCAGTGTTGGTCTCCACCTGTCAGTAGTTCACTCTGCCACCTTTGTAAGAGTGGCAACCACAGGCAATATAACATATCCTTTGGGACAACAGATTCTGCCCCCCAGCTGGACTGCCCCAGGTTCCTGCCAGTGTGCCCTGTCTGGTGCAAAGCCGTGTTGAGCTGTGTGAGGACATACACACCACAGAGGGGGCAGGGAAGGTGTCCATGTAGGGCCATGCTCTACTTATCGCATCAGTGGGAGCCATGAAAAGATCACTCAGATAGAAACCAGTCTGGGAACTCAGATCAAATTTATTAAGGCTCCTGATGACCAGTCCAAACTTTTGAGCACTCCCCGATCTTGACCTGACATTGTAGTTATGCCATGCAGAGCCATGAGTGGCTGCTTTTGCCAAAATGTTGCCTTATGACCACACCCCATACTTCTCTTTATGTTCTCATATGATATTTCCAATAGTTAAATAGGATTTTAAAAACTCAAGACACTAAAGAAAAGATGCTGGGCAAGCTATTTTACATTCTTTCTTTTTTTTTTTTTTTTTGGCCATGCTGTGTGGCTGGTGGGATCTTATTTCCCCGACCAGGGATTGAACCCGGGCCCCCTGCAGTGGAAGTGCAGAGTCCTAACACCGGGCAATTCCCTTGCATTCTTTTTCACTCTGGTACAGCTGGGAAGGGAAGGGAGGACCTCTGATATGGACAAGAAATGGGGATGAAGCCAAGTTTAAAATCAATCATTTTACATTACTGGCAAATTCTCAGAAGCACTGAATGATACAGGGTATCTATGAGCATGTGAGAGTTTCCAGGAATAATTCTGGGCTTTGCGCCCAGACAGTACTTCAAATCCCCAGAAGAGGTCTACAGTTTTATCCCAACAGACATAGGTGCTAAATAATTCCTAATCCAATGGGGCACAGTGAGCCTGCAGAGTCCCACGTGGAAAAAGGAAAGAAAGTTCTTATGAGGTGAACTCATGACACTTCCCTGGAACTGTCATCAACTGCCAGGGAGGCTTTGTGGGTGCTGTTTCAAAGTCTGCTTGAAACACTACTGCTTCCCTGAAAGGGGCTTTGAAGCGTGGGCCCTCCCCACCCCACCGAGTGCCATGGAGCCGTGCAAGGAGCCACTGACCAGTCAGCATGGTGATGAGGGGAAGGCTGTTGTCCTCGGGGCTGCCCCAGTAGCCGGCTTCTCCGAGCATGTTTCTGTCGAGAACCTGGTGGTAAAGTTCCTCGATCCAGGCCTGGGAGAAGACCATCAGCACCCCGCTGGTCTGGACCTGCTTCATGAACTCCTTCTGCAGAGAAGATCACACGAGAAGGTGACCAAATACGATCCCTTGCAAACAAACAGGCTCCCATGTTCCTCTGCTGCCTTTTCACGTCCCGAGTCACTGAGTCACCGCTTATGGGAAAAACACAACCTTGTCGACTGGGGGACAGAGGGTGGCGAGGGAAGCGGAAACGGCAATGGAAACGTCCCAGACTTCATGAAGGTCCTTTCATTTATGTAATCTCTTTAAGAAACGCTGTAGAAGGAGTAGGGATACTACAGTTTATACTTTTGCTCTATGACACGTGGGAGGATTAGAAAATGCACAGACGTGTTTCTCAGAGCACCTCCTTCTGACTGTCCCATCAGCAGCAGAGGTGGCATGTGCTCCCTGAAGGACATACGTGTCTCAAGAGACACTTGACTTACACTCATGAAGCCACCACTTACCCTCGGAAACATACAATTTGTCAATCATTTATCAAACAAATGATGGCTGATCCCTTAATGTTGCTCCATGGATTTAGGCTCTCCAACTGGTACCAGGGTCCGCCATGGAGGGGTGTGCTCACGCCAGGGAGCCAACCACGGAAGAATCCTCATCACTGTCATCACCTCACAGGAGGTGTTTTGTTATCGACATTAGTGAGCTTAGTTCTGGGTCCGAGTGGCTCTCGGTATACTTTCGAACTCAGTGAAGGGTTTTTGTAGCAGCATGCCTGCCTCTTCTGCAAAGGGGACCATTCTCTGCATATCTCCTGCTGTTACTTAACATGCTGATTACGTTTTTGAATATGTCTTACACATGTGTGTTTAATGCCACTGGATGAAGTTATTGGGCCACTGATAGGCAGCCCTTTCCAGGCACACGGGGTTCTTTACTCCTGGAGCTAGGTGGGTAGCTCTGCGGCTCACCGAGCGTGCAAATTGCACAACGGTTCCTGGGCATCACATCCGCCCACCCTCCACAGCCCCGCGGGCATCACCCATTCCACATCAGTGTGAGACAGAACACACCGGCCATCCCTCTCGTGGCAGTGACGCTCGGGTGCCAGCCCTGAGGCCGCTGCTGGTCCTCGGCGTGGCGGGGCGGAGACGCACACTCACCATGGTGCCTGGCACCAGGGCGGGCCGCTTCCGGTAGTAGTCGCCATGGGAGAGCTTCAGGTTGAGCAGCAAGGCGCAGTGCGCGGCCGAGTACAGGCTGTCCGCGTTCATCAGCATCTGCAAGCTCAGGCTGCCGTTCCCGTCGAATCCCGGGGAGTGCATCATGCCTGCGGGAGAGAATCCAGAGACCTCAAACACCACGCCTGGCAAGACCCGCTTAACGTCTGGTTTACCGCTTATGGAGAGCCACAAACCAATCCCAGGGAAGGAGTACATCGTAGGGCATTTCTGAAAAGCAACGACAGCCAGCAAGGAATAGCGTTCGGGCAGAGACACGCCCTGGACTGGTGGGGAAGAGCATGCACTCCGGAGTGAACCTACTTAGGAAAATCTCTTTTGTTACTCAGCAGGTGCTTTGGTAAAATCACTTAAAGTCTTCTTTACCTAGAAATAGGCAGAATAATTGATTGCCTCTGTCTCCTGCTCAAACTCTCCAAATGACTTCCCATCACAATATAAAAAAACCGGACCCCGCCCCTCCCCTCAGCCACCCCAACCTGTCTGTTGTTCCTTGACCTCACCAAGCCTGGACGTGCCTCAGGGCCTTTGCATTTTTGCCTCTCCCCAGAATGGTCTCCCAAGATCTCTGGATGACTAGCTGCCTCGATTCTTTTTTTGAAATTAATTAATTTATTAATTTATCTTATTTTTGGCTCTGTTGGGTCTTTGTTGCTGTGCGCGGGCTTTCTCTAGTTGTGGCGAGAGGGGGCTACTCTTCGTTGTGGTGTGCGGGCTTCAGTAATTGTGGCACGCGGGCTCAGTAGTTGTGGCTTGTGGGCTCTAGAGCACAGGCTCAGTAGTTGTGGCGTTGCTCCGTGGCATGTGGGATCTTCCCAGACCCAGGCTTGAACTCAGGTCCCCTGCATTGGCAGGCGGATTCTTAACCACTGCGCCACCAGGGAAGCCCTGCCTTGATTCTTTTAGGGCTCTGCCCAGGTGTCAGCTTTTCACAGACATTCCCCTTTAATTCCATCTAAAATAGCATCCCTCGTACCTACAACCACCCTCTGCAATATTCCTCCTCACCATGCATTTTTCTTCATTGCCTTAATGGCATTTATTAATATATATATATATTTGTTTATTGTCTGCCATTACTACTATTATGTAAGACCTACAAGAGAGTGGAACTTTGTTATTTGTTCACTGGAGAACCTCAGTGCCTAGAACAGTGCCTGGTACATAGTAGATCCTTTAAAATTACTTGCTGAATGAATGAATAAGAATGAATGACGGGCTTCCCTGGTGGTGCAGTGGTTGAGAGTCCGCCTGCCGATGCAGGGGACACAGGTTCGTGCCCTGGTCCGGGAAGATCCCACATGCCGCGGAGTGGCTGGGCCCGTGAGCCATGGCTGCTGAGCCTGCACGTCCAGAGCCTGTGCTCTGCAACGGAAGAGGCCACAACAGTGAGAGGCCCGCGTACCACAAAAAAAAAAAAAAAAAAAAAAGAATGAATGAAAAAGTTTGCTATGGCAACTAGATGCAATACACATTTAAGATGCTTAGTGCAGTAACTCATAAGTACAAACTTTTCTAAAAGTAATAATGTTCCTCAAAAAGCTGAACACAGAATTACCATATGACCCAGCAATTCTGCACTATTAGGAGTGTACCCAGAAGAACTGAAAACCGGAATTTGAACAGATACTTGTATGCCAGGGTTCACTGCAGCAACTAAAACAAATAATAGTGCAATAATAATAATAATAAAAAAAACCTTGGGCAATTTAAATGGGTGCATTGCATGGTATGTGAATTATATCTCAATAAAAGCTGTTACTCAATGAGGAAACAGTTTCAAAATTTATATTAAAAAAGTTATTGGTTTCCCCCCAGCTACTGTTTTGAAACATTCCTTTATATTTCATAGTATAGTTTTCACTTTGAAAGGCTCCTGTGTTTTTCATAAATTAACTGTAAAAACAAAAACCAGTGATACCTCATGCTCTAAAGATGGCCTCATTCAGCCAGAGAGAGTTGATGCCTAGGTCAAACTTTCACAGACAGCTTGGGGTGACAAAAATTACCCAAGCCTGCTTCTCCTCACCTGGTACTATGTCCGCCCCAGTGCTACACTTGTTCCTACAAACACTCTGAGGCTGGATTTAGGGAAGTAGGTGAAACAGCCCATCCTGAATATGTGCATGCAAATGACACGCACCTAAATACTCTTCAGAGCATGTCTAAAATTATCCTTTAATCAAAAATGTGCCTCTTATATGCAGTGCAAAAATTCTCAAAACTTATTGGTCAAGTAAGTGGGAAATACAAATGTCTAACTGGAATGGTTACTTATATATCTGTGAACTTCTTAATGAATATGCTGGTAAGGAGATACGGATCAGAAGAAGCTTTCAAAGCTGAAAAAACTTTAAGACCTCTGCTCTATTTGAGAACAGTGTAAACATTTTTTAGTGGGAGTAAGTATGTCTATTATCCCAACGAAACCACCAAGGCAGGCAAAGATTAGGCATTCCCTTTGCCTTCTGTATAGAGTTTGGTGAGAACTTTGCAGCTGCCTTACGAGATTCTTTTACTGAGAGTACTTTGGAATCATGGGCTGAGGGGCATTTATAAAAGGAAGGTCGGGTTGAGAGTGGGTTTTTAAATGAAATCCTTGGTCAGGACACGGGCAGTTGTGTCTTGGCCCTGATGGTCCATAGGAATACTCCACCCTCTTAAGGTCCTGGTGGGGTGGTTCCAGTTCTCTGGAGTAGATAAAGCACAGTCTCCTTCCACAGTACACAGAAAGCAGCACGCAGTGTTGCTGGGTATTTAACTACCCTGGATCACAGGTGAAAGGAATATTTGAGTCTATGAAACAGGGGGGAAAAAAAAGAATCTGCAAGTGGCTTTGGTCTTAGACATCAGTAATAATTTCTTTTAAAATTTTGAAACCAACTATTTACCTTGGAATATCTTTTGGAACCTGAGCACATGCTCAGATGCTGAAAGTGAAAAAAGCTCATGTGTCTGCTGACATGAAGACCCAAATCATTAGCAGAGGTGTGACAAAGCCCTGGAAGTCACCGCTGGTGGCTATGCCGAGTTCTGAAATAATTTGTTAGACGTGTTAGGGGCAATCTGTTGGTACTGGCATATATCTCTATGCAGATTAATTTCTTACAAAGAACTGGCAAATTTGACAATAAAACAAAAGAAGGTATAATCTATTAATTTAAGGAAGATAATTTTCTTGATTTACCAGATATAGTTCACTGGTGATATTAATAATGCAAATAACATGATCGGTGCAATTTATTAAATGCTTTCTATTTTCCAGAACCAATCTCTTCTCATATACTATTTCATGTGATATATATCAATCTATCTATCTATCTATATATATAAATTTGATATATATCAGATGCCCCACTTTATTTTACCAGTGAGGAAAGTAACTTGAAAGTGTTAAGTAATTTGCCCAAAGTTATACAGCTAGAAATTGGCAAAGGTCTTTTGGGCCCAGACTCCAGGCTTTTTGCACTCGGCCACACTGTACTTGCTCCTAATGTTGGGAAAAGATCCCAATCTATCATGTTCCTAACGGATCCTCTATTTTCATTCATCCTTCTGATTGGTCTCCTTGAAGTGTTATTGAATTTGGGGTGACAAATTATAGTAACTATGACCTTTAAGATATTCTGGCTATTTGGTTTTTTTCTACTGATCTGTAACTAAAGCTCATTCTCTCTCTATCATTAAGATGTCCTTTACTGTTAGCAACAGGAGGACGGATCACTTGCTTGACTGGTTACCAGTGCAAGACTGGATACAAGATTAGCATAAAATGACCTTGAAAAGTACCTTCCATGTCTAAGCTAATTTGATGTTTCTTTTTAAAGTAAACATTAAATACTTGATGTGAAACATTTAACAGTACTGAAGAGTATAAACAATATGAACAATAGCCCTGCTTCTCCCAAGCCCCAATGAGGCCCCTCCCAAAAAGACTCACTTCCTTCTGTGTATTACGTGGAAATACAATCACAAACGAGATCATATGACACACATTATACTGCAACTAGGTGTTTTCTAAACAATATACCTTAGACATCTCTTGATACTGGCACTTACAGATCTGCCTCATTCTTTTTTAATAACTGTGCATATACCACTGCATGATTGTATTGTGATTTATTTAATTAATGCTTTATTGGTAGACACTGATATTTTTTCAATTATGAAAAAGGATGAAATGATGAAATAACACTTCTGTAAGAATATCTGTGGGATATGTTCCTAAAAGCAGAATAAATACATATATTAAGTTTGACAGATATAGCCAAAATATCTTCCAAAGACAGGACGGGCCCGAGTCCCAGACCATCACAGAGCACTGGACGGCCTGCCTGAGACTCAATGTAGGGGGAAGTTAATGAATCTTTCTTTCTTAAGTAATCAGTTGAGTTTCCTACTCTATGCAGACAAAGCTAATCCTAACTGGTAGAGGCGAGGTTTTCTACCTATATTTTACCTTCTGTTTTCCACAATGAGGTAAATATGCATTATCACCTTTTGGGGTGTTTAAATCATGGGACCAAAACCTGAAGCTGGCAACAACATACTTGCTTTCTGGTTCTGTATTCACAAAGTCAGAGCTTCTTCCAGAGACTATGGTCGATTTCCGGAAGGTGATGGGAGGAGGAAGCAATGAGGAAGAGAAGGGAGATGCCCTGACTGGGCAGGGGATGGAGGTCTGTGGCTCCCTGCTATCTGGCAGCACCTGGAGGGTTGGCAGGACCCCGGAGGAGGACACAGGATGTGCATGGGGGCCCCCAGCCTTGCCAGAACATTCCAGGCCCCACCCTGGCAGGGAGGTAGCGAAATTACGGGACCTCCCAGAAAGGCTGTGAAGTGGGACAATGGGGGCACACTGGTAATGTGCAAGGTGAGAGGCCTCCCTATCCAGATGCCACATAAGCTCCCACTTCTAGTTTTACCCTGGCATGGGGACCTGAGGGCTAGCAAAGATCAAATGTCTGGCCAGTTAGGCAGGCTGGAGGTCTGGAGGCAGATTTGTTTTAATTTAAATAAATAGATACTTCTCGCACAATTGAGATCCACACTAGCTCTACGACCTTTTATGAAATTTGGTACTTCATAAATATCAGGTTGCTTGCAATAAGCCTCACACTTAGTCACAGTCAGTCTCAAGATCCTCACCAAACACCACCAGTCTAAGGAACAGCAATCCCAAAGCCACATGCCCGTGCCCCTCTGTCAATGGCTGGGGGAGGCTGGCTCTTGCTTTCTGGTCCCCAAGGAGCACCTTACACAGATGCCACTTTGTTCTATGCAGGATCAGATGCATTACGGCAGCTATCACAGCTCACGTCCAATACCATCTTTATAAAACCCATGTCTGTCTGAAGGTTTTCAAACTCCCCCACCAGAAGAAGCTTTAATTATTTTCGAAGAAAAAGCTCCCCTGAATCATGTGGAATTCAGGAGGCTCATTTCAACTGTATGTTAGCTGTTGGAGGACAGGAGCCCCTGAGAAATACCAAGTGAGGTTGACCTTAGCCAGGAGGGCAGACCCTGCTAACAAGTCAGGGACAAATGCTCAATGGGAGTTTTGGGGAAAATAAGGTTTGAAGCATTTGACACAGAAGTTAATAATGAGTAAAATATCTGGGTTATGACTCCAGAAAACTCTCTTCTCCCCTTCTCCTATTTTGGCTTTCATAACTTTCTCTTGGGTGAACAAAGGAAATCTGCCATCCCCTTGTCCCACAGGTACAGATGCTTCTCTTTCACTCATCTCTCATCTTGGAGGTGACATGTGCAAGGGAGGGAGAGTTCTGCCTCAGGCCAGACGTGGACCCAGCATCCAGTCGCTTCGGCTGACCCACAGCAACAGTCTGTGTGAGCCACTAAACCACTAAACCACAGTGGTAACTGAAGAGAATCAGCTTATTGGCAGCCGGACCACAAAGTGACGGGTCTGTAATTCAGATACAGAGACCCACTCCTAACTGGTAAAAGCGCTGTGGAGGTCACCAGAATCAAAAAGACAGATGACTAACAATTTGGTTAGAGACAATCACTAAAAACTGCATTTGGAAACAACCGAAAGATTTTGAAGCCTCTTTTCAAGGTATTGATTTCTACATGTAAAAATTAGTGGCACAGTATGTTGGGTCTGACGGGACATTTTACAGACCTCTAAAAGTTGAGCAGTTTGCAACATTCATGGGGCCGCATTCTGGTCCCATAAAACATTCACTAAAGTGCTGTTGTGCACGTGCTACAAATAAGTATTGATTTGAAAGACACAAAAACACAAATGTGAGGCTGTGCTTCAAATTTTGTAAAAAGACTTTGCTAGGATTATGTTTCCTGATTCTCATAGGAAATGAGGCAAGCCCTTTGGAAGTCATCTTTACCACTGTGACAACTCATTTAATCTGGAATTACTAGGAGATGTTGTTTGTAAACATGAATTTATCTGAGAGCTGAATCTTACATACTTAAATGCTGAAACTTCTGCAGCCGAGTTATTTTGTATGGATAATTTTAACTTTAAATAGAAGGGCCTAAATACAATTTTACCATTTCTTGATGACTCAAGGCCATCATTACTGCAACCAGGGGGCAGTGCTGTGATCTGATACACAGCTGTTTTGGGGGATCACTGATGGGTGCCAGACTCTCTGCCTTGGCACCAGGGACATCAAGCTGGTCAGAGCAGGCTGCCAAGCTCCTCCGTGCAAGAATGCTTCCAGCTGGGAAGAGGCAAAGGATCAGAGGCCCTACCAAACTCCTTCCAACTCAGGCTTTACCCTTGATTCTTTCAGCACATGAACTATTCATAGCTTTGGGAACCAAAAAGCAAGTTCATCAATCTATAGTCAATAAATATTTATTGAGGATAAATCATGCATATCTTGCACCCTTAGGACATAGCACAGTGAAGTTTCTCTATAAATGTTGACTGAAGAAGCATTTGTGGGGCTTCCCTGGTGGTTCAGTGGTTGAGAATCTGCCTGCCAATGCAGGGGACACGGGTTCGAGCCCTGGTCTGGGAGGATCCCACATGCCACGGAGCAACTAGGCCCGTGAGCCACAACTACTGAGCCTGCGCGTCTGGAGCCTGTGCTCCGCAACAAGAGAGGCCGCGACAGTGAGAGGCCCGCGCACTGTGATAAAGAGTGGTCCCCACTTGCCACAACTAGAGAAAGCCCTCGCACAGAAACGAAGACCCAACACAGCAAAAAAAATAAATTAATTAATAAACTCCTACCCCCAACATCTTCAAAAAAAAAAAATTTGTGTGTGCGCGTGTGTGTGTGTGTGAGAGAGAGAGAGAGAGAGAAAGAGAGAGGGAGGGAAAGAGAGAGACAAAGAGACAGAAACAAAAAAGACATACACAAAAAACATACACTGGGAATGTTCAATAAAAGAATAAAATCTAATGATGGTGGTATAAAAGATATTAGGGAGAAATACAATTTTTAAGAAGAGTATTTATACATTTTTCTAGTTTTTCAATGAAACATGATTTTTTGGTGTGTGTGTATATTCCTTCACACAAATCAAATATCCAAACTCTATTTTTATATCTAATTCCAAAAAGAAAATATTGAGAAAAAATGTTGGGTAGCCTTAAAAATTGGTATTTTCATGCCTTAAAAAGAATCACAGTGCAGTTAGGAAAGTTGAGAAATTATATGCATCTCTTCTAACCACTAGGTAGGTCAGAGAGTCACGGAGCAGCCCAGGATTAGAAGTGCCATATCTCCGCTGGTGCTTGCTGCTACAGTATTGGATCATTCTCATTTTAAAAAACGTTCTTCCTTAAATATACCTGGATCAAAGTGTTTTTCTTGTCCTTTTGACAAAGGACAATCTGATCAGCTTCTTAAAGATACCTAAGCTCCCTTTCTACAACACAGCAGTCCCTTCTACCAAGTTCCAGGAACTGGGTTAGAATTTTTTTTGTATGTGTATGTGATGTGTTAGTTGTTAGAAGACCAAAAATGGGGTAGACAAATGTAGGAAGCATCACGACAAACAAATGTTCAAGGCTCAGTGGTGGAAGAGCAAGCGGTGATCTTGGCTTTCGATGGTTCCATGTTGGTCCTCAGGGTCAGTCCTTTCTAGTCCTGAGCACAGGCCCAGGGAGGTCCATGCACCTCAATATCCTGTGGTCAAGAGACCCTTGAATTTCAGGGCAAGGCACAGTTGATCACCCTGGGGTCAGGCAATCAATTATTCCTGCCATAAATTTTTTGCACCCATTAACTGCTTTCTATCTGTAGCACTATGAGATAACAGAAAATATATACATTGGTCTCTGCCCCCAGTTCCTGGCACAGAGCTCCTAAAACTCTTGTGGTTTCCTAAGTGATAAGCACACTGGGAGCATCTCTTGTCCTCATATGTGTCTTTGATCTCATCCATGACCCAGGGCTCCTAAAACTCTTGTAAATTCCTAAGCAATAAGAACACGAAGAGCATCTTTTGTTTTAATGAGGCGACTCTGGGGGGGCTCCTGGATGATTCCTCAATGGGAGCAAAGAATTTTTGGTTCCACCCCCATCACCCCATCGTCAAGGAAGGGGAGACGGGCTGAAAATGGAGCTAATAATTGATCATGCCTGCATGAGGAAGCCTCCATAAAATCCCAATAGTAGGGGGTTCGGGAAGATTCCAGGTTGCTGGACACATCCACACCGGGAGGGTGACACACCCCAACTCCACGGGGACAGAAGCTCCTGCACTCAGGACCCTCCCAGACCTCACCCTATGTATCTCTTCATCTGGCCGTTCATCTGTATCCTTTATCATATCCTTTTGTAAACTGGTAAACCAAAGTGAGTGTTTCCCTGAGTTCTGTGAGCTATTCTAGCAAATTAAGCAAACCTAAGGAGGGGGTCATGGGAACCTCTGGTTTATAGCCAGTCCATCAGAAGCACAGGTAACTTGTGTTACCTGGGCTTGCAGCTGGTGTCTGTAGTGGGGGTAGCAGGTAGGTAGCATCAGAACTGAGTTCAACTGTAGGACACCCAGCTGGTGTCAGAGGCTTGCTTGTTGTTTTGGGGGAAAACTTCTACACATTTGATGACCAGAAGCCTCAGAAGTACAGTGTTCTGTGTGGCCCATAAAAGAGGGAAGAAACACAATAGGGAAGAAGTGTGGTTTTCCCTACATAGAAAGGAAAAAGCTGGGTTCTCCCTTTATGAGTACCTTTCAAGAAAACAGTCTTTAAATTAATTATTCCCTGTGTGAAATGCTGCTACCCTGTGTTCCTTATCTCCTTCCTCCACCAAAATCCTAGGTGACGATCTTCTTAAAAAAATAAAACTAGTATAACTTCAGTAAAACTAGTATAACTCTCTGGTATACTTCGGCCAAGATGCCCACAGCACTCCTGTTTAAATTACGGTCTGGGTCACAATGTTGACATCTGACAGACACGAAGGGTCTGAGATTGGAGAACGTGATGTTGCCATAGTATACTGGAGTATCACACACACACCGTGTGAAGTTCAGGGGAATTCAGAATACATTGGGAGGACAGCCTGCATCTGCTCCAAGACCTCATTTGAAATAATTTACATGTAATAATTTAAATAATTTACAATAAACCAGAAGTGCAGTGCTCTATGATTTTTAGACATCAAGGCGTAGAAGTATAGGAAGAATTCAGTGTTTTGAGAATCACAGATTGTCATTGTGTTTCAGTCCGTAGCCGCTTTCTAGAATGCAGTTACCCCTTACCCTTTACTCCGCACCATACATATTTGTCAACCTCACAGTGCATTCCAGCCATAGACTGCTGTGCACTTCAAACAAACCACCACCTGTAAGTTACATTCCTTCGCTCTCTTTAAATATAAGAAACCCAAAGGTTCATTGAGATGCTCTGAGCACTTCAAACTTCACGCATGCTGGCAACTGCCCCTTAAGCAAAATGTTCTGAATATTCTTGTTGACTATGTAGCAAAAAATGATTCACAAACCTGAGCAGAAGGTAGAGGCAAAGTTCTGGAGGGCCGAGTCCACCTCGTCCACGCTGGGCAGGGCCAGGAGGCGCGGCAGGAGGCTCTCCAGGGACTGCACGAACAGCCGGGCGCTGTGCTGATCGGCTTCCTGGTTCTTCAGTAGTTTGAGAGACAGAGCCGCAGTCCGCAGGGACCTGTGGCCCAGGCAGTCCCGAGGGGTCTGCTCCTCGTCAACCAGAGAACAGTTGTCGGACCCAATGTCCGACACGTCGGACCTCCCCGAGTCCTTTTCTGCTGCCATCGAGTACTGGTCACAGGAATCAAATTCTGTCCTAGAGAGGTCTTGGTCGTCTACGCTGAAATTGCTCTCACTGTATCTGGATCCGTAGGACCTCATCCTGCAGTCAACGGACAGGAAGTTAGTTATATCGGGGTAGGCAACCATGTGGCTCCTTTGAACCACATCTGGCTGGTCCACGGCTTCTGGTTCTGACGCTTTACTCAGAGTCTCCTTGCCCTCCTGGACGGCTGGCGACTTGAGGCCATTCTTGTGGTTTTCGGAGTGGTCCTCGGGTGTGGTCTGACCCAACTCTCCCTCCAAAGTGGTTTGACCCGTGTCCGTGGTAACGCTGATGCTGATGTCAGGGCTCCGCTCGTTCCCCGACTCCCAGGGCGTGTGTTCCGAGGACAGGACTCGCCGCTGCCAGCGGAAGTCAGCCTCATTGATCTCCATGGAGTCTCGGCTTGACTCGGCCCCGTCCTTCAGCTCCTCCAGGCGCAGAAGCAGCAGCTGGACCTGACTTTCGCTCAAGCCCTTGCCCTGGCTGAGCTCTTCTAAGGCCCCAAGCAAGGTGCAGACGCAGGACACGGCAGCATAGCAGGCTTCGATGCCACCCTTGATGCACGCCTCGGTCATGCCATCCATGATGCTGAAAGTGTTCAAAGGAGAAGACGGCATCAATACACGAAACATAGAAAAATGCTCCAAAATGAGTAAGAATTGTTAGACTGGTGAACAGTCTAGTATTCAAAACAGATGCTGTAATTTACACGAAATCTGGGCAAAAAAATAAAATGAACAATAAGTGAAACAAACATGCTCAGGCTGGAAAGTGGCCCACCTTGAATCACACTCTCTCAGTTGGCTGGTTTATTTGAGTACAAATAAAGATTGTGGATGGGAATTTATAATCTTCACAAGGACAGACACAGAATCATCTCACTTTTGTATTATGTTCAGTTTTCCAAAGAGAAAACATTTATAATGGCTATAGGATAATATGGACCTTCCTCTATAAAAGAACTGTATTTCTGAAGAGATGCATGTGACTACAACTATTACAAATCAGATAATATTCCATTTCCTAGAGGGGCTATGTGTAAAGGAATCATATAGTTACAGTGTTGTAAATCAAAAAGTTTTCCCCTAAAATAACCCCAATGAAGAATTTTTGGACATTTCATCTGGTACACTTTTTTCTTGAAGTCAATAAAAATATGGAAAGTTATATGATTATAATAAATTGAGATAAGACTTCTCCTATGGCCTGCAGGTACATTATTAGTCCCATTTCATATAATATGGATTCAAACAATTTCAGGGATTTGGAAACAACGTTAAGGATATTCAGAGAAGCAGTCTTCACCAATCAATACAGACCCAAAATGAGAATGTATCTTACAGTTTGAGAAGATCCAGATGAGACTTTCTTTTTGAAATTGATCTTTTTTTGGATTCGGGTTCAGTGGAGCTGGGTCCTGCCAAATCACAGAGACGCTGTGGGCTCCCAAGTAGCTTTAAGAATACGGAAAAAAGAATAACAGAAAAGGGAAGATCATAAAAAAGCAAAAGAACCGTGAGATCAAATAAACATGTACATTCTCTATTGCATGATACAGTCTAAGGAGAAACACAACTATTTGGAATTCAAATCTTAATAAATCTGACCTACGTGTTCTTGACTTGGAATGCACATTGGGTTCCTGGCTCCCCAGTTCAGGACTGGCTTAGACAAAGAGTATCCCCTGAGGGATTGTTTCAAAATTTTTTATAGCACAGAACCAAAAAGCACCTGCATCTATGTTCTTTAGTAAGACTGGCCTGTAATTTAACTTTCTGATCCTCTTCCTGTCTTATTTTGCTATCAAATTGGCTAGCTTCAAAAACTGGGTGGAGAAACCAGTTCCCTTTCTATTCCCTGGAAAAGTTCATGTATTATTAGAACTAACCCATTCCTTGAATGTTGGTATAACTTGTTTCTAAAGCTGTATGGGGCCACTAATTTTTTTTTCTTAATGGAAAGATTTTAACTACTGATTCAATTTCTTTAAAGATGATAGGACTACTTAGGTCCTCAATTTCTCCTTGAACCAATTTTTTTTAAAGGTTGTATTATTTCCTAGGGATTTATCTATTTTATCTAAGTTTTCAAATTTACTGGCCTAAAGGTGCCTTACTATCTTCCTTAATTTCTTTAATATTTGCAACATCTATGGTTATATGCTTTTTTCCCCCATTCTTATTTGTATTTATTTGTTTTTACCTATTCTAGAATTTTCAATTGCTTTTGCCAGGAGCTCTTCGATTTCTTTAGTCTTTTCAGAGTCCTGGTGTTTTTCACTTTATTAATTCACTATATTACATTTGCTTTTTATCACATCAGTACTTACTGCTTTTATGCTTATTTTTCCTCCTTTCTACTTTTTTGAATTTAATCTGCTCTTCTTTTCCAAACTACCTAAGTTGGAGAATTAGAACATTAAATTTAGGCTTTCTGTTTTTTGATGTAAGTCATTGAAACTATAAATATCCTTCTATGCACTGTTTTGGCTGTATCTCACAAGTCTTCACGTATAGAATTTTCATAATTTTTCAGTCCACACTAATCTTTATTTCCATATGGTAGGCGTCTGTACAGAAAATTTCAATTTGAGACCAAGAAAGATTAAGTATATTGAAGCAGATATCCTACTGCTATGTCCGTTATTTTCAAAGTGACTTATATTTGCAAGAAAATGTATATCAAGTAGAAAAAGTTACATGTTTTTCTCTTTCCATATTTCTTTCTTCTGCCAGAAATTGGGAACTTCTGCTCTCTTGGAGGCACAGAGATGAAACTTCCACTTTTTTTCTTTGACATCAAAAAAGGAGTGATAATGCCAGAGGTCAAGGCAGTCTCTCTCTTTCTCTCCCCCTCTCCCCCTCTGCCTGCATGCCAGGCCTGCAGCCAAGTGAAGTGGCTACACCTCTCGGCCTCTAGCTGTCCCATCTCTTGTTAGAAGGACAAGTACATTTCAGGGCCACAGGAGTGGGAAATCTCACTTTCTCTTGGGATCCCACTACATTCCCTAATCCAACTTTACCAGTAATAAATTAGATGACACATTTTAATTCTCACATTAATCTTGTGTTTATTTTTCAGGTGCTTCAGAACCTGGAGCGAAAGGAGACTGAGTGGTTAGGCTTCTGGAGTACTCTCAACAAATACTTAAAGAAAAGCAAGTCATGTTTAACCTCATCTTCTTCCGGTGGAAATGAGGAAGGTGGTGCCAGGGGCTAGGGTGTCACAGGTCTGATAAAGACTAGGGCTTCCTTCTGAAGCCGAAACGTGGGAGAGAGAAAAGGAAGCAAGGTGTTCTTTTTGATGATGGAATGTTTTGGGGGGGAAAGTAGAAGCAAAAAAGAAAATGTACTTTGAAAAGCAAAATGTCCTGTATGCCTTTGATTAATAGGCACGGAACACACATGGTGGAGTGACAAATTAGAGAGAGAACGGAAATAAAACACGGGGCGTTCAAACTCCAAAAGGGTAAACAAACATCCTGGGCGCCCAGTGGTTTTCTCTGTGTGCATAAGCCCTGCACATTTTGGTTTCTAGGCTACCAACCTTCCCAAACTATTGGTATTGCCACAGTAAGTGGAGGCAATGCTTCTGAGAACAACCTGTCCCACGTGAGTCTGCCATGCTCCATGGGGCAGCACGGCCTGGATGTGACCCCCTGGTGTCAGTTCCAGCCTCACCCTGCAAACTGACCTTGGGAAGCTAGCAAATCTATGAAAAGGGGAAACCACAACTAATTTCCTCTGCAGTACTAAAGAAGTTGTTATTGAAAGTACACTGAGAACTACACACCTTGTAGGCAAAGTATTTACTTAGCATTCAGCTATCAAGTGGCTCTACCGTAGGCAATAATCACGCCAGTGCCTGTCAACTCTGAGGGGGAAAGAAGGGATGCTGCTGCTTCAAAACACCCTCTTGGCAGATATTTTGTCTTCGGGTTTCTCCATCATTCAGTTAAAATGTACACTTATTCTCATTCAAACACTGTAGTGTTAGGTACCAGGGGAACACACAAAAACAATGTATACAAAACTAAATTTAGGGAGACAAGAAGCTTGTTCCACATTGTACTGTGAAGCAGTCAGTGTGATGAGACATATAATCAATTGCTAAATGGTGGGATGGGATTTACAGAAGAGCGAAATCAATGGCCTGAGGAAGCAGAGCCATAAAGAAAGAGGATTTTAACAGAGAGGCAGCTGTAATTAGAACATCTGGGTTTATGTTTTAGTCATACTGCTCACAAGGACTCTGGGCAAGTAAACCTCTCCTCACGTGGCCTCAGTTTCCCCATCTGGAAAATGGGCGTAATATTATATCCCTAAAGGAGTTTGTAAATAAGCTAATATGAAGTGCCAGCAGTGTCTGCCTAGCTTATTGTGACCAACCACTTAACTGGGTGAAGTGGAAGTGTGGCCAATGGGCACAGAACAGGGGGAGCTACAACAGAAGCAGGAAAGCAGAAATTGAACAAAGCAGGGCCAGTTAGATGGAATGAGGGTCCATCCTGGGAAATGACAGGACATGAGAATGATGCCGGATCTGGAAACTGGGCAGAGTATTTCAAGTTTGATGGGAGAGGCAACAGGCACCATTAAAGAGTGGAAAATTAACAGTGGCGATTTACAAACGTAAGTCCAGGAAAATAAAAGGAAGAAAAAAAAGACAGGCAGGAATCAAGGAAACCAGGTCGAATGGTGCACTGCTTCAGGCAAGAGGTGATGAGGACCAGCTGTTTTCAGCCTCTGTATGTTTTTCTCTTCCTCAGGGAAGCAATAAGTTAACCAGATATTTGTTTATCACTTTAAAGACTCACAAAGTACTTACACAAACTTTACTGCATTTTGAACTGGCAAACTTTGGAATACTGCCACTATGTACAGATAATAAAATGGTAAGTTCAGAGTTAAATGATTTAGCTACTATAACCTAGCTGATAAAGTGGCAGAGAGAGGATTCATACCTTGACTCAGACCCAGGTTCATTAAAGGGGTAGCTGAACCAGTGCTAGGAGAGGAGTCGCTAGAATCATCTGCATTGTAACATGAAAATCAAGTCCAATGAGAAGTGTGTGTAGGGAAGACCATAGGCTTAGGGTCAGATGGAGACCTGCACTCTTTCTCTTTCTTTTGACCCTGGGCAAATCATTTGACCCCTTGAAGTCTCAGTTTCTTTGTGGAAGGGCAAACTCCTTTTCCTTGGCTTCATTTTTCTATGGACTGGAACATCCAGGGAAATAAAATTCTGGGTATTCTCCCTTTCTCTCACTTTTTCCAAGTGGAGGAAGAGTGGCTGATCTGACTGGTGAATTTAGAAGACATGAACATGTGCGGTGGCCCCTCCCACTCCCCTCTTCCTGGAGATCGCCTATTCAAAGAAAGCCCACCCCTGCTCCTCCAGGCTACAAGTTTCATAGGGGCGGGGCAGGTCCCTGGAGGAGGGCTGTCTGGGTGGTGCCACAGTCATCCAGTCTCATTGGACTCCAAAGCTGTATTGTGTTCACCAACCTAGCAGTGATCAGATATCAAAACTGACCCTTTGATCTCACTGCCTGAAGCTCTGTTGGAGAAAAGTAATGTTTGTCATTGGTATACCAGCAGACAAAATTATTCTGAATATTAAAGATAATGTGTGTGAAATGTCTGGCATAAAGTAGGTAAGAAAAGATGGTCATTATTACTGTGGGCTCATAGATTTTCTTAATCAGTAATTAAACCTGGATTGCTCCTTCATTTCTGGAAACACTGGGCAAGAACTTTCCATTATTGATTAGAGTCAAATATCATGAAAACAACATCAGAAAGCAATTCAAAATAAGCTTTTTAGAAACTGGTGAGTAGCAAATATTGCTCAGGGGAATTTGGGGGATTTTTTTGGTGTTAGGTACCAAAAACCAGTGTGATTTGACCTTCATGAACAAGTTCACAGGTACAAAAATGTTGAGCACTTTCCTCTTTGGTTGAGAAGAAAGCAAAAGAATCCTTGTTTGAAGTATCTTCAAAATAACTCCAATTCCTCCTCAAAACCATGAAGTAGCACACTGGGACAGCTATTCTAAGCTGGACGACATTTGTCTCATGATGTATGGGAGAAAGGAGGTATAAGAATAAATGGAGAACAGGATCCCTTTTAGCAATCAGAGATGGGTAAAGCTCTTTTTGGGGTATTGAACAAGCTGAGTATAAAGTCATTTTGAAATCCAATTCTGGCAAAAGTGAATAAACATATACATCTGTGGGGGGCGCCGGAGTTAGGAGAAAAAGCTACAAAGATAAAGCACACCAGCAATGGTATACTGATGCCCTATAATCAAAGTCTACATTTTTTTTTTTTTTTTTTTTTTTTGCGGTACGTGGGCCTCTCACTGCTGTGGCCTCTCCTGCTGCAGAGCACAGGCTCCGGACACACAGGCTCAGCGGCCATGGCTCAAGGGACCAGCCGCTCCGCAGCATGTGGGATCTTCCTGGACCGGGGCATGAACCCGCGTCCTCTGCATCAGCAGGTGGACTCTCAACCACTGCACCACCAGGGAAGCCCAAAGTCTACATTTTTGTCAGCACTTAAAAATTGATAAGAATCTATACACTGACTGGTTCAAGATGGCAGAGCAGAAGGACATGCTCTCACTCCCTCTTGCGACAACACTGGAATCACAAATAACTGCCGAACAATCATCGACAGGAAGACACTGGAACACACCAAGACTGATACCCCACATCCAAAGACAAAGGAGAAGCCACAGGGAGACGGTAGGAGGCGTGCAATCACAATAAAATCAAATGCCATAACTGCTGGGTGGGTGACTCACAAACTGGAGAACAATTATACCACAGAAGTCCACCCACTGGAGTGAAAATTCTGAACCCCACGTAAGGCTTCCGAACCTGGGGGTCTGGCAATGGGAGGAGGAATTCCTAGAGAATCACACTTTGAAGGCTAGCGGGATTTGATTGCAGGACTTTGACAGGACTGTGGGAAACAGAGACTCCACTCTTGGAAGGCACACACAAAGTAGTGTGTGCGTCAGGACCTGGGGAAGGAGTAGTGACCCCAGGGGAGACTGAACCAGACCTACCTGCTAGTGTTGGAGGGTCTCCTGCAGAGGCAGGGGGTGGCTGTGGCTCACCGTGGGGACAAGGACATTGGCAGGAGAAGTTCTGGGAAGTACTCCTTGGCGTGAGCCCTCCCAGAGTCCACCATTAGCCCCACCAAAGAGCCCAGGTAAGCTCCAGTGTTGGGTTGCCTCAGGCCAAACAACCAACAGGGAGGGAACCCAGCTCCACCCATCAGCAGTCAAGGGGATTAAACTTTTACTGAGCTCTGCCCACCAGAGCAACAGTCAGCTCTACCCACCACCAGTCCCTCCCATCAGGAAACCTACATAAGCCTCTTAGATAGCCTCATCCAACAGAGGGCAGACAGCAGAAGCAACAAGAACTACAATCCTGCAGCCTGTGGAACAAAAACCACATTCACAGAAAGATAGACAAGATGAAAAGGCAGAGGGCTATGTACCAGATGAAGGAAAAAGATAAAACCCCAGAAAAACAACTAAATGAAGTGGAGATAGGTAACCTTCCAGAAAAAGAATTCAGAATAATGATAGTGAAGATGATCCAGGACCTTGGAAAAAGAATGGAGGCAAAGATCGAGAAGATGCAAACATGCTTAACAAAGACCTAAAAGAATTAAAGGACAAACAGAGATGAACAATACAATAACTGAAATGAAAACTACACTAGAAGGAATCAATAGCAGAATAGCTGAGGCAGAAGAACGGATAAGTGACTTGGAAGACAGAATGGTGGAATTCACTGCTGCGGAACACATTAAAGAAAAAAGAATGAAAAGAAATAAAGACAGCCTAAGAGACCTCTGGGACAACATTAAATACAACAACATTTGCATTATAGGGGTCCCAGAAGGAGAAGAGAGAGAGAAAGGACCAGAGAAAATATTTGAAGAGATTATAGTTGAAAACTTCCCTAATATGGGAAAGGAAACAGCTACTCAAGTCCAGGAAGTGCAGAGAGTCCCATACAGGACCCAAGGAGAAACATGCTAAGGCACACAGTAATCAAATTGGTAAAAATTAAAGACAAAGAAAAATTATTCTAAGCAGCGAGGGAAAAATGACAAATAACATACAAGGGAACTCCCATAAGGTTAACAGATGATTTCTCAGAGGAAACTCTGCAAGCCAGAAGGGAGTGGCATGATATACTTCAAGTGATGAATGGGAAGAACCTACAACCAAGATTACTCTACCTGGGAAGGATCTCATTCAGATTCGATGGAGAAATCAAAAGCTTTACAGACAAGCAAAAGCTAAGAGAATTCAGCACCACCAAACCAACTCTACAACAAATGCTAAAGGAACTTCTCTAAGTGGGAAACACAAGAGAAGAAACAGATCTACAAAAACAAACCCCAAACGATTAAGAAAATGGTAATAGGAACATACATATGGATAATTACTGTAAACGTGAATGGATTAAATGCTCCAACCAAAAGACTCAGGCTTGTTGAATGGATACAAAAACAAGACCCATATATATGCTGTCTACAAGAGACCCACTTCAGACCTAGGGACACATACAGAGTGAAAGTGAGGGGATGGAAAAAGAGATTCCATGAAAATGGAAATCAACAGAAAGCTGGAATAGCAATACTCATATCAGATACAATAGACTTTAAAATAAAGAATGTTACAAGAGACAAGAAAGACACTACATAATGATCAAGGGATCAATCCAAGAAGAAGATATAACAATTATAAATATATATGCACCCAACATAGGAGCACTTCAATACATCAGGCAACTGCTAACAGCTATAAAAGAGGAAATCGAGGGCTTCCCTGGTGGCGCAGTGGTTGAGAGTCCGCCTGCCGATGCAGGGGACACGGATTCGTGCCCCGGTCTGGGAAGATCCCACGTGCTGCGGAGCGGCTAGGCCCGTGAGCCATGGCAGCTGAGCCTGCGCATCCAGAGCCTGTGCTCCGCAACAGGAGAGGCCACAACAGTGAGAGGCCTGCGTATCTCAAAAAAAAAAAAAAAAAGAGGAAATCGACAGTAACACAATAGTAGTAGGGGACTTTGACACCTCGCTTACACTAATGAACAGATCTTCCAGACAGAAAATTAATAAGGTAACACAAGCTTTAAATGACACAATAGACCAGGTAGATTTAATTGATATTTATAGGACATTCCATCCAAAAACAGCAGATTAAAGTTTCTTCTCAAGTGCGCACAGAACATCCTCCTGGATGGATCACATCTTGGGTCACAATCAAGCCTCAGTAAATTTAAGAAAATTGAAATCATATCAGACCTCTTTTCTGACCACAACACTATGCTTTTTTCCACAAGGAAAAAAATGTAAAAAACACAAACACACGGAGGCTAAACAATACATTACTAAATAACCAAGAGATCATTGAAGAAATCAAAGAGGAAATCAAAAAATACCTAGAGACAAATGACAATGAAAACACGATGATCCAAAACCTATGGGATGCACCATAAAGCAGTTCTAAGAGGGAAGTTTATAGCTATATAAGCCTACCTCAAGAAAAAAGAAAAATCTCAAATAAACAATCTAATGTACACCTAAAGGACTAGAGAAAGAACAAACCCAAAGTTAGGAGAAGGAAAGAAATCATAAAGATCAGAGCAGAAATAAATGAAATACGAATGAAGAAAACAATAGCAAAGATCAATAAAACTAAAAGATGGTTCTTTGAGAAGATAAACAAAATTGATAAGCCATTAGCCAGACTCATCAAGAAAAAGAGGGAAGGGACTCAATAAAATGAGAAATGAAAATGGAGAAGTTACAACACACACCGCAGAAATACAAAGCATCCTAAGAGACTACTACAAGCAACTCTATGCCAATAAAATGGAAAACCTAGAAGAAATGGACAAATTCTTAGAACGGTATAACCTTCCAAGACTGGACCAGGAAGAAATAGAAAATATGAACAGACCAATAACAAGTATGAAATTGAAGTTGTGATTAAAAATCTTCCAACAAACAAAAGTCCAGGACCAGATGGCTTCACAGGTGAATTCTATCAAACATTTAGAGAACAGCTAACACCCATCCTTCTCAAACTCTTCCAAAAAATTGCGGATGAAGGAACACGCCCAAACTCATTCTATGAGGCCACCATCATCCTGATCCCAAAACTAGACAAAGATACTACAAAAAAAGAAAATTACAGACCAATATCACTGATGAATATTAGAGGCAAAAATCCTCAACATAATACTAGCAAACAGAATCCAACAACACATTAAAAGGATCATACACCATGATCAAGTGGGATTTATCCCAGGGATACAAGGATTCTTCAATAAATGCAAATCAATCAATGTGATACAGCATATTAACAAACTGAAGAAGAAAAAGCATATGATAATCTCAATAGATGCAGAAAAAGCTTTTGACAAAATTCAACACCCATTTCTGATAAAAACTCTCCAGAAAGTGGGCATATAGGGAACCTACCTCAACATAATAAAGGCCATATACGACAAACCCAGAGCAAACATCATTCTCAATGGTGAAAAACTGAAAGCATTTCCTCTAAGATCAGGAAAAAGACAAGGATGTCCACTCTCGCCACTATTATTCAACAGTTTTGGAAGTCCTAGCCACGGCAATCAGAGAAGAAAAAGAAATGAAAGGAATACAAATTGGAAAAGAAGAAGTAAAACTGTCACTGTTTGCAGATGACATGATACTATACATAGAGAATCCTAAAGATGCCAGTAGAAAACTACTAGAGCTAATCAATGAATTTGGTAAAGTTGTAGGATAAAAAATTAATGCACAGAAATCTCTTGCATTCCTATACACTAATGCTGAAAAATCTGAAAGAGAAATTAAAGAAACACTCCCCTTTATCACTGCAACAAAAAGAATAAAATACCTAGGAATAAACCTACCTAGGGAGACAAAAGACCTATATGCAGAAAACTATAAGACACTAATGAAAGAAATTAAAGATGATACAAACGGATGGAGAGATACACCATGTTCTTGGATTGGAAGAATGAATATTCTGAAAATGACTATACTACCCAAAGCAATCTACAGATTCAATGTAATCCCTATCAAATTACCAATGGCATTTTTTTTTTTACAGAACCAGAACAAAAAAATCTTAAAATTTGTATGGAGACACAAAAGACCCGAAATAGCCAAAGCAGTCTTGCAGGAAAAAAGCGGAGCTGGAGGAATCAGACTCCCTGACTTCAGACTATAGTACAAAGCTACAGTAATCAAGGCAATATGGTACTGGCACAACAACAGAAATATAGATGAATGCAACAGGATAGAAAGCCCAGAGATAAACCCACACACCTATGGTCAACTAATCTATGACAAAGGAGGCAAGGATATACAATGGAGAAAAGACAGTCTCTTCCATAAGTGGTGCTGGGAAAACTGGACAGCTACATGTAAAAGATTGAAATTAGAACACTCCCTAACACCATACACAAAAATAAACTCAAAATGGATTAGAGACCTAAATGGAAGAGCGGACACTATAAAACTCTTAGAGGAAAACATAGGAAGAACACTCTTTGACATAAATCACAGCAAGATCTTTTTTGATCCACTGCCTAGAGTAATGGAAATAAAAGAAAAATAAACAAATGGGACCTAATGAAACTTAAAAGCTTTTGCCCAGCAAAGGAAACCATAAACAAGACGAAAAGACAACCCTCGGAATGGGAGAAAATATTTGCAAACGAATCAACGGAAAAAAGATTAATCTCCAAAATATATAAACAGCTCATGCAGCTCAATATTAAAAAAACATACAATCCAATCCAAAAATGGGCAGATGATCTAAATAGACATTTCTCCAAAGAATATATACAGATGGCCAAGGAGTACATGAAAAATTGCTCAACATCACTAATTATTAGAAAAATGCACATCAAAACTACAATGAGGTATTACCTCACACCAGTCAGAATGGGCATCATCAGAAAATCTACAAACAACAAATGCTGGAGAGGGTGTGGAGAAAAGGGAGTCCTCTTGCACTGTTGGTGGGAATGTAAAGTGATACAGCCACTATGGAGAACAGTATGGATGTTCCTTAAAAAACTAGAAATAGAGTTACCGTATGTCCCAGCAATCCCACTACTGGGCATATACCCAGAGCAAACTTTAATTCAAAAAAACACATGCAGCCCAGTGTTCATTGAAGCACTATTTACAATAGCCAGGTCATGGAAGCAACCTCAATGCCCACCAACAGACGAATGGATAAAGAAGATGTGGTACACAGATACAATGGAATATTACTCAGCCATAAAAAGGAATGAAATTGGGTCAGTTGTAGAGACGTGGATGGAGCCAGAGACTGTCATACAGAGTGAAGTAAGCCAGAAAGAGAAAAACAAATATTGTACATTAACACATATATGTGGAACCTAGAAAAATGGTACAGATGAACCCGTTTGCAGGGCAGAGACTGAGACACAGATGTAGAGAACAAACGTATGGACACCAAGTGGGGAAAGCGGCAGGGGGTGTGGGTGGTGGTGTGATGAATTGGGCGATTGGGATTGACATGTATACACTGATGTGTACAAAATGGGTAACTAATAAGTACCTGCTATATAAAAAATAAATAAAATTCAAAAAAAACCCAAAAACACAAAATATGTACATGTGCACAGACAGTACCTGAGGGAGCAAAATGAAAGCTCAGCCTGGGGTCCAGTCAGGTACATGTAGTTAAAATTATCAATGGCTTTGCTTCAGTGAGCACTTATCAACACCCCCTTAGCCCAACTCCTAACACATGCACACACAGCCCCCAGTGCTAAAGATACTATTTGTTACTGGATACTGTACAGAAGCAATTAAGTTCCAGCAGGCGATTGACAAACGTTTTCTAAGTACTTCCTTTGTGCAAGACATGGTGCTCAGCCCCTCTTGGCAGACCTGGTGGCATGCTTCACTGCCTCCTTACCTCTTTCATTATTTTGATGGCTTCCACCCGGTGCTGGGGTGGGGGATAAAGCAGCACGCGGTGATAGAGCGACTGCAGCACGGGCTTCATGGAGTCCACTGACCCCACCAGCCGGACCAGCTCAGCTGCGATGTAATAGATGGTCCGAGCCACGGGCCCACTGAGGGCTGGTGCGGTGGAGGAGCAGCCTGACCCCCGGCCGTGGTCAGAAACCCCTGGAGACGCAGAGTCCGATTCGATGCTGGTACTCGTGTTGCTGCTATGAGCAGAGGTGATGGTTTTGTCATGAATTGGATTCCCCAGGATCACGATGAGAGCAGGGCAAAGATTCTTCCTGAGAAGAGAACGAGAAGAAAGAAAAGTTTCCCTATGAGCCGAATGATAAAATACGAATACTATCCTGAGGGTAAATACCAGGTGCCTTAACAATGACAAATAAGAGTCAGGGTCTCTACTGCTCCTTCTTCTGGCTACCTTCTGCCCCAGTGTTCCCTGACTCCCCGTCACTCCTGGGATATCAACAGAATACTTTGCCTCATAATCAAGCTGGGGTTAACTACGTAAAATACCAAGAGAAGCATTAGATATCATCATATGTGAGGAAAATGGACTCAAAATGCTAACTGACTTAGTTATGAAGTTTCATTTTACTATAAATAACAAAGTTATTTATACTCCTCATTTGAGAAGTTAACTTAAAATTCTGACACATATCATATACATAGCATTTGACTTTCTCCTTGTCAATAAGCACAGGAACCCAGAGCAGCTAGCTGGCTGCCTGAGGGTCCTGTCACTTGCGTGAATCTCTGACTATGATTAAGAGACTAGTATTCAGGTTGAGATGGGGAAAGTACCAGGGTGAGGCTGAGAAAAAGGTCCAATTTTGGCGAAGGTGAATCGCCTCACCTGTGCAACTCTGTGGTGCCTTTATATGATTTAGAATGTAGGCTCTCATAATCCTATGATGGAAACAAAATGCAAGAGGGCCTTGGGAGGCATAGTTTGTTACAATAATTATCGCTTTCTCTCCACTTTCTCTCTGTAGCTTCGTCTGGTGCATATAAGCAAAGCCATCTCCTTACTTTCCCTCTAATACATTTACACATAGATGAAATGGCCGGTGAGGCATGGATGCCCTGGGAAGGGACCCGCAGACCCAGCTAGAGGGAGTGAGCCCCCCAGGTTGGGGTGGAGCAGGGGTCGGCGTCAGGATGAGCACTCACCAGATGAGGTCCGTGAAGCCTCTGTGCAGCCGCATGGAGGAGGAGGAACTGCTGAGCATGGACAAAACGCACTCCAGGTACAGAAGCTGCAGCTGCTGACCGTCACTGCAGAGGAGCAGAACCAACGTACAAATGCACACAAGGTAAAGGCGAAACTAAAGAGCTGACGTGTGGAGAACACTTGGGAAAATGTTAGGTATCACAGGGTGTTAATGTTGGGGTAGGGGGCATTGGTAGTGTTATGGGTTGACTTGTGCCCCCCCCTTTCAGATGCTGAGGTCCTAACCCCTGGCACCTCAGAAATGGTCTTATTTGGAGTTGGGACCTTACACAGGTAACCAAGTTAAAGTGAAGTTATTAGGGTAGATCCTAATCCAATACAACTGGTGTCCTTATAAAATAGGGAAATTAGGGCACAGAGATACATATGGAAGGAAGACAGTGTGAAGAGATATGCGGAGAAGACGGTCGTCTACAAGCCAAAGAGCGAGGCCTCCCAGCCCCGAGAAGGAACCAACTCTGCTGACATCATGATTTCCAATCTCCAGCCTCCAGAAGCGCGAGACAATACATTTCTGTTGTTAAAGCCACTTGGTTTGTGGTACTTTGTTATGGAAGCCTCAACAAACTAATACAGTTAGGACGATTTTTCTGTAATAAACTTTACTTTTTAGAACAGTTTTAGATTTACAGAAAATCTGAATATGGTATGGAAAGTAACCATATTTTACCCACCCCTGCACGTGGTTTATCCTGGGAAAGATGTTATTAACATCTTACCATTAATGAACAAATTAACAGCTACCATTTATGAACAAATATTGATATATTGACTAAAGTCCACAGTTTATTCCAGAAATATTAATTTTTAATGTTTAATTGTCTAAATGTTTCAGCTGTTTTATTGTACCATGATATCTTTTAGATGATTAATGCTTTACTAACTTGCATTTGGCTTTTCTTCTTTATTTTTTTGAAAGCAGCATGGTTTTTCAACAGGCAAATTATCTTTCTCATAATTACTAATATGGGGTTCCTCAATAGAACCAGATTTTAAAAAAACAGGTAAGTTTATGGGATGCACATTTTAATTCCTGGATTAAATTTTCTGCCTAATCCACCAGAAAGTATTAAAATCCAGGTGGGTGGTCTTTCTGACCAATCACTTGACTCATAATTAAGAAAAATAATTATTAAATGCCCTTACTGAAAAATGTCTTTCTTTCAAACTGTCAGTCGAACATCACAAAACTAAAATAACTATAAACAGTAAAGAGTCTCAGTTTCTGAAATCACTGGAAATAAACCCAGAGAAAAGCTACAAGCAGTCAAGTTCCCTATGGGTACATATCAGCAAAGCGTGCTTCAGCAATATGGCAACCCCAAGGCATCAGACTTGGTGACAGAGAGAGCTCATTGCCAAGGAAACTGGCCTGGGAGTCTCCTTGGAGACTGAATGCAGCAGCTTTTCCGTGGGCTGCTGCAGTCTGGAAAAATGAGTACTCATGGCCTGGCACGCGTCATGTCATTAGAGGAGCACCTTCCATGCATGCCCCTCATGAGATACACATGTGTGTGCACAGGGTGTACACTTCATATTTGTCTGACTATAGACAGACGAATCTGTGAGATGCACGGGGCAGAAAGGAGCCTAGAAACTAGCCAACTCTTTCAACACACACTAGGGAACATCTGCCTACTTAGGAGGGCTGTGAGTCACTTTGGCCTTTTGTTTGAACAGGTTGAACATCTACTGGTCTCACTCTCTGCTCATCTCTGGATCTCCTCCCAGGCCCATGATCCACAGAGAACAACTCTCGTGGGTAGACCGGTGGTCCATGAAGAAGCAGCAGTGCAGCCCTGGCAGGGTTACTATGACAGCAACCTGGCAGCACATCCTCGATGTCTGGAGTTCTTAAAATTTTGTTTCGCTTTGAACTATTTTGATTTTGCCTCCCTTAGAAACAGATTCAAATTTAGTTAGAGAAAGGAGAGAGGGAGTTAATTGCTTAAGGAGTGGAATGGAATTAGAATACACAATATGAAGGCTCAGCCTCGCCTCATTGATTCCAAGATGCATCAGTATAGATTCCTCTCCGACATCCCGTACTGAGAAGAGAGGGACGTGGGGAGAGGGTGGTGGGAAACCAACGGGCAGAGAATGAAAAAATATCTTTTTAATCCCAATTATCCTTCCAAAAATTCTTGGATTTAAACAGCATCATGTAACTCAACTTGCCTAATATAGAGCTCTATTAATACCACATCTCTGAGGCATGTGAGTTAACCTGTGTGCCTGAATGCATTTTCTGATTTCTCCTGAGAGACTGAACATATCATGAGTACATGCCCCTACAGAGCTAAAGACCTGTGAGGTATATTGGCACTGATTTTGGGAATGGATATTGGGTGGGAAGTAATGACCGTGGTGTGATTTCAGAGGAAGAACCTACTTAGAAGGTAGGACAGGTGTCAAGTTTAGCCAATGGAAATAAAAGGAGTTAAAGTAGTAAAACCAGAAGAAACTATACAGATGTGAAAATTTAAGGAGAATTAACAGAACCACCAGAGCGAGAGCAGCCAAGGGCATGGCATTACCTGACCAGGGGTGTTAAACGTCTCCCAGTGAAGCTGCACTAAGCCTGCGGCACCCCAGCTTCTGCAGTAATAGAACCCCCATCTTAGGGCAATGGAACCATGATGGGAAAGGCCATAACCCAACAAGGAGAAGAGTCTCCAGAGGCAGAATTATGATAAGGAAATTGCTTTGAAAAAACAAGCAAGACTATGAGAATCCTATAAAAATCATTAAGCTCTACAACAATATGCCTAAAGCCATCTTTGATCCCATGTCCAATGAGAAATCCTAGAAAACCATATGCACGTCACATGAGTTATTTTTTTCTCCATTTAAAGCCTATCCCTGAATCATATGGTTTAGAAACGTTTTCATTTTTTCAGTGACTGATAGAAATGTATGACCTTTAGTTTCTAATACACATATGTGAGCATTTGTAATGTACGTTTGTGCATTGTATTTTCCCAACAACCTTCAAATTTCTAATGTAAGAAACTCAGTGTTCCTAAATGCATCACCAACTAGAATTAGCACTGATAATTCTGAAAGCAAACAAGCTATTTTAGAGCTAATATTTATCAAATATTTATTATGTGCTGTGCAGTAAAAAAAAATTCCACTTATACCGGTACTTCCTAGAAGATATCGATATGAGTGTCTTTAATAATAATTATACAGTAAGCGTAACTTTGGACTGTTTAAGGTAAGCCAAGTTATATGGTTGCCCTACAGGTAGGGGTCCCTGTAGGTGACATTAGAGCCATCCAGGTTTTAAAGAACCATGAACTGAATGAACCCCAGATGCCAGGCAGGTCCTTACTAGACTTTGTTAAAGGCTCTTTCTGGACCAGTGAACAATGGTATCATTTATAGACCTACAGACTTGTTCTAACTTCTCCTGATGGCTATTTTAAAATTATTAATGGCATAATTACCATGAACTATTATTAGCACTTTTGTAGCACTTAAAAATTTTAGATTTTTCCCTTAGCAAACTACTCAGAAAAAAAGAGTTTATTAGTTTTCCCTTGTCAGCACAGTAATGAACATAGCCTTTATGTTTTTCAAAATTTCAGTGGTCTTTGTTTTATTCCCCGACAAGGCTAAGACCTGAAGGGGTGGGCCAAGAAGCAGGATCCTTGACAGCTGGCAAGAGCCAGCTTGCTAGTTGCTACCAGCCAGCTGTGTGTTCCCCTGGGGAACAGAAACAACTGCACAGAATGTTAACATCAGATGAAGAATCTCCACAATGATGATGTAGCAAGATGAAAGCCAATCGACAATCACATCTGAACAGAATTTTTAAAAAATCTGTACAATTACAAAAATGACCAAATATTATCCTCCCCTGTAAGTGACTCCTGCTGCTTCTCCAGTGACAACTCTGGCTCCCATCTGGCCCTCTTGTCAGCTAGATGAAAACTAGGATGCTCAATGGTAGAATTGCCCCTTGCTTTCTGACAGTACCCAGTCCTTGAACAGAACCCCCGATTCCTTTAATCCACACCAAATTACCTAACTCAGGTTCAAATCCTATAACAATTCCTAACACCCACCCTTTTACTGGGTGTCCTATCGTTCGCATAGTGTACAGGCTCCCCTACTGCAGCAAGTTAATAAACCTAATTCTGTTAACCTCAGATGATCCTGGTGATCTTGGGTTGGTGGGCACTGACAGTCTTTTAGGTTAATTTTCTCATTCAATCCTTACAAAAACCCTAACATATTTTATATTACTAATATTATATATATTAATATAGTATAATGATTATAATGCAAATTAAAAATATTTTGAATAATCATTAAGCATATCAATATTAAAATTATATTACAAATATAATTAACATTGTTATTTTATTATAAATATTATCATAACATAATAAAATAATATAACATGCTAATAATAATTAATTATAGGATCAATAAGCTTAGGGTGGTTGAGCTCTTTGCCCAAAGTCAAGAGCTAGTAAGGGGCCTAACAGGAGTTTTATCCCAGGTAATCCAACAAAGATAATGCAGTTGAGCCAATAGTAATTAAACTATGATTGTCTCTCAGGAGAAAACAAGCCAATGAGAAACATATTCCAGCTCTGATCTAACAGCTGGCTCTGCCAAGATGGACAGGAACTGGGCAGGGGTGGTGAGAAGTTAGCACTGGAAGAGATCTAAACCCCAGGCATGGATGGGTAGAGTGAATATATAACCTATCCCAGCCTGGACACTGTTGAGAGTAAAGGAGGGTGATTGTAATCATACACAACAGGCATAGCCTGGGACTGTCCCAAGGAAAGCAGGTAGCACGGGGTCCCTATAGATGGGGTCACTGTGGCTGGTGCTAGAGCCTGCAGGTTAGGACGATCATCTGAATCCCAGCCCTACTGCTCCAGCTCTCCATGGTCAGGACGACGGGACCTGAGTGGGCACGGGAGCAGCCAGGTACATTCCATGTACATTCCCCCCGAGGGAAAAATAATGCCCATACCTGCAGCCTGCCTAGGGTCCTGGGGTGGGAGAAACTTGAGGGTGGGGTGTGGAAGAAGTTAAGCGCTATTTCGTTTTGGTTTGTACTACCTATATATTAAATAAGTCTCTTCATTTTTTAAGTGCCTGATATAAATTGAGCTTAATTTGGTCAAAATATGCAGGTGACCTGGAGGATAGATAAATTGAAGTAGAGACTATTCGGCAACAACTTTTAAGAGTAGTTTTAAGCCTAGCTTAAAAATAATCCTGAGTTTATGAAGAAACAAAAACAACAACAAATTTCTGCAATGTTTCCAGCCAAGTGAGAGAGCTCATTCATGTCTGCAACTGGACTGTTTCTCGCAGCTCATTATCATATATAAAATTCTAGGGCCTCCCTGGTGGCGCAGTGGTTGAGAGTCCGCCTGCCGATGCAGGGGATACGGGTTCGTGCCCCGGTCTGGGAGGATCCCATATGCCGCGGAGCGGCTGGGCCCGTGAGCCATGGCCGCTGGGCCTGCGCATCCGGAGCCTGTGCTCCGCAACGGGAGAGGCCACAACAGTGAGAGGCCCGCGTACCACAAAAAAAAAAAAAAAAAAAAAATTCTACAAGCAAGAAGTTTTCTGAATTATCAATTACTCTAGTTACCACTAAACAATAGTTTAATGTGTCTTTCCCAACTCAAAGGGCACTTCAGAATCCTACCATGTTGTAGAATGTTGCAGTTAATTATACTATGTAGCTGGTAGAGACGTTCATCTCACCTTGGCAAGTCTGGCCTTTTTATGATTTGGCTTTTCTACAGATGCAGAAGTTATCAACTTACTGCATGGACAGCTGGAGCAGTGGACGTCACAAATGAACTAATATCACTGATTAAACTGTCATGCAAATAAATGAAAAGTATATAAAAATCAGAATAACACATTCTTTTTAAAGATAGGTGTGTGAGCTCACCGGCTCAGGAGATGTTAGAAGAAACAGAAAAGATCATACAGCCCAACCTGGCCATTTAGCAGAGGAGGAAGGTGCAATAGCTGGATGAGAAGGCTCATTTGGAGCCACAGACCTGGGACATGCCAGGTTAGGACTAGCCCTCATATCAACTAGCTCTTAGCCAACATTTTTTCCACTCACCTCCATGCTCAAGGGATTAACTCTTCTGCAAGGTACTGTTTTCCCTTTTTCTTATCAGAAAATTACATCCTTCAGTAATCGTATTTGGTCATGTGGGCTTGCCCAAGATCACTGAACACATGTCTCAGGAAAGACAGTGAACTGCTCAGTGAATACCAACGGGGTGGTGGGAACCACTGTCCCTATGCTCTGCAACTTTAAGTGATGCTGCAGGCAAAAGTTACTTCAGAAATAGTCCGTTAACGAATCAGAGCACCAGTGTTGAAGGCACTTACTTGATGGCAGCTTGGAGCTTCTCACACAGAACACTGAGCACAGAGACAAGGTCATCACAGAGGGACTCTACTGTTGACCCTTCAAACAGAGGAGGTGACAGGCATTAGACATCGGCAGGGGGCACTACAGGCTTCCTCAACAGTCCTTCCCATCTTCTGTTTTTGATACTTTCAGGACTGGAAAGATGATTTTCAGATGCTGAGCCTTCCTCAGGTCACCAGAAGGGTCACAGAAAAGAATTAAAGGACTGATTATCCCATCAGTCCTTTCCAAAGGAAAACACTCAAGATAGTCCAGGAAGGAAATAATAGACTATTTATTATAAGTAAAATTCATTCACACTTAACAAAAAAGATATGGTTAATTTAAGGAACAACACAATTGATAACAATTTTATCAATATTTAGGCCAGCAGACGATACATGTATCCCTTATTCTGACCTCTTGAATTTCTGGGTCTCCTGAGCAGACTTGAGCTGTATCCCAGAGAGATAAAGTATGGTGGCATGGAAGAAAGATGGGCTTTTCAAACTAGGAAACTAGGGAAAGGAGGCAAAATAAGTTAGTCACCATCTTCACCTATCTTAGCTATTTGTCCAGCATCCTCAGGGTACATGGTCTTCACTGTTAAAGGAGCAACAGCCAAGGTCAGAAAAAATTTTCCTTTCAAACATGTTTGTGTCCAGAATCTAGCAACAAAACTCCCACAGAAGCAATGAAGTGTATTGGAAAAAGGCTGAAATTTGGAATCTGTTCAAGTACTGGTCCACAGTTTGATGACTGTGTGAGCCTGGGTAAGCTTCAGTTTGGCCTTCAGCAAGATGCGATAAATAATTATGAAGTCCCAGCTCTGTTGGGCCAAGCGAAGTAACAAGTGGAAGCATTTGCTTTTTTTTTTTTTTTTTTAAATAAAAACCTGTGGAGAGCTATACAAATGTGCCCAAGTGTTTGATGGATGTATATAATGAATGAATGAATGAATGAATGACCATGAGGTCAGAGAAGACGGAGAAAAAATGGCAAGAGTGTAAGAAGGAAAATAAAAATAAAATTGGAGGAGGGCAAGGGAATGATAAATGGCTGATCCTCAGAATTTAATATTTTAAATGCAGGAACAAATTGAGAAATGATAAAGTACAATGATAAAAGATAGTTTAAAATAAACAAAACCCATAAGTAGTCTTGAAACTCAATTTTAGGTAAATTTCAAATGAGTCCATCAATTTTTTTTTACTGATTTTAAAGATGCATCCTTAACCAAGAGGACTTTGACCTCTTTTTTTAGTTTATAAAATCATCCTACATTAAAGGAAGACATTATGGGAACTGCAATAGCCCAAAGAGGAAGAGACTGGTGGAAAATCTTGCAGCATACCACTGAGAGCTTCAAAAGGTAAAACGATGCTGCAGCCCAAGAATGCAGGAAGATGTGACTAAAACAACATGCTCATGTGATGCTTTAGAAAATGACTTAAAGCAGTCATTTTTCTTTCATTTATTCTTTTTCTCCTAACCGTGGCTGTTTAGCTACTTCTTTCCCTCTGTTTCATTCCCTGTCTTTTTCATCTTCTCTTTACCCCGCCCCCCCCTTTCCCCATTATTAACTGGCAAAAATATCAAAGAAAAGCAGGTTTTTTCAACATTTTAAAAATTACTGAATAAAATTCAAAATAAAAATTATATTTCAGTATTTCATCAGATAATTTGAATTTTTCATATCTCTTTCAGAAAACAATACCATCAAACATTTTTAAGAAGTCAAAGTGCTTGTCTGTTGTACGTGGACCTTTATTTCTTCCTGTCCTGTGGGTCAGAAGGGAAGTTCCTTACCTTGATTTCATCTGCTACTGAAACTGGGCTGTCTGTCCTTCCCTGTGAGGTGACTCATTTTTCATATCAAAAACTCGGTGCTTCACAAATACCCTTCAGGTGAAATAATGAAGATTGACGTAACTACAAAAACTAGCTTCCAGCAGGAAGGTGTGTGAAGAGTTAATTTCCTTGACACAGCTGGAGCAGGGACAAGTATGGTTGGCAGAGGATGTAGGACAGAAGGAAACAGCGGCTGACTAAAGCTAAGCAGAGCCTCCAAGGAGAATGGGGAACTAACCCGAGAGCTTTGACTCAGCGTTACATCCCCACCCCAAGCACACAGTAGGTGTTCTTACACCGGCTTTTTAAACTGAATGCACAGAAATCAAATCCAATACCTTGACTCCTGAATTCCTGCGGTACATCCGGGTTTTCAATTATCTAGTAAGGGAGACACACACAGGACAATTAGGAGATTCAGGCAAGAAAAATCCCGACTGTTCAACAATGGAAAGTTCTAGGAAACAAAGCGTCATCTGAGTGCTCTGGGCTCTGCTAACTTACCTAGGCGCACCCTCCGGCTCTTGATAGCGTTTCATTACTCAGGGTACTTATGAAAAGGCTATGATGTCTGAACTGAGTTGTCAGTTCCAAAAATAATTCACTCAAGAGTCCACAACCCCCTGGAAGTTTAAGGCCCATGGTGCACTTGATCATTCCAGGATGCTGCAGGGCTATGACCTGAGGCAATACCTGCCTAAACAGGTGCGTTCTCTTTGCACAAAAAAACAATTTGTCCCAAGGTCACAGACTGCACTCTGACTGGCACCTAATGAATACAGATTCTTAATCGTAAGAAGAATCAGGTTCCTGGACTTCAACACACAGGTCCAAGAGGACTGCGGGTCAGAAGCACCAGATTCCTAATTGATGGGGGAGTGTATTAACTTCTGACTGTCTGACCAGACCGACCCTCTAGGCCATCTCTAGGTAGATCTAGAACTATCAGGGTAGAGACAGAGCCTGGAGGGAAGGGAGAATAGGAAGGAAAAGACATTTACTGGTAGTAAGATTACTTCCCGTGGTAGGGAGAATTCAGTGACTACTGAGCTGAGACCAGGAAGGCAACCCTTCAGTCTCCCCACCTCTTAGCATTGGGAGATAAACAGAATGCATTTCCATGCCAATAAACTACCAGATATAAATCACACCATAGCACTGATCATTTTTAAACTTGTTACAGGCACGTATTTCTACTCTTCTCTGTTCATACATTTGCAAGCTCAGCAACTTCTACAGTGTTTTGGGAAATGCTATGTTAGTGCCTACAGCTCAGCACATGGATAAATATTAAGTTCAGAACAACATTTTCTGGAGGAAATCCATCTGAATCATTTTATTTATCCATCTGAATCAAATATTTACATGTGGCATTTTTTTCTTTTTAAAATGAGTAACAACAATTTAACAATGGCTTTTGTCATCGAAATAATTCAAAAATAAAGCTCGATAATAACTCAGGGTTTCTGGGGCTACAAAATCAAACTGAGTAATCTGCCCTGGGAGTAGGGGTTGGGAGGGGCTAGACATTAACTTGAAGATACATTTCATGCTAAGCTTTTGGCATTCTAGATTTATTTTCTTTCCACTGTATTTAAGTCTTTCTAATTCTGAGATGGCCCATGATGTCTTTCCAGTGATGGGTCAGGCTAAGCACTATACACATCTTCTGCAAGTAATGCTAAGTGTCCATGGGAGAACATGCAGCCTACTTAAGAGTGAGCCTCACCATTCCTAGGGACCACTCTCCTTTAAGAGCTTTTTTTAAAATAACCATTCTTCGGTGGCAAAACTTATGTCTTCCTCTACTAAACATCCTAAGTGCTTCAAATATGAGCATCCTGAGAATCATGTTTTTCTGGGACACAAAAACATCTCCAGGGATCTAATGAGTAATAGAAAGGAAATTAACAGGAAACACTAATTTTCTATCTCGTTTGGGATCTTGCCTCCGGATGGGGTGAGTCCAGATGGTCAGTGATGAGAGGGACCAGAAGGTCGATTAGCCACACAGTACCTAGGACACAGGCAGACACCCTCTAGTTTTATCCAGACCTCTACAACTGTACCTGTCACCATTGTTACAGAAGAGCAAGATAAGCTAAAAAGCTGAGTTGTTTTACTTAAAACCCCAAATTCTCCTACTTAAAAAATTTAAAAATATAACGAAATAAACAATCATAATTGAAATCTCTTTGAAACTACAAAGTTTCATTTAAATGCTTCATCTTAAAACATTAGTGTTACAGTATTTCCCATCATGTTGCCATGTAGCAAGGATGGAACATGATCATATACTAGTATCAGGCTCTCAACATCTTAGCTTTGTTTCCATTAAGAAACTTTTTTCTCTTAATGCTTTCTGCTTACAGATTTGAATTTCTTTTAAACTAATATATCTATACCATCATATGCAAAACCTTAGTATAAGTGAAATAGTTTTTAACAAAGAGTAAGCTAATATAATAAAAATATCACAAGTTTAAACAATTTTTAATAAAAACTTGGGCTTTAGATATAGCAAACAGAAAAGAAAATCAGTATTTGTTTTTTCAGATTAGTGGATTTTAAAAAAACAAAAAACAAAAAAAAAACACTGGCTGCCAGACTGCATATTAATAACCTGGACTGGGAGTCAGTAAGGAGACTAGGGCTTTTGTTCTGGCTCTTTCACTGATGTGCTCATTAATTTTAGATTTCAATTTCATCTCTCTGGGCTTCATCTTCCCCAGCTGTTTTTCTGAGGAATAAAAGAATTTGACCAGATAATCTCTAAGGTTTCACTCAATGCCATGATTTTCTAAAAATCAGAAAATAATTGAAGTTAAAAATTAGAAATGAACTCTTCATTTCTGTAAAATTAATTTCTGAGATATTTTGGATTGCCATTGAGATTTCTTATTCTAAAAAATAACTAATAAAGTGTTCATTTCAGAATACTTCTTGCAGATTTTAAAAGACGTTTAATCTGAATTATTAGAGGCATTTTTTTTAAAACACCAATTTTGAAGAGGAATCATCTCCTCAATTAACATTCCCAGGAGATAACATATACAAGAAGCTGATTACATTTACATTTTTTCCAGGAATGCTCATTTTAGACAATCTGCTGAAGTTTAGAGCAAAAAGCTCGAGTGGGCTTTGATGACAGAGAGAAGACAAATTCAGCTTTTCCCTGATGGCACCACCAGGTGAAGGAAACCTCCTGCCCCAGCCTTTTATTTCATAAACAGAAACATATACACCAAGCCTCAAAACATGTAACTAATTAACTGCTAGTAATTTTTCTTAATTCTGAATTTACTTCTGTTTGTTAATACATCACAATATTTTTAATAAAATTGTTCAATCTGAGATGTTTAAAACATGATTTTAAAAGAAAAGTGAATTTTAAATTAATGACTAAAAAAATGACCGAAACCATAAGGAAAAATAACTCTCCAAGCTTTGGAGTGAAACAGGCAAAGACACATTTAAAGAGTTTAATTTATATAAATAAATGTTCTTCTGAACCAAGCCAGCCCTTCCTAATGTTTCAGTAGGAAGCAGCCCTGGCAGGGGGAGGGGGAAGCATATAGGACGTGGGACACTTAGCATGCGGTTACACAGAGACACTGGCAAGACCGGGATGAACGTGTGGGTACCGAGAGGCTCACCGTATTCTCCTGCCTTTGTCGTAACTGTAAAGTCAAGTCACTCAGCATTTGACTGAGAGTTGCCCGCACAGCAGTGTTTATACTACGCTGGTGACAGCTACATATGTATGTTTCAATGCACACCTGGTAAAGAAATAAGACAGCAACATACACGATCTGTAGATATCAGTTCATTACCAACATGCTTTGGAATTAATTGGAGAGGATGCTAAATCTCTCTTAAATAGAAAGTCAGCCTGATTTAAGACTAGTTGTCAATGAGTACTACTATATATGTATTTTAAATCCCTGGGAATTTGTTTTTAATCATATAGGAAAAGTAATCTTTCCCTAAAGATTATCACTCTTAGAAGCTTATTATTCTGAGCATCACAGAAGAATGCAAATTAGTGACTTAGAGATGTGCCAAATAATTCTACCTAGAACAAACTCAGGTGGCTAGAAATTAATCAGGAAATGTTCTCTCCATGGCAAAACAGGAACAGAATTTAACTCCCGAGTTATGAAGTGTGGGAAAGGGTTAATGAAACCCTTTCTCCTCTATAAACAAGTTTGACCTTGGATTAAGTCTCCAGCTGTGTTCTTTTGGAAACCTGATAAAAGTGGGACAGTTAGCTGTGTTACTACGCAGCATGGCTTAGGGTAAAAATGCCCCCGATTACTAAGCTGCATCTGAATTCGGAGAACTGTGAACGAACTATAAAAACCTGGTGAGAAGTTATCCTGGGTGACTGCTGTCATTGATCACACCCTCTGGGACCTCTGCCAGCTGAGCTCACGCAGTTGTTACAGATTATTGGTTCCTACATAGTTGAAACCTGGGGATGCTAAGCCAAGGTGACTCTGTACCCACAAAGGTGGCTCTCATCTTTTTGCTCCTAAGCTGACATTTGAGAGCCAGCCTCTGGCCCGCAGCAAGGACTCCCGTGAAAGATAAATGCCTGCTGTTGTCCTACTTCTGTTTCCTGTCCTATATCCTGCTAAGTGAACATAACGCCAGTTGTGGTCTAGTTGGGTCTCGTGAGTCTGAATGTCTAGCTGAACATGAAAAGACTCTCTGATGGCTGCCGCATGGAGAAGTCCCAATTTGAAAAAAAAAAAAAAAAAAAGAAAATCTCTCATTTGTTGTTGATGTTAAATGGCATGACTTTTCAGATTTTATTGCCTCTAATTCTTTTGGAAGCTATAGGAATGGGCACTGACAATAAATAAATGCATGCTTTAAATTTGCCCACTTTTTCCTCTCCATAAGATATATTATCCTTTCCATTTTCCAAGCATATTTAGTCCCACAAAAAGAAAAAAAGGGAGATTTAATGTACCTAAATTACTTTTCTAGGAGTAACTCCAAGACTATCTACAATGGAAATACAGGGTTCTTACCCAAATGGCAAATTTAATTTGATGATGGATAACTGAAACAAGAGAGAAACTAAATGTTAACCTTTGTTGCTGCTACTGCTTAAGCTAGACCTTTTCGCCGGTCCTCATTATAATAACCTTATTGGTAAAATTAACTAGGTAAAAATAAATATTTTCTAACAGTTTAATTTATCTCCTATTGAACGCTTAATATTCCAAACGAGCATTGAAAACTCAACAGTGTATTTGGAAGTTGGCTTAGATTAATTCATTTTAAGTTAAAAAATAAGAGCAAGTTCAAAAATATTTGTTTTTCAAACTACCATTTAGGGTATATTAGTTGTAAATTCATTTTCTTAAACAATCGTGGATTATAATGTACCTGAAGGTACAATTTATACATACTTAGAAAAAAACATGTTTTAATCTTGAAAGGCTTTTACTTTTGCATGTGATGAAACAGTTTAAAAACTGTGAAAATACATCTGAGTGAAGAATTTCACTTTGATGAAATCAAATTCTCCACAGTGTAATTAGGCACACTCGTACTATTTATACCTTAGGATTTAACAGTTTTCTTTAAATCTTATACTCTCCCAAGAAATCTTTATAACTGTTGATCTTTAAGATCTCTAAGCTCTGACATTATAAATTTAAGGGGGAATTTTAAGCCTTAGACGCACTAAAGATGAGAGTAGCTATCTGGAGAGCTGAACTATATATACACTTAACATAAACATGATTTTCCTGAATGCTGAGAGCCATCTATATCCTCCCTTAAAAAACTCTATCAGTCCCTTTAGACCCAAGAAAGAAAGCACACATGAAGAACTGGATTTGAAGCAACACAAACAGTGCTGTAAACAGATGAACTTCACAAGTAAATGTATTTCTTTGAGTTTTAATGTTATCACCATTTTTAATGTTTAGGTGCTATTACTACATGTACAACACTGGAAATGACTTATTGCAAGAGGCATTTTATTAAGGGAAAAGATAGGCATGTTTAGTCTGCTTTAAAAAAAAAGATTAACCTAAGGAGCTCATTCTACTAAAGTTGGGAGTATAAATACTGAATATGACAAAAGGGTATCCTTTTAAATAAAAAAAATGATCATGTATCTGATAATATCACTCTCTTTAGGTACTCAGAAAGAAATGCTTTATCAGTTATCCTGACATCTTCTAAAGAAAAGTTCCTTTAACTTGCTATATTAATAATAAATTGGTAAATCCGAAAGGTTTGCAGAACTACGTTTCCCCTTATAAACCTGACCATTTTAATTCAAGACCAGTGATTTTTCCCGTTGTGAATGTTTTTCTTCCTATACCTCAGGGCAGTGCTAAGATGAGCACATTGAATCAGAGAAGCTCAGAGAACACCATGTCCAAAGTCAGGCTGAGTTTCTGGAAAAGGAGCTCATCAGTTTCTTCTTTTCATATACCCTGTTATCAGTTCTGTCACCCATGCCCTTTGCTTTCGTGGTGCAGAACTGACACTTAAAAAGCCTCAGTCCTGCACCTCTGCCAGAGGCTCAAAGGGCAAGTCAAATCCCTTGTGAAAAGCCACAGGCCCCTGATCGCCAGGGAACGCACGAAGACACAGGGCAGTGAGGAGTTTCGTAAGGGACATTTTGACCATTTCATGCATTTGTGGACATCTAGCTTTATGGCATGCTAGACACAACCGAGGGCAAAAACATACATCATTAATGAAGCAAAACAGACCCCAAAAGCAGAAGGAACAAGAACAAGAAAACACAAGTTTGCAAGCCATACATAAGCAATACAAGTTTTGTATCACCGAGTCAGTAGACTGATAAATAACAGTACTAGGTTACAGCCACGGTGTAATCACTATGATTAAATATGAAGCAGCATAGTGGAATGTAGCAGATATTCAATATGCATTAACCAAAGTGATAATAAATTCTAAAGAAGCTGCCACAGTAGAAGTTTGCTTAGCTTTACAAAGCACGTATGACCTTCACTTTGGTGAACTGTGCATTTACCTTCTCTTCCCTATCTGAATGGGGTTAGTGGCATAGCTTTGTTAAAACAGTGCATGGTACTGACTAATGAGTTCTATAAAGAGAAGAGCTAGTATGTTTCCAACTGGAAAATCTTTACGGAGATGACAATTTATGGTGATAAAAATAGAAAGGATCAGAGATTAAGTAAGCTACAAGAAAGCAGAACTGTCTCTTATACGAATGCTTGCTGATCACATTAGAACCAAAGGAAATTTTGATGATCACTGTAAGTCTGAACTCTGTTATATCGTGACGACAGCTCAGTGGCTCTGCCGTTCCCAGGTAAACAGCAGTAACAAGTGGGTATGTGACAGGAGGCACCTCATCAAACGGGTCCTGTTGATGCAAACACACAGGCACACACACATACATACACACAGACAGAATGAACTGAAGTTGTTTTATTATTCCTAAGAAATACCTGTGTAAGTAAATCTGATCCCATGCTGGGGGAGGGAAATTTGCTGGTTTTCCTTTTGGATCTCAACTTACAGGAAATTCTTAAAGTGCCCAGGCATTTACGGAAAACTGATTGTGACTTCCGTCTTCCTCCTCCATGTTCTTCCTGGCTTCAGCTGGCATGTTAAAATGGCTTAAGACCCCTCAACCCATCAATGCCTGCACCTTCTCAGGCAGAGCCTTCTGCTTTGTCTACACAGGGTCTACCAAACTCTAGCCTCTGTCCCCAACCCAAAATGAAGTAGAGGGCATCTCTGCATTGTTCAATGTGTCTTCTAACTCCAACTAAATTCTTCAAGAGCCATGCAAGTCAGAGGTTAAAGGAAAGTGGAGAATGTCTTGCAAAGGACTAGTTCGCTCAAAGCCTATCTGGCAGTAAGTAGCCAAAGAACAGACACCTTAGAGGAGTCAAACCAGAGTCAGTAAAGAGACTGGCCCACGAGGAAGGAAAGAAAGAGTTTCTGGAAGGAAAAGTGGAGAAGCTCCTTAGAATGGGGTTTCCTCAATCCAGTAGCCTCAGCTGGTTTAATGGGCCAGCTTCCTTGGTTGGTTTTCTTGCCAGGAGGTGGGGCTACCCCTCCCAGTCTTAAAGAGAACAAGACAAATAAGATGCTTCCAGGATAAATGGACCAAGTAAGTCATCTGTTTTCTGGGTTATATCTGGAGACTACCTGTTCCTTAATTGTAAAATATTTTATTTGAGGTATGGCTAGAAATAATGCTTCCACATTAGAGTAAAAAAAAAAAAAGATCACTGAATATTTAAAGAGAAGTCAGCCCAATTAAAATAATACTTTAGTGACAACTAGAACCGTTACATCAGAATCTTTGGCAGCAGGTCTTGAGCTTCAGTGTTTTTTAAGTTCCCTGGTGTAACAAGTGGGACTATCGCTAAACTCCATATACTCTGAGGATAACGTAATGATCAGAAAAGATAAACTGAGTATCAATATGTAAAGATACCCAAGAAAGTGGCATATGCCTGATGGTCACTTGAATCTACGGTCACAAAAAAAGTAAAATGCATCAATACTTCTGCTTTACATGTAAAACCACCATACAGCCATTCTCTAACTAAATGCCTTGGTAAAGGTCCAAAGTGGATAAGAATCCAAAGAATTTCAGTCAGTTGCTATATTAATATGGCAAGATTTCACTAACATTTTCTAAGACTGAGGGTAGCCAGGAAGCAATAGTATAGCATAGTGGTTAACAGCACATATTTGAAATATAAAAAGCCTAGATCTGAATATCTAAAAAAAATGTCTTCAATATTGTATTTTATTTATAAACAAATCAATATAAAATAAGTCTAGATGGCAGTGGGGGGAGCTTACTTACAAAGGAAGCATGTGGAAAGTGGAGTGGATGCAATCAGACTCCAGCCTGGAGACCCCTCCCTCCCATCCACCTTAGGGCTTTCCTGGCCTAAAATCACTGGGCAAGCAAATTAACCTTCCTTTTCTCTGGGATTCTTTATATAGCTTGGTTATGGTAAAGATTAAAAGAGAATGTGTGGAAAATACAATACTTATTGACATGCCCTAGGAACTCAACCATCAGTAGCTACCATTATTAACCACTGTTTTGGAATTGAGGGATGGAGGATGGATGGAGTAAAAAAGGGACGTTCCTCAAAGTAAAAATCTTTTTTTTTGTGTGTGTGTGTGTTATGCGGGCCTCTCACTGTTGTGGCCTCTCCCCCTGCGGAGCGCAGGCTCCGGACGCACAGGCCCAGCGACCATGGCTCACGGGCCCAGCCGCTCCGCGGCATGTGGGATCTTCCCGGACCGGGGCACGAACCCGTGTCCCCTGCATCGGCAGGCGGACTCTCAACCACTGCGCCACCAGGGAAGCCCCAAAGTAAAAATCTTAAAGAAAAAAAAAATGGTCTTTGAGAGAGACTCTGCTTGAACTTGATAACATGCTACAGGATCAAAGACTGGAAGTTTCCCATGACTAAGATCAAACCAGCAAATACACATTTACAAACAAGGCTTTCTCACTTAGAAAAATCCCATAGAGCAGCCTTCAGCAGGCATGAGAATATGCTCCAAATCTTACCAATGAAACAGTATCATTCACCATCTTCAAATCAGCTTCACAGAACTTCTGGTTATGGCACTACCTCTTCCTTTAACCCCAAGGCCTTGGCGATTTTTACTTCAACAGCTTTTCCTACGTTAAGGTAACTATCCTCGGGACACTCAACACATCTGCTCTTTGGGGCATAATACTAGGAGAAATACTAAGGGTCCAACTTTCAACCAATGAAGAGAATTTTGTATCCATACAGAGTTTTAGGAATGATAATTCATGAAATTAAACAGAAAACACATGTTGGATATTTCATAACTGTCCAATTCTAAATTCGGTTGATATTTCTTATTCCTCCTGCATCACAGAAGACCCTATTCTGAAAAACTGTCATTATTGCAGTTTAATTAAGCAAGTTAAAGTTAGACACACAAATGAAGGCTGCCCTCTTATTTACATTTTCAGTGCTTAATGATCCTTTTATAAGTTTCAGCAGTACCTTGGGAAAACAGACTCATTTTTCATACTTAAGCACACACCCCGTTTCCTGATCAACAGGTTCCAGGATAAACACTATTCTCGAGTAACCGTCAATGCAGAGAGTAAGAAAGAAGAGAGTGTGTGGATTCTCTCCCAATATTTCCACAGGGGTTTTAAATGATTTACTTTAAGGTACTTTTATAAATTGTTTCCCTAGCTATATCAAAAGTGACAATAGGAGAAAAGATTTTTTTTCTTGAAGTTAAAGACTTATTTTTATGAGAAATTCCGCTACAACCAAGAAAGCTTCCAGGAGCTAAGTGGTAGTTTTAGGCTGAAATGTCCTGCTTTAAAAATAGAGATGCAGATTTTTCAAAGGCTAAATTAGCAGGCGGAAAGCGCTTGAGAACACGCAAAAACCTGCAAAATCATTGGGTTTCACTATGTCTACAGAATACCATTATTTTTGTGGCAGTGTAACTTTCTTTTGTAGTTAATGCTTCCTGTTGATGAAAAAGTATTTCTTAAGCAACTTCTCTGGTGAAAACCCAAAAGGTTCTAAGCTATTTTGCAAATTTGAGGAAATATAAAATGTAGGCAATGTAAGAAAAATACTTATACCTATCATGTGTATCTGAAGTAAACAATGATTTCAAATAAGTCTACTATCCTTTCTTAAATTATCCATACATAATGCACTTAATAATCTAACAGCTGTAACTACTGATCCATAAGCTTATATTTATAAATTGTTCTTATGCTTTTCATATAAGTAGATCTACTCCATGCTTGTCTTATGCCAGATTACATAAATATGGATTCGGGGAGGAGGTATGTTTTTAAAGGTTGACAGTGGGGCTTATTGGCGGAAACACATACTCAGAAGGAACAGTGGGATAGCTCTGTGGCAGTTTAAACCGTTAAAGCGTTTTAAGAAATATGTTTGATATATATCAAGCAATGACAAATGGGAAGGAGAAAACGTGGAGATGATTTGGCAGGAGAAGATGATGAAGACAAGGGAAATTAGAAGAATCAAAATCTTGTACTTATTAGGGGCCACCATGGAGAGGATTCTGCTGCTGTGTGGATGTCCCTACTTCGTGGAGGGGGCTCGATTAGCCATGGCAAAGAGGCATGGCAGATCTTGCCTGGGATTTAGGTCTATAAACCCAGCAGAACACTATCTTTAGATCTCATTTTAATGAGACTATACCAATATTCACTTGTGGCAGCGCTCCTCAAACTTTAATATGCTTATGCATCCCACAGGGTATCTCATTACAAGGCAGATTCTTATTCAGAGGTCTGGGTTGGGGCCCGAGGACCTGCATTTCTAACAAGCTCCCAGGTGCTGCCATCCTTCTGCTGAGTGGACCACACTTGAGGCTTTAGAGCATCACAGCTCCTTTCAATATGGTTTTACAACACAGTTTGTTGGAGAGAACAGTAACTATCAGAGCAGTGATTTTCAACATGACTTCTGCAGTAGAATCAACTGGAGGCCTTTACAAACTTTGTTTGCCCGGGTCCCTCCAAGACCAAAAAACTCAGAATTTCTAGGGCAACCCTAGGCATCTTATTTTTGCTAATACTTCCCAGGTGATTCGAATATGCAGCCTTTGAAGAGAACCACCAACATAAAAGTAGGGCCTCTGATGCTTTGCAACTGTAAGTATCCCATACGTAAGAGAGTTCGTTTCAGGAGTGTAAAGAGAAGTCAAAGTTTAATAAAGTAACTACTGAAAATAGTCAGCCTTATACAGGAACCTATGCAAACCTGTATAAGCCTGTCTTGGAAAGTTCTGAGAACGGTGCCTGGCAGAGAGCTAAATATATACTAAAGGTAGCCATGTAACATTGTCTTAGCCATGTAATATATACTTATCTCTTGCCACCAAGAGTGATGTTATGGTCTCAAGCCTCCTCAGAATGATCAACTCTGAGAGGGAATGGCCACAGAGAGCCCAGAGCTCTAGCTAATGTCTGGTGGAAGTACTCTGAGTTGCAGCCAAGCCTGATGGATAAAAGATCCACTATTCTCAGCAGGAAAGCACTTTCCAGGGTGTTTTTCTCACTGGCTTTCTGATCGGTGCCACTGGATAGAGTGAGCCCCTGGTGCTGGCATCTGCATGCTTGTCCTGCTCCTGGATCGCTCTGCTTCTCTCAGCAGCCTGGTGTGCAGATGTCTTTACCCATGGACTGGCCAGCTGCAAGAGTTGGATTCTTACTCCCTTCAACCTGGTGTCCACGCCAGGTCCAGGCGAGCACAGAGGAGTGATTCTGCACACTGCTATTTATCCAAAGTACTTTGAAGTGGTGACCATTGCGGTCCTTACAAAGCAGTCTCCATCCCCCTGCTATGCTGGAGAATCTGCTGCTGTTTCCAGTCACCAGAAAAGAGTGGGGCGTCTAAGTGAGGGCTGGGGGAACCTGCAGCCTCAACTGTCAAGTTCACCACGGACAGGGAGGTGGTAAGACCTTCTTGTGGATCTATAGGAGAGGCGGGGCCTAAAAACATCTTCTGGGAGCCTGCGCACTGTCAAGGGAAGGCCCCCGCTATCAAATACAGGATGAAAAGTTTATTTTTAAGATCTTTGCCAAGTCCTTCCTTCAGAGGAATGCAGTCCGAAGCCTCCATCCTGAACAATAAGTCAAAGCTAGCATTGGGGGCTTCCCTGGTGGCGCAGTGGTTGAGAGTCCGCCTGCCGATGCAGGGGACACGGGTTCGTGCCCCGGTCCGGGAAGATCCCACATGCCACAGAGCGGCTGGGCCCGTGAGCCATGACCGCTGAGCCTGCGCGTCTGGAGCCTGTGCTCCGCAACGGGAGAGGCCACAACAGTGAGAGGCCTGTGTACTGCAAAAAAAAAAAAAAAGCTAGCATTGGAAGTAACGCATTTTTCCCGTGATGGTCTGACCTCTGCTTCATGACCTTCATGCTGACATTCTGCTGGGAACTCTTCTAACTAGGGGATCTCAGGAGGCTGCAGGAGGGGCAAGAAGCGTGCTTCTGTTGTCTCAGGAAGCCAGCCCAGTTGATGACCCATCCCTTCAGGGTCCTGGCCGTGTCAACACTATTTAGTGGAAGCCTGGACGTCGTCATCAATCTGCTGCTCCAGGAGAGAAGCAGCTAACCTTGACCCAGCATTCACTATGCGGCTGCCTGCACTGGAAGCTTTTTACATGGATTCTATCTTTCTTGTCTAATCAGCACAACCACACTACGAGATAGCGAGGTAGGTGCTGTTAGCATTGCTTTTACACAGAGAGCAAACACAAGCCCAGGGAGGTATCTAAGGCAACCCCACTGGGAGGTGGTAAAGCCAGGATTTACACCCAACCAGTGCAACTCAAGAGCCCACGCTGTCACCACCACGTTCAAACGCCTTTATCTTTATATCACTCTTGGGCTGAGATTCAAAAAATAAATAAATAAAAGTTTTTTTTTTCTTTTCCTTTATAGGTTCTGGTAGAGACCACTGTGTTTTGATGTTTCATCCTATCTAGACAGGTCTGCCAACTCTCTACTCTGGCTTCCAGATCCCCTCTGAAATCACCCTTGACTTGGGTGGTCCATGGCAGTGTGTATCTGCTGTTCGGGAATTATATCTCGAATCTTTCAGATTCTCATTCAAAAACTCATCCCTGGGCTTCCCTGGTGGCGCAGTGGTTGAGAGTCTGCCTGCCGATGCAGGGGACACGGGTTTGTGCCCCGGTCCGGGAAGATCCCACATGCTGCGGAGCGTCTGGGCCCGTGAGCCATGGCTGCTGAGCCTGCGCGTCCGGAGCCTGTGCTCCGCAACGGGAGAGGCCACAACAGTGAGAGGCCCGCGAACAGCAAAAAAAACCCCAAAAACAAAAAAAACCTCATCCCTGTGAGGATGATAAAGACCTCACCCTCTCAAAGGGAGCTTGGGAATCCCTGGTGGCCTCCCCAGTCCTGAGGGTCCTACAACAACCCATCCCCTTCCCCATACCCCTCCTGGGCAGGGGTCAAGCTAGGCAGTGGCTGGGCAGTAACACGCTGCATTTCCCTTCTTGTCCCTTCACATGGCAAAGAAATAACAAGCCTCTTACACACCAATCCTGTTTCTTGCTCTGATCAAAACTACATTTGTCACTTTGAAAGCAAACCGGCATGAGGTATCTAAAATAGTCAAACTGATAGAGAGTAGAATGGTGGTTGCACGGTGTGGGGAGGAGGAGGGGGAAATGGAGAGTTACTATTCAATGGATATAAAGTTTCAGTTATGCAAGATGAATAAGTTCTAGAGATCTGCTATACACTGCACTACGGTTAACACTACTGAATTGTATACTTAAAAATGTTCTATGTGCTCAAAAATAATTTTCTCTCAATTTTCACTCTTCAATGCCACATAATACCATAAAAGCACATGTATCAGCCAATGTAAATACTACTCATGATAATGTTAATTATGTATGATGACAGATATGTTCATTAGCTTGACTCTGGTGACTATTTCACAATGTATATGCATAACGAAACATCGAACATTTTATTTGTTGGTTATACCTCAATAATGATGAGAAAAAGAAGAAAAAAGAAAACATGCCCGAAGTGCTAAGCGTCTACCTGGTATACTCAATAAATGGTAATCATTAGTGTTAAAAAAAAAAAAATACCCATGACTGCTGATGGTTAGGCTTTCTTTTTCTCTATAATTTCAGAATTCAGAATATCATTGGTTCCTTGAGGTCTACATGTGTAGTCCTGTCAAAACATGCAAATCCTGAAGATACTCTTTTCAAGAAGTGGCAGGAAATTCACTCTAAGCATAGTAGAGTACAGCTTTGGAATGATGCTGTTTCCAAAAGCCAAAGGCATACACCAGACATTCAAGAAAGCAAGTTTTCTGTTGGACATACTGCTGGGATTGCTGAAGGTACACATTACTCTAAGGCTGAAATACAGATGGAAAAGAGAAGGCTTGCCAATGATCGTTACAAAATGCATTCATCAGGGTTTAGGAGATGGGGATGCAATTTAATCAATAAACATCTCCTCTCAATCTCACACTTTGTTTCTTAAAAACCATAAAAAAAAATCAAATTCTCTTCAATCAATCTTAGGAAAAACAGTAAGTGTAATACCTAGGTGTAGCAGCGTCGGGAGAACCGGTGCTGTTATTTCCATGGCTAAAGCCTCAAGTCAAGCAAACCAAAGCATGCAGAGCACCGACTAAGGATGGTGGCCCACATAGCCTGCTTCCCACAGATCAACTCCATAGTGGAAATTCCCCACAATAATGATCAGAGAAGGGCTCACCCCACTGCTGCGGCTTGGCTCCACCCCAGCATTTATCCCAGGTCGGGGTAAAGCAGCTGTGCGCAGACAGCACACACAAGCAGCACTTGAGCGTCTGGGGAAAACGGATACTCACCTCCGCGATCTTTAGCACTGCGCTCCCATTCAGGTCAAAGGTTGGGGTGTAGGTTATGCAGAGTAAAACCTTTAACAGCCAGGAGGCAGAGGAGGAAGGAAGAGAGAAGGAAGTAAAAATTTAGAAATAAATTTCCATTTTGCATGTTATTAGTGCAGTCCTGTTTTTTATGACTCTTTCGCTCTTTGCTGTTCATATGTTTCTTTCCATCCCACCCGTCTCTAATTAGTGACCCCACGTTGCCCAAAAAAATAGAGACTAATACTTGTAAAAGGAAGAAGCATTGTAAGCCTGGCCAGAGATGGCTTTCTTCAACAACTCCAGGTCTGTCCAGTAATAAAGACAACCAAATGGCCAGGCTCACTGCTAGGTCCTGTACATGAATTACCTAGATTGATATTTTTAGTAAGTGTCATTATTACTGTCCTCATTTTACTGATAAGGAAACTGAAGCTCTGGATGATTAAATAAGCTGCCAAAGTCACACAGGTACCAGCTGTGGAGCTGAGATCTGAACCCAAGTAATCTGACTCCATGCCCTGACTGACCATGCAATACTGTCTCTACATCTTCCTAGACCCGAGCGTCACTGTATTTTTCTCTTCCTGTCGCCTTCCCAGATCCACCTGGGATTAGACATTCTTTTATGGGCACTTTCTTCTTTCTTTATTTTCCCCAGAACACTGCGTGGGGCTTATTTATTAGTGCCAGGTTCCCCTTATTCTCCAAGTTACATAGACAGTGAGTCGATGACATTTACAAGATCTTTAAAGACCACTAAAAATTCCACTTTCTACTTGTAGAGCTATTACGGAATAGATCAATAAAAGCCCAGGACATTTTAAGAATTGCTTCTAATTTTATAGATAAAAGGCTAGATGCTCCCCTGTCTATTTGGTTTCTGATGCTGCAAATTATCTTGCCGGTGGTCCCAGACATGAAATTGCTGATGTCTGCTCCTTGATCCCCAAACCCAACAGCCACGTCCTGCCTGCATCTTGGCCTGTCAGCAGCAGCCTCATAGGATGTTTCTCACCTGGTTCTGCCTAACTCGTGAAAGAGCGCTGAAGCCTAGCAAATTTACCTAATACAGGATATACATCTGCTCAGCACATCAAAAAGTGTAACTGGGGGCTTCCCTGGTGGCACAGTGGTTGAGAGTCCGCCTGCCGATGCAGGGGACACGGGTTCGTGCCCCGGTCCGGGAAGATTCCACATGCCGCGGAGCGGCTGGGCCCGTGAGCCATGGCCGCTGAGCCTACGTGTCCGGAGCCTGTGCTCCACAACGGGAAAGGCCACAACAGTGAGAGGCCCGCGTACAGCAAAAAAAAAAAAAGTGTAACTGTCCCATGGAACAAGGAACCTCTCCTAAATCGCTCAGCCTTAGTTACCAGCCAGGCCAGCCCTGGGAACAGTCACGCCTTTAGAGAAAGCAAACAGGTAGGTAATTAAAGAAGGAAAAAAGGATTCTTGCCAATTTTAGTCACAAGGTTAGAATAAATTCACAATTTTTTGCTCCTTAAGGCACCTGAGAGCCAAGAGCTGACTCCAGATAAAAATCGTCTGAATGCCACGCTGGCCGAGAGAGGGGGATTGTGGGAACTACTGCCCCATGGCTTCATGGGAAAAGGCTTTCTTTTGTTTGATGACTATCTTTGGGGGTCGGAGTCTGGTACGCGAGGAGGGATGAGAGCTGAGGACAACAGTGTCACCAGGTCCTAATTTCGCCTGGGGAGAGGCCATGTCTTCTAACGCTTCTGTACTTGATGGTACCTCTGCCTGATGCCCTCCTATCCTGGAATCCTCCTAGGCTTGTCCCTCATGTGGCTCATCTCTTGGCTTCTTGGGGGTCTCAACTCAAATGTCACCCCTCAGAGAGGCCTGCGGCCCTCCCTGAACACTCTCTCTGAAATGGCCTCTCTCACAGCTCCTTGTTTCACTAGCTTCAGAGCAAGCACCAGTCTCATAAATTACTGGTTTCTTTACTTATTTATAAGCTTCTCATTAGACTATAACATCCACTGAGCATCTGAAAGGTCCTCAGGCTTTCTCATATGAGGCTTTCTTACTTTGATATCTTGCTACCTTGCACAGCTTCTCTTTCTTATTTTCTCTACGTTGTGTTTCATGGCAGGTGGGTGGAGGGTATGAGACAGTGGCTGGTGTAGGTGGTCTGGGGAGGTGAGGTGGCCCATCTTCTCTCTTGGGTTTTTTTTGGGTTTTTTTGTTGGGGGTAGAAGTTTATTAATTAATTTATTTATTTTTGCTGTGTTGGATCTTGGTTTCTGGGCGAGGGCTTTCTCTAGTTGCGGCAAGCGGGGGCCACTCTTCATCGTGGTGCACGGGCCTCTCACTATCACGGCCTCTCATGTTGCGGAGCACAGGCTCCAGACGCGCAGGCTCAGATTCTCAACAACTGCGCCACCAGGGAAGCCCCGGCTCTTGGTTTTTTAAGTCATTACAATAAAGGCTGGCAACTGGCAAGACCTTACAATATGAAACTAATCATGGCAAATTTTTGCCTGAACTGGCTAATTAATAACGTTACTTATAGGACCAATGATCGACTTCCTGCCTTCCATCGCTCCGTGCATTCATACAAGGTGTGCAAGGGTAAGAAAGAAGTTTTCAAAAGCCAACCCAGTTTTCTGTGAGCAAGAGCTGCTTTATGCAAGAGAGGCTGGAGGAAGTGGGAGCCGTGTCTATGGTGAGGTCTTCGGGAAGGGCACTGAGTTGGCATATTTGCTAATCAAGCTTCTCAGGGGAACAGAGGAGGCTGGACTCTCTCTGCCACAGGGAAGCCAGCCAAGTGTAGAGGGAGGCCTCTTAGCAACAGTCTGAAGGAAGCTGAAGATCCCTGCACCCAACTGATGCTGATCCTGTTCAAAAGCTCATTGAAAAAAAGGCTCTCCACACCTAATGTCTGGCCACTAACATCCAAAGACTCACTGAGCTCTATGCAAAAACTAAAAACAAGAAAAAAATAGTGAAAGTGAAGCATGATAATGAAGCCGGTTCCTTAAGCTCACACAGCTTGTTTTTCTGGAAGCAGAGCAGGTTTTAACTCCAGAGCTGACGGTGCCCATGGCCCCCCCATGGCTCCCAAGACATATAAAGGGCCCCCAGTTTCTAGCAAGGATGGTGAAGCAGACAGAAGTGACTTATTGAAAATGATACATGGAAAAACGGAACCCAAAGCCTGGCAAGCGCTAATTCACTGGATTCAAACACAGACCGGGTGTAGGAAATTTAGGGTGACAGCAAATTAATTTCAAGTGTCTGATTTCCACTGCATAATGAAAGAGTAAGAAGTTTAGACTGGTATTCTGAGCACGTTGGCCTCAAGGAAAACAGGAGCACCTAAATGCTGAGGACAATTCCATTAAAAATACATCCCTCACAGGGTCATTAAAGCATACTGACTACATTATCACTGAACAGCAAGAACTTGAGTGACAGGCAGCGTATTGCAATCTAGATGGTTGGTGCTTCCTCCATAAATAAGCCAAGAGGATGGGGAAAGTAGGTGCAAAACCTTCCACAAAAAGGGCACGATCATTACAGAGGCTAATAAAAATCGCAATTATGAAAAAACAATAACTGAGTAGCTACTATATACAAGAAACAACCCTGCAATTAAAAATGTGTACAGAAACACCGGATAAAACAGATTAGACTGGAAAGGAGAAAGAGAAGCTGATTTACTGCAAGCACTGGGCCCAAGTGATAAGAATCTGAAAAATGTAGCCACATTAGGAACACAGAGAGACAGATGAGGATAGATAATGATGACAAGTGCAAGATCACAGGTATGCAGTTCTGATCAGGAAAACCCCAGAAGAATCCTCTCCTAAGGCAAGGGCATCTTGTCATGATTGGGGTTTCTCCATCAGGCTCATTCTGCCCTGTGATCGCAATCACGACAGAGCAGGGGCTGTGATGTCAGGGCTAAAACACAAGTGTTTCAGTAACATGACTGTGGCATGTGATTTAGTATTTAATTGCTGTGACTTTGCCTACATCCTCTAAGCCCCTTATCTTTAAAATTCCCATCCCACCTCACAAGGATATTTAGAGGAAAAATTAATTAAATGACTTAAAAAAAAAAGAGGGGCTTCCCTGGTGGCTCAGTGGTTAAGAATCCGCCTGTCAATGCAGGGGACACGGGTTCGAGCCCTGGTCCGGGAAGATCCCACATGCTGCGGAGCAACTAAGCCCATGCGCCACAACTACTGAGCCTGAGCTCTAAAACCCGTGAGCCACAACTACTGAGCCCACGTGCCACAACTACTGAAGCCCGCGTGCCTAGAGCCCGTGCCCCACAACAAGAGAAGCCACCGCAATGAGAAGCCCACACACCGCAACGAAGAGTAGCCCTCACTCGTCACAACTAGAGAAAGCCTGCGCACAGCAACAAAGACCCAGTGCAGCCAAAAATAAATAAATAAATAAATTTTAAAAAAAGAGTACAAACAGTACATATACCTCTAGGCTATCTTCTCATAAAGATTAAACAAGTCTCCATTTGATGTAACTCATGGCAGCCATTCCAGTGTAAATAATTAGATGCATTTTAAGTAAAAAAAAAAAAAAATCAATCAGATCATCCGCATTCAAAAGCATAAATCTTTCCAAGTCTTCATCCTACTATGTATCACTGCCCCCAATTCCTACTGCCTAAAGCCCTCGTCATTCTGACACAGCTCCACTTCCTCTCTCCTTGGTGTTCTCCCTTTCAGGCCCCAAATCAATTCAAGGCATTATTCGCCAAGGTTCTAATTGCTGTGGGGTCACAAATACAAAGCAAGCACCATCTTTACCATTACAAACTCACCATCTATTGGAGAAATGAATACTTGTACAACTATACTTCATGGCTGACTATAGTGAGTGCTACTGCAACCGTGAGGTATATAATAATTTTTAAGGTCAGAAGACATCTCAACTTCGGAGAGCAGAGAATTCACAGATTAGATAATGTGTGAGCAAAGCACTGATACAGGAGAGAAAAGGGAGGGACAGATGTACCAAGCAAAGGAAATGTTGTGAGTAAAGGTATGAAGTGTGAAGGCAGAGGCTGGAGATGATGCTACAAAGGTTGGCTGGAACCTTATTACACATCAACTTAAATGCCCCATGTTAAGTCTTTTGCACAGATTATTTTAGGGCTGCTTAGGGAAACAAATCACAACTAAAACTAGACGTAGAGACTTCCCTGGTGGTCCAGTGGGTAAGACTCCAAGCTCCCAAAGCAAGGGGCACGGGTTTGATCCCTGGTCAGGGAACTAAGACCTTGCATTCCACATGGCACAGCCTAAACAAACAGACAAACAAATAAAAACTAGATGTACTGAGGTAAACTGGAAATAGAGCAATAAAGCAGACAATATGTTGTAGATGAATTAAAGACAGAGCCTAGTCATTCCAGTGGCAATGAACTGACTGGGGTGCATTGGTGAAGGGATGAAGGGAATTCACAAATAGAAGGCAATGTTCACCCATATATGAAATCTGGGTGTCATCCAACCACTGTTCTCTCCCCACCTACTCCCTACCATTCTAGTCAACTTAGTTGAAATCTCTCATAGACCCCTATTCCCATATATTTCATAAAGCTTTATATTAGATAATAAAGTAACATGTTTTAAAGAACAAAGATATAACTTGTTCAAAATCCGTCACATAAAATATTTCTCTACAGATGTGAATTAATCCCAGAATGGGCAGAAAACGCAAAAGGCTTATTCCATAGCATTTATTTGGAGCAGTTTAGATATACTACTTAAATCTGGGTGCCCTCTCCACCGCACACTAGATTTATGAGCTCCTTGGTAGTAAGGTTTAACTTTTTTTAAAAGATTAATTAATTTATTTATTTTTGGCTGTGTTGGGTCTTCGTTTCTGTGTGAGGGCTTTCTCTAGTTGTGGCAAGCGGGGGCCACTCTTCATCATGGTGTGCGGGCCTCTCACTATCATGGCCTCTCTTGTTGCGGAGCACAGGCTCCAGACGCGCAGGTTCAGTAATTGTGGCTCACAGACCCAGTTGCTCCGCGGCATGTGGGATCTTCCCGGACCGGGGCACGAAGCCGTGTCCCCTGCAATGGCAGGCAGATTCTCAACCACTGCGCCACCAGGGAAGCCCCAGGTCTAACTTTTTTTTTTTTTTTCTTTTTGCGGTATGCGGGCCTCTCACTGTTGTGGCCTCTCCCGTTGCGGAGCACAGGCTCCGGATGCGCAGGCCCAGCGGCCATGGCTCACGGGCCCAGCCGCTCCGCGGCATATGGGATCCTCCCAGACCGGGGCACGAACCCATATCCCCTGCATCCGCAGGCGGACTCTCAACCACTGCGCCACTAGGGAGGCCCTCCCAGGTCTAACTTTTTGATGCCCACCATGTTTATAGTGCCTGGCCAGGCTCTGGGAGGTGTGGTGAGTCCCGGCCCACGCTCAACCCCTCCTATGCATTGTCCACATGAGTAATCAACTACAGAGTTTCAGTGGGACTGTGCATCTGTGTGTTTAGTCATTACTGTAAAATGTGTAGGCAGTGTGATAAGACAGGCTGGTGACACAGAAGGAAACTGTCCTGGGAATCTGAATGTGAGATCCAGGTGGTGTGACTGGCTAAAGGCAGTTTTTGCAGCCTTATGGGTAATAATACTAGAGTTTTAGATGACCTGGTTAGGGTAATCAGAATTTAGTGAGCCCCCATTCAGGATGTCCAGCTATTTGGCAGGACCTCAGGCAGGACAGGGAGAAAAACATCTCTACCAATCAGAGGGCATCTCCCATGAGACTTACAGAACATCTGTTACTCTCTGCTGAGATCCTTTTTTTTTTTTTTTTTTTTCTGGTACGCAGGCCTCTCACTGCTGTGGCCTCTTCCGTTGCGGAGCACAGGCTCCGGACACGCAGGCTCAGCAGCCATGGCTCACGGGCCCAGCCGTTCCGCGGCATGTGGGATCTTCCCGGACCGGGGCACGAACCCGCGTCCCCCGCATCGGCAGGCGGACTCCCAACCACTATGCCACCAGGGAAGCCCTGAGAACCTATTTTTTTTGCACTCAACACAGTAACAGGTAACTTATGTAAGATTTCTGAGTCAAAGAGATCATTTCTGCTAAAGTTCCAAATGAGTCCTCTACAGGACAATTTGCAGGGGATGGAGGAGTAAAGAAATGATTCCTAAGCCTACTGGATAGCAGCTGCGCTCCCACTTGACCTCCCCCTTGTGCTGCATTACTCAGGCTGCCATTCATTCATTCATTCCACAAATACTTACTGAGGTGTGACGAGTGGTCAGGCCTAGTGCTAGGTGCTGGGCATACAGGAGGAACTAAAAAAGATACCCTGACCCCTGCGCTCTGTACAGCTAACATCTGGTTTCGAAGACAGTGAAAACACAAGGGATTACAATAAGTTGTGATGAGCATGATGACTGGGAAACTGCACTGGACTCTGAAAAGCATATCAGGGTCTAACACACAGTACACTTGTAATGTCATATGCATCCTTTTTTTTTTTTTTTTTTTTTTTGGCTGCACCTCATGGTTTATAGGATCTCAGTTCCCCAACCAGGGAGTGAACCTGTGCCCCCTGCATTGGAAGGTGGAGTCTTAACCACTGGACCACCGGGGAAGTCCCTATACTCATCTTTAATGGAACTCTAAATTTATGCTGTAACACATATAATTAAGGAGTGAAAAACCCAGGGAGGAAGACGAGGAGACAATAAAGAAGTGAGTTAATCTGTGGAAGTCAACCTACCCTAAGGCACACTGGGGACAAGGAGGCATGTTGAATGAACAGGAATCTTCTTTTCCTTAAACTATTAAAATATACATTAGTGCTTAGTTTACACATAAGTGTTTCCTGAGGTCACTGTAGTTTCATTTCTCCAAATATAAGATGCTATTTATAAATCAAGCCAAATAATCTACTATAGCTCAAAAAAGTAACTCAAAATTTGAGTACAGCCCACAGGGGCTTTGTCTTTCCCTTATCTGAAGAGGAGCAAACTCTCTGGAAATCCTTGATGCCAGGCGCCATTTCAAACCCCAGCTCTGGTTCTGGCTGAAATTTTCGCTTTGTTACTTAATGCACACTCCCTTCTGGCCTCTCATGTATATTGGCTTGAAGATTCATAAACTTACATGTATTTGCATAATTCCTTTTCTTGAGAAAAAGCCCAGTTCTTTTATTCTTTTTACTCCGTTAAATTTGGCAAAAACAAAGATGGGAAATTCAGTGACAAGGACGGGAACACGGAGACACCAAGTGCCTTTCTCTTGCGTGCAGGGCTTGCCCTCCTCCTGGGAGTGCAGCCTTATGATTACGTACTGCTGAAAGTGTACCTCAGCCATGAAGCAGAAATAGATGCTTCCCCTCAGGGTCCACCTATAAACAACAAAGCAGGCTCAGTTTCCTGCAGACAGCAGGAGGGCAGAATACACATCTTTAGAGTCTGGGGGGTGCAGTACCACAAAGTCAACAGAGAATTTCAGAGGCCATCTTCCTATGGTCTAAATTTAAAATGTGGATGGCCAAAGATAAGCATTTTTTTCTTGTCTTGATCAAAGTTGCTCAACCTCAGAAATACTGACATTTTGGGGCCAAATAATTCTCTTCGTGGGAGATTGCCCTGTGTATTATAGGATGTTTAGCAGCGTCCCTGGCCCCTATAACCTCTTGATGGCAGTGGCTCTCCCTTCCCCAGTTGTGACAACCAAAAACGTCTCTAGACATTGTCAAATATTCCCTGGGGGACAAAATGCTCACCTGTTGAGAACCACTCTTAGGTCATTTATACCCCATGCCTTGTGGATATAACTGAGAATCTCTACATCACCCTGCTTCCAAAAGCCTCAGAGCTAGAATACAGGACTTCCAGAGGGGACCTGGGGTGAGCCACTGACCCTTCACCTTCAGAGGGCCTGAATTGAAGGTACCAATAAGGCTGCTGTTGAGCCACACCCCAATCTTTATTTTGATCCAAAGAAAATGAATCAAATTATTTCAGTGCATGAAACGTCTACCACTTGTGACTTAAATTGATTTACATTAGGCTGAGGTGACAGGTAATTACAGAAATCACTTTCTGGCTCAACTTGCCCAAATTCTGGCAAATAGCTATTCTGAGAGGTTTTTTTAGTCAGTAGAAGATTTTTCTAGAGCTCATGAGTCCCTAGTTTGGAAAACATTGCAAATTACTTATTGGTTTATTGTCATGTCTCAGGTTCTTTCCTGGCCTTTATTTGTTGCCACTAGTAATAAGTTTAATATTCAACATATACATCAGATGTGCCCTTAGCACCTAATTCTAGGAAATATTACACCAGTGATATCCGTAGAAAAAATATGTAAATATTAAATTATAATGAACTTGAACTTAGCTAATTCGCTTGAACAAATAATCCAATCGTTCTTATTCTTCTTATCTTCTCCCTCTAAACCCTCTTCCTTGGCAAAATCTCATAACTCTTACCTCTAACTAGAAGCCTCACAAATGCATTTCTAGAGCCAGTATTTCTCCCAAGTTTCAAATCTTAATTTCAGCTTATAAACATCAGAAATGATATATGCAATTTCATGAAAATCACATAAACCACACTAAGTCTCCAACATGGTAAACAGCTAACACTTCTTCCTGCTCTAAAATTCTTAATTATGCAACCATTAAAATTATCTGTGAGGGGATAAATATAGCCGTGTGGGAAATGCTTATAAGCTAAAGTTAAATGAAAAGCAAAAAATATAATCATATATACACAGTGAATGTAACTGTAAACACATAAATCTATATGATTAGAAACGCATATACAGAAGTCAGTCACAGTGATGAAATCTACAATGAATGTTTTCTATTTGGAAAGCCTGTAATGTGAAACTCCTTGTATTTGTTCTTTTAAAATATTGTAATTCTTTGATATCTGACAATATGAACTCACCATCTCTCTCCTAAGTTAGCCCCTTAGAATCCATCATTCAGCCAGAAACTCCAGCTCCAAGTCTTGAAATCATCTTGGATTTTCCCCTTCTCACCTACTCACCACCTATGCCACCGCCAATCACCAGCTACTGCAAATCCCCTCAGCGTGCTCAGCTGCACTTTTCTGCAGTCAGCTGCGGGGCACCCCTCCTGTCCCCTCCAACCTCACAATAAGCCATCTCGCCAGTGCCTCTGACTTGGCTCTGCTGATCCTCCAAGCATCCTGCAAAACCCTTTGCCCCTCCCCCCACCTTCAACATCTAACACCCAGCTCTGAACATGTCACTTTCTTGCTACTCTGAAGACCCCCCAATCTCTACAGACTCCCGGCTCCTTACTTACTCTAACCAGGCCCTCCAGAATCTGCTTCAACATCCCCTTCAGGCTCATCGACCATTATCCCTCACTAATCCGGGTTTCCACCCTGTGCTTCTCCATCTCCAAGACTTTTCCTCTACCAAGAATGCCCAGCCTCTCTCCCAATATAAAAAGAACGGAATTCCAAACACCTTTCAAAGTCCAACTCAAACAGTATCCCCTCCTTAAAATGCTGATCTGCCCAGTTGAATGTGGGTTTTCCTTCTGAATTTTCCCATTGAACTTTTCTTCTGCTACAACATATACAACTATCTTGAATTATGGTAATTGTGCACATCTTTATCTTTTTCCTATTAGATTATAAATCCTTGTCTTGGTTTTGCTTTTAATACTATAAAGTTTTATGTACTGTTGGTAATGTAGATATATTCACAGACAATGAAATAAAGTAAAAAAAAATTAAAAAGTCCAATGAATTATCTTTTCTAGTTTAACTGTAACAAATTTATTTTGACCTAATCTCACAGTTAGATTTTTAATAAGTTAATTTCATCAGTGTGTTCTGGATAACACCCTTACACCTCCTTCTCTCTTCCCCTCTGAGAGTCTCCACAGAATGGGTGCCTCATCTCAGATTGTCTGCCTATATACGCATGAGGCTTTTGATAGTTTTATACTCAATGCTTAGAGAAATGACCAACAAAGCCTCTTGAGACAGTTTATAAAGGGCTAAAGATAACTTGATTCTCTATATGTTAAACATTTAATAATTATAAAACTCTTGTAGAATATCCAAATCATATGAACTCTGCCTAGTAGGACAAAATAGGAACTTATTTGCACAGATAAATGGTGGGATGTTTTCTGTAGACCACGGGATCATGGCTATTGGTTAGGACCCTAAATATATCTAGGTGGATAACAGATATATAATTTACAAAATTCTTCTTTTAAGCAAGGAAGCTACAATTCAACAATAGTAAATATGATGAGGTCCCTTTTCAGGAATCAGAAATATATATGGTTTCTTTTCTTTACTCCCTTCCTTTACTATAGAAGAAAATTACCCTGTTATAGGCTGTATAGGAAGGGGCTATAGAGGAAGAAAAGAGACAAGAAGAAACACATAAAGCAATGGTACTTCTATGTTCTGGTTCATAATTTGAGTGAGAGGTGTTCATTTTATTATCATGCTATACATATTCTTTTCTAATAACTGAAAAATGAAAGCTAACACCAACCTTATGCCATGTACTGTTCTAGACACTTCTTTTATATTAACTCATTTAAGAGTCACTATAACAATAATATTAATATTATTTGCTTTTTACAGATCAGAAAATTGAGGCAGATAAATAGCTTTCCCAAGGTCACCAGGCATTCTAGCTTGAGAAGCTGTGCTCTTACCACTCTACTACTAGGTATTTTGAAAAGAAGAAAAGTAACAAGAAGTTTAAAAACAATAGAGTCCAAAGACTGTTTCACAGGACAGTTACACAAAGCCATTCTTTCTCCTAGACACACTTGGCCACTTATAAGTTTCTTCAATGAATTCCTATCTACTCTAAGAGATTTCTAGTCTCTCATTATGTTTCACTCTTTTTCAGAAGCCATATTACTCATATTTGCCTCGCAGTTAAACGAGGATGCACAGTTTTCTTCTAAAACCACACAGCCAAAAAGCAGATCAACTCCCAGCCTTGTTACAATGCCTTTCCAGAAAAACACAAATGACTGAAAAAGCAACTTTGCTACCAACAACTGTGTAAGCCCAGAAAGTAACTGAACCACTCCGGCTTCAATTTACCTATAAAAAGAAGGATCTGATTATGTATGAGGTTACTTTAATTCTAAAGTGTGAATACATGTTGATCTTTCTCATCTTTGAACTCAGATTATTGAGTTTGGCTTCTTTTGTCAATTATCCTGGTGGGCCACTGGAAACCACCACATGTGTTTCCCTCTCTCCATTAGTCAGTAACTAAATTAGCAAGCAATTAGTAAGCCATATGCCAGATGCTCTGTTAGGCACCAAAGGGATAAAAACAATACTAACAATATATAATTAGTTTTCACTTACTAACTAGTGAAATTTTCCACTATGCCTGAGTTGAGTTTAGGACTAACTAGTTGGAGAAATTATGATATGCAGTTTCCCTGAATAAGCCACAGCATATGCAGTTACCCTGAATAAGCCACGGCCTTAGCTAACCTCATACCTCTCTGAATGCATCATCATCCCTTTCCTCTGAGGAAAGTGCAGTAAAAAAAAAAAAAGCAGCAGGTGCTGGAGGGGATGATGCACCAGCTGCCTCTAGCTGAGGGAAAGAAACCAGACTATGATTCTCACGTGAAAAGTGATGGTGGCTGACTGCCAGCTCTCTCTGAGCACTACCCCCGTCTTTTTCAAGAATAGAATTCTGGGCACATGGCTGCCCAAAATAAAGACTACACTTTCCAGCCTTCCTTACAACTGCTGCCATATGACTGGGTCCTGGCCAATGGGAGAGAAGCAGAAGTGTCCTGCACCACTTTCCTCCTGCCAGTTGGCTGGAATGTAGACATTTTGGCAGGAAACGGGGAGCCCTTGTGTTTCACAAGCTGGAGAAACATAATCCAAGATACAAGAGTCTCTGATAATGGGGTTCAGCCAATACTGGCCTAAGGCAGTGCAAAAGAAAAACAAATTTCTGCCTTGTTTCAGCTGAAATGAGTCCTAACTAACACAGCCTTCCTTTCTTCCCTTTCTCCAACCCTATACTTGCCTACCTGATTCTTCCTTATGCTTTCGATCTTATTTGTTTTAAAAATGTCACTTCTTGGGCTTCCCTGGTGGCGCAGTGGTTGAGAGTCTGCCTGCCGATGCAGGGGACGCGGGTTCGTGCCCCGGTCCGGGAGAATCCCACGTGCCGTGGAGCGGCTGGGCCCATGAGTCATGGCCACTGAGCCTGCGCGTCCAGAGCCTGTGCTCCGCAATGGGAGAGGCCACAGTGGTGAGAGGCCCGCATACCGCAAAAAAAACAAACAAAACAAAAATGTCACTTGTTAAGAATAGCCTTCTCTGTCCTCTTCATCTGCCCTCCAGCAGGGTCTATTATAAATACACTTTTCTAAATTTTTCTTTCCTTATATTTATCACAGTTCACATGTATTTATCTATTTCATTGACTTCTATCTCCATCACTAGCCTCCAAACAAAGATTCTTTTTTTGTCTGTTTTTGTTTTCTTCACCATAGGATTTTCTGTGCCTAGCACAGTGCCTGACAGGAAGAGATCAAGTATTTGCGGAGTAAATGAGTGAAAAAATTGGAGGATCTCCCCACTCTAGGAATTCTAGAACATCCACAGTAAATACCGCAGGGCTCTGCATTTATACTTGCTTTAACAAAAATCGTGGGGAAAAGTTTAAAAATACTTAGCAGAGTTGCTCTCAAATGTATTCAACAGGCATGGCATTGAAAATGGTGTTGCTTGCTTTAAAAAAAGGAAAATTAATAGATAAGATGAAAATAGCTTCATGTAAACAAATAATGCATAAAGTATTTAATGGAAAATCACTTTTCTCAGTTTTCAATTGTTTGCTTCTGACTTTTTCATATATTTTTATTGTCTGTCTAATGCAGTCATACCAAAGGGTAAAGAAGCCTGGGAGGAAAACTGAGAATTTTCTCTATATGTGTACAAAGGAAAAAGATGATCAACATTTGATCTTAGCAGCAGGAAGAGGGAGGGCTATTTGAGAACCATTTAGTTCACAGAAACACGATTTAGATACTTCCCTGCATTAAGTATTGAAATAATATGTAAGCATGTAGCTAACCTCCAATAATGGTACATTCTAAATTAAACATTTTTCATCAAACACCAGATTTTTTGTTCATACCAGAGATTGCTGCAAATCTTCTAAGTTGGTAGCTTTAGACTAAGAAGGGATTTCTCCTTGCTTATGAGAAGGCAGGACAATTCAACCATTTCCCCTTCAAATTTTACTAATGATCATTCCTTCCATAAGGTACTCTTCAAATGCCCAGAATTAGGGATATAAAAACTAACCATTTGAGTAAATGGTCCAAATATAAGACTCTGCTATTAGGGCTTCCCTGGTGGAGCAGTGGTTGAGAGTCCGCCTGCTGATGCAGGGGACACGGGTTCGTGCCCCGGTCTGGGAAGATCCCACATGCCGTGAAGCAGCTGGGCCCGTGAGCCATGGCCATTGAGCCTGCACGTCTGGAGCCTGTGCTCCGCAACGGGAGAGGCCACAGCAGTGGGAGGCCCGCGTACCGCAAAAAAAAAAAAAAAAAAAAGACTCTGCTATTAAAACATTACTGAGAGGATATTTAGAAATGGTCCTTCCATTTGGCCTGTTTCTTACTCTCAGACCAAGGCGGTGACTGCCATGCTGGTACCGTGTAGGACCAGGTTCTAAATGGAAATCCCGAAGCTTAGGTCTAGCAGCCCTATAGTCAGTAAGCTCTTTCTCCACTAGTCTCTCCTCTTTACATTTTCTATAGATGCTTGGTTGGCTTTTGTTATAAAATATAAAAATACCTCAATGATATTCTCTTCCTTCCCCCAACTCTATCTCTCACACACACACACACACACACACACACACACAGAGCCATGAGCTAATTTGACGGGAAAGAGACTTGGATTCTTTCTTTATATTTGAATCTAGCTCACAGAACTAGTGAGCAAATACACTGTCATGGAAGGATACAGAAAACACACAGGACTTTGAGCCACTCCTAGCTTTGCCCCTTATTAGCCTATAACTGATCTTTTCTATTCAATCATCTGTAAAATGCAGATAGTAATGACAACCATCTACGTCTTTCAGGATAGACTTAGAAGACAAGGTAACCTACTGTTTAAGAAAACAGGTTTGAGCCTAGGCTGAATTACAATTCAAATACTGGTCCTGCCATTTCACTAGCTGTGTGATCTTAGTGTGAATGTATTTAACAGAGTGTCTAATGCATAATAAATGTTAAGTAATTGGCCCCTGTCATTTCTCCTTTGAAAATGTAAAGCATTCCACCATATTCAATTATATTATCTAAAGACTCACATAAAATAGGATGTCCAATAACAGAACGCTCATCAAATGCTTGCTCAGTATCCAGCGTCATATCCTTTCTTACCAACAAAGCCGGCTGCCCACCCCCCAGACAGGATGCTCACATCTCTAACATGCTTACAGAGGCCGAAGTCCAGCCGCAATTCCCTCCTTTCTTTGAAGAGTCAGCCAGCTGTACCAGTTAATAACATCACTAAAGATTATCCATCCGAAAGAAGGAGAAAAAAACTCCTAATTGCTCTAGTCAGAGGTATCATTAGTTATGTACCTGGCTCCTATGAAGTCTGCATGGCATTTACGGAAATGGTACACACCACGGGAAAAATGTTACCAAAGCGAACAAGTATTTAACCTAAATATTAAGTGGCTCCCTGCCATCTACTAATCCATTTCAAAGGTAATGCATCTTCAGAGAAACCTTCTTCCTCATTATCTACAGTCCTGACACTCTACTTGCTCAGCGGTAAAATTTTTATTTGGGTTCCACAGCCATTTCAATAAATCAAAGTTGCCTTTTCTCTCCGTCCTGTTAGACAGCATAACTAAGTGATCTAACCTCATCCCTATTTAATTTGTCAGAAGCAAGTATCATTGACATTTTTTAACCCTCCAATTGAAATTCTAGGGCCTTCTTTCTTAAAGAGAACACTACCATCAGAATCTTGGGTTTCATCATTAGCTACTTTCTGTTTAATCTCAGGGAAATCTCTAAAAGAGGGAACCATGTTATTTTCTCCCCAGGAATTTAATACAATTGCTACAACACTTCTAAGAATGTGACATGGCTCAATTTCTCATGTTTATAAACACTAGCAGATAGCAATATGTGAGTAAAATGTATGATACAGCTTTTTGAAAAACAGCACTTAGGATTTGTCATAAAAATGTACTATGCCATGGTTGGAGAGACATAAATAAAAACTGCAGGGTGTGGCTTTATCTCTCCTGAATAGTATACTCAGACCAACATTTGAAAATGCCTACCATATAACATTTTAAAAGATTCTCCTACAATACATTTCTATAAAATGACTAGAGAATTTTTACAAGAAATATCTAGTTTAGATAATTTATTATCAGAATGAGTTACAAAGGAGCACCAAGAATAAATTAATATACCCTTCATATATAATAGGAATCCAGTCTTTTCCTCGGAGGACTCCTCCAATTCATATTCTCTGTCTCTCTCTCTCTCTATATATATATATATTATGCATGTGTATGTGTGTGTGTGTGTGTGTAATTTCTGGGAGGAAGAGTGGTAAAAGCATTTTAATGTGGTAATGATATTATTAGCAAAACAAGGACTTATTTTAAAGTTTTTACTTGGGTCATGACAAGCATTACAAAATTATAAGAGAACAGGGTGCACACATCTGAAGATGACTAAAGTTGGTATACAAATTCCTCATGCATGGAGAAGGGGTATAAAACTTATTTCTAAGCCCCATATGCTATAAGTTGTGTATATCTTTATGCCCAAATGAGTAATTTAAATCTCAGAAATCGGAAATAATCATGGAGCCCTTACTTGTGGGCTATCACAGTCAGGCCACCAACTCCAAAGTTTCATCTGATGTTAATAATATTACTGGAGAGAGAGCTTCAAGATGGCGGAAGAGTAAGACGCGGAGATCACCCTCCTCCCCACAGATACATCAGAAATTCATCTACACGTGGAACAACTCCTACAGAACACCTACTGAACGCTGGCAGAAGACCTCGGACCTCCCAAAACGCCAGAAACTCCCCACGTACCTGGGTAGGGCAAAAGAAAAAAAGAATAAACAGAGACAAAAGAATAGGGACGGGACCCGCCCCAGTGGGAGGGAGCCGTGAAGGAGGAAAGGTTTCCACACAGTAGAAGCCCCTTCACGGGCGGAGACTGCGGGTGGCGGAGGGGGGAAGCTTCAGAGCCGCGGAGGAGAGCGCAGCAACAGGGGTTCGGAGGGCAAAGCGGAGAGATTCCCGCACAGAGGATCGGTGCCCTCAGGCACTCACCAGCCCGAGAGGCTTGTCTGCTCGGCTGCCGTGGCGGGCGGGGCTGGGAGCTGAGGCTCGGGTATCGGCTTTCAGTCGGAGCGCAGGGAGAGGACTGGGGCTGGAGGGCGGGAAGAGAGCCTGAAGGGGTTAGTGCACCACGGCTGGCCGGGAGGGAGTCCGGGAAAAAGTCTGGACCTGCCAAAGAGGCAAGAGACTTTTTCTTCCCTCTTTGTTTCCTGGTGCACGAGGAGAGGGGATTAAGAGCGCTGCTTAAAGGAGCTCCAGAGACGGGCGCGAGCCACGGCTTTCCGCGGCCCCCAGAGACGGGCGTGGGACGCTAGGGCTGCTGCTGCCGCCGCCAAGAAGCCTGTGTGCGAGCCCAGGTCACTATCCACACCGCCCCTCCCGGGAGCCTATGCAGCCCGCCACTGCCGGGGTCCCATGATCCAGGGACAACTTCCCCGGGAGAACGCACGGCGCGCCTCGGGCTGGTGCAACGTCACGCCGGCCTCTGCCGCCGCAGGCTCACCCCGCACTCCGTACCCCTCCCTCCCCCAGGGCCTGAGTGAGCCAGAGCCCCCGAATCAGCTGCTCCTTTATCCCCGTCCTGTCTGAGCGAAGAACAGACGCCCTCAGGCGACCTACACGCAGAGGCGGGGCCAAATCCAAAGCTGAACCCCGGGAGCTGTGCGAACAAACACGAGAAAGGGAAATCTCTCCCAGCAGCCGCAGGAGCAGTGGATTAAATCTCCAAAATCAACTTGATGTACCCTGCATCTGTGGAATACCTGAATAGACAACGAATCACCCCAAATTGAGGCGGGGGACTTTGGGAGCAAAGATATATATATATATTTCCCTTTTTCTCTTTTTGTGCATGTGTATGTGTATGCTTCTGTGTGTGATTTTGTCTGTATAGCTTTGTTTTCACCATTTGTCCTCGGGATCTATCCGTTTTTATTTTTTTATTACTTAAAAAATTTTTTCTTAACAATTATTTTTTATTTTAATAACTTTATATTATTTTATTTTATCTTCTTCTTTCTTTTTTTCTTTTTTCCCTCCCTTTTATTCTGAGCCGTGTGGAGGACAGGCTCTTGGTGCTACAGCCAGGCGTCAGGGCTGTGCCACTGAGGTGGGAGAACCAAGTTCATGACACTGGTCCACAAAAGACCTCCCGGCTCCACATAATATCAAACGGTGAAAATCTCGCAGAGATCTCTATCTCAACGCCAAGACCCAGCTCCACTAAACGACCAGCAAGCTACAGTGCTGGACACCCTATAACAAACAACTAGCAAGAAAAGAACACAACCCCATCCATTAGCACAGAGACTGCCTAAAATCATAATAAGGCCACAGACACCCCAAAATACACCACCAGATGTGGACCTGCCCACCAGAAAGGCAAGATCCAGCCTCATCCACCAGAACACAGGCACTAATCCACTCCACCAGGAAGCCTACACAACCCACTGAACCAACCTTAGCCACTGGGGACAGACACCAAAAACAACAGGAACTACAAACCTGCAGCCTGCGAAAAAGAGACCCCAAACACAGTAAGTTAAGCAAAATGAGAAGACAGAGAAACACACAGCAGATGAAGGAGCAAGGCAAAAACCCACCAGACATAACAAATGAGGAGGAAATAGGCAGTGTGCCTAAAAAAGAATTCAGAATAATGATAGTAAAGATGATCCAAAATCTTGGAAATAGAATGGAGAAAATACAAGAAACATTTAACAAGGACCTAGAAGAACTAAAGAGCAAAGAAACAGTGATGAACAACAAAACAAATGAAATTAAAAATTCTCTAGAAGGGATCAATAGCAGAATAACTGAGGCAGAAGAACAGATAAGTGACCTGGAAGATAAAATAGTGGAAATAACTACTGCAGAGCAGAATAAAGAAAAAAGAATGAAAAGAATTGAGGACAGTCTCAGAGACCTCTGGGACAACATTAAACGCACCAACATTTGAATTATAGGGGTCCCAGAAGAAGAAGAGAAAAAGGGACTGAGAAAATATTTGAAGAGATTGTAGTTGAAAACTTCCCTAATATGGGAAAGGAAATAGTTAATCAAGTCCAGGAAGCACAGAGAGTCTCATACAGGATAAATCCAAGGAGAAACATGCCAAGACACATATCATCAAACTATCAAAAATTAAATACAAAGAACAAATATTAAAAGCAGCAAGGGCAAAATAACACAAAAGGAAATCCCCATAAGGTTAACAGCTGATCTTTCAGCAGAAACTGCAAGTCAGAGGGAGTGGCAGGGCATATTTAAAGTGATGAAGAAGAAAAACCTACAACCTAGAGTAATCTACCCAGCAAGGATCTCATTCAGATTCAAGGGAGAAATTAAAACCTTTACAGACAAGCAAAAGCTAAGAGAGTCCAGCACCACCAAACCAGCTTTACAACAAATGCTAAAGGAACTTCCCTAGGCAGGGAACACAAGAGAAGGAAAAGACCTACAATAATAAACCCAAAACAATCAAGAAAATGGTAATAGGAACATACATATCAATAATTACCCTAAATATAAATGGATTAAATGCTGCAACCAAAAGACACAGATTGGATGAATGGATACAAAAACAAGACCTGTATATATGCTGTCTACAAGAGACCCACTTCAGACCTAGGGACACATACAGACTGAAAGTGAGGGGATGGACAAAGATATTCCATGCAAATGGAAATCAAAAGAAAGCTGGAATAGCAATTCTCATATCAGACAAAATAGACTTTAAAATAAAGACTATTACAAGAGACAAAGAAGCACACTACATAATGATCAAGGGATCAATCCAAGAAGATATAACAATTGTAAATATTTATGCACCCAACATAGGAGCAATTCAATACATAAGGCAAATACTAATAGCCATAAAAGGGGAAATCGACGGTAACACAATCATAGTAGGGGACTTTAACACCCCACTTTCACCAATGGACAGATCATCCAAAATGAAAATAAATAAGAAAACAGAAGCTTTAAATGACACAATAGACCAGATAGATTTAATTGATATTTATAGGACATTCCATCCAAAAACAGCAGACTACACTTTCTTCTCAAGTGTGCATGGAACATTCTCCAGGATAGATCACATCTTGGGTCACAAATCAAGCCTCAGTAAATTTAAGAAAATTGAAATCATATCAAGCATCTCTTCTGACCAAAATGCTATGAGATTAGAAATGAATTACAGGGAAAATACCATAAAACACACAAACACATGGAGGCTAAACAATATGTTACTAAATAACGAAGAGATCACTGAAGAAATCAAAGAGGAAATAAAAAAATACCTAGAGACAAATGACAATGAAAATACGATGATCCAAAACATATGGGATGCAGCAAAAGCAGTTCTAAGAGGGAAGTTTATAGCAATACAATCCTACCTTAAGAAAGAAGAAACATCTCAAATAAACAACCTAACCTTACACCTAAAGCAATTAGAGAAAGAAGAACAAAAAAAAAACCCAAGTTAGCAGAAGGAAAGAAATCATAAAGATCAGAAATAAATGAAATGGAAACAAAGAAAACAGTAGCAAAGATCAATAAAACTAAAAGCTGGTTCTTTGAGAAGATAAACAAAATTGATAAACCATTAGCCAGACTTACCAAGAAAAAAAGGGAGAAGATTCAAATCAATAGAATTAGTAATGAAAAAGGAGAAGTAAGAACTGACACTGCAGAAAATACAAAGGATCAGGAGAGATTACTACAAGCAACTATAAGCCAATAAAATGGGCAACCATGAAGAAATGGACAAATTCTTAGAAATGCACAACCCTCTGAGACTGAACCAGACAGAAAAAGAAAATATGAACAGACCAATCGCAAGCAGTGAAATTGAAACTGATTAAAAATCTTCCAACAAACAAAAGCCCAGGACCAGATGGCTTCACAGGCAAATTCTATCAAACATTTAGAGAAGAGCTAACACCTACCCTTCTCAAACTCTTCCAAAATATAGCAGAGGGCAGGTCACTCCCAAACTCATTCTACGAGGGCACCATCACTCTGATACCAAAACCACACAAAGATGTCACAAAGAAAGAAAACTACAGGCCAATATCACTGATGAACATAGATGCAAAAATCCTCAACAAAATACTAGCAAACAGAATCCAACAGCACATTAAAAGGATCATACACTAGGATCAAGTGGGGTTTCTCCCAGGAATGCAAGGATTCTTCAATATATGCAAATCAATCAATGTGATACACCATATTAACAAATTGAAGGAGGAAAAGCATATGATCATCTCAATAGATGCAGAGAAAGCTTTCGACAAAATTCAACACCCATTTATGATGAAAACCCTCCAGAAAGTAGGCATAGAGGGAACTTTCCTCAACATAATAAAGGCCATATATGACAAATCCACAGCTGACATTGTCCTCAATGGTGAAAAACCGAAACTATTTCCACTAAGATCAGGAGCAGGACAAGGTGGCCCACCTCACCATTATTCAACGTAGTTTTGGAAGTTTTAGCCACAGCAATCAGAGAAGAAAAAGAAATAAAAGGAATCCAAATTGGGAAAGAAGAAATAAAGTTGTCACTGTTTGCAGATGACATGATACTATACATAGAGAATCCTAATGATGCTACCAGAAAACTACTAGAGCTAATCAATGAATTTGGGAAAGTTGCAGGATACAAAATTAATGCACAGAAATCTCTTGCATCCCTATACACTAATGATGAAAAATCTGAAAGTGAAAGTAAGAAAACATTCCCATTTACCACTGCAACACAAAGAATAAAATATCTAGGAATAAACTTACCTAAGGAGACAAAGGACCTATATGCAGAAAATTATAAGACACTGATGAAAGAAATTAAAGATGATACAAATAGATGGAGAGATATACCATGTTCTTGGATTGGAAGAATCAACACTGTGAAAATGACTATACTACCCAAAGCAATCTACAGATTCAGTGCAATTCCTATCAAACTACCACTGGCATTTTTCACAGAGCTACAACAAAAAATTTCACAATTTGTATGGAAAAGACCCCATATAGCCAAAGCAATCTTAAGAAAAACGGAGCTGGAGGAATCAGACTCCCTGACTTCAGACTATACTACACAGCTATAGTAATCAAGACAGTATGGTACTGGCACAAAAACAGAAATATAGATCAATGGAACAGGATAGAAAGCCCAGAGATAAACCCACGCACATGTGGTCACCTTATCTTTGATAAAGGAGGGAAGAATATACAGTGGAGAAAAGACAGCCTCTTCACTAAGTGGGGCTGGCAAAACTGGACAGCTACTTGTAAAAGAATGAAATTAAAACACTCCCTAACACCATACACAAAAATAAACTCAAAATGGATTTAAGACCTGAATGTAAGGCCAGACACTATAAAACTTAGAGGAAAACATAGGCAGAACACTCTATGACATAAATCACAGCAAGATCCTTTTTGACCCACCTCCTAGAGAAATGGAAGTAAAAACAAAAATAAACAAATGGACCTAATGAAAATTAAAAGCTTTTGCACAGCAAAGGAAACCATAAATAAGACAAAAAGACAAACCTCAGAATGGGAGAAAATATTTGCAAATGAAGCAACTGACAAAAGATTAATCTCCAAAATTTACAAGCAGCTCATGCAGCTCAATATCAAGAAAACAAACAACCGAATGCAAAAATGGGCAGAAGACCTAAATAGACATTTCTCCAAAGAAGATATGCAGATTGCCAACAGACACATGAAAGAATGCTCAACATCATTAATCATTAGAGAAATGCAAATCTAAACTACAATGAGATATCATCTCACAGCGGTCACAGTGGCTATCATCAAAAAATCTACAAACAGTAAATGCTGGAGAGGGTGTGGAGAAAAGGGAACCCTCTTGCACTGTTGGTGGGAATGTAAAGTGATACAGCCACTATGGAGAACAGTATGGAGGTTCCTTAAAAAACTAAAAATAGAACTACCATATGACCCAGCAATCCCACTACTGGGCATATACCCTGAGAAAACCATAATTCAAGAAGAGTCACATACCAAAATGTTCATTGCAGCTCTATTTATAATAGCCAGGACATGGAAGCAACTTAAGTGTCCATCATCGGATGAATGGATAAAGAAGATGTGGCACATATATACAATGGAATATTACTCAGCCATAAAAAGGAACGAAACTGAGTTATATGTAGTGAAGTGGATGGACACAGATACTGTCATACAGAGTGAAGTAAGTCAGAAAGAGAAAAACAAATACTGTATGCTATCACATATATATGGAATCTAAAAAAAAAAAATGGTCATGAAGAACCTAGGGGCAAGACAGGAATAAAGATGCAGACCTACTAGAGAATGGACTTGAGGATACGGGGAGGGGGAAGGGTAAGCTGGGACAAAGTGAGAGTGGCATGGACATACACACACACCAAACGTAAAATAGATAGCTGGTGGGAAGCAGCCACATAGCACAGGGAGATCAGCTCGGTGCTTTGTGACCACCTAGAGAGGTGGGATAGGGAGGGTGGGAGCAACGGAGATGCAAGAGGGAAGAGATATGGGGACATATGTATATGTATAACTGATTCACTTTGTTATAAAGCAGAAACAAACACCCCACTGTAAAGCAATTATACTCCAATAAAGATGTTAAAAAAATAATAATATTACTGTAAAGTACAGTTATCTCATCATTAATTTCCTAGCTGCTTGGCCAAAAATGTTTGTCTAAAATAAAAGTATACTACAAAAAAAACTATGTTAAGGCTAGGTTTATTGTCAATTGAAATATTTTTTCCCAATACCAACAATGTTTAAAATTTTAAAAACAGTAGCATGTACCAAAGGCCCTTATGGTTAAAAAAATTTTTGGATATCTAATTATGAAGAATGGCAGCCCAGATTACTGTTTTTCTTTTTTTCTGACAATGTCTGATCTATTCCCAGACATTAACTACAAGTACCACGGTCTACTATGGTATCATTAGAAAGTCCATTAAGACAGGCTTTCCAGGATTTCCAGCAGAGCTAACATGTGTCAACTCCTGTCCTCAGCAAGGCTAGCAGAAGGCACCACTGGGCTGGAATTAGAAAGCAAGTTTAAGTTTTTAAAACAGGTGTTTCTGTTGACATAACCATTAAACATCCTGCTGTCCTCCATAGCTCCTAGAAGAATAGGTACTTTCTCATTTTAATTTTTAATACAAATTCCTGTTTTCCATGAAAAGCTGTATTCCTGGGAGAATTTCCAGAATAGTATGAAATCTGTAAGGTGTGTCTGTTATGACATCAACACTCACCCTCCAGTACCTGGAGACCTATTAGTGGAAGAAGGATCAACAGGCTAGACTTGAAAGTCATAAAAGCGATGAATATGGCAGTTGGCCTTGCCTCTCTCAATGGTGGCACAGAGGTAGCAGAAAAGTAAAACAAATCTAAGAGGCAGTTACTCTTTGGTTCCTAGGAATGCAGCTGCCCAATGTATGTCAAAGGGTAAGGCAAAACTGGACGTTCCAGAATCAAAGAGAGTTAAAGTCAATGAGAGCTTAAAGGTCAGCTAGCTCAGAGATTCTCAGTGTTTACTGTGTATAACAATATTCCTAGACCCACCCACTGAGATTATGACTCAGCAGCAGTACATAGTGGTAGCAGAAGTAGTAGGAATAGAAATAGTAACGTACAACACTTCTAAAGTACTTGCTTTGGGCCAGATACTGTGCTAAATTCCTTACAACTATCACCTTACTTAATCCTCACGATAGTCCTACTGGGTAGGTGCTTCTATTTCCCCCATTCTCCAGATGAGGAGACCAAAGCACAGAGTGGTTCAGGCATCTGTCCAAGGAAATCCAACTACGAAGTGAGTAAGTATTCAAACCTAGACAGGCTGGCTTCAAAGTCTGAGCTCTTAATCACTACACTAAATTACCTACCAACAGGGCTAGGGGGAGACGCAGGGCATTAAGACAATGTCATGATTGAAGTTGATCTTTTCTCTTCTCAGTGGAGAAACTGAAAGCTGGAAAAGTGACATCTCTTATCGATGATAAAAATCCTTCAGTGCATTTCCAGGAAGAAATCAACCATTATATGACAGCAACTACTCTTACACATTTCTCTACACACACTCCTCTAAGGAGGAAATGGATAGATGACGTGATCAAAAGCCACCTCATGGGTTCCAGCTGTGTTCCTCTGACCAAGGTGCTGTTCTGGGATAGAGATTTCCATCCTTTTCTGCCCAACTCACTGTTCACTCACAGGAGGGGAAAAAGGGGGAAAAGGGATGGGAGAGACGCTATCCCATGTGGGAGATAAGGTTCACATAATTTGAGGATGGAAATAAAGCTGTGATTCTGATATGGCTCCCAAGGATGGTTTTCCTTCCCTTAAACTGACTATTCTAAAACCTTAGTATATGTCAAAACATCATTAGGTCTTTGCTTTGTTTTACCATATACAGGCAAGCAGAACGCCTAGAATGATCAAATCTACCCCAAGCTGCAACTACTCACATACATTCTCCCAAACGATCACAAAAACATTTCCTAACAACATTTGATATGCAAGATCAGGCCAAAAATCTTACGGATTTATTGAAATCGTACCTTTTTACTTACGTTGAACAGGAATGATCGTTGTCATTTCTGTTCAATGATCAAGGTTATTCCAGGGCACCCTAAGCAAGGATAATAACCATATATTCCAAATGACCAGCACGCAGAGGCATTTTCAGGATAACAATGAGGACGGGAGCATCAGCGTTTGTTCCCGACCCAGTGACGCAAACTGGGAGCCGCGTCCAACCCACCTTCATCACTTCCACCTGCAGGTCTTCGTGGAGGGAAGGCGTCACTTTCACGGTGTTCAGGATCTGATTGAGCAGCTGCTTCTCATCAGAGTCCGTTTCCATGGATACAAACCTCTCTTCCGCCAGAAGCTTCTGTAAAGAGGCACAAGGCAGTGATCAGATAGGCTTTCCCCTGCTGCCTTATTCTGTTGTAGCTTAGCATGTACTGAGGATAATGTTTCTTACTCAGGAGGCATATAGCTGGAGGCCATGAGGAGGAGCTGCTGCTATGTGCCATTAAAAAGAAAAATGCACCAAGCCTTTGGTAAACGGTTTTTGGCAAAGGCTTTTTCTTGCTATTAGATAATTCACTCTAAATTTTATGAAGTGCAGTTCTAACGTGGTGGCCAAATAGGTCATTTGGTTGGTGGGGACGGAGGACGAATGTGCCAAGGGGAATGTAGCCCCTCACAACGTTCACACTTGCCTTTTTTTTTTTTAAATTTTTTAATCTGTTGATTTTTGGCTGTGTTGGGTCTACGTTGCTGTGCGCGGGCTTTCTCTAGTTGCAGTGAGCGGGGGCTACTCTTCACTGCAGTGCTCGGGCTTCTCATTGCGGTGGCTTCTCCTGTTGCGGAGCACGGGCTCTAGGCATGTGGGCTCAGTAGTTGTGGCACAAAGGCTTAGTTGCTCTGCGGCATGTGGGACCTTCCCAGACCACGGCTTGAACCCATGTCCCCTGCAATGGCAGGCGGATTCTTAACCACTGCACCACCAGGGAAGCCCTACACTTGCCTGTTCTGAATGCAGCTTTGTCACAGGAAAGGAGAAGGTCCTGGAGACGAGTTAATTTTTCAGATATTTACCTTTGTACTTCCTAATGTGAGCTGTCATTTACCCAGGAATTATTCATGAATCTACAAATCTTAATACCATTCCATCAGAAAATCAATCCCACAAAAACCTACACAAGAAGACAGTCACTTTCATGAGGTTTCCCAGAAGTCACTACATCTTGCAGGATAGCTCTCCTCTATTTGAGAACAAATCTTACTTTTCATAAAATTCTTCCTGAGATTGTACCAAAACCCCACTGCCTACCACCTCTATGCCCTCATCTGTCCCTGGAGTCACGCAGATTAAGCTTCTAAAAGATCTCAAGTCAGCTATGAAGTCCACCTAAATCTCTTCTTCTCCACACTAAACCTCCTCGGGAGCCATCGGATGTTCTCTGCATGATATGGTTTCAGACACTCTCCTCCTTAACATGTGGCCTCCAGTGTGCATGTGACACTTCAGGGGTGGTCTGCTGGTACAGAGTGGGAGAACCCGAGAGTGCATATGAAGGTAAATGTATGGACTTTGGGTGATTATGATGTGTCAGTGAAGGTTCATCCTTGGTTAAAAAAAAAACTACCATTCTGGGAGTGATGTTGATGCTGTGGGAGGCTATGCATGTGTGGGGGGAGGGAGTATATGGGAAATTTCTGCACCTTCCTCTCAATTTTACTCTAAACCTAAAACTGCTCTAAAATAAGTCTTTTAAGAAGAAGAATAATAAAAGGATGGCAGAGGGGAAAGAAAGAAATGCGGTCTTTGGTGGCACCATTGCTCTCCTATTCCAAACCTGGAATTGCTTACCTCTGTAATTCTAGTTGTGTAAGATAATTAAATCTGTTTATTGCCTAAAACCAAACAAAAAACAGTAATGCAGAAGCTTAATCACATTCTCAGATCAAATTAGCTTAGTTCTAAGTCACAGCACATTCTGTGCTGACTCACCCAGAAACTTCTCATTCACAAGGGCTGCAGTTAAGCTGTTCTCCCCTATTCTGTCCTGGGGCGATTTTTGAGACCCCAGTGTAGGATGGATTTTATATTTATCCCTATTAAATTTGTCCTTGTCCGATGCAGCATAGGGTTGCAGCCATGAAGAATTTTTGGAATTCTGATTCATCCAGGGTAATGACTCCCTCTTCTAGCTGAATGTCACTGCAGATCCGGAAAACAAGTATTTTAAACCTTCTTCTTAGGACTCCCTGAATTTGTCTATACAGCTATACCTCATTTTATTGCACTTAGCTTTACTCCACTTCACAGGTATTGTGTTTTTTATAAATTGAAGGTTTGTGGCAACCGTGTGTCAATCGAGTCTACTGGCCCCATTTTTTTCAATAGCATTTGCCCACATTGTGTCTCTATGTCACTTTTTGGTAATTCTGGTAATATTTTAAACCTTTCCATTATTACTGCATTTGTTACGATGATCTGTGATCAGTGATCTTTGATGTTACTGCTACAGATGACTGAAGGCTCAAATGATGTTGGCATTTTTTATCCATAAGGTATTTTTTAATTAAGATATGTACATTTTTTAGACATAATGCTATTGCACACTTAAGAGACTACAGTACAGTGTAAACATAACTCCTATATGCACTGGAAAACCAAAAACTTCATGTGGCTCACTCTAATATTTGCTTTATTATGGTGGTCTGGAACTGAACCCACAATATCTCTGAGGTATTCTCTCAAAAGAGATTTTTGACTCTCCTGTAATGTATGTAGGGCAGCCCAGAGTTAGTTTATATACAAACCTGTTTTTACTTAAAGTGATAAAGACTAGAAAGCTCTTTAAAAATGCCTTAAGTTAATGGGAGGTCACAAGGGATGCTGAGAGGAAGACTCCCTGCCCCCCAGATCAGTGAAGTTCCCACGATTATTGAAACATGATACTGTAACTTAGAGTGTTTGAGGGTTAAAAAAAAAAGTAACTAAATGGAAAATCTATATACTACTAAAGAAAAGGGAACATAGTGGCAGATCAAAACAAACTCCCATTCAATTTTTTTAAATTAATTAATTTAGTTTTGGCTGCATTGGGTCTTCATCGCTGTGCAAGGGCATTCTCTAGTTGCAGCGAGCAGGGGCTACTCTTCATTGCCGTGCACAGGCTTCTCACTGCGGTGGCTTCTCTTGTTGCGGAGCACGGGCTCTAGGCATGTGGGCTCCAGTAGTTGTGGCACATGGGCTCAGTAGTTGTGCCTTGCGGGCTCTAAACTCAGTAGTTGTAGCACACAGGCTTAGTTGCTCCGTGGCATGTGGGATCTTCCTGGACCAGGGCTCGAACTCGTGTCCCCTATTGGCAGGTGGATTCTTAACCACTGCGCCACCAGGGAAGTCCCCATTCTTTTTTTTTTTTTTTTTTTGGCGTTACGCGGGCCTCTCACTGTTGTGGCCTCTCCCGTTGCGGAGCACAGGCTCAGCAGCCATGGCCCACGGGCCCAGCCGCTCCATGGCACGCGGGATCCTCCCGGACCGGGGCACGAACCCGCGTCCCCTGCATTGGCAGGCGGACTCCCAACCACTGCGCCACCAGGGAAGCCCCCCCACCATTCATTTTTAAAGTTGGCCCAATTACTTTGGAGAAAAGAAGAATTTTCATTGTTTGTTTATATTTTTTTAAAATGTTTAAGAATTTCTAATGTTATTGCATATTGAGATATACATCCTCTAATTCCAATCTTCTAGGGAAAAAAGGAGTTGTAATTTTCTTACTCTTTCATATTTATTTCTCTAAAGGTATTAGAGACCTCTGTGAACTTAAAGAGCTAATGATGAAACAGTAATGTGAGAAGACATCCAACAAATGCCACCAATCCCCCGTCAGGCTGAAAGAATACCCCGTAGGCTTGAACTCCACAGTGCTTGTCATTCACATACCAAACCACTTAAGAAGTCAATGTATCTATACAGCCAACAACTTTGCACCTTTGGATTAGACCTATTATGTACAATGTAAAACAAAATGAACAAATGCTCAGAGAAGGAAATGCATTTGTGCAATTTGACTTCTCTGATGACACAAAATTTCTTTTTTCTTCCCAATCTTGTTCTGGAAACAAAACACATTAATCCATTCGCCAACCTAACTGTAGAACAGAAAACAAAACAAACTCTTTCCAGCTTACCATCATTGCTCATGACACAGACCCAGAGAACTTGAATGCATGTAAGATTTGAGTTGGTATAGAACTGGAAGCATCTCTCTTGGGAGCCCTTACTCTGTTAAAAGTTTGGTGTCACAAAAAATATTTCATTTCTGTGTGGGCTTAGCTGAGTCTCCATGAGTCGGTGTCTGAACAACAAATGCTTAGCAAGATAATGCTGTACACAGAGAAATGCTGGTAAATACAAGAAAATCCTGTTATCTTCTCTGGTTTTACCCAGTTCAATCAAATTTTTGTCTGGGTCTTTAAACAGCTAGTATTTAGAATGTTAACTATTTGTTCTTTCAATGCCAAAGTGGTCTGTCAATTTCTGTCATCCTGTTGCACTCAGAGCCATACCTGTATCCCTGCCAAGGCATGCTGGGCCAGCTTCACATTCTTGGACTCCAAAGCCAACTGGAGAGGCAGCAGGCATTTCTCCCTGGGAAACACATAAATAAGGACAACATGTGAGCTCAGCAACGCTGGCAGTCAAGTGATCCAAGCCTTATGTACACCCACCCCCAAACGTCGCCACACACGTACACAAAACTATGACCAACAATGAAACTGCACATGGATTTTTAAAAACACAGCAAAAAAAACCCCAAAAGCTGTGCAGAAATCATAGCATATCATGGGAATTCCCTGGCGGTCCAGTGGTTAGGACTCCACACTTCCACTGCAGGGGGTTCAATCCCTGGTTAGGGAACTAAGATTCCTCAAGCCACGCTGTGCAACCAAAAACAAAAAACAAAATCATAGCATATCAGCAGCTCACCTTCTTAGGATGGCTACAGAGAACACGTACACAAGGACTCTCAAACAATTGTTTTGGTGAACTAATCATCACATGGTAAGTCCCTTACCAGTCCATGAACACGCCTTGCTCTTTCTAGAAGTAATATAATTTCCTGTATTCAGTACAGTATATACGTCCATGCCACTCTCTCTCTTCATCCCAGCTTACCCTTCCCCCTCCCCGTGCCTCAAGTCCATTCTCTATGTCTGCGTCTTTATTCCTGTCCTGCCCCCACGTTCTTCAGCACCTTTTTTTTTGTTTTTAGATTCCATATAAACATGCTTCCAAGACAGAAATACAAACCATCAACAGCTTTGATCCACGAGAAGTACCTGGCGTCAAGTGAAAGAGGAAAAAAATGGCTTGAGAACTATTTGTATATTTTGAAGCTTAAGAAAAAAATAACTGGGCCCTAAAATATGTTAGGAATAAACCAAAAGGGCTACAAAGAGAAATCTATTTTTCTGTAAGAAGCATTCACTCTAAATAATTAAACAATAGATCAAGAATTTTAATCAACCCATTATTTCCCCACAGAGTTACACTGGCAAAACAAATGAAATGTTACTTAGTTTTACCAGGTTCCTCCACCCTCACTTAAACCAGAGCAGCCCCATTTTTATCTGTTTTATATTTTCAGCATAAACTGAAAGATTCATTGACTTTAGATAGTATGAAAGCCACAGGGTAAGACTACGGGATTTCGTCATTGGAGGAATAAGGGTCACTGTTGCAGAACAAAGTGAAACAGAAAGTTAATTATAGCTCTGATTCCTTCCTGTCCACCCTGCAGCTTTTCCATGGAATCCTCCACCAGCAGCTCCGTGACAGATTGAGAGAGAGTACCAGACACTCCCCCTAACGCTGGCCACAAAGAACAAAACCAGACTATCGGGAAGAGCATTAAGCCCTCCTAATTCTTCTATCCCCAAGTTACAATACCCCACTTTTATATGAAAATTGATTCACACTACAGCCATTTTTCATTAGTACATCCTTTGACAGGTGGATAAATTACCCAACTGTGTTACTTCCAGTTGGGTGGCTATAATTTTGTGGCTGTTACGGTTATCGTCAGTTTCTCTCAGTTTCAAGGCAAACACTGCTATGCAGTCAGTTAAAGCAGGAATAGCTAATTTTCCCAATTTTGTTTCTTTTATTTAATCATAACCAGTTTACAAGTTTGGAAAAATTAACTGGAAGGGTGAAAGTGAGAATTAGCAATAATGGGCTGATGGAGGAATTAACAGAAGAGCCATAGAACTTCATCTGGAAACCCTTGAAACAATCAAATTTCCACCACGCTTAATTCACTGTGAAAGAACTTCCATCTCCAGTTTTTGGAGTCAGATCTGCCAATGAGGGCATGATAGCAGTGAGCAAGTGTGGGTGTCCCAAACTCTTAACAGTCTCATAGCCTGGGCCAGTGAAAGTCTCTGTTGAGTGGTTGTGTGCTGAAAATGCACAAGTATTACACATTTCTCATCAAAGGCACCAAACAAGAGTGGATGCCACATTCAACAGCAACAAGGACCTTCCTGGAATGCTGAACCCCCTGACCCTTAGGGAGCAGCATTATGTTTGCAGATAAACAACAGCATGCTCAGATTGCTCTGCCATTGACAGTATCAGTCCTTGAAATCCTCATTCCACTCTCTTACCGACTTCTACATTCACACAATTTCTATTGCAGACCGGAAACAGATTGCTGACAAATGCCAGGACTACCAGGTCCCACCACGATTCCAGGGGACATCACTGAACTGTTCCCCATGCCAGTCATGGTCACCAGGAAGGATTGGAAGATGTAATTGGTTCAGCTAGGTTTTGGTTTAATTGCAAGGTATCACCATTTAGTGAAGGACTATGGGCTGTGGAATCACACAGGCCCGGATTCAAACCCTAACAATTATAAATTGTTCAATCTCAGTTAATATACTTAACTCTGTTGAATCTTAGCTTCCTGGACGTCCCTGGAGGTGCAGTGGGGTTAAGAATCTCCCTGCCAATGCAGGGGACATGGGTTTGATCCCTGGGCTGGGAAGATCCCACATGCCGTGGAGCAACTAAGCCCGTGTGCCACAACTACAGAGCCTGCACTCTAGAGCCCGCAAGCCACAACTACTGAGCCCATGTGCCACAACTACTGAAGCCTGTGCGCCTAGAGCCCGTGCTCCACAACAAGAGAAGCCACCACACCGCAACGAAGAGTAGCCCCAGTTCGCCACAACTAGAGAAAGCCTGCACGCAGCAACGAAGACCCAACACAGCCAAATAAATAAATAAATAAATAAATAAATAAAATCTTAGCTTCCCAATCCATAGCAAGAGCATCTTAAGACCAATCCTGCAGGGTTATAGTAAAGAGTACAGAAAATATATATCAGGGGTTGGAAAACTTTTTCCATAAAGAGGTAGACAAAAAATATTTTAGGCTTTGAAGACCATATGATCTCTGTACTCAACGCTGCTATAGCACAAAAGCAGTCAGAGACAACATGTAAATCAATGAGGCTGGCTACATTCCAATAAAACTTTATTTACAGGACTTCACTGGTGACACAGTGGTTAAGAATCCGCCTGCCAGAGCAGGGGACACGAGTTCAAGCCCTGGTCCAAGAAGATCCCACATGCCGTGGAGCAACTAAGCCCATGTGCCACAACTACTGAGCCCACGTGCCACAACTACTGAAGCCCGCGTGCCTAGAGCCTGTGCTCCGCAACAAGAGAAGCCACTGCAATGAGAAGCCCGCGCTCAGCAACGAAGACCCAACATAGCCAAAACTAAATAAATGAATAAATTCATTTAAAAAAACAGAAAACTTTATTTACAAAAACAGGCAACATGCCAGATTTGGCCTACAGGCTAGTTGCCCAGCCCTGATATAGACAAAGGCCCAGCAAAGACAATGATTTTCAGCACAGGATAAGAAGGTCTATCTCATCTTGTCATAGTATCCAGAAAGATTTTGCAAAGGACGTAGAGCACATGTCCTGGGAGGGTCTTAGCAAGATAGATTTCTCTTAGAAAATCAGTGCTTTGAGGAAGCAGACTGACAGACTTCATCTGGGTACTAAACCAAGGCACTCCAGCCATCCAACTATCCATCCAACCAACATTTGAGTGCCTGCTGTGTGCAAGGCACCATCATGGATGCTTGGAAAGACCCAACAAGGAACAAGACAGAACAGATACTTGCTTTCATTTTATTCATGGGATGAAAAGGAGAATAAAAATTACTTGTTATTTCGCTATTTAGTCTACCAGTCACTGTAACCTTAAAACAGGCATTCTTACCCTTGTTCTACATTTGAGAAAATGGAGATTCAGAGAGGGTTCACAGCCTGCCCAATGTTACATGGCTAAAATCTATCAGAGACGATTCAAATGGAAATCCATCTCACTCCCAAGACCAAGTTTCTTCCAACACCCTTTGGTGTCAAAAGATCAGAGGAAAGCTAGAATAGTTCTGTTTCTTAAGCTTTTTTGGATCATGAACACAAAAAGATCCTCTTCCTAGAAGAGCATGCAAGTAATTTCAGGTGATTCACAGGCCCCCTCAAGCCCTAACTCCACACAGATCCCAAGTTAAGAGCCCCTGCTTTCCGGAAAAAGGACCTGCCCAACAAGGCAGAAACTTCCACGTCTGTGTAAGAGAAGTGGGCCATGTTCCCTGGCTGGGCTCAGGGTTCCACTAGGATGAAAAGCTTTGAAGTGATGTTACACTGAGCCCTAAAGCAGAGAGGTGGCTGTGAGTGAGTGAGTGAGTGAGTGAGTGAGTGAGTGTGTGTGTGTGTGTAGGAGGTGAGAGGGATGACTAACCCTCCTCAGGATCCAGGGCCTCTCAGCGCCTCAGCCCCAGCAGTCCCCCGAGATGAGTGTCATGAGCCTCAGATCACGACTTCGACAGGAAACAAACACACGTGGGGCACAACTGATTTCACTGCTTGCTCTGTGGTACCATAAAAACCCTGCTGCCTTAAGTTTTTAAAGTGATTTTAATAAAAGAGAATAACAGGCCTGTTAATTGAGTCTCAGGATGAAATTTACAATGAAGATGCAACGTGGCACACACTCAGTCCCCTCTGCACAGACCATCTTGGAATAAATCACCTTTCGATCTTGCTAGATGATGCCTAATTGGGGAAAGGGCATAACAAAACCAACATGCAATTACATCAAGTGATTATTTTTTATGCACGAGCATGTGCAAGATCACTCTTCCCTAATTAAATATGGACAGTGGTCCCAGGTTTCATGCCTTGGCATGTCATTATTTCTTAAAGAAGAATAATAAGCAGCTCTGCACGTGCACAAGGAAGACATTATCCTGTGACAGTGTCTGGTTGTGTCAAGGAGACTGAGTCTCTCTCCTTAACTGTGTTGTCATGGTTCACAGACCAGCTTTATTGGGCTGGAAGATAACAATGGACAAAGGGATATTAAAATGGGTGAACAGGGGAACAGATAGGTTTTACCAAAAATTGCGTTTCGATAATGAGCACAAAAATGAACTTCATGTAAAACCAAACCTGTTTCTGAAGTTTAGGTTGCTTCCTCTTTGATGCACTACATGGGACGGAGCACAAAGATACCTTAGATTTCTGAGGTCTGCTTATACTGTATACTTCTAGGATTCTATGATCTAAGCCATTTGTTCAGTAACCGTCTGGATTCCTTCACATAATAATCGTGGCTCTGACTGAATATCAGTGGCCTGTATGTCCCAAGTACCATGTTCACACCGTCATATTTACTATTTTATTATGTAGAGATTTAACTGTTGACAAACCAAACTAAGAGAGACTAGATTACCTGTCCAAGGCCACACGTTTGTAAATGACAGAGCTGTGATTTAAATTTAGACCATGTCTTCAAAACTCCTGTTCTTTGGCCTCCACCAGCCGACAGCTCCCCACCAACTGTGGCATATGGCACCCCGCTTTACAAACAGCAATTCAGATGTCCACCCGTTTAAAAGAATGGGGACAGACATCAAATAAGTAAGGTAAATTATCTTACTGTGAGGGGTCGTTCATGAAGAAATGTGTTACATTTGACAGTTGGAATGTAGTTATGAACGTAGTTATGGAAAGGTATATACAGTTCGGATGAGTGGGATAAATGCGGCTTTGGATCTAGCTGCTGGGTTCAAGGACAGCCATCACTTTTCCTAGTACTCATGACCTTTCCTAGTTTGAGTACAGAAGGTTTTTCAGCCCCTTGTTGTGACACTTGGGATATTATTTGTGTTTATGAACACTGATGCTTTAAACAGTTTGCATCAACACTGATGAATTTTCATTGACTAAGCTTTCGCCAGAGCCAACTCACTGAGCCAACTGGAACTGAACTGTTTCCTTAATTGATTTTCTCTGCAGTGCAGTTAAAATGTTTCCATTTTATTTCTATTTTCACTCCTATTTTTATGAAATTATCTTCATCAGTAACCTCTATATTTCGCAACAAAGATTAGGTTCATCCTTCAGGAACTGCTCTAGGTCCTAGGGATACAACTGTGAACAACATAAAATCCCATTTCTCCTGCAGGATTTCGAGATGCCTTAGCAAGCCTATTGCGATTATTAAGTAGAACATATGAAACTGCCATTTTCTGTACATCGGAAAGGGTTGAATATTCATAATTTTACATGATTCACTCTGTTAAAAAGAATCCTAAATAGATAACCAACAAGGTCCTACTGTACAGCACAGGGAACTATACTCAGTATCTTGTAATAACCTATAAGGAAAAAGAATCTAAAAAAGGATATACATATATATGTATAACTGAATCCCTTTGCTGTGTACCTGAAACTAACACGACATTGTAAATCAACTATATTTCAATAAAAATTTTTTAGAAAAGAATCCTAAATAATATAATATGGTTATGCTCATATTTTCCCTCAAAATATACTTTTATTATATTTCATTTAAAAGGCATACATGTACATTACAAAATCCAAACAATACAGAGAGACACACAACAATGAAAATCAATTAGGGCACTACCTAAGAAAAGAGCTGGGCTGAATGCTGACATGGGTATGTCCAGAGAGTGGCATGGGGGATCTTTCATTTTCTTTCTATTTATACTTTCTATTTGTATTAATTTTTATATAATAACTCTAGAACATACTGATATAATCTGAAGAAAATATTCATAAAGCCACAAAGTCACTGGCCCCTCACAAGTTAACATCACAGCATTTTCTTCTCCTGTTCAGCTCAAAAAGGTGAGTGAATCTGCACATACAGAGAAAATATTAAATATGGAACTCATTTTCTTCCTGACACATCAACAGTCCAAGTGTCCTTTTAAGCAATTATATGTACACTTCTTGTTTATAAAGTAAACCTCCATTTACCTGATGGGTCTCACTATGCTAATAGGTTTTTGTAATGAGAGGACAACTGCACATAATTTAGTAGGTTATCAATCACCTGAAAATTTTTAAGTACTATCTAGATTTTTATCTTTGCTCTTTGACACGTCTAATTAAAAAATAAGCTGTAAAAGAATAGAAAGCAACATAAATATGAAAACATTTTGGTATACTATTGTAATAGGGAAATGGGTTTATCGTTTTCATTTTAATATTCTTGCAATATTTAAAATATAAAACACAATAGGTCAAGAAGATAATTTATAAGAGTAAATTTTTATTCATTTTGAAAAAAAATTTTTTCCAATGACTTATTGAGAAATGTAAGTTACATATAACGTTGTAGAAGTTTAAAGTGTACAACAAAATGATTTGATATATGTATATATTGCAAAATAACGACCCCAATACATTTAGTTAACAAGAATCACCTCACATAGCTACAATTTTTTTTCTTGTGATGAGAACTTTGAAGATCTATTGTCTTAGCAACTTTCAAATATATAACGTAGTATTGTTATAGTCACCATGCTGTATATTATATCCCCATAGCTTATTTATCTTTGAAAAAAATTAAAGGTGGCTTGGTATTTTCACCTGCAATCTAGAATTATCAATACTACTACTTCTACCAAAAGATATAAATTCTATGTAATCGGAGGAAAAACACTAAAGGTTTTCTTTTTTTTCCCCCTAGAGGACAAAAAAAGAGAAAGTAAAGTCCATATTAATCATAAGGAGGTTGTTCCTGATTTTTTTTTTAACAACTACTGAGCATCTATTAGGTCTGGGGCACTGCACGTGGCACTGAGTAAAGAACAGAGGAAAACAGGTATCATTCCTTTTCAAGATGGGGCAAGTGTAAATGTGTACATTCACCTTCTGAATGGATGAATGAGTAAACAAACGAACAAATAAATAAGTGGAAAATGCCTAAGAAGTGTTAACATAAAGGCCATTTAAAGATTGGTTGAGGGCTTCCCTCGTGGCACAGTGGTTGAGAATCTGCCTGCCAATGCAGGGGACACGGTTCGAGCCCTGGTCTGGGAAGATCCCACATGCCGCGGAGCAACTGGGCCCGTGAGCCACAACTACTGAGCCTGCGCATCTGGAGCCTGTGCTCTGCAACAGGAGAGGCCGTGACAGTGAGAGGTCCGCGCACCACGATGAAGAGTGGCCCCCGCTCGCCGCAACTAGAAAAAGCCCTTGCACAGAAATGAAGACCCAATGCAGCCAAAAAAAAAAAAAAAAAGACTGGTTGAGCTTATAAAAAAAAACAAGTCCGGTAAAAAAAAAAAAAAAAAAAAAAGACCAAACCAAGTGGCATTCCCATTCCATTGGATACAACACCCTGTGTTGGACACAACATACTGGCTTTTCTCTTTGGATGGAGTGTTCTGTCACTTTCAACCAGAGGATTACTAACTGATACAAGGGAGAGTGACAGTGGATGTCACAGAAGTGCCAACTGTTAAAGCCTTAGGGTGCCACACACCAGGCTAAGGGCCTAGGCACACAATTTCATCTAAGCTGCACACCAACCCAACGAGGAAGGACGAATGTTATCGACATTTACCGATGAGGGAAGTGAAAGGGAGAGAGGGCCAGTCACTCCTGGACAAGGGCTGGAGCAGCGCTGGACCCCTGAACTCAAGCTCCTTAACAGCATGTGACGTGAATGGTTACCATTTGTCACTCTCACACCTGTTCCAAGACCTGGTTAAGCATTTCACACACAGCAAGATTGTGAAGCACCCTTCACAAAGAAACTCCTTTCTGTCCATGGTCAATCCATCCTTATACTTCCTCAGTTTATCTCCCACATCAATCATTCACGCATGAACTTTTACATTTTTCCACTTATAAACCCCTCCTCACCTCCATCAACACACTTATTAGTTCCTCATATAACCACTTCCTGTGGCACCATGGAAAGATTTTACTCTTTAATTCTGTCTTCAAAAACAATTTGTCAATGTATCTCAAGAGCTTAAAGACATTAGTATGCTTTGACCTAGGATTTTCTATTGTATGAACCTTTTCTAAAGAAATCATCAGAGATACAGCAAAGTTTCACATGCAGAGATTTATCTGTAGTTTTATTTATAATGTAAATAAGGTTAAATAAATTCTGGTACATCTCTGAAATGGAATAACATACAATAATTTAAAGTATCTTGAAAAGTTTTTATTAACACAGGAAAACGCTTTGAAAATGTTATGTCGAAGAAATTTAAAATGAGAATACAATGTAGAAAATATACCATACCATGGTCCTACACTTGAATTAAAAAGTTATATACACACACAAGTGAGTGGAGGAGAAAGGGACTGAGGCTGGAAAGAAATTCCTCAAAACCCCTCTGGAATATATCTCTGTCTTTTGGGAACATGGATGGTTTTGGTTTTATTATTTACATGTTTCAACATTTAAAAATCTTTCAATAATAAAATATATTACCTTTAGAAATAGAGAAGAAGTGACGCTAACCCTCTCCTGTATGTGCATAAACACACACCCCCTTTCCTTCAAAGCTTTGGCCGAGAATCCTCAAAGGCCGTGTTTCCAGTAACGGCTTCAATCTAATCCTTCCTGAATTTCCTCTGTGCTAACTTCATCTCTTCATCAAGTCACTACCCTTCCCACTTTATCAAAAGCTGGGCAATATTCCTGGAATAGTTTCTCTTTCCCCAAAGACATTTCCTTAGCATCTTTCAAACACTTACTGAATTCTTTCTTCTCCCCAAAACCTTTGTGGCTGAAAATAGGCTTGCTTATGACCCTCAAGTATTGATATAATTACCAAAGTCACATGTATCTAAAATCAGTATGCTTAAATTAATTTTGCTTCTTTCTATGGCATGTTTTCTTCCAATCAAGCTTTCAGGTTTACAGTGTGAACATGCTAACAGAATGAAACATGCCTATGGGAATTGCCCTGCCCTGTAACATGGAACCACAGGCATTTTGTTACTTAATGATTTTTTTCATGATGAAAATGCTCTGACAGGCAATCTAGAGGCAAGACTCTGCCCAGAATCTCTGTCGCGGAGGGGCAAGTAGGCAGAAACCACTAGAACAAATAAGATTTCTAACTCTAATACTCAAATCTTAGGGAAGAAGAGAAAATGAGCCATACCACAACGTCATGTTTTTTATGTGCTGATAACTTTATGCAAATGGTAGTTACCTCTTGAAAAACAGTAAGTCTATGCAATAAACATCATTCAGGAACACCTATATAACCAAAAACAGGTAACTTAAAAAACAAAAACTAATCCCTTTGAGACAAAACGGTGATTTCTTTACATTCTATTCAGAACTCACTGGCCTATTAAAGCTCACAAATAGTGTGTATACATTTATTATAATGACTTCTCACCACTTAAATGTCATGACAGCAAAACGGTAGGATTAAATGTAAAGTTACATTTTTCTGTGAGACAGAAATTTCCAGTTATGATGTCAAAAAGCCTGTAAAACCAGTCTAGCAAATCAACACAAATGTCAGAACTAAAATTTGTATTCCTCAATGGCTAATAATCTATCTTTGAGAAGTATGTAAGAGGTTCAGTAATACAAAGATTTTTTATTTTAATATTTATGTAGCCTACTAGACATCCAGGCTCTGTATGAAGTATTAGCCATAATGATGAATGAGACAGTTCCTCTCCACAAGGAACCCAGTGTCTAAGGGAGATGACACAGGTACAAAGTAATAAGCACTTGTATTAAGGTATACACACCTACAGAAGTATGTAATAGGGGCAGGAGAGATGTTATCTAGAAAAATTCAAATGTCTTCATGCACAAGGTGACACTCATTTGGCCCTGAAAAAGGAGGGGACAGTATGGGACTTGGTCAGCCAGGTGAGGAAGAGGGAAAGGACATACACAGCTGAGACTGTGAGTGCAAACGCAGAGTGGATTCATGGAACAGCCCAAGTACAATTATGACCCAATAAGCCATGGTGGGAAGACTGGTGAGAAATGAGTTGGACAAAGCAGATTTGAACCAGGTTTTGAAGGGTCTCGCATGCGACGCCAGAGAGACTGGCCTTTAGCCAATTGAAAATGAAGAGCTAATAAAAGATTTTTAATCAAGGGAATAAGGTGATCTCAGACATTTTCTATACAAAATGGAACTCTGGCTACAATGTGGGAAATGGACAAAAAGTACAAATATCATGGAAAAAAATTTTGGAGTCAAACTACTCTGGGTCAAATTTAGGCTCTGCCAATTACAACCTGTGCACTAAGTTTTCAACCTCTTCAAGTCTCATTTTATTCATCTCAAAATACAGAAGTAACATTATCTACCTTGAGAAGTATTGCGATGATTTTGATAAGAAGCTACATTAGAAACATTGCTGATTGCCAGCCTAACTTTCTCAGCACTCCTAAAGACGCCTGGGCGAACCCCCTTCTCTTCCAACCCCTGGCTCTGTCCTGCCCCAGGAGAGGTCTCGTGGGCACAGGTATGGACATCCCAGACTGCAGGCAAATCTCAGACCACAACCCATGCAAACAGCTGCCCTGTGGCCAGGCCTCAAGCCTAGAGATGCACATTCCCAAAGACAGAGGTGGGGAAAGGGCCCACATGCTGTTTCTAGAAGGAGGCTCAGCATAATCGAAGTAGGGAAATCTTAAGTCTCAAGTACTCAGAGCATGAGCCAAGGGTGCAGGGTGGGCTCTGGGTGGGAATGCTCCCTTAGGCCCAAGGAGAAGAACGGGGCCTCTACAACATGAGCCCAGGGCAGGGTCCCACCTCCCCCAGGGCTTAGGGTGGTATGACAGTGCCTAACATCTTGTACGCCCAACAAATGATTGTTGTCATGGTACTTTTTCTTACTGGTCACACTGTCTTGTTATAGTTTTGTTGTTGATATTATTCACTGGCAGCGGAAAGACCTGGAAGAAGGAACTGCCCTCTGCTACAGGGGTGAAGTCCTGAAAGTACAATGTACTTGGTCCTGTATTAAAAAATGAAAAGGAGGAAACAGAACCTAGAGATAGCACAGAAGGAGAGTAGAGAGGACCTACTGGAAGAACGGTTTTGAGGAAGGAAGTGGGAAGGATAATAACTATAGTTTTGTATATTTTGAGTTCAAGATTCCTTTGGGCATCCAAGTACTAACAAACAGAAAACTGGATGTACCCATCTGGAGCTCAGAAAAAATGTAGACAGTAGCCATCTAAAAGTGGTAGTTGATGGGCTTCCCTGGTGGTGCAGTGGTTGGGAGTCCACCTGCCGATGCAGGGGACGTGGGTTCGTTCCCCAGTCCAGGAGGATCCCACATGCCGTGGAGCGGCTGGGCCCGTGAGCCATGGCCGCTGAGCCTGCGCGTCCGGAGCCTGTGCTCCGCAACGGGAGAGGCCACAACGGTGAGAGGCCCGCGTACCGCAAAAAAAAAAAAAAAAAAAAGTGGTAGCTGAAACATTGGAAGTGGATGAAACTTCCAAGGAAAAGTAAAAGATGTAAAACAGAAGGACAGAGCTTAGAAAAATCCCTCCAGTCAGTAAGTGGAGAGAAAAAATGATGCCAGCAAAGGAAAAGTGGTGCTCAAGAAGATGGAAGAAGGCTGCCTTCAAGATATGTCCATACAGTATTAATATCAATCGGTCATTGAGTGCCCACTCTGTGCCAGGCATTATGACTTGGCATATATACATGATCTCATTTAATTCAGTACTTAGAGCACTATGTAATAGGTAATTATTTCCATGCCATCAATGAGCTAACAGGCTCAAAGATAGTAAGTAATTTGTCCCATGTCACATAACTACTGTAAAGCATTAGGTGCCATTATAAGCTGAACCCTACTGTTAAAACTTAGGAAAAACTAGGAACACTTTGGTCTCTGTTGTACAGAAGAAGGCATGGAAAGGAAGAGAAGTGATGAGCCCATCCAATGGAAGAGGCTGTGAACTAGCAGCTTTCTCATTATGTCACCTCATTTAATCCTCATGAGAAATGGGGCAGTGGACATTATCAAGTCCATCTTACAGTTCAAGACATGGAGGCTCCCAGAGCCAAGTAGCCATGGACAGAGCTGGTAAATGGATGAGTCCAGATTCAAATGTAAGGACTGTGTGACACAAAAGCCTACACTCTTTCCATAGCAACATGTTGCCTCTCCGTCATTAGGGAACAGGAACTAAAAGGCGAAGGGAAAGGCATCTACAAGGTGGAAACAAACACAGACCTTCCTGGAAATTAACCAAAGTAATAAAAAATATTAATCATCCAGTTGTCTTATGTTCTCCCCTAAAACAACCCAGCAGCACATGAAAGCCAGTGCAATAATCCCCACTTCTCTCAGGACAAGTACCATCAAGAATTGTTTCTGTCTGAATAAAGAGGAGCTTTAGCAAAGATGTGGTTAGTGGGAATATAAATTGGTGCAGCCACTATGGAAAACAGTAGGGAGATTCCTCAAAAAATTAAATATGGAATTACCATATGGTCCAGCAATCCCTTGTCTGGGTAAATACTCAAATGAAATCAGTATCTAAAAGAAATATCCACATTCCAATGTTCATTGCTGCTTTATTCACAATAGCCAAGTTATGGAAACAACTTAACTGTTCATCAACAGATGAATGGATAAAGAAAAGGTGATATCTATCTAGCTACAGACAGAACCACACACAATGGAATATTATTCAGCCATAAAGAGGAAGGAAATCCTGCCATTTGCAACAACACTGGTGAATCTACAAGACATTGTGCTAAATGAAATAAGCCAGAGGCAGAAAGACAAATACTGCATAAGCACACACACTTATATGTGAAACCTAAAAAAAAGTCAAACTCAGAGAAAGAGGGAGTAGAATGGTGGTTGCCAAAGGCTAGAGGGCGGGGGAATAGGGAGACGCTGGTCACAGGGTACAAACTTTCAGTTATGAGATGGATTAGTTCTGGGGCTCTAATGAACAGCTTAGTGACTATAATCAGTAATACTGTACTGTATACTTGAATCTTGTATACTTGAATTCTGCTAAGAGAGTAGATCTTAAGTGTTCTCACCATACACACACAAACTAACTATGTGAGGCGTTGGATGTGTTGATTAACTTGATTATGGTAATCATTTCACAATGTATACATATATCAAATCAATACACTGTACACCTTAAATATATACAATCTTATTGGTCAATTACACCTCAATAAAGCTGCCGGGGGCAGAATGAAACCTTTTATATTTTGAAGTTACGGTCTCTGTCCCCCGTTTAAAGCGCTGCAGCTCTTTTCTCCACAGGCATTGAAAATCACTTTCAGCCATTCACGTACAGAGATGACTCTAAGCAATTCATTTTGACAAGAAGCATCAGACAGAGAACAGTGGTGTTAAATTTTATTTTCCCATAAGCAGCAACTTCTCCCAGCAATAATATGTTTGTGGTATTTCAACAACTGAATATCCCAATACATTCAGCACTGCAAGCACTTTTTAAAAACTAAGTCTTGGGGGAAAGCCAAAAAAGGTTAGTTTGGTTCCTTATTAGCTGCCTGCTTTAAACACATTATAGACTCTATACTGTCCCTCTCCCAGCCTGTACAGTCAGCTGAATCAGACCTACATTAATCTGCCACTCAACAGGTAGGTCTGGCCTCACCTGATGTGAAGACAAGACTGGGATTAAATTTATTTTTAAAGGTTGGGTTTGTTATTGGCATTATAGTGCCAAATTGAAAGTTGCAGTTTTCAAACTTTGGCAAGTTACCCTTCGGCCTGTTTTAAACTGCCTTAAACATGCTCACCCTGTAGGCAGTTTTATTTACCATACATCAGCCATAGGCTACTTTATTCCTCTCAAGGTAATATCGTATCTATTCTATAACTGCATGACCTTCCTAAATGCTACATGCACTGGAAGAAAAACAAATGCCCAGTATTTTTTTATGCACTGAAGGGAAGAAACAGTAGCAGACTGTCCTCTTAGTGAAATTTTTAAAGACCAGAAGACAGGAAACCAAGACAGTAGGAGCAGCCTGACACCAATCCCAGTCCAGGGCATGACAATGGGACTGCAAAGGACAGAGCTGTGACTAAACAGGAGGGCTGTCCAGATCCTCCTTCTCATGGGCGTTCACATAAGTCTTCCTGGTGTTATTATCCTTGGCACGCTTATCCATCAGAGGTCACAAAGAACAAATGCAACACAGCCATTCACAACAGTCTTGGCTGTAAATGCCCTAAATCCAAATAGAGACTTAGTGAGTTTGCAAAACTACCTATCCCACAAAATCAGTGGAAACAAGCTAAGGTCCTCAAGGCTGATAAAGATGTTCATATGGCAGAAAGGGAAATTTGTCAATGAATTTATCAAGTATTCACATATTTTAAACACTATAACTATGATTCTGCTATAATTACTATTTTTATCAGTAAAAATCCCACTATATACACTTTTCTAGCTAAAGAAAAGAATCTCTCCTTGGGCTTCCCTGGTGGCACAGTGGTTGAGAGTCTGCCTGCCGATGCAGGGGACACGGGTTGGTGCCCCAGTCCTGGAAGATCCCACATGCCACGGAGCGGCTGGGCCCATGAGCCATGGCCGCTGAGCCTGCGCTCCGCAACAGGAGAGGGCGCAACAGTGAGAGGCCTGCGTACCGCAAAAAAAAAAAAAAAAAAAAAAAAGAATCTCTCCTTTTCCAAGGTAATGAAAGGACCCCGATTCAGAAATCGGAGAGTAACTGACTCGACCAGGTAAACACTCTTCCAGCTGCACAAGATGCCCTGTTACTAGGGTAACCTGACCCACTGTCTATATCACAGCAGGAACATGCTGAACAGGATCAGAATGACCAGGAACCCTGCAGCTGAAAGACAGGGTCAAATCAACCCAGGAAATAAACATTCAGAATCAAGTTTATGGGCCCTTACTCATCACCACTCTCACAGCCACAGTGGGTGGCTGTCCTCTCTCTCTGGGGACAAAGAAGGACCCAATGTCCCTAGGCAGGCTGAGCTCCGCCCAGTCATCCCCGGAGACATTTCTGCTGGCATGCCAAGGCAGCCGGACCTGCCCAACTGAAAGCTCAGGGTGTCTGAGCAGGGAGCGCCCCTGCTCTGGTGTAAGTGTGAAGGCCATAGGGAAGATCACAGTATCGTGGCGGGCAATGAAGTCTGTTAACTCTGGCCCAACCTGGAGATTTATGATTTCGTTTTGGCCAACAAACATAGGGTATAATCCTGGGCATGTTGCTGAGCTCTCTCTGGGATGTCGCTTCTACTCACAAGACACTGGGAAGGGTCTGCCCTTCCCAGCCCCTTTCAAACGGATGAGAAGGATAAACTGAGTAGGAGATATGAAAGGGCTTTGAAAGCAAACACTTTATAGAAGTATCAGGGAGGTATAGTGGGAGAGGTGTACTGGGGAGAGTAAACGCTAAGGAAACCCTCTTTCATCCTGGCTCAGACACCTGCCTTCTTTTTAAGTCTCAGCTGTCTTATCTGCAAGATGGGGATCTCTCTATCACCTCTTCAAATTCTAAAAGCCTCTACTTCTCTGAAATGTGTGGTTGGCAGCCTTCTCCTTGGCAACTAGATTCCAACTTTGTTTTGACTGACAGTATGGTCAGCCTCAACTGGTAGATTAAGATTGGTCTAAGCCTTTCTGGAGAATCCTGTTTCCTACTTTTCAGCCTCTCCTGTGGCTCTGAACAACCTTTTGCTTTCCTGATATAAAGGACTAGAACTGTTTAGCTGGCACTGCCCTCATGCCTTCAGTTTTTTTGCCATCTGTCTTGGATTAGGATGTGATGACTGGAGCTGCAACAGCCTTTTTGTGGTATGAAGAGCCAACTATAATGGAAGGCCAACAGAATCCTGGACATACCAGTGTTGAAGGCCTAACTCCACACTGCATATTATATGAGGGAAATAAGCCCTATCTCATTTAAACTGCTGTTAGACTTTCCACTACTTACCACTGAAGCCATTCATAACCTATACACTGTGATAAAGCCTATTCCTAGAGAAGAGCCAGTATTCAAATAATTGCATATATGCCTTCTCTCTCAATACATTTTTCCAAAGAGGAAAGGGGAAATGAGGGAATAGATAGGGACATTCATTCCTATTCTAACATGTCTAAATGACAGGTATTCAGCAAACATGCATCAAAGACATAGAATATATTAGTTAAAAGAACAGTTTTCAAGTCAGACCTGTATTTGAACCTCTATCGTATATTAGCTGTGTGACTTCAAGCAAATGGTTTTATCACTCCAATCTGTTTTATCATTAAAATATAGGTTATATTAGAACCTATTGTACTTGTTGTAAAATTTAATAAAGACAATGCATAAAGTCATTAGTACAATTCCTGGCATAGATCAATGCTCCATAATTGGTAGCCTTCAGTATTGTGGGGGGCAGGCACATTATATAGACCGGGGTCCCTGAGTATAAAGACGACGGAGTTTGGGGTCTGACTCACGGAGCACACGAGTAAATCAGTTATTTGCGGCAATGGGACAAGGCTATGATATCCACCTGTGTGCCCAGGGTGTGGGAGAGAAGCTTGGCTCCATCTCCAAGGCCCCAGGCCTTGTAAATGCCACAGGTGTTTCAGCTCTCCTATTCCACCAGTTACCAAATACTCAATTTAGAATTTCAACTTGAGTTGCAGAAGAAATAAAAAGGACAACAAAATGGCCAAACGACAGCCAGAAAAGAGGAAAAAGGTCCCCTCAGTAGATCTTCAGGTTACAGCTGCCACATTCACCTGGGCTATCCTCCTACCCCTGTGTCCCTGAGGGTCACAGGATTCCTTTAGGGAGAGTGTATTGGGGAGGGTGCTTTCAGCTGCAAGTGATAGGAAATCCAACTCCCTAACAGGCTTAAACAAGGAGGCAGGCTGGCTCCAGGCTGAGGTAAGTCCATGCTCTCGAGGCACAGCCACGAACCCAGGTTCTTTCCATCTTTCTACTAATCCACCCTTGATTTGTCAGCTTTATCCCCTGGCTGGCTCCCCTCACAGAGACAAAGCAGCTGTAGTTGTTACAAGCATCATTCAAATGTGCCAAGTTTCAGAGCAAGAAAGAACTTCACCTTGACAGGGCTGAGACAGCCTCCCTCTCACACTCCATTCTGATACACGGGACGCAGGGCAAGCCCATGGCCACACCAGAGAGTCCAGCCTGCAATGGGGCAGCCTCCTCTGAAGCACATGGCTGATATTAGAGGCAGTTCCTGATACCCAATCAGGCCTGTTGGGGGTAGGAGGTGGTTAGGCAACCAAAGGTTTCTGTTCCACAGAAAAATGATGGTTCCAGTTCCCTATTTCAGGTGCCAGAATTTATTTTAAAGAACATTTACAAGGGCCACAGTGCAGTTTTCCAGACCTTGCCAACTTGGGCTGATTTGTTTATAATTCCCAAGGGCCAATTAGGCCTCTTTGTATTCTTGGAAATCAGAAACAACACTTAAATCCAGATTCTTATCTGCTCCTTTGTTCCGAGAACTTTGTTTTCCACTCTAAAATCACACTCTGAAACTCAGGACCAGAAAAAATAAAACAAAACAAAAAAACCTTTAATCCTGCTACAAACTGCCAGAACACCGTGAGCCTATTTTATCAGAGGGAAGTTTCTCTTGTGATTTGTTGTATATTCTGCAAAGTACTGTCTTATTTGATATCTTATGTAATCTTCATAAGACCTCAATAAGGAGGACATTGTTTGCAGGACTCTGATAGGGCAATTTCCACGGCTAGTGGTTCTAAAAAGAATCCGGGGGCAGTTCCACAGGACTGTGAGGCAGGAGAACAGACAGCCACCTCCCTCGAAAGCACAACCGCATGCTTGCTGGGCAGGCCTAAAGCTTTGGGGGCCAAGGCAAGGTCCTGAGAAGGTAGGGCTGAGAGCAGCTCCTGTTCTCAGGTACGAGGAAGAGTCAGTGACTCCGAAGAATGAATGATTTGAGATTCTGGCTTCTGAAATGGGGATAAATGGTCCTCAAAGTATAGCCTAGACACCTGAGATCTTGTCAGAAGGTCCATAAGTTCAAAACTTTTCATTCTCAGTCTCTTAGGGGTATACAGTGGAGTTTATCAAAAAAGAATATTCACAATTATTTGAAAGGTGATTAAAATTACCCTCCTGTTTTAAACCATTTACCTGTTGAAGCTGGATTTGCTTTATCTACTTCAACAAGCAACAGATTGTAACAGACTGGAGAAGCAGAGCTGAGGACCCAGCTGTTTTCTATTAAGCCAGATAGTAAAGGTATTGGCAAAGTGTAAAATTTGTTTTGAAAGCAGTTACCTTTCAATAAAAAAATAAAAAAAAAAGTCTTTACAGGGCTTCCCTGGTGGTGCAGTGGTTAAGAATCTGCCTGCCAATGCAGGGGACATGGGTTCGAGCCCTGGTCCGGGAAGATCCCACATGCCGCAGAGCAACTAAGCCCGTGCGCCACAACTACTGAGCCTGCGCTCAAGAGCCTGCGAGCCACAATTACTGAGCCCACGTGCAGCAACTACCAAAACCCGGGCGCCGAGAGCCCGTGCTCAACTAGAGAAGCCACTGCAATGAGAAGCCCGCACACTGCAACAAAGAGTAGCCCCCGCTCACTGCAGCTACAGAAAGCTAGTGCACAGCAATGAAGACCCAATGCAGCCAAAAACAAAATAAATAAAATGAATAAAATGTTTTAAAGTCTTAATATTAATATGTAATGGGCTTATTTTTAATGAATATTTTAAAATTTCTATTTTAATGTCTAATATGGTAAATATAATCCAAAAAATTCTTAAAACGTTCTTTGAGGTCCTCAGTAGTTTTTAAGTGTCAAAGGTCTTGAGACCAAAATGTCTGAGAACTGCTGCATTAATGCAACAAATGAATTGAAACCGAGCAGGACCCCGTGGGGCTCCTGGGCATGGAAGCCTTTCTGTCCCCCATTTCTTGTTTGTAGGCAAAAGACTCCAGCTTCCATGACCTTCCAAGAGTTTCAAAGGGGAGATTCCAACAGTTGCTAATCAGGGAAGGGAGGGGATGCAGAGACAAGGGAGGAGCAGCCAAGAAACAATAGTGCAGCCTTGGGGCAGGGTTCTGGTTCCGCCTCAAGGGATACACATAACAACATCTTTGAATTCTCTACAGAACTAAAACCCTTAACAAATGGAAGGTGTTAGTATTCTTCATTCCAGAAGACCACCTGAGGCCAGATTAAAGGAACCAGAGAAGTTTATCAAGAGACCACTTGAGACCAGATTAAAGGAACCACAGAAGCTCACTAAATTTATCAAGAGACCACTTGAGACCAGATTAAAGGAACCAGAGAAGCTCACTAGGAGAGACCACCTGAGGCCAGATTAAAGGAGTGCAGACCCTGCACACACCCTAATAGTATCAGCAACCCCGCCCTTGAACCTTTGCTATAAAACTCCTCACCAAATCCAAGTTGGGACCTACAGTTTTTGAGGGCCTGAGCCCACTGTGTCCCCCTTTGCCTGGCAAAGCAATAAAGCTATTCTTTTCAACTTCACCCAAAACTCTGTCTCCGAGATTTCGATTCAGCACCAGCGCACAGAGGCCGAGTTTTCAGCAGAACAGATAAAGAAAATGTGCGATTTTCTGCACCCAGTTCCAACGGGGGAGTCCCCACCACCACCAAGCAACCCTCCAACATCAGTGGGGTGTCCTACAGTTCAACTCAAAACGCTGTCTACCTGGAGACAGCGTCAAAGTCCACAGTTAAGTCCCACAAGACCCCCCCCACCCCCCTTCAGATGCCAATCACAAGTTTAGGTTGTCACCTGTGCTTCAGACCGACCTGTCGCAGAGTGGACGTTCTCAGCACACCCTCCTTAGGTTGGATTTATTTGCTAGAGCGGCTCAGAGAACTCAGAGAAACATTTTACTTACTAGATGATCGGTTTGTTATATAAGGACACAGCTCAGGAACAGCCAGATGGAAGAGACGCAGAGGGCCAGGTGTGTGGGAAGGAGCTTCCCTGCTCTCTCCAAAGCGCTCCACTCTCTGCAAATCTCCACGAGGAAGCTCTCTGAATTCTAGAGGCTTCAGGACGTAGGCACGATGGATTAAATCATTGGCTCGAGGCTCCTGAACTCAACGCCCAGCCCCTCTCCCCTCAGCAGAGGTCCAGGAGTGGGGCTGAAAGCGCCAGCCCTCCAATCCTGTGGTTAGCTCCACCCAACCAGCCCCCACCCTTAGGTGCTTTCCAAAGTCACCTCATTAACCTCGTTAACATAACAAGAAACACCTCTAGTCACTTAAGCAATTCCAAGAGTTTTAGGAGTTCTGGTGCCAGAAATGCGATGAAGACCAAATACCGTTGACCCTTGAACACCTCGGGGGTTAGGGGTGGCGACCACCTGCAGTAGAAAATCCAAGTATAACTTTACAGGCGGCCCTCCTCATCCTCGGTTCTGCATCTGTGGAGTCAACCAACCTCGGATCATGTGGGACTGTCGTATGCACTAAGTGAAAAAATCTGTGTATAAGAGGACAGGACCCTCACAGTTCAAACGTATGTCGTTCAAGGGCCAACTGTATGTGTATTCAATATTTATTATAAATCACAATATCACAGTGATTTGCACGTGTGTATATATATACACACACACACACACACACACACATACATACATACACACACACAATGGAAAATTACTCAGCTCTAAAAGGAAGGAAATCTGCCATTTACAATAACATGGATGAGGCTTGAGGGCATTATGCTAAGTGAAATAAGTCAGAAAAAGACAGATACTGTATGATCTTATATGTGGAATGTAAAAAACCAAACACGTAAAAATGGAGTAGACGGATTGGTGGTTGCCGCAGACATGGGGTGGGGGGATGGGTGAAAGAGGTCAAAGGGTACAAACTTCCAGTTATAAGATGAATAAATTTGGCCATCTAATGTACAGAATGGTGACTCTAGTTAATAATAATGTTATTGTATACCTGAAAATTGCTAAGAGAGTAAATCTTAAAAGTTCTCACCACACACACAAACTATGTGAGGTAATGGATGCGTTAACTAACCTTATTATGGTGATCATTTCACAATATATACTTAAATCATCACATTTTATACCTTAAATTTACACAACGTTATATGTCAATTACATCTCCATAAAGCTAAAAAAAATGTATATATATATATATATATATATATATGCCAGTGACACAGAGGGTCCTGAGACAAACCCTGGGGGCTAGAAGCTGCTTTCTCACTAGGATGCTGAGGAAATATGAAGATGCAGGAGGGAAAACAGGCTCTTCCCCAGCCCAGGAGGCAGGAGGCAGGCGTGGCGAGCCCTTGCTAGGGAGAGCTGGTCCGCACCTGTGGCCTGCAGTGTGGTCCCTGCAGATCTGTCTCCTTTACATCTACTGCTCGGTCAGTGACCACAGGGGATAGACAGAGGTACCTACCTTCACCAGTGCCCATCCTTCCGTGTCCATATCGACTCACAGAAGCGACAGGCAAAATGACTAGCTCAGGGTCCCAATGGCCCTTCATGGGAGAACCAGGACTTGCACCCAGGACCGAATGTATTACGATTATGTTTACCTTCCCCTCAACAAGCGGTGGGCTCTCAGAGGAGAGATTTTGTGTTTTGTTTCCCACTGTGTTCCCAGCACACAGAACGTTGCTTGCTTGGCCCTGACTCCAAACCCAGGACACCTGCTCACCCCAGCCACTGCCTCTTCCCCCAGAGCCCAGATCCCCCTCGCACTGTCCTCCTACTACCGAGCAGGGCTCCAGATGCTGCCGACAGAGATGTGGACGTTCAAGACCCAGAGCTGCAAGGCAATCAGCGCGAACAAATATTTATAAAGGCGTTCACTGTACTGAATGCTTGGGCGCGCACACCTTAAACTAACAATCGCTTTCTTTCTTAATCAAATACCCTGCTGACTTTAAATTACGTCTATATTTTTACTATCTCTGAAACACAGGCATGCTCCCCTCCCCCGTTTCAGCAAATATCATGTTACTGGCCTTATCGTCCACATCCAGCTTTATTTCAGAGACAGAGATGGAGTGAAAATCCTGTAGGGTCGGCAGCCCTCCGCGGCCCAAGCTGGGCGGTCTCTGTGCTCAGGGCCCTCCCTCTTCCCGCGACTCAGCTCCTGCACAGCTGGACCCAGTTTCCCAGCTTCTCTACCAACCTCTCTGAAATAAGCACACAAAACCCCTTTTGTTTTTGAAGGACTTGCCTCCCAGCTGGTAAATACAGAAAAATAAAATGGGGCTTACAAAACAAAGCCAGCAAGGGGGAGAGGAAAAAAAAATCTTTGAAATGCAACAGCTCTCGATGTCACTAAATTAAAAATGAGCCTAGGTCTGCCCCCATTCAAAATACCACCTGTTCTAGATATATTCCTTTAGTTTAGGTCTAAAAATGAGTTCTGCCATAAGTCTTCTCTTGGCAATTCTGCAGGTTTCCTCATCTTAACCATCCCTAAAGAAAGCACCTCAGTTGCTACTTAGATTCTTCCCTCCATCACGTAAGCAGAAACCTGGAGAGGTAAGGGTTCATTTTTGAATCACATAATTATCCAGGCTTCCCAGTGTGTATTCACATCAATCCCAGACTAACATCTCTTTCATCTGAAGTCTCCTTTTGCCTTTCAGACAGGAGAAGTCAATTTAGGTCATTTCCTGGCAAAGTCACATCTACACATTAATCTCGAAAGCTCTAATAATTCGTGGCTCGCCCCTCATCTGCATATAGGACACTCCCTCTTTTAAAAGCTCTAGCTCATCGGAGATTGCACTTCAAGTTGTTTTCAATACAAAGTGGTCTCACTGATATTCCGACATTGGTAAGTTGTACTCATGAATGAGCAGTGGCTAACTATAGCCGATTTCCCAAGGGTTCTTCACAATCATGGTGCTTTGCCAAATAATTTGTTGCATGAAGTTTAGTTTTATACATCTCAGCTTTTCACATAAATTACAAATCAGAAAACAAACTTCTGTGTTAAGTCAATAATGGGAGAGGTAATACTCTGTAATGGGTTAAGAAGGTGAACTTTGACTCCAAGTCCTGGCTGTCCCAGATGGTTCAAGGAGTCTTTTCATCTCAGGGCTTCCCCCCACCTCACAGGAAAGCAGGCAGGATGGAGACCAGCATGTGTAACACCTAAGAGTCCCTGGCATATAATAAAGGTTGAAAAATGTTGACTTAGTAGAACGTCCCAAATTTAGTTGGGAACATGTGAATCCCAGGCAATTAAGCATGCCAAGAAGCATCATATTAACAGTACTGAACTATAAAACAGATAAAGGGAGAGCTCCTGTGTCAAATTAATTGGACTTAGCTTGAAAAATATATATCAGAGCATTATGTAATTACATAATCCTACTGAGTAATAAACAGTTCAACTACACATAAATATGCAGTAAAATACAAACAAATATGAAATAGTTAATAAACAAAGATGTCCAAAGAAACTAAGTACGATTCTAGTCTTTGTACCATCCCCAGGAGAAAGGTTCTAGCAGGTGAAAAAGAGAGATTCAAATACCTCACTGAGCCATTTACATCACTGAATCGATAAGCTCAGGTCCCTACCCATCTCTTGGAATCCATTGTTATAACTCGTCAATGTAAACAATTTCTCAGAGTCATACTTTGAAATTAAGGCAGGAAATCTGGACCTAAATTGCCTGTAAGACACCGTTTAATTATAAAAAGCATGCACAGACTAACCCACACAGCAAAAACCCTACCTTCATTCCACTCAAAAGGAATGAAAACCCAAGAAAGAAAACTCATGATTGGACTGTTAGACTTTCAAAATTGAGTATGTTTCCTTCTAACATTTCCCTTTAGAACTAAGTGCCAAAAAATAAAGGACATCAACTACTTGTTACAAAGGAAGGATGAGTGGTCATGGCTGGTTTTGAACATTAATATGTTGCTCACAACCCAAAATATCACTCAAGCCCAATAACCTCTACATCCCAGCTTGGGTAGGTTATGCACGTCTCTAACTGATTGCATCATTTAAAGTGCTTTTAGGTCCTGGGCTATTAACAAGGAGAAGCTTTATAATTGAGAGTTAGTTGTAAGTCTTCCTTATCAAAGGGGTTAGAACACAAAAACCATTAGAATTGGCTTTACAGACTGGCAGATACACAGAAGCAGCTGTTTGTAAGTTAGGAAACAGTATATAGTACTGTCCCTTATACTATGTTAAAAGGTGACAGGAATACTCTGTTTCCACAGCAATAGGGGGAGGAAAAAGAGAAACTAGATCTTCGGGGCACCTTGATTTCTAACGTGGATTTCAGCAGCCCCACTGCTAAAGGGTGGGCTTACAGGCTATTCCACATGCCACTTTCTCCCTGCAGACTGGTTTTTGTGGCTAACATAGAAATGTCACTCTGCTCACCTGTTTAGGGGAAGCCGGATCTCAGGGAGCTGGAACAGTTCAGGTCGACTTCGTGGCAGGCCCTTGGTCACTTAAATGATTCCCAATGACCCCCGGCAAGATTGACAGCTCCCTCCATTTTTCCTTTCATGGCTCCGTGGGATAAAGACTTCTCTAAGACTGAGCCAGGCTTAGACTAACCAAAGTGTCTAAAGCCATCTATATGTATATATTTTTCTGGTGCAGAACCAGAAAAAGATTAAGAGAGCCAAAACTTACTTACATTTGCACGCCTCTGCAAACAGAAGTCAGCCGTGGTATGGAGGAAAGCCAGAAACTGCCGAGAGGAGACCTCAAGGTGAGTTTAAATCCAAGAGAAACACAGATGTTTGCAATTTACCTGGAATAACGTGGACGCCTCATCAGAAGCACCTGTCCTGCATTTATGCTAACATCCTCCCTTCAGTTAGCATAAGCTGAAGGACCTGGGAATTCTACACTGGCACCCTTTGCCTCCTCCTCTTGACAGCAGGAGGTAGCAAGGGGAGCCCAACACCTCTCCATGACATAAGAAAAGTGGAAACAACAAATGACGACATCCATACTGCCTGCCAAAACCCGCTGCTCCATTTTAAATCACACACAGTCCTTCCCAGTTGATGTGGAGACACTTATTTCTTCAATTAAAAAACAAACAAAAGGACTTCCCTGGTGGGGCAGTCACCTGCCAATACAGGGGACACGGGTTCGAGCCCTGGTCCGGGAAGATCCCACATGCTGCGGAGCAACTAAGCCCGTGCGCCACAACTAAGTGAGCCTGTACTCTAGAGCCCGCGAGCCACAACTACTGAGCCCATGAGTCACAACTACTGAGGCTGCGAGTTACAACTACTGAGCCCACGTGCCAAAACTACTGAAGCCCGTGTGCCTAGAGCCCGTGCTCCGCAACGAGAAGCCACCGCAATGAGAAGCCTGCCCACTGCAAGGAAGAGTAGCCCCAGCTCACTGCAACTAGAGAAAGCCCACGTGCAGCAACAAAGAGCTAACGCAGCTGAAAGTAAAAAATAAATTAAAAAAAAATTTGCACAACCTGTAGAAGTTGCCCCAGGGTTCAAAGCACAGAACTAAAGCACTAAAATAGATAAAAGCAGCAGAAAAGCAATTAAAACCATACAAAGAATAGGAAGCTATTATGGATGGTTCTCTCCAAGTATAAATGCTACTGAATGTGTTCTCACCCTACATGAAAGCTCAGCAGGTCCCCAGATCAAAATAAGGAGAAACATGTCAACATCTGGGCTGAAAGAAGTGTCTGGACCAGGAAGGCAAAATGAAGCTGGGTAGAGGCTCAGCCAGGGTGGGGATGGGAAGGGGTGGGGGACATATAAGGACAAATGGGAAGGAGGCTGTTAGAGTCTTTCTGGGAACTGCAACTGGCAGAAGAAAAGTAATTAGGCTGAGGTTGACTCTGAAGAATCATGGAGAAGGCAAGCAAAATGGCAGCTGAGCCATGGCTGGAGTAATATGTGGTATTATTCCCAAAGGGCACTGAGAAATGCCAACAAGAGATTTGCTGCCAATGGCAAAATGGCAGCTGAGCCATGACTGGAATAATGTCTGGGATTGTTCCCAAAGGGCACTGAGAAATGCCAACAAGAGGTTTGCTGCCAATGGCTGTCTTTTAACAAAATTGCTCAAGGATTCCCTTGATGGTTTTATCTCATCTGGACCAGTCCTGTTGTAAGTCACTTGGGCTTAGAGAAAGGGAAAATCCTGGATTGGAGAGGGATGGAGGTGGAGATTCTTGTGTTCTTTAGAACAGAAATACTCCAAGTCAAATTCATGCTGGGGGCGGTGTACGGCAGACTGTGTGCTTCTTCCAGGTGGGCCAAGGACTCTTCATGGGAACCCAATGAGAGCTGAACCTCTTGTATATTCAATGTCCTTTGATACACAATAGTAATCAGGGTCTTGATAACTATCACCAACCCTCAACCTCAATCTAATAATACACATTAGACTAGTCAGGGCTTTGGTTGAGTAGAGAGTAAGGGGTTTAAGACTATGTTGGCTGAGGTCAATGGATTGGGTGCTGGGTTTCCGGTCTACTCTTTGGGACCTACCATTTCGGCCAGTGAGATATTAGAGGTTCTGTGGCCAAAGCTGAGATTCCCATTCTGGCACAGATTTTCCCAAACAGTATGTTTTCCAAGAATCTAGGTGATGAGGACACAGGTTCCCTGAGATGCACAATGCAGAGTCTGGAGAGGCACTGAACTAGGGGGTGAAAACATGAATAATTTATATATATGAACTCCTTGAGGATAGGGTCTCAGAACAGACTCCCTAAACAACTGCCAACCTGATTGATAAATGCCATGACAGAATCATGTGAAGAGTACAGTGAGCGTATGAAGGAGAGAAAGATCACTTTCACCAACCGTAGCTCAGTCTTCAAGGATAAGTAGGAAGAGGAAGTGAGAAAGATTGCATGCTATGAGACACACAGTGGACAATTTTGATGAAGAGAGCAGCTCAGAAAACATCCCCCTATTATTTTAGTGTCCCATATAAAGGGGAGTATTGGATTGCTAACTATAGACCTCCAGACCTGCTGTCTTGGTCTTGGCATGCAAAAGGAACAGGACTTGTAACAAGTATGCTCTACTTCAACGTATGAGATGGTCCCCAAAGAAGGAGGGGCAGAGACTGGGAAATGCCCTCTGTAAAACCCTAGTACATGTGCAAGAGGGTATTCTGGAGTGGGGGCCTTACTAAACGTGTCCTTGGTCATGGGAAAGAGCTTGTTTCTCGGATGATGCATGCCACTGAGGTGCGATTCAAAGCAGGACAGGACCACAGTCTGTAGAACCTGGAGGAGGCAGAATAGAGCTTGACTTGAATGTGGCTGGCCTCAGCAGCTGTGAGAACTTTCTGACAGAATGGGGAGTGCGGGGCCAGAACTAGGGTAAGGGAGTTGGCCTTGGGTACAAAATTTAAGGGAGCACTAAAAACTCAGCCCTCAAGATAAATAACATTTTAAGGTCACATTTGAAAAACAAAATTAATGCAAAAATTCTATGATGAGCAAAACATAAAAATTTTGAGACAGGATCTGGCATGTACTTGTACAACTCAGCCTCACTCACCTCACCGTGGTCCCAGTCCTGGGAAAGTGAACCTCTTGGAAATCTGGCAGGGAAGATGGAGTAATACATACAAAAGCAGGCAGCTCAGCCATGATGTCCAAAGTGGTAGAGGCCGAACGTCTGTGGGCCTTGGCACGAGCTGAAAAGCACCCTCCTTGCAGATCTACATAGAGCCATGTGAGGGTATCCAGACCCAATGCTCCAGGATTTTGAGTTTCTTTTTTTTTTAACATCTTTATTGGAGTGTAATTGGTTTACAATGGTGTGTTAGTTTCTGTTGTATAACAAAAAGTGAATCAGCTATACATATATATATATCCTCATATCTCTTCCATCTTGCCTCTCCCTCCCACCCTCCCTATCCCACCCCTCTAGGTGGACACAAAGCACCGAGCTGAGCTCCCTGTGCTATGTGGCTGCTTCCCACTAGTTATCTATTTTACATTTGGTAGTGTATATATGTCCATGCCACTCTCTCACTTCGTCCCAGCTTACCCTTCCCCCTCCCCGTGTCCTCAAGTCCATTCTCTATGTCTGAGTCTTTATTCCTGTCCTGCCCCTAGGTTCTTCAGAACCATTTTTTTTTTTTTTTTAGATTCCATATATATGTGTTAGCATACGGTATTTATTTTCCTCTTTCTCACTTACTTCACTCTGTATGACAGTCTCCAGGCAGGATTTCAAGTTTCAAATCCACTAGAGAAGACAGCAGGCAGGGCGTTCTGGCCCAGATGCCAGCAGAGAAGCTGACCACTTCCAGTCAAGACTCACAAGCAGAAGAACACTGCAGGAGTCCATTAGGAAGGGAAGAACATTCCCTGGGAATGCGCCAGCAGGTCGAGAATGACCTAAAAGAGCCAATGACTGCAAACAACAATGGTGCTGAATGGTCCACAGAAATGGCATAAACCCTTTTCCTACTAACATATACGGTTAGATAAAAATATAAGCTTTTCAACACTTCAGAGAGAAAAATGATCAGACAGATGTAGGTATCATCATAATCAAGCCATCACAAAGACAGTGGGGCACAGAGGGGGAAGACCAATGCATCAACTTGCATGAAGCTAAACATTACAGAAGTTATGGTACCTCCAGGTGGGCTTAAGCCTGGTGATGGCCTCACAAAACAGACATCAGCCCTAAATATCCATAACAAAAACCAGAGCAGCCCTGAAAATTCCATAAATGATCAGGTTACTTTGGTTATATTACTTGATTCCCAAAACCACAGGGAAAAAGGAAGAGGTGTAGGGGGTGAGAGGAAGTAGAAAAATGGGAAGAGAAAACATTTAATATTGTTAACTACTAATAGTTCTTGATCAGCAGCTTCCAGGACTTACTTCTTACTTGGCTGAAAGACCAGCAGCCAACAACAATAGAGTCAGTAACTATTAGCAATACCTTGACTTGGGCAGAGACATTTTACCAAGTGTGTCACTGTGAGTGATCAACCTAAGCTACCTTTTGCTAGTCACACAAGAAGGCCAAGGAGATGGTAACCCCAACCTGAGTGACAGCCTGAGCTCTGGAAGGCCTCTTTCTTGAGTGTGGGCACACTGCGATGGCCCACCAACTCACAGGTTTTATTCAACCCCGTGAAGTTGTGTAAGATCTGAAGTATAAGAAGAGGGGAAAGAGGAGGAAAGACAGTGAGGGTCCAGTCTCCACATGGAGGAAGATAAGGATGCTTAAATCTCACCCCCAAGATCAAAAGCAAGACTATGGGCAGGAAGGTGGCAATGTTTTCATATAACTATCTACTAACAAACTTGGGAAATATTCCACAGGGCGGGTTCCCTAGCCCTTCCTCCATCCCTGACATTGAATCTCACTGGGCACTCTGCATGAATCCCCATCCTGGTTGCTAAGGCTGCTCACCGTACCACCAACGAGAGTGGGCATTTGCTCAGTGAAAGAACCCGGGGCAGAAATAAGCAATGCCTCTGACCACTCCTTCATTCCAGCTAAAACTTTTTTCTGTGGGTTTCTCCCCTTCAGTGCCTTATGCATGACCAACTCCAGTCACCAGAGTCACTAAAAGCATTCATGTGACATCTAGACTTTTGTTTTCACAAGAAGTCCTCAGAGCAATCAATGGCAAAAAATAAAATAAAAGATAATACAACCATAGTTCTTTCGAGGTTTCAATTTTCTTCTGGTTTGAGCTATCACTACTAACGTACACAATTGATCAGAACAGTATTAGTAATTATCTATCAGAATGTTAACATATTTAACTTTAAAAGCAGTCAATTAATGGCAAAAGAAAAAGTAAGAAAATCAGCACAGCAAAAGTATTTGATGCACAGCAAAGGAAACCATAAACAAAATGAAAAGAAAAGCCAGAATGGGAGAAAATATTTGCAAACAAAGCAACCGACAAGGTTCTAAAATATGCAAACAGCTCATGCAGCTCAATATCAAAAAAAAAAGACAACCCAATCAAAAAATGGGTAGATGATCTAAACAGACATTTCTCCAAAGAAGACACACAGATGGCCAGAGACACATGAAAAGATGCTCAACATCACTAATTATTAGAAAAAGGCAAATCAAAACTATAATGAGGTATCATCACCTCACACCGGTCAGAATGGCCATCATCAAAAAATTTACAAATAGTAAACTCTGCAGAGGGTGCGGAGAAAGGAAACCCTCCTACACTGTTGGTGGGAATGTAAATTGGTACAGCCACTATGGAGAACAGTATGGAGGTTCCTTAAAAAACTAAAAATAGAGCTACCATATGATCCTGTAATCCCATTCCTGGGCATATACCTGGAGAAAAACATAATTCAAAAATATATTATACTTGCACCCCAATGTTCATTGCAGCACTATTTACAATAGCCAGGACATGGAAGCAACCTAAATGTCCATCAACAGATGAATGGATAAAGAAGATGTGGTACATATATACTATGGAATATTATTCAGCCATAAAAAAGAACAAAATAATGCCGTTTGCAGTGACATGGATGGACCTAGAGATTGTCATATTGAATGAAGTTAAGTCAGACAGAGAAAGACAAATATCATATGATATTGCTTATGGAGTCTAAAAAAAGGGTATAAATGAACTTATTTACAAATCAGAAACAGAGTCACAGATATAGAGAACAAACTTATGGTTACTAAGGGGGAAGGGGGAAGAGAAGGATAAATTGGGAGATTGGGATTGACATATACACACTACTATATATAAAATAGAAAACTAATAAGAACCTATTGTATAGCACAGGGAACTCTACTCAATACTCTGTAATGACCTAAATGGGAAAAGAATCTAAAAAAGAGTGGATATATGTATATGTATAACTGATTCACTTTGCTGTACAGCAGAAACTAACACATCATTATGAATCAAATATACTCCAATAAAAATCAATAAAAAAATTTTTTAACATCTTTATTGGAGTATAATTGCTTTACAATGGTGTGTTAGTTTCTGCTTTATAACAAAGTGAATCAGCTATACATATACATATATCCCCATATCTCTTCCCTCTTGTGTCTCCCTCCCTCCCACTAAAAAAAATTTTTTTTAATTTTTAAAAAGTATTTGAGATTTGATTTAGTCCTCATAGCTCTTTCCAAAACCTGAAACAACAAAAAAATCTGCAAATAATCACTTCTACATGATTATGTAACAGAAATGGAAACATTCTGAATACGAAATCAGAATGCCAAGAAATAGTTTATGAACCTGGCTTCTTTCTCGTATACTAAATATCATTGAAGAAAAAACTCATTAAAATAGAAATATAACTGAAGAAAAAAATTTAACATATCCAAGTTCTTTCTTATAAGCATATATTTACAGTACCTAAATTTAAAATATTCTTTTGGATTTATTGTGCTCAAACAATAGAAAGATGCCATGTTAAACATAATACTGGACAGAGTAAGTGCCCTGTGGGTTTAAAAATGCCTAGAAGAGGGCTTCCCTGGTGGCACAGTGGTAGAGAGTCCGCCTGCCGATGCAGGGGACACGGATTCGTGCCCCGGTCTGGGAAAATCCCATATGCCGCGGAGCGGCTGGGCCCGTGAGCCATGGTCGCTGAGCCTGCGCGTCTGGAGCCTGTGCTCCGCAACGGGAGAGGCCACAGCAGTGAGAGGCCCGTGTACCGCAAAAAAAAAAAAAAAAAAAAAAGCCTGGAAGATGAATCAAAGGATTAAAGGAAAACTGATTCAAAACAGAGGGGGAAAGTCCACTATGGTGTATGTTCTTATTATATCACTTCCCTGATATCAAATGAAATAGGCAATCAGACTTGATTCAATAGCTCGTTTTTGTTCTAATTATGGCTTATTCCTATACCCTAAAAAAGGCTTTGAAGGGCTCCCAAATATTACAAATCACAGTCAGACTGAAACCTTCTGATATGCATAAAATTCTACAATAAATTTATACTTGGTGCCTCTTAACAGTGTTCTCCAGATACATTTGTCTTCATTCTCCTCCCTCAGAATATAAAACTGAGTGCAAGGCTTAAATCTGCTATGTCTCATCCATACATTCAGTTCTCTGTACAAGAATGCCTGACGGACTTTGTCGCACATCTGGAATACAATGACACACATTCCTCCATATACAGAATGACATCACCAGCTTTTTATCATTCGGACAAATACTCTGAATCATATTTCTAATAATGGTGAAGATATGTAAACACACACACACACACACACACACACACACACATATATATATATTCATATTCATCCGCGGTTCCTCATCCAGCAACTTTCCCACCAATTTTGTCATTACCTCCTATGGTTGAACAAGATGGCCAGCTGGCTCTGGGGTAAAGCTCAAGACCATGGACAAAAGTAACGCTCAGTGGCTAAATAGGATCAAACACAGCCCATTAACACTGTACTTTCTCCAACTCATTTGGTCACACACACACCTAGAGTTGGAAAATGCCAGTTGTCTTTTGATGAACATTCCCAGGCACTGTACCAGGAGCCTCTACTGGTACCATTATCACCTTCCTGCCCCTAACACTGAAGGCAAACCTTATCAGAGACCCAAAACCATAGAAAGTCTCACTGTAGCTTCAACAACCCTTTGGATAGAGAAAAAACCTTTAGAGCAGTGTCATCAAATGTTTTCACTCATACAGACACTAAGAAAATTTTAAAATTCCATTTTTCACACATTTTAAGTTGACATTTAAATTTCTCAACCATAATTTTAATTAACTGCAAAGACTGTAATTCTGGCATATTGGAATTAGTAAAATTTTAATTAAAACATATCACTCATTTCAAGGTATCTAATGAAATTCAAATACCACATCAATTTGAAAACCACCTTCATCCATCAAAAAATACGTGAACAAACTCTTCTTTTAGAGTAAAAAAGGCTGTATTGTTCTTTTGTCTCCTGGAACTTGTATTTCCACTTTATCCCCACCCCCAACCAGAGAATTTTCTCTTGATATAACATGCTTTAACACTTGATTTTATTAATCTCCCTATTATATTTCTCGGTAACAAAAATGTGTATAAAGTGATTTAAAAAAATTTCCTGTGGGGCTTCCCTGGTGGCGCAGTGGTTGAGAGTCCGCCTGCCGATTCGGGGGACGCGTGTTTGTGCCCCGGTCCGGGAGGATCCCACATGCCGCGGAGCGGCTGGGCCCGGAGCCATGGCCGCTGAGCCTGCGCATCCGGAGCCTGTGCTCCACAAAGGGAGAGGCCACAGCAGTGAGAGGCCAGCGTACCGCAAAACAAACAAACAAACAAACAAAAATTTCCTGTGGCTATAAGGCTTAAAAGTGCTCCATTTTCTTCTGATGCAAATGACTGGTCCAAACAACATTAATAATTATAAGAATGTTAATACAGTTAACATGGAAATTACAATTTTATTGGAAATGTATTTCTAAAGAAATGGACAGGGCTTGTTTATTTTTCTCAACTAGTTCATATATCTATAGATGAATATTCTCTATTGCTAAAATAAGGTGGGGTTTAACATCAATTCCATACCTTTTTTTCCCATGTTTAAAGACGTAGCAATAAGAAACCTTTTTTATATAAGAAAGGAATGAAGGAGATTTATCATCAAAAAATCTTTTTGTCTATTATCTCATAACTAGATTAGGTCCTCCTTCAATTTTGTTGAAAGCCAAGAAGTGAAAACTAACCTGCAAAAAGATGTGTGCCCTGATCATTGTATTCATCCCCTTTATCAACAAACACAGACACTAATATTTTCATAGTCCTTTGTTGGTAGGAAGAAGGTTTTGCACCCCAGGAAAACACACCACAGTCAGATGCGGGATGGGATGGGTAACAGCTGTCCTTTGTCAGGAGAAGGTTAAGAAGTGAAATGGAAAAGGAGACGTGGCAAAATCAGTTCTGAAGCAAATAATTTTAAGACAGGGTACCTGCAGAAATTGGAAAATCATCTCCTTTAAACCATCCATGCCTTCGTATCTGTTGGAGTGTTTTCACATGGATACCCCAGCTGGAATATACCTCCTCCGGGCAAGAATGTTGCTGCCAGACATTCTACCCATTTAGAAGCTTTATACCCACAAAAGTACACTTGGTTTGATTAACATATGAATTACCTTACAATATATCAGCCTGTAGCAGACACTACAGGAGAAGTAATACATTTTTTAAAAAGACAGAAACATAACTCTTGTTCAATCTACTTGAAAAGAGAGAACATACCTAATAAATTAGGGTCCTGACAATATAGAAACTATATGCAACAAAAGATTGTTTTTATTTATTTATTTTTTTTGCGTTACACGGGCCTCTCACTGTTGTGGCCTCTCCCGTTGCGGAGCACAGGCTCCGGACGCGCAGGCTCAGCGGCCATGGCTCACGGGCCCAGCTGCTCCGCGGCATGTGGGATCCTCCCAGACCGGGGCACGAACCCGCGTCCCCTGCATCGGCAGGCGGACTCTCAACCACTGCGCCACCAGGGAGGCCCTGTTTTTAATAATCTCAAAGAAAAATCTGGAAACGATCCAAATGTCTAACAATAAGAAAACTGTGAAATAATTTGTTGCAGCAGCCATACAATGGACATATATGCAATATTTTAATTTGAAGGACATATATTGACATTAGAAAATGTTCTTCATATGGTGCTGACCAAAAAAACAAGCAGGAAACAAACTTGTAAATAAAACTTCATATTAATTTGTATGTGTGCTGGGGGGAAAGTCTATTAAGAAAATCTATTAAGCCGTGTTCAGTGGTTATCCTTAGGTGGTGTAATTATGGGTAACTTTCTTATTTGCTCTTTCCCAAGTTCCACAAAAAGCATGTATTTCTCTCATGATTGTGGAGCGGGGTGGGGAGTGGGAAGTTGAGGAATTGGGGAAATAGATTCACTGTCTCAGGGCTGCTGCTGATGCCTATAGAGTTTGTGAGATGGTGTCCAACCAAGGGGCCAGTGAGAGCTTAAATCCAACCCACATGGTGCAGGGCTGCTCTCCCACTAAGGGGGCGCCATTTCCGAACTCACAGTGGAAGATTCTGTCCACTGTCCACATCCTCACTTAGATTTTGGTCATTTCTCTCCTTGACCAATTTTATCCTTTCATCCCTGACTTCCACAGCTGGTTCCTTTGGATTACTGACTTCACTCACTCCAAGACAGGTAGAAATCAGTGCAATCAGCTTCCCATCATGCTAACCTCATGAAATATCCCAGTTCACTGATGCAAAAAAAGTCACCAGTCAGCAAGTAAAATGCTATAAACCAGTGAGGTTTTCTGGCCCTTCAGGAAAGCATAGCGGGCAATTTTTACTTCCACTATATTACACAACTCCAGTCTCCTTACCTCAGCAAGTGTGGAGGGATCTTGACAATGGTATCCACACTATCCAGGGTTTCTGCAAAGGGAAAATTACAAAGTTAAAAATAAATATGTAAAGACTGAGAATTTAAATGTATACAAATTTCACTGTTAGTTTCTTTTTTCCCTCTGGAAATTCCTATAATTATAAATAGCCAGTTCTCAAATATCTGCATGCAAATCATCCATACTTAAAAATCCTTTTCCTTTGCTCGCCCACAAGACTTCCTCTCAGAGCTTAAAGATTAGGACGCATTTCGCTTAGAGACAGAATAAATAGTTAAATTCCTAACCTGAAACAGAGTGCCAATTTAATCTAGTTACAACTGGCTAAAAATGTTGTATTCTTGCAATAACAATAGAGAAAGAAAAGCTATTTCCTTGAAAATACCATTTTAATACCCTTAAATAATAACTTATACTTGTGAGAGACTTTCAAGTTCACAAAGCACTTTATGCAACAGCTCATCTCACACACATTTATGACATGGCAGATGAAACTTTTTAAAAATCATACTATAGTTAGGGATACTGACTGGGAGGCTCACCCCCAAGTCTCATAACTCTGACGTGGGTGTTCAGTACTTTACCATCGTTGTGGTAAAATTCACCCTCTTGCTGCCTCCAGTTGTTGAGATAATGAAACATTCACTGTTCTCTTCAAAAATAATAACTGTTCTATTTCAATAGCTCCAACAATCCTGCACCCAATTCCAATATGTGCGTGTGTGTCTGTGTGTGTGTGCGCGTGCGCATCAGGGTTGGGGGGGGATGGTTTTCCCACACCAACAAGCAATTCCCTGACAGCAGCTGGGTGTCCTCCAATTTAACTCAACTCTGACACGAACTGGAGACAGCATCGGATCCCACAGATTTGGGCTCAATCCTACAAGCCTATAACACCCCCCGCACCCCATCTTCAGATGCCAATCTCAAGTCCGGTTGTCACCTGGGCTTCTGACACACTGGCTAGAAATTAAAGTTTCCAACAACCCCCTCCTTGGGTTTAATTAATTTGCTAGAATGGCTCACAGACCTCAGAGGAACTTTCACCTAGTAGATTACTGGTATGTTACAGAAGGATATAACTCAGGAGCAGCCAGATGCTAGAGATGCATGAGGCAAGGTGTGGAGAAAGGGCAGAGAGAGTCCTTGCTCTCTGGGTGTACCACTCTCGCCAAATGTCCCTGTGTTCATCGGCCCGGGAAGTGCTCCAAACCCCATCCTTTGGGGGTTTTACAGAGGCTTCATTACATAGGCATGATTGATTGGCCACTGGTGTTTGAACTCAATCTTCAGCTCCTCTCCCCTCTGTGGAGGTCAGGGGGTGGGACTGAAAAGGATGGTTTCCTGGCAGCCAGCCCCCATCCGTATGTGTGGTCCAACAATCACTTCATTAACCTAACAAATGACTCTATAGCTCCCTTCACTTGGGAAATTCCAAGGGTTTTAGGAGCTCTGAGCCAGAAACAGGGACCAAGACCAAATATATATATTTCTTATTATAAATCACAACATCACACACTCCAACCCGTCTCCAGTTTTTCTGTTTAAACTCTTGCCTTCTCTCTTCACTGTTTAGAGTCAACAAGCCCTGTCGACCTGAACTGTTTTTATTGGGGAAGGAGAAACATCTCTCCCCACCCTGCCAACAGATCAGAGGGAACAGTGGACACCAAATGTACCCCTGAGACTCAGGGCTAAGAACAGGCCAAAACATGATGATAGTGTCTGGGCCCGCTGTGGTCCATGGGGCAAAACAGTGGGTGTAAGCCAGACAGTTAGCAAAATAGAAAGATGGATCAGCACGGTCGGTGATGCTGTGGTCACAAGGCCCAGGGAGGAATTAGAAGGACTGAAGTCAGTTCTTAAGATGAGACAGGATAATGAGAAAACAAAACCCTGAGATGCAGATGCAGGGAGTGAGTCTGCATCTCATGGGTGAGTCCAGGCCAGCAGTCAACAGGGCAGAGCCAGTGCCCAGGACAACTTGACGCTGTTTCCCAAGAAGAGGGTCTGACGCTGAACAACCAAATCGCTGTGGTTTTCCTCATCACACAGAAGGGTTTATATTCAACTCAGGATGTGCAACAGTGCCCAACTCTGCAAGTGCTAACAGAGAGCTAGAGGAAAGGGAAAAGAGAAAAGCAGTCACAGAGCAGCCATAATGAGCCCATCCTGTTCCAGAAGGGACGCCAGGTAGGAAGCTGCATCGGGGGTGGCATGTCAGAGCACAGGTGAAGCCCAGGGATGTAAATGTGGGCATCGCATTCTCAGAAACTGAAGCTGTGGCTCTGAAAGTGTTCAACTCCAGTCGGGCAGCGAGTGAGAGACGAGAGCTCGTGGCTCATTCTTTTTTTTTTTTTTTTTTTTTTTTTTTTTTGCGGTACGCGGGCCTCTCACTGTTGTGGTCTCTCCCGTTGCGGAGCACAGGCTCCGGACGCGCAGGCTCAGCGGCCATGGCTCACGGGCCTAGCCGCTCCGCGGCATGTGGGATCTTCCCAGACCGGGGCACGAACCCGTGTCCCCTGCATCGGCAGGCGGACTCTCAACCACTGCGCCACCAGGGAAGCCCTCGTGGCTCATTCTTGGGACACGCAAACTTTTAGGCTGGGGAGGGGCCGGAGCTGCAAAGGGGACAGAGCAGCTCAAGAGGTCAGATCAAAACAGACGGGGTGCGGGCATGAGGCCAAGGTCAAGTGGGGGCCCAGTGTGGCTGAGATGCCTGGTAAGAGGGATGTGAGAATGGTCTGCTAGACAGAGGTCTGGGTACCTTATTCTTCAGTCGGTGGAAGAACAGAGGAGAAAGTCAGATCGCAGTGAGTTGAAAAGTAAGCAGGAAGTGAGGATGTGGACACAATCACTACATTCACTTTTTTTTATTATTAATTTTTATTGGAGTACAGTTGCTTTACAATGTTGTGTTAGTTTCTACTGTACAGCAAAATGGATCAGCTATACATGTACATATGTCCCCTCTTTTTTGGATTTCCTTCCCATTTAGGTCACCACAGTGCATTAAGTAGATTTCCCTGTGCCATACAGTATGTTTAGTTACATTCACTTTTTAAGAAGGTTAGCTGTGAAGGTAACAGATGCTGTGGCTGGAAGGAAAAGCGGGTGGAGAGAGAGACGGAAGGATGGTGGTTAGATAGACCATCCTTCTTCTCTTACTTGGTATTCAGGCTACTAATTTTCTTTCTCTTCTCCATTTTCCAAATCCATTCTACAGGAGCTCCCTGATATAGGCAAACACCTAAAGTTTCTAAAAGGGACATGGTCCAGTTCTAATGTTCTGCCTTTCTATTTCATCCTGCCATTCCCAGCTCCCAAACCTCCAGGATTGCCAGTGCTTGAGGGAGAATGCTATTCTTTCAGGCTCTCCACACGCTGACTCAGTCCCTTGTTCTTTTCTATTCCTTAGTCAGACCATTTCCTCACTGACAAAAGTATCTAACCTAGATAGCTTAAAATAGAGAAAAAGTACATACATGTTCCTTGCCCGTTATTATGCAGCCATTAAGAAAACTGATTTTCAGAGACATATTAATAATAAAGTAGAAGAAAAGCTGAAGTTAAAAAACAAGTAACAATCTGCCATATATGTATAACCCTTTGCAGAAGGGAAATACTCCAAAATGTGATTAGTGTTTTCTCTGGGTGGTGACATTATGGGTGATTTTAATTTTTTCTTTATAGTGTTCGAATATTTTTCAATATTCTAAAATGAGCATATATAACTAGAAAACAAGACAAATATCACTTAAAACCCAAATAAGACATTAACACGTTGATTTATTTATGTACTGAACACATGCCTCTCATATTGTAGGTGCAGAAGCCACAGACAAGCATAAGCAACAGTCCCTATGCTCAAGAAGCTCACGTCTACACTGTAGACATTTGTTGCTTTGGTTGACTGGCATCCACTCCACTGCCTCTGAAGCAGCAAACCCTAATTTGTTTTGAGGAAGCCATCCTTCCCTGACTCTGGGAGTTCACTGGGCCTTGTAGCCAGCTAGCCCAGAGGACTGGTTCAGGGATACATACTCAACCCATCAGGACAAAGAGAGAACTGTGACACAAAGGACTGGGTGGGAGTGACTGGAAGAGCCCCACTCTCTTGAGATGATCCCATGATAGGCCAAGTGGGAAATGACCCCTTTCTCCTGTAAAGGCCTAAAGGTGGAGATACTCTCTCTCCCTCTTCTATGACAGTTTTAATGGGAGATGACTCCTCTCTCCTGTGATGGTCTAAATGTCTTTCTCCTATAATAGTCCAAGCGGGAGATGAGCTCTTTCTTCTGAGATGGAATAAGGGTGAAGATGACCCCTCTCTCCAATGGTACGTTTGATAAGAGATGACTCTTTCCTGGGATGGTCTACATGTCATGGTGACCCCTCTTCCCTATAATGGCCCAAGTGTAAGATGACCCGTCTCTCCCATGATAGTCTAAGTCAGAGACGATCCCTCTCTCCTGAGATGGTCTAAGTGTGCTGATTCATGAACCCAAAGCTGTGGAGTGTTCATCATCCCAAAAGAGCACAGCGAGGTCCTTGAAACAGTATCTAATTCCTGAACCAAACTCAACCTATAGCTCGCCTTCCAAGGGGTATTTAGTTCATAGAGTGAATACATTCTATTTTGCTTAAGTCTGCTTGAATCCGTTTTTTTGGTCTCCTGAATCCAGTATATTTCTCAATCATCCTGCCCCTCAAAGAGTAGCTTTGTGCATAACCAACTATAATCCCCAGCAGCAGGTGCTATACGAGGGTCCTGAGAGCAGGGCTCAGAGCCCAGAGGAGCAACTGATTCGACTGCAGAGCTCAGGGGAGGCTTTGTATGTGAGCTGGGCCTTGGGATTCTGGAAAGGGAAGCTGTGGCAGAAGGGCGAGCACAAGCCCAGGCAGAGAAGTGGGCAGCACACGGCATGTACAAGAAAGTACATGGCTTACTGGGGACCGACGAACCCTTGCTGTGGGGGCGATGGGAAAGAAGGCTGGGGCTAGATTCCAAAGAGCATTCTAAGGAATTCACACTTTACTCTAAAAAAAAAAAAAAAGTATGGGGGTTGAGGAGTGAAAAGCATTTTATAGCAAAAAAAAAAAAAAAAAAAGATGGAACAGTGGAAAATGGACTGGAGTGGGAAAGAGAACAGGAAACCATACCTTCATGTCTTTGTTTCTGCCTCTTTCTCCCTCCAACATACCCTTCTAACAAACTAATTATAGGGAGAGAGCATTTTATTCATCTTTCTATCCCCACTGCTCAGTACAGAGGAGGTCTTCATAAATCTTTGCTACATAAGTGAAGAAGAGAAGACACCCACAGCTTACCCATTCTCCAAGTCCAATTTACTTCAAAAGCCCCACCAGCTCACACCAATCCCCCCAGCACACCCCTGACCCCACATTCATCCCCTCTTCTTTGATCTCTTTTCCTGGTTCACTCATTCCAACCTGCACAAGGAATTCCCCGCGCTGTTATTTAACTGTTTTATGAGCTCCCATCCCTTCTTGCTCATGAAGAACAGCCACTGGGAAAAGAATCACATCTACTCTTCCAGGCAGGCTGGACTCCAGGCTCTGCTCAGATCATCCACCTGCCTCAGCTCTGGGCTTCCCGGTCACTTCAAGGACCTAAACTAGGCAACACTGCACTTTAACTGAACAAGATGTTGAGTATCAACATTAAAATTAAAAATACTAGATTCCTCTCCTCCTCCCTGTTAATTAAATCTGCTTAACTTACGGCAAAAATAATAATAAGTACAAGGAATAGCATGTTTAGAGTGCAGTCGGCCCTGCTTTATTATGTTACCCGGCCATCTGTGACCCTTCATTAGAGGCATTTGAGAATCTACCCTGATCACTCTGCTGAATGACAATGGCAATGCAAAAATAGTACTGTGGCTTTAAGAGCCTTGCTTCTCACTTATGTACCTGGTCCATCTTTTTTTTCCTCTAACAGTAAACAAATGGTCAAGTTCTGATTCTGCCTATGAGATGAACTTCCTAGACAACATTCTAGGAAATTTTGTGATGATAGGCAGACATAAAAAAAAAATGATGTGGCTGTGATTGTTTGTACACACACGCTCACACATATGTGAATTCAGACCTTCTAAATATTAACCGAGTCACCACCGAAAGCACCATCAGCATTCTCCATTTAGTGAAAAACCTGCTAATAGCCCTTCTCTATCTCTTTTCAGGCTGTACCACAGTACAGTGTCATGACAAGCACTGATGGCTCTTTGGCTGAGAGAGAAAGGGATTCAATTGTATGTTTTAATTAAGTGGCAACTGAGGAATCACACGCAGGCTTGGGCAAGGCCAGAGGCCAAGAGAGCTGCCCTGGTTTCTCCTTCGCCTTTCCTTGTTTTTCTCCTAAAGCATCTCTGTCACCTAAGCATGCTCCTGATCCCTCTGCATTCCCACCCAGACAATTTTGATTTCCCACGGTCTTGCCTAATTGGAATGTCATTCAGTTTTCTCCGAGGTTGAGTTCTACAACCTGAGTCTGATGGGAAACACACATTTGCTACCTGGAACTTCTTTCAATGCTTGCACAGCTCACAAATCTAAAATCCCACCTGTCTGAAAGGCAGACGACAACAGAATTGCAGAGGCAACACCATCCCACCCGTACGTTATTCTTCATGTAGAATAACCATGAAGGCTGATACTTAACAAGCTGGCCTCTATCAGGAAAATCAAATTAAATAAGCTATTCCTTCCCGGTTACACTCGCCAAGGTTTTGAGATCGGGGTTGATGGTTCAACTTCCCTCTTGCCCACAGGCGCTTCGGAATCAGGCCCCTGGATTCCCACCGTCTTGCGGTCCTGACTCGGAGATGGGTGACCACCGTCCGCCGTGCTGGGGATCTGAAGAAAGGGACCGCCCGCAGGGGAGGACGGCGTTTCCCCGTTAAGGTTTGGAAGAAGATAAAGAGACCAGAGGGGAGGCAGATGGATGTCAACGCCCGAACCCAAATTCGCATATCACACATCAGTTTACCGAGGCAACTCTAGCAATTGCGCGAAATGCTTCGGTCACAGATGCTCAGCGAAAGCCCCCCACGCAGAGGGTCCATTGCAGCCAGCCCGCGCGACCCTCCGGCGGTGGCGAGCAGGACCCACCGGCAGGTGCCCTACGCCCCGCGCCCCGCTCGGCGCGCTTACCCAGGGCCCAGGTGCAGCTCTCTTTGATGGCTTTGTACTTGCTCCCGGACGCTTCCTTCTGCAGCTTCCTTAGGATCTCTTCCATCTTGACCTTCGCCGGGGGCCAGCCGCAGACAGCAAGGGGAGCGCACGCGAGGCCCGGAGGGGACGCCGCCGCCACCGCAACCCGGCCCCGGGCGCCTAGGCGGCCGCTGCGCTCGCCCCGCTCCGACCCCGCGCGGCGGCTGATGAATCACGCCCGCTCCATGCCGCCGCCACGTCAGGCCCGGAGCCCCGCCCGCCGCCCCGCCCGCCCGGTCAGGTGCGCCCAGCGCGCGGCGACGGCCACGGCCACGGCCACGGCGGGCTGGGGATCGGAGGCCGCGACTCGGCCCCGGCCCCCGAGGCGGTCCCGGGGGGCACGGAGGCTCGCGGAAAGGTGGAGGTGGACGTCCTGGGCTGGCTCGCAGGCTGGGCGTTGGCCGGGCTCGGCCCGAGGGAGCGTCGGGCAGCGGCCGGCAGCAGGCGGGGAGGGGCCTCGTCGCTGCTCCCGCCACACCCCCATCCGGGGCGGGCGGAGTTGGGGCGGCCCGGCCCCGGCTCGCGGAGATCCCGGCGCCGGGTGGCGTGGCGCCCTCTGCGTCCCGCGGTCCAGGTGCTGCTCCCTCGTTAGTGATGAGCAGCTCTTCTGGGCCACCCTCTGTGCCAGGCTCGGTGCCAGGCTCGGCGCCACCTGTGAATAGACTGTGATTCTGCCCAACCATGTATTCCACACCATCTCGCGTGTGTGTATGTGTGTGTGATGAACATCCTCATTATACACAGGTTAAGGTACTTCCCAAAGCAACAAGATTTGGACTCGAAACACTCTTGCATCCAAAACCCCTTTTAAAAATCTCTCTTTCTTCCCTTTCCCTTCCTCTGTTGACCTGAATTGTTTTCCTCTGAAGAAAAATAAAGGCGGGGGCGGGCGGGGGAGTGGCGCACAAGGCTACGTGACTTGGGTAGGGGTGGGAGAGGTGGACAGAGAAAGCTTCCGCAATGAAGAACCTCCAGGCTGAACTTGGAGGCGGACGTGGGGGGCCGGATGGGGAAGGCAGTGTGAGGCAGGGCCTCTACTCTTGGGAGAGCACCTGTGTTTCAGGAACTTCAAGTCGAGTTCAGAGATGGGAGCCCTAGGATGGTTGCTGCAGGAAGAAAGGAGAGGAAAGCAGGAGTCTTATTTGCAGTCTCATTTTTTTTCCCTGTTGTGAAAGCTGTGGTTAGGAACTAAGAAAGGATTTTAAGCATTTTTGTTTTTCTTTAAAAATGTAACTGTAGTGGTAGTGAGGAAGTTAAATTTCAGAGGAGTAGACTGGCAGCTGTGAAAAGAGTAAGAAGATTCTGCAGTAATCTAGAAATAAGTTAAGCCAATGATAGATGGAAAGGAACAGAGGAAAATATAGCAAGAGATATTTAAGGTGTCGAAGCAGTAGGATTTACCGACTGATTGAGGTAGTAACACATGGGATAACTTCCAGGTTTCTTGTTTAGGAAAATAGGAGGATGGTGGCCCCATCCTCCAAGTTAAAGAAGAGAGGAAGAGAAGGGTTTGGAATCCAGGGGGTATATGAGTTCAGTTTTGAACACGTTTAGGTTGAAGTGGTAATGAGATACCATAAGGTGTTTTGTTTATGGGCAGGAACTCAGGACAGGGCTCCGAGGATCTGAAACCATCAAATATTGAGAATTGTTAATGCCTAGGATTGGGCAAAGTTTGCTGGGAGGCAGTGGATCAAATGGGAAGAGCAGGATGCCAGAGAGGAAACTGGGGGCCTCTTACCCTCAAATGATGGGCAGAGGAGCAAGTGCGCACAGAGGAGGCTGAGAAGGAGCAGTTAAGAAACCCGCAGCGCAGGAAGGAGGGCAGCCAGGAAAGGCAGTGTCACAGGAGGGTGTCCAACAGATGGGGGGTGTTCAGACTGCTGCTTAAGCCCTCTCGGTAGTGAGGAGGCAAAACTTGCAAAGTCCAGCCCCCTAGGGACCCTTCTACTCACATCCACACACCTTATGAAACCATCATTTGAAGAAGGGTTTCCAGTGCTAAAAAAAAAAGTTCAAAAACACTGTAGTCGATAATATAATTATGTTAGACTACATTGTTAACTATTTGGAAATATACACACAGAGAGAGAGAGAGATCACAAATATATACCATATAGAAAAATAAATTACAAATGTGTTAATGTGTTAAAGAGTTAAATTTAAGAATTGAACCATAGAAGGTTTAGAAGAAAACGTAAGTAAATATACTTACCTTAATGCATTAAGATTATTTCTACTAAACCAGCTAAGGAAGAAACTGAAAGGCAAACAGATTTGACTATTTCAATATGTAGAAGCTTTATGTCAAAAGTTCCATACAAAAAATAAAAAGCAAATGACATTCTGACGAGCAGATGGAAACGAGAGTAACTCACCGGCTTCCCCGGTGGCGCAGTGGTTGAGAGTCCACCTGCCAATGCAGGGGACACGGGTTCGTGCCCCAGTCCGGGAAGATCCCACATGCCGCGGAGTGGCTGGGCCCGTGAGCCATGGCTGCTGAGCCTGCGCGTCCAGAGCCTGTGTTCCGCAACAGGAGAGGCCACAACAGTGAGAGGCCCGCGTACCACAAAAAAACAAAAAACAAAACAAAACAAAAATCTACAAACAATAAATGCTGGAGAGGGTGTGGAGAAAAGGGAACCCTCTTGCACTTTTGGTGGGAATGTAAATTGATACAGCCACCATGGAGAACAGTGTGGAGGCTCCTTAAAAAACTAAAAATAGAACTATCATACAACCCAGCAATCCCACTACTGGGCATATACCCTGAGAAAAGTATAATTCAAAAAGTGTCATGTACCACAATGTTCATTGCAGCTCTATTTACAATAGCCAGGACATGGAAGCAACTTAAGTGTCCATCGACAGATGAATGGATAAAGATGTGGCACATATATACAATGGAATGTTACTCAGCCATAAAGAGAAACAAAGTTGAGTTATTTGTAGAAAGAGAAAAATAAATACCGTATGCTAACACATATATATGGAATCTAAAAAAAAAAAAAGGTTCTGAAGAACCTAGGGGCAGGACAAGAATAAAGACACAGACGTAGAGAATGAACTTGAGGACACGGGGAGGGGGAAGGGTGAACTGGGATGAAGTGAGAGAGTGGCACTGACATATATACATTACCAAACATAAAATAGATAGCTAGTGGGAAGCAGCCACATAGCACAGGGAGATCAGCTCGGTGCTTTGTGACCACCTAGAGGGATGGGATAGGGAGGGTGAGAGGCAGATGCAACAGGGAGGAGATATGGGGACATATGTATACATGTAGCTGATTCACTTTGTTATAAAGCAGAAACTAACACACCATTGTAAAGCAATTATACTCCAATAAAGATGTTAAAAAAAAGTAAACGATTTTTTAATACATTTTAAGTAATTTGTATAATATATAGTGTACCCTTGTATAAGGATAAAAATTGAATACCCAAAATAGATAATATTAATAATTATTAACATTGAAAAATGATTCCTTTATTTGCAAAACAGTTTTCTGTTTTAGTAATAATTAGTATGTACTATAATGTGATACATTTGGACTTTTGCTTCTGGCTATGATAACAGCAGCTTGTATTGGAACAAACTTACTGTTGAAAGCAATTGCAAAACTGTATTTAAAATATTAAAAGCATTGTTTGAAGGCATCAAAAGCAACCAAGACTGCCAGGACTTGAAGGGCCAAGATCCTAGAGTGAAGGGGAATGCACAAAAGTGAGCCAGATGTTTACAGTTACTTTTTCCCCTTGGAGCACTTGCTAGTTCACATCATAGCACATAGAGGCCAAGCTGAAAATGGTAATCTAGAGATGCGAGAGTTCTCAAGGTATGGGATGACGAAAATTTTAGTTCTGAGTTATTAAGGCAATTAGAACTTGAGGAACCAAGATGGGAGGGAAAGGGGAACCACACAAACTTAAGCTACATAAAATTATATATAACATTAGAAACAATAAAATAACCCCCAAAAGCTTGACATCTACTCATTAATAAAATTTTAATGAACAGCCTTTCTCATAGTTGTGATAAATCTGTGTGTGTAGATGTGTATATGTATGTGCAGATATTGGTATACTTTTATGCAAATGAGGTAACATTATACATGTACTTATACATTCTGCCTCTTTTCACTCAATGTTTTGTCACAGACAAGTCTTCCTTTTTAATGGCTGCTTATTATTCCTGTTGTATGACTCAGTCTATATTGTTGGTTCCAGATTTTACTATTATAAAGAAGACTTCAATGAACATTTAGTTATTATATTACTTCCCTACCTCCCTACATACCTTCCTAGAGTAAACTCCTAGAAGTAGAAGTGCTGAGTCAAAAAGCATACACAGGGCTTCCCTGGTGGCGCAGTGGTTGGGAGTCCACCTGCCGATGCAGGGGATGCGGGTTTGTGCCCCGGTCCAGGAAGATCCCACATGCCGTGGAGTGGCTGGGCCCATGAGCCATGGCCGCTGAGCCTGTGTGTCCAGAGCCTGTGCTCCACAAAGGGAGAGGCCACAACAGTGAGAGGCCCATGTACTGCAAAAAAAAAAAAAAAAAAAAAAAAAAGCACACACAGTAAAAGGGTTTGACAACTTATTGCCAGAATATGGTCAAGGTACACAGATATCTGCTTCCACAAACAGTGCAGGAAAGAACCAGTATTGCTATTCTTCAGCATCACAATGTATTAAAAATTCCTCAGAAGGTTAGAGAAAGAGCCCTACAACATATTATGGAAGCATTTATTATTCCTCAACAATGTGTCCATTTGAGATTCTGATTCCGAAGCAAGCGCCAAAAAGAAGGACGGGACATAGACCCGAGATAAGAATGCTCCAGTCACCACTTCTATTCAACTGTATACTGACTAAAGATCTCAGGCAGCATAATGAAACAAGAAAAAAAGTACAAGAATTAGAAAAGGAATAAATGAAATAGTCATTATTTGTAGGTGATATAATTATTTACAAGGAAAATCTAAAAGAATCTACAGATAAATTTTCAGAAATAATAAGGGTTTAGCAAGATTTCTAGATGTAGTATTAATATAAAAAGACAATTGCATTTCTATTCATGAGCAAAACCAAAAAAAAATTTAGTAGCATAAATAATATAAAGCATCTAGGAATAAATATAAGAAAACGTGTGCAAGTCCTTTGTTCAGAATACTCCAAGTCTTTACTGAAGAATTTTAAGGAGGTCCAAGAAAATGGAGAGATATACCTCATTTGTATAAAGAAGATGAAATATTGGGTAATAAGCAATTCCAGTGAAATTCCCAACAGGTGTTTTCATGGAGCAGAAATGGATGACTTTAAAATTCATTTTGCCCCTTTGTCATAAATTAATTGAGCATATGTGTGTTGGTTTATTTCTGGGCTTTTTATTGTGTTCCATTGACCTATATGTCTGTTTTTATGCCAATACCATACTGTTTTAATTACTATAGCTTTGAATATAGTTAAAGTAATATAGCCAAGAATGTACAATGGGGTAAGTATGGTCTTTTCAATAAATAGGTTGGGAAAACTGAACAATGATATGCAAAAGAATGAAACTTGACCACTATCTTACACCATGCACAAAAATTAACTAAAAATGAATTAGAGATTTGACATCAGACATGAAGCCATAAAACTCCTAGAAGAAAACATAGGCAGTAAGTTCCTTAATGTATGTCTTGGCCATGATTTTTTGAATCTGACACCAAAAGCAAAAATAAACAAGTAGGACTACATCAAACTAAAAAGCTTCTACCCAGCAAAGGCAACTATCAACAAAGTGAAAAGGCAACCTACTGAATGGGAGAAAATATTTGCAAATTATACATCTGTTAAGGGGTTAACAATAAAAATACACAAAAGCTCATACAACTCAATTGCAAAAAAATTCAATTAAAAAGTTGGCAGAAGATCTGAATAAATGTTTTTCCAAAGAAAACACCCAGATGACTAACAGGTACATGAAAAGATGCAGAACATCATGGATCATCAGAAAAATGCAGATCAAAACCACAATGAGGGGCCTCCCTGGTGGCGCAGTGGTTGAGAGTCCGCCTGCCGATGCAGGGGATACGGGTTCGTGCCCCGGTCTGGGAGGATCCCATGTGCCGCGGAGCGGCTGGGCCCGTGAGCCATGGCCTCTGGGCCTGCGCGTCCGGAGCCTGTGCTCCGCAACGGGAGAGGCCACAACAGTGAGAGGCCCGCATACCGCAAAAAGAAAAAAAAAAAAAAAAAAAAAAAAAAAAAAAAAAAAAAAACCACAATGAGATATCACTTTACACATTTTAGAATGGCTATTATCAAAAAGACAAAAAATAATAAGTGTTGACAAGAATGTGGAGAAAAGGGAACGCTTATGCACGGTTGGTGGGAATGTAAACTGGTGCAGCCACTGTGGAAAACATTTTGGACATTCCCCCCAAATTAAAAAGTAAAACTACCATGTAATGCAGCAATTCCACTTCTTGGTAGTTGTCTGAAGAAAATAAAAACATTAACTCAAAAAGATATATGAACTGCCATGTTCACTGCAGCATTATTTACAATAGGCAAGATATGGAAATAAACTAAGTGTCCACTAGTGGGTGAATGGATAAAGAAGATGTGGTATATATACACAATGGGATATTATTCAGCCATAAAAAAGAATGAAACTTGCCATCTGTGACAACATGGATGGACCTCAAGGACATTACACTAAGTAAAATAAGTCAGACAGAGAAAGACAAATACCATATGATCTCACTCATTTATATGTGCAATCTAAAAAAAAACCCAAAACAAAAACCACCAAGCTCACAGATATAGAGAACAGATTGGTGGTTGCCAGAGGTGAGGGGTGGGGGTGTGGTGGGAGAAATGTGTGAAAATTTTTAAAAAATAAAAATAAGTTTAAAAAAGAAAGTAAAGGGACTTTGTAAGATCTTATGATCAAATTAAAGGAAAAGGTTTTAAGTTTGATTAGCTATGCATATTGCTATAAAAACCAATATCAAAAAGAAATCAGTCTTGAGATTAGGAACCAAAATGGCAGAGTAGAAGGAGCTGCTCTCACTCCCTCTTGTGAGAACACCAGAATCACAACTAGCTGCTGGACAATCATTGACAGGAAGACACTGGAACTCACCAAAAAAAGACACCCCACATCCAAAGACAAAGGAGAAGCCATAGTGAGACAGTAGGAGGGGCGCAATCACAGTAAAATCAAATCCCATGACTGCTCGGTGGGTGACTCACAGACTGGAGAACACTTATACCACAGAAGTCCACCGACTGGAGTGAGGTTCTGAGCCCCAAGTCAGGTTCCCAACCTGGGGGCCCAGCAACGGGAGGAGGAATTCTTAGAGCATCAGACTTGAAGGCTAGTGGGATTTGACTGCAGGACTTTGACAGGACTGGGGGAAACAGAGACTCCACCCTTGGAAGGCACACACAAAGTAGTGTGTGCATCGGGACCCAGGGGAAGGAGTAGTGACCCAGGGGAGACTGAACCAGACCTACCTGCTAGTATTGGAGAGTCTCCTGCAGAGGCAGGGGGTGGCTGTGGCTCACTGTGGGGACAAGGACACTGGCAGCAGAAGTTCTGGGTAGTATTCCTTGGCATGAGACCTCCCAGAGCCCGCCATTAGCCCCACCAAAGAGCCTGGGTAGGCTTCAGTGTTGGGTTGCCTCAGGCCAAACAACCAACAGGGAGGGAACCCAGCCCCACCCATCAGCAGTCAAGTGGGTTTAAGTTTTACTGAGCTCTGCCCACCAGAGCAACAGTCAGCTCTACCCACCACCAGTCCCTCCCATCAGGAAACTTGCACAAGCCTCTTGGATAGCCTCATTCACCAGAGAGCAGACAGCAGAAGCAAGAAGAACTACAATCCTGCAGCCTGTGGAACAAAAACCACATTCATAGAAAGGTAGACAAGATGAAAAGGCAGAGGGCTATGTACGAAATGAAGGAACAAGATAAAACCCAAGAAAAACAACTAAATGAAGTAGAGATAGGCAACCTTCCAGAAAGAGAATTCAGAATAAGGATAGTGAAGATGATCCAGGACATCAGGAAAAGAATGGAGGCAAAGATTGAGAAGATGCAAGAAATGTTTAACAAAGACCTAGAAGAATTAAAGAACAAACAAACAGAGAGGAACCATACAAAAACTGAAATGAAAAATACACTAGAAGGAATCAACAGCAGAATAACTGAGGCAGAAGAACGGATAAGTGACCTGTAAGACAGAATGGTGGAATTCACTGCTGCGGAACAGAATAAAGAAAACAGAATGAAAAGAAATGTAGACAGCCTAAGAGACCTCTGGGACAACATTAAATGCAACAACATTCGCATTATAGGGGTCCCAGAAGGAGAAGAGAGAGAGAAAGGACCCGAGAAAATATTTGAAGAGATTATAGTCGAAAACTTCCCTAACATGTGAAAGGAAATAGCCACCCAAGTCCAAGAAGCGCAGCGAATCCCATACAGGATAAACCCAAGGAGAAACATGTCGAGACACACAGTAATGAAACTGGCAAAAATTAAAGACAAAGAAAAATTATTCAAAGCAGCAAGATAAAAACAACAAATAACATAAAAGGGAACTCCCATAAGGGTAACAACTGATTTCTCAGCAGAAACTCTACAAGCCAGAAGGGAGTGGCATGATATAATTAAAGTGATGAAAGGGAAGAAACTAGAACCAAGATTACTCTACCTGGCAAAGATCTCCTTCAGACTTGATGGAGAAATCAAAAGCTTTACAGACAAGCAAAAGCTAAGAGGATTCAGGACCACCAAACCAGCTCTGCAACAAATGCTAAAGGAATTTCTCTAAGTGGGAAACACAAGAGAAGAAAAGGACCTACAAAAACAAACCCAAAACAATTAAGAAAATGGTCATTGGAACATACATATCGATAATTACCTTAAAAGTGAAGGGATTAAATGCTCCAATGAAAAGACACAGGCTTGGTGAATGGATACAAAAACAAGACCCATATATATATTGTCTACAAGAGACCCACTTCAGACCTTGGGACATATACAGACTGAAAGTGAGGGGATGGAAAAAGATATTCCATGCAAATAGAAATCAAAAGAAAGCTGGAGTAGCTATACTCATATCAGATAAAATAGACTTTAAAATAAAGAATATTACAAGAGACAAGGAAGGATACTACATAATGATCAAGGGATCAATCCAAGAAGAAGATAAAACAATTATAAATATATATGCACCTAACATATGAACACCTCAATATATAAGGCAACTGCTAACAGCTATAAAAGAGGAAATTGACAGTAACACAATAGTAGTGGGGGACTTTAACATCTCACTTATACCAAGGGACAGATCTTCCAAAATGAAAATAAATAAGGAAACAGATGCTTTAAATGACACAATACACCAGATAGATTTAATTGATATTTATAGGACATTCCATCAAAAACCAGCAGATTACACTTTCTTCTCAAGTGCGCACGGAACATTCTCCAGGATAGATCACATGTTGGGTCAGAAATCAAGCCTCAGCAAATTTAATAAAATTGAAGAGATATCAAGCATCTCTTCTGACCACAACGCTATGAGACTAGAAATGAATTACAGGGGAAAAAAACATAAAAAAACACAAACACATGGAGGTTAAACAATATGTTACTAAATAACCAAGAGATCACTGAAGACATCAAAGAGGAAATCAAAAAATAACTAGAGACAAATGACAATGAAAACACAACAATCCAAAACCTATGGGATGCAGCAAAAGCAGTTCTAAGAGGGAAGTTAATAGCTATACAAGCCTACCTCAAGAAATAAGAAAAATCTCAAGTAAACAGTTAAACCCTACACCTAAAAGAACTAGAGAAAGAAGAACAAACAAAACCCAAAGTTGCAGAATGAAAGAAATCATAAAGTTCAGAGCAGAAATAAAGGAAATAGAAACAATGAAAACAACAGCAAACATCAATAAAACTAAAACTGGTTCTTTGAGAAGATAAACAAAATTGATAAACCATTAGCCAGACTTATCAAGAAAAAGAGGGAGAGGACTCAAATCAATAAAATTAGAAATGAAAATGGAGAAGTTACAATAGACACCGCAGAAATACAAAGCATCCTAAGAGACTACTACAAGCAACTCTATGCCAATAAAATGGACAACCGGGAAGAAACGGACAAATTCTTAGAAGGGTATAACCTTCCAAGACTGAACCAGAAGAAATAGAAAATATGAACAGACCAATCACAAGTAATGAAATTGAAACAGTGATTAAAAATCTTCCAACAAACAAAAGTCCAGGACCAGAGGGCTTCACAGGTGAATTCTGTCAAACATTTAGAGAAGAGCTAACACCTATCCTTCTCAAACTCTTCCAAAAAATTGCAGAGGAAGGAACACTCCCAAACTCATTCTATGAGGCCACCATCACCCTAATACCAAAAGCAGACAAAGATACTACAAAAAAAGAAAATTACAGACCAATATCACTGATGAATATAGATGCAAATATCCTCAACAAAATACTAGCAAACAGAATCCAACAACACATTAAAAGGATCATACACCATGATCAAGTGGGTTTTATTCGAGGGATGCAGGATTCTTCAATATACACAAATCAATCAATGTGATAAACCATATTAACAAATTGAAAAAAAAACATATGATTATCTCAATAGAGGCAGAAAAAGCTTTTGACAAAATTCAACACCCATTTATGATAAAAACTCTCCAGAAAGTGGGCATAGAGGGAACCTACCTCAACAGAATAAAGGCCATATATGACAATCCCATAGCCAACATCATTCTCAATGGTGAAAAACTGAAAGCATTTCCTCTAAGATCAGGAACAAGACAAGGATGTCCACTCTCACCACTATTATTCAACATAGTTTTGGAGGTCCTGGCCAAGACAATCAGAGAAGAAAAAGAAATTAAATGTATCCAAATCAGAAAAGAAGAAGTAAAACTGTCACTGTTTGCAGATGACATGATACTATACATAGAGAATCCTAATGATGCCACCAGAAAACTACTAGAGCTAATCAATGAATTTGGTAAAGTTGTAGGATACAAAATTAATGAACAGAAATCTCTTGCATTCCTATACACTAATGATGAAAAATGTGAAAGAGAAATTAAGGAAACACTCCCATTTACCACTGTAACAGGAAGAATAAAATACCTAGGAATAAACCTACCTAGGGAGACAAAAGACCTGTATGCCGAAAACTATAAGACACTGATGAAAGAAATTAAAGATGATACCAACAGATGGAGATGTTCTTGGATTGGAAGAATCAACATTGTGAAAATGACTCTACTACCCAAAGCAATCTACAGATTCAATGTAATCCCTATCAAATTACCAATGGCGTTTTTTTACGGAAGTAGAACAAAAAATCTTAAAGTTTGTATGGAGACACAAAAGACCCTGAATAGCCAAAGCAGCCTTGAGGGAAAAAAACGGAGCTGGAGGAATCAGACTCCCTGACTTCAGACTATACTACAAAGCTACAGTAATCAAGATAATATAGTACTGGCACAAAAACAGAAACATAGATCAATGGAACAAGAAAGAAAGCCCAGAGATAAACCCACACACCTATGGTCAACTAATCTATGACAAAGGAGGCAAGGATATACAATGGAGAAAAGACAGTCTCTTCAATAAGTGGTGCTGGGAAAACTGGACAGCTACATGTAAAAGATTGAAATTAGAACACTCCCTAACACCATACACAAAAATAAACTCAAAATGGATTAGAGACCTAAATGGAAGAGCGGACACTATAAAACTCTTAGAGGAAAACATAGGAAGAACACTCTTAGACATAAATCATAGCAAGATGTTTTTTGATCCACCTCCTAGAGTAATGGAAATAAAAACAAAAATAAACAAACAGGACCTAATGAAACTTAAAAGCTTTTGCACAGCAAAGGAAACCATAAAAAGATGAAAAGACAACCCTCAGAATGGGAGGAAATATTTGCAAATGAAATCAACAGACAAAGGATTAATCTCCAATATGTATAAACAGCTCATGCAGCTCAATATTAAAAAAAACATACAACCCAATCCAAAAATGAGCAGAAGACCTAAATAGACACTTCTCCAAAGAAGACATACTGATGGCCAAGAAGCACATTAAAAGCTGCTCAACATCACTAATTATTAGAGAAATGCAAATCAAAACTACAGTGAGGTATCACCTCACACCAGTCAGAATGGGCATCATCAGAAAATCTGCAAACAACAAATGCTGCAGAGGGTGTGGAGAAAAGGGAATCCTCTTGAACTCTTGGTGGGAATGTAAATTGATATAGCCACTATGTGGAACAGTATGGAGGTTCCTTAAAAGACTAAAAATAGAATTACCATATGACCCAGCAATCCCACTACTGGGCATATACCCAGAGAAAACTGTAATTCAAAAAGACACAAGCACCCCAATGTGCATTGCAGCATTCTTTACAATAGCCAGGACATGGAAGCAACCTAAATGCCCAATGACAGATGAATGGATAAAGAAGTTGTGGCACATATATACAATGGAATATTACTCAGCCATAAAAAGGAATGAAATTGGGTCATTTGTAGAGACATGTATGGAGCTAGAGACTGTCATACAGAGTGAAGTAAGTCAGAAAGGGAAAAACAAATATTGTATATTAATGCATATATGTGGAACCTAGAAAAATGGTACAGATGAACCGGTTTGCAGGGCAGAAATTGAGGCACAGATATAGAGAACAAATGTATGGACACCAAGGGGGGAAAGCAGCGGGGGTGTGGGCTTGGTGGTGTGATGAATTGGGCGATTGGGATTGACATGTATACACTGATCTGTATAAAATTGACTACTAATAAGGACTTGCTGTATAAAAAAATAAATAAAATAAAATTCAAAAAAATAATAAATCTACACAAAACTGTTCTGGGATTTTTTTTTTTTTTTTTTGGTATGCAGGCCTCTCACTGTTGTGGCCTCTCCCATTGTGGAGCACAGGCTCCAGATGCGCAGGCTCAGCAGCCATGGCTCACGGGCCCAGCCGCTCCATGGCCTTTCGGATCTTCCCAGAACGGGGCACGAACCCGTGTCCCCTGCATCGGCAGGCGGACTCCCAACCACTGTGCCACCAGGGAAGCCCCATTCTGGGATTTTGATAGACATTGTATTAAACCTGTAGATCAGTTTAGAGAGAATTGACATCTTTATTATGTTGAGTCTTTCCATCCATTAACACAGTGTATCTTTTCATTTATTGATTTCTTTCATCAGCAATTTATATTTTTTAGGATATAGATCCTGAACATGTAAATTTTAAAATTTTCTTTGAAGCAATTATAAATGGTATTATGTTTTTATTGTCAGTTTTCTCTTGTTCATTGTTAGTATATAGAAATGAGGTTGATTCTTCTGTGTTGATTTTGTCCTGTGCTTTTGCTGACTCATTCATTTGTACTATGGTTTTTTTTTTTTAGTAGATCTCTTGAATTTTCTATGTAGACAACTATGTTATCTGCAAATAGAATTTTATTTTTTTCTTTCTAATATATATGCCTTTTATTTATTTTTCTTGCCTTGTTGCAGTGGGTAGAACTCCTAGTATGATGCTAAATAAGAGTGGTAGGAGTAGACTTCCTTGTCTTGGAGTATAATGTGGAATTACCACTTCTGTTTGGGTCACTTTACCTTTCTGCTTTTAAGTATCATTGCCTTGATTATCAGTTGGTGTTATAATCTTTGCTTTAATCATCAAATATAATTTAGAAATTTTATATTAAAAAGGATAGTCTATTGTAATTTCCCATATTTATGCTCTTTGTATTCTACATCTTCCTTCTGATGTTCCAAAGTTCCTTCTTCTATCATTTCCTTTCTGTTTGAAGAGCTTTCTTTAGCTAGTCATTAAGATGAGGGCTGTTGGTAACAGATTCTTTTAGTTTTCCTTCTCTGAAAATGTTTTTATTTTCCTTTTTTTCCTAAAGGGTAGTTTTTCTGTATATAGAATTTTCAATTGACAGTTCTTTTAACACTTGAAGAATATTGTGCCACTTCTTTCTGGTCTCCATGGTTTCAGATGATTAATCAAGTTATTCAAATTGTTGTTCTTTCTTAGGTAATGTGTTATTCTGGCTGTTTTCAAGATATTTTCCCTTGTCTTTTGTGTTCAAGAGTTTAATTGGGTTGTGTCTTGGAATGGATTTCTTTGGGCTTACTCTTTTTGGGGTTAGCTCAGCTTCTTGAACCTGTAGATTCATATCTTCCACCAAATTTGAGAAGTTTTTAGATATTATTTCTTAAAATACTCTTTCAGCTCCACTTTCTTTCTCCCTTTCTTCTGGAATTCTGAGAAATGGCCTTACCTGGGATGTCTTCTGTTTCTAGGTGAGGAGTCAGGAAACACTGGATCTGAGTGTCTTCCTTCTGTTGGTGAAGGAACACAAGATACCCTCCTGCTGCGTTGTTCCCCCAATCCTAGGGTCCCAAACTAGTTTTCTTTCTTTTTTACCACCTTTAAGAGTTCTCCTTTGGTGTCTCATTATTTTCATAGTTTGTAGTTGTGCTTAGCAGAGAGGAGTAGGGAAAAATGGGTCAAAGTCATTTTGTCCAAGCTGGAAGTTCCTTGTATATGTTTATCTTTTATATTTCTTTATACAAAAATTCATTTTGGGCTTCCCTGGTGGCACAGTGGTTGAGAGTCCGCCTGCCGATGCAGGGGACACGGGTTCGTGCCCCGGTCCGGGAAGATCCCACATACCGCGGAGCGGCTGGGCCCGTGAGCCATGGCCGCTGAGCCTGCGCGTCTGGAGCCTGTGCTCCGCAACAGGAGAGGCCACAACAGTGAGAGGCCCGCGTACCGCAAAAAAAAAAAAAAAAAAAAAAAAAAAAAAAAAAATTCATTTTGAGCTTTAGTTACCAGAAGTTATTTTTAAAGCCTTATATACATGATGAACAACATAAGCTTATGTTATTTTGGTAAGTTTTGATAAATTTAGATATTTTAATATGTGGACACAAGTCCTAGATGAACACTTATATATTGAGTATACAGTGATTATCCAACAAAGCATATTCTTTATCATGTGTTAAAAAAAAAAAACATGTGCTCAAGTTCATTTTTAGGCCCATTTTCTTCTCATATATAATGTAAAGCTTTCATAGCTACAGTGATAGAATTTAAAACTGCTTTCTTAAGAGCTGAGTAATAACAATTTGACATCCTTTTTGATAATAAGGGAGTATGCAAGTGTCCACACACAAAATGGATAATTGTGTTAAGTTACTATATTTTTCACATTTGTATTTTAAACATGGGTGTCAATGCTCTGAAAAATAAGTTACTAATAGTTGAAATGATTAGTGAGGATTCAGAAGAAAATGTTTCCTGACAAAGCCATACTCTTAAAATTCTGTGTACATGTGAGAAGGGCATTGTACAAAGAAAATTATTAGCAAACATATTTTTTTAAATGGAAACTAATATTTGTACACTAATATAAAAACAAACAGAGAGAGATCTAATTTATAGTTTCTAGTTTCTCTTTCCTTCCCTTATAACACAGTTCATGCTATAAAAATTACAAGCTATTATAGTTTCTGAAAAGAAAGAAATCTAAATGATATTGAAAACACAAATCACTTTTTCCTAATCTCTTCATTTTTGTGATATGGCTGCATTTCATATAAAGGAGAATCATCTTGTTATTAATTATACTGCAGTTAATTAAAGAAACTGGAATATTGGCACTACTGGGAGACATAGCATTCAATTGTTTAAAAAATATTTTTTAAGCACAAAACTTTCTCTACAAATAAACTCAGATTATAACTCAGAAAGAAGAAAGCAGCCATTTACCCTGCTGCAGACCTCCATACACCTCCTTAGAACTTCTGGGACATCAGGGATTTTCAGAGCCCATTTTTCAGCTGAGGAAAAATGAGACTCAAAACAAGGGACTTTATTGAAATCACATAGCTAACCACAAGGCATCATCGGTTGAAACATAATGTCAATACACATGCTACCTCTAGGTCTTTTTTAGTGATTTCCTTTTGGTGGGATCTTTTTTTTAAACCTTACATCTATCTCCAATAAAAAAGAACAGCCAAAAATTTATGGTAACACCATGAATATTTAATATAATTCTGTGTTACAAGATTTTATAAATAAATTATCTTCATTCATTCATTCAAAGAAAAAAAAAAGAAATCAGTCTTAAAACCCATAACACTTTTGATGATTCTTGTTTCCCCTTTATGTTGCTACCATTCTCTTAGCCTGATTCTGTTGTTATTTGTGATGAATGTAGAAAAGACCCCTGGAGTTAAAGGGAGCTTTGGTAAATGTGCAGGCAAAAGAAGCTTTAAATGTTCCACTGGAAAGTTATTCTCACCTCATAGCAAAACTTAAAACTCTTATTTTTTAAGTAAGAGTTTTTAAGTAAAATAAGCAAAACTCTTATTTTCTGAGACTCTAAGTTGTTTATTCAAGAATCACAGTTTGGGCTTCTGTGGTGGCACAGTGGTTGAGAGTCCGCCTGCCGATGCAGGCGACATGGGTTTGTGCCCCGGTCCGGGAAGATCCCACACGCTGTGGAGCGCCTGGGCCCGTGAGCCATGGCTGCTGAGCCTGTGCGTCCGGGGCCTGTGCTCCACAACGGGAGAGGCCACAGCAGTGAGAGGCCCACGTACCGCAAAAAAAAAAAAAAAAAGAATCACAGTTTAACTTTAGTGGAAGATGAGAGAAGAAAGACCAAAAATGTATTGAGCAACTCCTAGGTATTAGGAATTTTTACAAATATTTCTTTTAAAAAATTGGTTGTGCATAAAAAATAATAAAGTAAAATAAAATTCATTTGAAAAAGTAAAGGTCAAGAAGAGCTAAACCATTGTTGAGGAAGAAATAAGGAGGGGACATGACTTACCAGAAATCAAGACTTATCCAGCTATAAGAATTGGCAGGTGGGGGTTTTCCCTGGCGGCACAGTGGTTAAGAATCCACCTGCCAATGCAGGGGACACGGGTTAGAGCCCTGGTCTGGGAAGATCCTACATGCTGCATAGCAACTAAGCCCATGCACCACAACTACTGAGCCTACACTCTAGAGTCCACGAGCAACAATTACTGAGCCCGCGGGCCCCAATTGCTGAACCCCGGAGGCCACAATTACTGAAGCCTGCATGCCTAGAGCTGGTGCTCCACAACAAGAGAAGCCACCACAATGAGAAGCCTGACCACCACAACAAAGAGTAGCCCACGCTTGCTGCAATTAGAGAAAGCCCACATGCAGCAACAAAGACCCAATGCATCCAAAAACAAACAAATGAATAAATAAATTTTATAAAAAAGAAAAAATAATGAGGGGGAAATCTCAGAAGAGTGCTCAAGAGGCTTCAAAATCATGACTCAGCAGTAGCTACAGAAGTGTTCACACTATTAGTCTTTGAACTGTACATGTTATATTCCCTCTTTTATATGTAAGTTCCCCCTCTTAATAAAGTGAAGGTGCAGGGAACAGTTTGGAATTCATTCCTGCAGTGATATGATGACAGTGGCACCCAGCATCTGGTGGCAATAGTGGTGATGGAACCAGGTAGGGGGTGGCTGGCTAACCTACCCCCGACCTGGAGACTTGACCTTGCCACTGTATCCCACATTGCTTGGTCTCCTTTAGAGTTGTCCTGTTTTCTAAGCTTCATTCTGCAGCCTTTCCCTGAAAATTCTGTGAACTACCAACTATCCTTTCAAAAAACTGTCTTTCTGCTTAAGTTTATCAGAGTTGTTCGTTGCTGTTGACAGTCAAGGAAGAAATATGGTCATTGCTATATGGGAAGTAAACAGTGCTTATAGAAGCATATGACAGGGACACCTAATCAAGACTTGGGGTTGGGAGCCTTCCCACAAGTAGCGCCATCTAAGCTTTGACCTGAACATGAGTAGAAGAGAACCAGGTGGCCAGAGGGGAGATCAAGGGTTCCAGGTTCCTCATGTTCTGTCTCTCCCAACGCCTCCTCTTCCAAGTGGTTTGTTTTAGTGATGGCTCCTGCCTCACCGCTCCTGCCAGGTCCCTTCCTTAAATACTTCAGGCAAGATCCATTTTATTGTATCTCTTTATTTGATATCATTGATTACTTTGTCCTTGAAACACACTCCTTTGCTGGATTCTGTGAAACCACAGTTCCCTTGTTGTCTTTTTATTATTCTAATTGCACTTTCTAACTGTACCTCTGTTTTCTCTACTGGTTCTCATTAGAGAGAACCAGTTCTCAATCCTAGCTCTCTTTGTCTCATGGTTCTTTCTCTCTGTCTCTCTCTCTCTCCCTCCCTCTTTTCTGCCTCTCCTCTCTCTCCCTCCCACCCTCCACAGGCTCTCACGCCCACTCTTGGAGCTTTTAACACTATCACTGTGCTGGTCACGCTCCAGCTCAGCCATCTCTTCCAAGTGCGAGTAGTTTAAGAGCCAAGAAGGAAGTAACCATGCCTGTTTTGCTCACTGTGGAATGCCAATGCCTAACTTGGTGCCTGGCACACAGCTGTTATTCAATACAGTACATGAATGTTTGAGTGAATAATTTTACTTACATTACTCCAGGTGTCTGGAAACACCTACCTTTATGTTTCTATTCGACCTTCTGGCTTACATTTAAACCTTAACTGTCCATTTACTAAGGGAACAAATAAACTATTTCAAATCTTTTTGGAAGTAGGCATACTTTTAGATAAAGGATTGCATTTTGTTAGCAAGCTCTGAGAGACTCACCAAGTCAATAATTTAGTGGTTGGAAGAGAAGTACTATTCTCTTGGGACTTAGGAGTGGATTCAAGAACCAAACAAAATGGACTTCACCGCTCTAATCTCAAATGGTCTCATCTACGGCTGGGTATAAAAGTCAGGGGAACTGGGAAAGAGAATTAGAATCACCCAGGTATATCTGACCTGTGGGAGCTTGGGTAGCAGTGTTCTACTCCTTGACTACAACTCTGTGGGGTGTGGTTTAGAGTCTAGGAGTCCAGGACACACAGGGAGATGGTGGCTGGTGGAGCTGTCTGGCTGGCGGGATAGGATAGATGCTGAAAGTGAAGAACCCTCCTCCTGGGCCTGCTTTTTTGGAGAAGAAACTTTTGGTCCCAGAAGTAGAAAGACATGAAAATTGCCTTTTGGGCAGTAAAACTACACAGGGATCTTCTCTAGAGCTCTACTGTGATCTGCCTTTGTCACAGCTGGAAGTTTATACTGCAAAAATGTTCTGTTTTTTTTTTTTTTCTTTTGTGGCTGCCCCACGTGGCTTGCGGGATCTTAGTTCCTGGACCAGGGATGGAACCTGGGCCACAGTAGTGAAAGCGCCGAGTCCTAACCATTAGACCACTAGGGAATTCCCAAAAATGTTCTGTTTTAACAAACCCTGAAGAGATTTTTGAAGAAATTCAGAAGTGAGGAAGGCTGAATATTTCTTCTCCGCAATTCAGGTTATTTATTTATTTTTGATTTAGGGGGAACAATATGTATATGTTTTACAAGCACAGATCATGACCCCCTCAGAAGCTTAGGGGTTTTGACACACAAACAAATGTAGAAGGGAATTGACAAGCCATGTATTTGAAGGGGAAAGAAATTCTGCTTGCCTTCATGGCTGGTAGATCCTTTCGGTTAGCTGCAGACATGCCCAGAAAGGAGCACTTCCCTTTTCATCTTTACAGTTGGACTGGGCTTTAATATTAAAGATAAAATGTGCATTTGATTTAATATTTTATCATTTAAATAATATTTTATCATTTTAAAACATGAACTTTTAATGTTCATCTTACAGGTAATTCCAACTTATGAAAGGTATATAACCTGAAAATTATTTTGTTAAGTCTATGATCATAAATGGTGGCTACATTCTTAGCCATAAATGGTGGCTACATTCTTAGCCAAACTCACAAAATCTTATTTAATCCATCATAGGGATCACATATTCCTGGGCGTAGTTCTTAGTATTCCCAGAAAAAGAGACTGGACCACCACCTCACACTCTAAATTCTAAGCACTAACACTGTTGAGTCTTGAGACCCTGAAGCCCTGATGATTTTGTCAATGGGAAGAATGGGTGGAGGTGCCACTGGCCGGAGAGGACTCAAACAAGGGCTCCTACTGGTCTCCACAGAAACGGGATGAAAGGGCTCCATGAATCAAGTGTCACCAACACAGGAAGGTTCTTGGAGAAGAGGATATCAGTGATAGAAGAGGAACTGTGGGCACATGGAAGTGGTCGTTCAGTTGTATTATTGAGTCAAGTGTTTATAAGTCAGGAGATATTTGTACATATAATAGTTTCTAGACATTTCATTCTAGTTATTCTAATTGGAAATGTTAATTCATTCAACAAGTGCTATGTTAAGTCTACAGATGCAAAGATAAAAAGGCATGGGTGATCTTCAAAACCACCTGTGGTATATATACCACTTCCCTCAAATATTAGCATTTGGGAGCTGGGGGAAGATGGCGGAAGAGTAAGACACGGAGATCACCTTCCTCCCCACAGATACATCAGAAATTCATCTACACGTGGAACAACTCCTACAGAACACCTACTGAACGCTGACAGAAGACCTCAGACCCCCCAAAAGGCAAGAAACTCCCCACGTACCTGAGTAGGGCAAAAGAAACAAGAATAAACAGAGACAAAAGGATAGGGACGGGACCTGCACCAGTGGGAGGGAGCCGTGAAGGAGGAAAGGTTTCCACACACTAGGAGCCCCTTCGTGGGCGGAGACTGCGGGTGGCGGAGGGGGGAAGCTTCGGGGCCACAGAGGAGAGCGCAGCCACAGGGGTGCAGACGGCAAAGCGGAGAGATTCCCGCACAGAGGATTGGTGCCGACCAGCACTCACCAGCCCGAGAGGCTTGTCTGCTCGGCCGCCGGGACGGGCGGGGCTGGGAGCTGAGGCTCGGGTTTCGGGTTTCAGTCGGAACGCAGGGAGAGGGCTGGGGCTGGCGGCAGGAAGAGAGCCTGAAGGGGTTAGTGCACCACGGCTAGCCGGGAGGGAGTCCGGAAAAAAGTCTGGACCTGCCGAAGAGGCAAGAGACTTTTTCTTCCCTCTTGGTTTCCTGGTGCGCGAGGAGAGGGGATTAAGAGCGCTGCTTAAAGGAGTTCCAGAGACGGGCGCGAGCCGCGGCTGAAAGCGTGGACCCCAGAGACGGGCGTGGGATGCTGGGGCTGCTGCTGCCACCAGCAAGAAACCTGTGTGCGAGCGCAGGTCACTCTCCACACCTCCCCTCCCAGGAGCCTGTGCAGCCCGCCACTGCCGGGGTCCCGGGATCCAGGGACGGGTTCCCCGGGAGAGCGCACGGCGCGCCTCGGGCTGGTGCAACGTCACGCCAGCCTCTGCCGCTGCAGGCTCCACCCGCATCCGTACCCCTCCTCCCCACGGCCTGAGTGAGCCAGAGTCCCCGAAGCGGCTGCTCCTTTACCCCCGTCCCGTCTGAGCAAAGAACAGACGCCCTCCAGCGACCTACACGCAGAGGCGGGGCCAAATCCAAAGCTGAGACCCGGGAGCTGTGCGAATAAAGAAAAGAAAGGGAAATCTCTCCCAGCAGCCTCAGAAGCAGCGGATTAAAGCTCCACAATCAACTTGATGTACCCTGCATCTGTGGAATACATGAATAGACAACGAATCATCCCAAACTGAGGAGGTGGACTTTGAGAACAAGATCTATGATTTTTTCCCCTTTTCCTCTTTTTACAACGAATTATCCCAAATTGAGGAGGTGGACTTTGAGAGCAAGATTTACGATTCTTTTCCTTTGTTCTCTTTTTGTGAAAGTGTATGTGTATGCTTCTGTGTGAGATTTTATCTGTATAGCTTTGCTTCCACCATTTGTCCCAGGATTCTATCCGTCCTTTGTTTGTTTGTTTGTTTGTTTGTTTTGTTTTTAATTTATTTTAATAATTACTTTTTTATTTTAATAACACTATTATATTTTATCATACTTTATTCTATTTTACATTATCTTCTCTCTTTCTCTTTTTCCTACCTTCCCTCCTTCCTCCCTCCCTCCCTCCCCGTCCCTTCTTTCTTTCTTTCTTTCTTTCCTTGCTCCCTCCCTCCTTTCTTTCTTTCTTTCTTTCTTCTACTAATTCTTTCTTTCTACTTTTTCTCCCTTTTATTCTGAGCCGGGTGGATGAAAGGCTCTTGGTGCTGCAGCCAGGAGTCAGTGCTGTGCCTCTGAGGTGGGAGAGCCAACTTCAGGACACTGGTCCACAAGAGACCTCCCAGCTCCACATAATATCAAATGGCAAAAATCTCCCAGAGATCTCCATCTCAACACCAGCACCCAGCTTCACTCAATGAGCAGCAAGCTACAGTGCTGGCCACCTTATGCCAAGCAACTAGCAACACAGGAACACAACCCCACCCATTAGCAGAGAGGCTGCCTAAAAATATAATAAAGCCACAGACACCCCAAAACACACCACCAGACGTGGATCTGTCCACCAGAAAGACAAGATCCAGCCTCATCCACCAGAACACAGGCACTAGTCGCCTCCACCAGGAAGCCTACACAACCCACTGAACCAACTTTAGCCACTGGGGATAGACACCAAAAACAACGGGAACTACAAACCTGCAGCCTGCAAAAAGGAGACCCCAAACACAGTAAGATAAGCGAAATGAGAAGACAGAAAAACACACAGCAGGTGAAGGAGCAAGATAAAAACCCACCAGACCTAACAAATGAAGAGGAAATAGGCAGTCTACCAGAAAAAGAATTCAGAATAATGATAGTAAAGATGATCCAAAATCTTGGAAATAGAATAGACAAAATGCAAGAAACAGTTAACAAGGGTCTAGAAGAACTAAAGATGAATCAAGCAACAATTAAAAACAATAAATGAAATGAAAAATACTCTAGATGGGATCAATAGCAGAATAACTGAGGCAGAAGAACGGATAAGTGACGTGGAAGATAAAATAGTGGAAATAACTGCTGCAGAGCAAAATAAAGAAAAAAGAATGAAAAGAACTGAGAACAGTCTCAGAGACCTCTGGGACAATATTAAATGCACCAACATTCAAATTATAGGGATTCCAGAAGAAGAAGAGAAAAAGAAAGGGACTGAGAAAATATTTGAAGAGATTATAGTTGAAAACTTTCCTAATATGGGAAAGGAAGTAGTTAATCAAGTACAGGAGGCACAGGGAGTCCCATACAGAATAAATCCAAGGAGAAATATGCCAAGACACATATTAATCAAACTGTCAAAAATTAAACACAAAGAAAACATATTAAAAGCAGCAAGGGAAAAAAAACAAATAACACACAAGGGAATCCCCATCAGGTTAACAGCTGATCTCTCAGCAGAAACTCTACAAGCCAGAAGGGAGTGGCAGGACATAATTAAAGTGATGAAGGAGAGAAACCTGCAACCAAGATTACTCTACCCAGCAAGGATCTCATTCAGATTTGATGGAGAAATTAAAACGTTTACAGACAAGCAAAAGCTGAGAGAGTTCAGCACCACCAAACCAGCTTTACAACAAATGCTAAAGGAACTTCTTTAGGCAAGAAACACAACAGAAGGAATATACCTACAATAATGAACCCAAAGCAATTAAGGAAATGGGAATAGGAACATACATATCAATAATTACCTTAAATGTAAATGGACTAAATGCTCCCACCAAAAGACACAGAGTGGCTGAATGGATACAAAAACAAGACCCATATATATGCTGTCTACAAGAGACCCACTTCAGACCTAGAGACACATACAGATTGAAAGTAAGGGGATGGAAAAAGATATTCCATGCAAATGGAAATCAAAGCTGGAGTAGCAATTCTTATATCAGACAAAATAGACTTTAAAATAAAGACTACTACAAGAGACAAAGAAGAACACTACATAATGATCAAGGGATCGATCCAAGAAGAAGATATAACAATTGTAAATATTTATGCACCCAACATAGGAGCACCACAATACATAAGGCAAATACTAACAGCCATAAAAGAGGAAACCAACAGTAACACACTCATAGTAGGGGACTACAACACCCCACTTTCACCAAAGGACAGATCATCCAAAACAAAAATAAATAAGGAAACACAAGCTTTAAATGATACATTAAACAAGATGGACCTAATTGATATTTATAGGACATTCCATCCAAAAACAACAGAATACACATTTTTCTCAAGTGCTCATGGACATTCTCCAGGATAGATCATATCTTGGGTCACAAATCAAGCCTTGATAAATTTAAGAAAATTGAAATTGTATCAAGTATCTTTTCCGATCACAATGCTATGAGATTACACATCAGTTACAGGAAAAGATCTGTAAAAAATACAAACACATGGAGGCTAAACAATACACTACTTAATAACGAAGTGATCACTGAAGAAATCAAAGAGGAAATTTAAAAATACCTAGAAACAAATGACAATGGAGACACGACGACCTAAAACCTATGGGATGCAGCAAAAGCAGTTCTAAGGGGGAAGTTTATAGCAATACAATCCCACCTTAAGAAACAGGAAACATCTCAAGTAAACAACCTGACCCTGCATCTAAAGCAATTAGAGAAAGAAGAACAAAAATCCCCCAAAGTTAGCAGAAGGAAAGAAATCATAAAGATCAGATCAGAAATAAATGAAAAAGAAATGAAGGAAACAATAGCAAAGATCAATAAAACTAAAAGCTGGTTCTTTGAGAAGATAAACAAAATTGATAAACCATTAGCCAGACTCATCAAGAAAAAAAGGGAGAAGACTCAAATCAATAGAATTAGAAATGAAAAAGGAGAAGTAACAACTGACACCGCAGAAATACAAAAGATCATGAGAGATTACTACAAGCAACTCTATGCCAAAAAAATGGACAACCTGGAAGAAATGGACAAATTCTTAGAAATGCACAACCTGCCAAGACTGAATCAGGAAGAAATAGAAAATATGAATAGACCAATCACAAGCAGTGAAATTGAAACTGTGATTAAAAATCTTCCAACAAACAAAAGCCCAGGACCAGATGGCTTCACAGGCAAATTCTATCAAACATCTAGAGAAGAGCTAACACCTACCCTTCTCAAACTCTTCCAAAATATAGCAGAGGGAGGAACACTCCCAAACTCATTCTACGAGGCCACCATCACCTTGATACCAAAACCAGGCAAGGATGTCACAAAGAAAGAAAACTACAGGCCAATATCACTGATGAACATAGATGCAAAAATCCTCAACAAAATACTAGCAAACAGAATCCAACAGCACATTAAAAGGATCGTACACTAGGATCAAGTGGGGTTTATCCCAGGAATGCAAGGATTCTTCAATATATGCAAATCAATCAATGTGATACACCATATTAACAAGTTGAAGGAGAAAAACCATATGATCATCTCAATAGATGCAGAGAAAGCTTTTGACAAAATTCAACACCCATTTATGATAAAAACCCTGCAGAAACTAGGCATAGAGGGAAGTTTCCTCGACATAATAAAAGCCATATATGACAAACCCACAGCCAATATCGTCCTCAATGGTGAAAAACTGAAACCATTTCCACTAAGATCAGGAACAAGACAAGGCTGCCCACTCTCACCACTCTTATTCAACATAGTTTTGGAAGTTTTAGCCACAGCAATCAGAGAAGAAAAGGAAATAAAGGAATCTAAATTGGAAAAGAAGAAGTAAAGCTGTCACTGTTTGCAGATGACATGATACTATACATAGAGAATCCTAAAGATGCTACCAGAAATCTACTAGAGCTAATCAATGAATTTGGTAAAGTAGCAGGATACAAAATTAATGCACAGAAATCTCTGGCATTCCTGTACACTAATGATGAAAAATCTGAAAGTGAAATCAAGAAAACACTCCCATTTACCATTGCAACAAAAAGAATAAAATATCTAGGAATAAACCTACCTAAGGAGACAAAAGACCCGTATGCAGAAAATTATAAGACACTGATGAAAGAAATTAAAGATGATACAAATAGATGGAGAGATATACCATGTTCCTGGATTGGAAGAATCAATATTGTGAAAATGACTCTACTACCCAAAGCAATCTACAGATTCAATGCAATCCCTATCAAACTACCACTGGCATTTTTCACAGAACTAGAACAAAAAATTTCAAAATTTGTTTGGAAAAACAAAAGACCCCGAATAGCCAAAGCAATCTTGAGAAAGAAAAACGGAGCTGGAGGAATCAGACTCCCTGACTTCAGACTATACTACAAAGCTACAGTAATCAAGACAGTGTGGTACTGGCACAAAAACAGAAATATAGATCAATGGAACAGGATAGAAAGCCCAGAGATAAACCCACACACATATGGTCAACTTATCTTTGATAAAGGAGGCAGGAATGTACAGTGGAGAAAGGACAGCCTCTTCAATAAGTGGTGCTGGGAAAACTGGACAGGGATATGTAAAAGTATGAGATTAGATCACTCCCTAACACCATACACAAAAATAAGCTCAAAATGGATTAAAGACCTAAATGTAAGGCCAGAAACTATCAAACTCTTAGAAGAAAACATAGGGAGAACACTCTATGACATAAATCACAGCAACATCCTTTTTGACCCACCTCCTAGAGAAATGGAAATAAAAACAAAAATAAACAAATAGGACCTAATGAAACTTCAAAGCTTTTGCACCGCAAAGGAAACCATAAACAAGACCAAAAGACAACCCTCAGAATGGGAGAAAATATTTGCAAATGAAGCAACTGACAGAGGAGTAATCTCCAAAATTTATAAGCAGCTCATGCAGCTCAATAGCAAAAAAACAAACAACCCAATCCAAAAATGGGCAGAAGACCTAAATAGACATTTCTCCAAAGAAGATATACAGACTGCCAACAGACACATGAAAGAATGCTCAACATCATTAATCATTAGAGAAATGCAAATCAAAACTACGATGAGATATCATCTCACACCAGTCAGAATGGCTATCATCAAAAAATCTAGAAACAATAAATGCTGGAGAGGGTGTGGAGAAACGGGAAGACTCTTGCACTGCTGGTGGGAATGTGAATTGGTAAAGCGTCTATGGAGAACAGTATGGAGGTTCCTTAAAAAACTACAAATAGAACTACCATATGACCCAGCAATCCCACTACTGGGCATATACCCTGAGAAAACCATAATTCAAAAAGAGACATGTACCAAAATGTTCATTGCAGCTCTATTCACAATAGCCCGGAGCTGGAAACAACCTAAGTGTCCATCATCGGATGAATGGATAAAGAAGATGTGGCACATATATACAATGGAATATTACTCAGCCATAAAAAGAAACGAAACTGAGCTATTTGTAATGAGGTGGATAGACCTAGAGTCTGTCATACAGAGTGAAGTTAGTCAGAAAGAGAAAGACAAATACCGTATGCTAACACATATATACGGAATTTAAAAAAAAAATGTCATGAAGAACCTAGGGGCAAAACGGGAATGAAGACGCAGACCTACTTGAGAATGGACTTGAGGATATGGGGAGGGGGAAGGGTGGGCTGTGACAAGGCGAAAGAGAGGCATGGACGTGTATACACTACCAAACGTAAGGTAGATAGATAGTGGGAAGCAGCCGCAGAGCACAGGGAGATCAGCTCGGTGCTTTGTGACCGCCTGGAGGGGTGGGATGGGGAGGGTGGGAGGGAGGGAGATGCATGAGGGAAGGGATGTGGGAACAGATGTATATGTATGACTGATTCACTTTGTTATAAAGCAGAAACTAATTTAAAAAATAAATAAATAAACTTAAAAAAAAAAAAAAATGTCATGAAGAACCTAGGGGTAAAACAGGAATAAAGACACCGACCTACTTGAGAATGGACTTGAGGATATGGGGAAGGGGAAGGGGAAGCTGTGACAAAGCGAGAGAGAGGCATGGACATATATACACTACCAAACGTAGGGTAGATAGCTAGTGGGAAGCAGCCACATAGCACAGGGAGATCAGCTCGGTGCTTTGTGACCACCTGGAGGGGTGGGATAGGGAGGGTGGGAGGGAGGGAGACGCAAGAGGGAAGGGATATGGGAACAGATGTATATGTATGACTGATTCACTTTGTTATAAAGCAGAAACTAATTTAAAAAATTAGCATTTGATAGGTGTTGTAGAGCAGGTAATTTGACTGTAAGGACTTTGGTAAATACTTGATCTGGAAAAATGGGAGAGCCCTGGATTGTTTATTGGAAAGTGATCCATGTGTATTGAATACATGAAAAAAACAACAAAGTTGACATTTGTCATGAAAATTCAATTTCTTGATCTTCTTATACAAAGTTATCCATATCTTCACTGAAGTCAACTCTTTTTTTCCACCTTTACAGAGAAGATTTAAAAAATATGCATTCCTGAGATGAAGATCTGATTGACTGGTAATTACAATGAAATCTTCTGTGATGTCCATAGCTTAATTTCAAAAATTAAAAGACAATAACCAGATTGATAATGTTTAGACTTCATTAAAATATTAATTTCTATAGAAAATAATAAACAAAATTAAAATATAAATGACCAAAAATAGTATGATGAATTGAGAAAAATATTTGCAATGTATATGAGAAAGATTTAATATCCCTAGTAAGGGGGTGTTATATGGTAAGAGTAACATTAGAGAAAATTGGGCAATAGGAGGTCATATAAGATGAAATACAAATGACCAATAAACCTATGAAAAGGTATTCAAGGTACATACATATTCATAAATGAACACATAAAATGGTAAGACCTGATATCCTTGCCTTATTCTTCCTCTTAGGGGTAATACATTCAGTCTTTCACCATTACTTATGATGTTAGGGGAAGGGTTTTTGTAGATGCCCTTTGTTGGGTTGAGGAAGTTCCCTTCTGTTCTTAATATTCTTAAAGGTTTTATTATAAATGGTGATTCTATTTTTTTCCAATTCTTTTTTCATTAAATGAAATAATCATATATATATTTTTCTTTTTAGCTTTTAATGGGAAATTACATTGACTGCTCTTCAAATGTTAATCCAAACTTGCATTCTTGGGATAAACCTGATTTGATTATGATGTATCATCCTATTTATGTATTGTCCAATTCAGTTTGTTAATATTTTGCTTAAGGTTTTTGTGTCTCTATACCTAAAGGATATTGGTCTGTAGTTTTCTCTTCTTATAATGTCTTCTCTGGCTTTGGTATCAGAGTAATGCTGGCCCCATAAAATGAGTTGGAAAGCATTCCTTCTTTCTAGAAAAGTGTATATAGAATTGATATTATTTCTTCTTTGGTTGAATTCACCATTAACTTTTTCTGGACCTGGTCTTCTTTTTGTGGGAGAATTTGTAACTATAAATTCTTTAATAAATATGGGGGCTATTCAGATGATTTCTTCGTGAATGAACTTTAGTAACTTATGTTTTTAATGAATTCCATTTAAATCAATTCATATAAATTGATTATATTCTTTATATCATTGATTTTTGTAACAGCTTTATCAACATTCATGTATCATGCACTTCACTCATTTAATGTATAAAATTTATTGATTTTTCATTTATTTAGAGTTATGCAATTGTCAACTACAATCATTTTTAAAATGTTTATTCCACTGTCTAGGAGGCAGAAATATGGGTGGAACTGCTCAGCTCTTCTCTACTTTCTCCCTCCTCCCTGTGGCAAGAGGATGACCTAAGTGGTTGGTACATTTTTAAAAAGGGACTGAATGTTTTGGCTTAGTCTCTTCTGGGCTTCTGTTCCCTTTGGACCCAGTCCCTTTGCAGAACACATACATTCTCAGTGCACCTGTGTGGCAAGGCCTGAGGTGGCCCAGGTGGGCCACTGACTTAAGTGACAGATATACAAGGAGGCCCATTGTGGGCCACTGACTTAAGTGACAGATATACAATGAGGCCCATTGTTACAGCACTTGCAAGTTACCTTCACTAGTCCATCTTCTATCAGTAATCAAACCCATATTTTGCTTTCCATCTATCTGATTCCAGCAATGATCACTCACTTACTTCCAAACTCAGAAAGGGATAAAAGTTGTGTTGTTTATTGGTGTTTTGCAATTTCCAGCTAGAATGAGTGAGAAAAGTCAGAAGGAAAATTCAGCTGGGGTTTGGGGGCAAGGAGGCATACTTTGAAAACGACTAACTTTGTTGAATAAACTTATTTTACAGAAAAGACTTCTAAGGCACAATCATGTTAGAGAAGTTTTCGTTTACATGGTTAGTTACTGGAGAGTCTGAGTGAGAACCCAGGAATCCTGACTTTTTGAATCAAAGCTTTTACCCTGGGAAGCTCTGTTATTGTCATCTCTCAAATATTAATACACTTGGGATTCAAATTTATTTATATAAATTCACCTGTGCGCAGCTGTGTTTCCTTCAAAAAATTTTGGAGAAGAAATTATATCCATACATAATAAAACAGGAAAGGCCTTATGAAATGACATGGTGTCTTTTTTCTTAGGTATCTTTGAAACTGTCTTAACATAATCCTCTACAAACTCAATTCTGAAAACCAGGACTTAGTCCATATATAGAAAAAAATGATTAGAAGTTCCTCAAACTTGATCTGTTTTTCCTGGAGTCACATAAAAATGTGTCAGAATAAGCTATTACAATGACCTTACAAGAAGTTAAATCGACTGTGATTTTGTGAACGCTTTCATTCCATACATTAAAGAAAATATCTTTTGCAATCTGGGATAAAATACAGAGAAACCGTTTCAAAGGTTGAAGGAAAGTACACTCTACTTCATTCAGTAAGCTGTGCAAAGTGCAACGTTCTGTAAAGACACACGCTGTTGAGTACAAAATTATTGTACTATTTCAGATGGTGACTGCTACTGTTCTTGCCCCTTGGGAGCCAGGCAAGGGTGGAAATCCATCTGAGAGCTGCCACCCCATCTTAGAGCAAAGGAACTCTTACCAGGAGCTGCGCGGCTCCTTGCTCCCCAGCTGTACTTTTGACAGCCCCTTTCTCAGGCGCATGCGCGCAGTGCAGACGCCCCCTAGCGCCGGCTCTTTAACTTGCCCTACTGTGGTCCTGCATCTCCCTCTCAATTCTTTCTCCAGTGACCTCTCCCCTCCTTAGCCCCTAGACCCCATCTTCGCACCTCTCTGGTCACACACTTGGTCCCTCTGACTTCTCTCTGAATCCCCATCAGTGGTCTGGGTATGTATTTCCCCCAACACGTCCCTGGACCCCGGCCTTCCAGGCGCCCCTATTAAAGAGGCGCTTTTCCCTGCCTCCCTCAATAAGGACTTCCAATTGTATCAGATCCCTTGAACCTCAGGCTGTCTTTCTCTTCCGCTCTGTATTAGGCCGTGAGGGCTTTCTCCTTCTAAGTGAGATAAACGTTCTCCTTCTAAGTGAGATAAAGTGCCCAAGCAGATAGTAACCAATCCCAGCTGACCTCTGAGGAGGTCTTGGGATGAAATCAATTCATGAGAACTGAAGCCCCTCTTCTACTAAAACAACCTTGAGTAGGGAGACCAGCGGGAAGCTGGACCTAATATTTCACACACTTTTCCTTCTATTGGCTTCTCCCATTCCGAAGTCTCTGGAAAAGCTACTTTGCCTGGTTCTCCAGGGTAGGCGATAAGGTCCCCATTTGCCCAGGACTTGGCTTTAGCATTGAAAGTCCCCTTTCCCTGGGGATCCAGGTAAGCCAGGATGTTTGCACCCTCTCCCTGTAAGACGCCCTTCCTTGCGACAGAGCAGATGGTTCCCTCCGGGTAGAAACTCTTCCTAGAAGTGCTCTAGGTCCCCAGAGACGGAGGGAGACGATGAATTCCCTCAGGGGCATTCCCATTCTCTCTCCACAAGAATCACATGGAATTCTTGGTAAGTATACACCCAGACCTACTGTTAGTGACCATATGGTCTGGTTTGCCAAGGCCATTTCCTGTTGGCCCAGCATAACATTTGGAAGATAAATTTGACACACCTCTCCCTTCCTACAGAAACATTTTCTATAGGCATGAAGCCTAGAAAGTTGTGGTTTTAATAAGCACCCAACTGATTCTTATTATTACCAAAGTCTATGGTTAGTATAGAACCTACTCTATCAGTATTTGGCTTACCAGGGCAGTGTAATAATTTTTTGAAAAACAAGGGACACACACTTGCCTAAACAGGAGCAATGTGAATATCATGAGACTGTGGCTTCAGTTAGAGCTTAAATTTATTGTTCGCAGTAGGTTTTATTCTACTGCAGCAGGATTTATTACTATTCTGATTGTGCAAATCTGCAGAGCATATAGATACAGGTATAGATATATCCTCACATCTTGTTTTCTTTTTCTCTAATAATCCCTTTCATCTCAAAACACAGATTCCCACAAAAGGAATACAGTTGAAGTTATTTATCTCTGTGTCATCACCCTACCATAAGCATCATCCCTTAAATAATTCACTTTCTGTTGTGCCTTAATGCTTAAGAAGCTATAAACTTTTCATTATAGTCATACTCCAGCATCATATTAGCTTTAGGAAATCAATAGTCCAGGAAACAAATTGTCCTGTCATGTATGACCAGTTCACTCCATGGTTCATGCCTGAATCCTGAATAATCATAAATGTCTTCTTAGCAGCATTTTTAAATGAAAGAAACAGATACAGGGATTTTAAATCATTTTTATCTGTTACATGTTTGTGAGTTCTCCCATCATTTATAATTAGTGGGCAGAGAAGACAGTAAAAACTATGCATCAGGGAATGTAATCATAAAACACCGCTCCCCCTAAAGCAGAAATGTTCTACATTGGAAACTTATTTATTGAAGGATTTTTTTTACTCTGCTGGAATACATTGCAAGAAATTAATACATTAGATAAAAAGATATTTCCACATCAGGAAGTTCAAAAGATTAAGTCGCTACTGAAATGTAAATTAAAGGAATTCATAAATGTTTCAGAAAACATTACAGTAGAATTAACTGTAATTTGAGAAAGGCAGGCTCTGCTATAAGGTGAGATTCATTACAAAGCCAAAATTATTTTTTAAACCCCTGACATATTTAGATAGAATTTTCACGCCAAGTCAAATAATTATGAAATTAAAACACTGCTTGAAGGAATGCTTGGAATTTTATGTTAATGAGGACTTAACTTCAGAGGCTTGTTTTTCTTTGTGAAAATGTTATGTTTTATGACTTTCTTCCAAGCTCTCAATGTGTATAAGTGTGACAAAATTCCTATAAGAAGCTGAGGTAAGAGGAACTTGTAAATACTTATTCAAATGTTCAATTTACTCATTTATTTATTCATTCATCAAGTATCTATTGAGTGTCTGTCTGTGCCGGATGCTGGGCTGTGCAGCATAGGACACAGACAAGGTCTTTCTGCCTTCATGGAACCATCTGCTAATGGGGAAGATAGTCAACAAGCAATGAATAAATGAACAAGGACATTTCAGACTGCACAGTAAGAGGTTAGCTTAACAGGCCCAGGTTGTTCCAGCCCTGCATGTTCTAAAGAAAGTCCTGTTTTCAGGGGGAGTGGCCTTTGACCATCTCCCGGGAGGTAACCTCTTGCAATGTCCTGCCTGATAAGAGTGTTTTCAGATGCCTGAGGCCTTGGCCATGCTGTGTTAGTTTGACCTCTGCAGAGAGGTGAGCTGGAAACTGAGTAGTAAGTCAGCCACGTGGGCACTGCAAATCTATGTGACTGACACTCAATAAAAACCCTGGACATGAAGGCTCAAGAGCACTTCCCTAATTGGCAATAGTGCACCCGTGTTGTCACACATTGTTACTGGGAGAATGAAGGGCATCTTCATGTGACTCTGCTGGAAGCGGAGCTGGAAACACGCATCCAGTTTCTCCTGGACTTCACTCATGCACCTTTTTCCTTTGCTGATTTTGTTCTGTACCCTTTCACTTTAATAAACCACAACCTTGAGTATAATAGCTATTCTGAGCCCTGTAATTCCTTGTAGTGAATCACTGAGTCTGAGCCTGGTCTCAGGGACCCTCTACACACAAACCATATTAAATGAAATAAACAGGGTGATGTGTTAGATTAATGGGGTGGGCGTGGGGTGCCTAGTTAAGATAGGAAATGAATTAAAGCCTGAGGGATAAGAGGGTGGTGAGCATGGGAAGAGCTTAAGGAGGTGTGCTCCAGGCAGAGGGAAGAGTAAATGCAAAGGCTTTGGGACAATGAAGTGCTGGGCATGTTGGAGGGACAGTAAGGACGCCAAGAGCCTAGGGAGCAGAGGCAACGTGGCAGCAGATGGCGTTGGTAAGAGTAGCAAGGGCCAGATCATGCAAGGCTTTTAGGTCTCAGAAAGGGGTCTGGATTTTGCTGGAAGCAAATGAGTCTTGACTGGGTGAGGTTACACCCAGTTCTGTTTCTTTCTTTCTTTTTTTTTTAACTACATCAGTAACTTGAGGCAAGTGAAGTCATTTTATGAAGGGGCTCATTCAGGTTGCAGCCTCACTTACAGCCACCCCTGTGTATCCCTGGGTTCTACATCTGCAGATGCGGGGGGCTGATTTCACTGCACCACTTTACATAAGGGACTTGAGCATCCGCGGGTTTTGGCATCTGTGGGGTTCCTGGAACCAAGTCTCCATGGATAATGAGGGACGACTGTAAATCTTACAAGAAACAACCAGCAAAGAACTCTGGAAGGGCAGGGGTCTTCGGGCACTGAATACGAATTCAGATAAGGGAGAGGTTACTCCTTCTCCATATCTTCTGCTCTGAGTAGCAGTTACCCTACTTTCAGTGCTATGCACAATCTTAATTTTAAATCACTAAGAAATACAAATGTCCAATATACATGTTCCAACTCACTTAAAATAAGCTGAAAATCAAATCAAGGAGATGCCTATTTTTTCCCTTATCAGACTGGCAAAAATGATGACATTTATAAAACACGATGTTGGCAAGCATTTGTCAGAACTCCGTGTGCTTTCAGTGGAAATAAAAATGGGTGCCACCATTTGGGAGGGCAATTTGTTAATACCAGTCAGTTTGCAATGTCATCTTTGATCCATTATTTCCACTGATAGAGATTTATCCCAAGGAAATATTTGCAGAAATACACAAGGGGATGTTTGTTGTGGCAGAAAGCTGGTAACAACTTAAATACCCATCAATAGGAGAACGGTTGACTTAACTGTGGTTACTTTATACCATGGAATTATGATGCATAATGAAAAGTGAATAAGGTAAAACAGTGTCTGCAAGTATTGAAAAAATTGTTGCACAAGCCAAGCTTTATGACCATGTCACACCATTTCCCATTTTTATCTCTATCCATATGATGATCCAATTTATTTGGTGGTTATATTTACTGAAATCAAGAGTGATGGAGGGCTCCCCTGGTGGTGTAGTGGTTAAGAATCCACCTGCGAATGCAGGGGACACAGGTTCAAGCCCTGGTCCGGGAAGATCCCAAACACTGTGGAGCAACTAAGCCCGTGTGCCACAACTACTGAGGCCACATGCCACAACTACGGAAGCCCACGCACCTAGAGCCTGTGCTCTGCAACAAGAGAAGCCACCACAATGAGAAGTCTGTGCAATACAAGGAAGAATATCCCCCACTCGCCGCAACTAGAGAAAGCCCGTGCACAGCAACGAAGACCCAAAGCAGCCAAAAATTAAAAAAAAAAAAAAAGAGAGAGAGAGAGTAATGGAGGCTGGTAGATTAATGTCATTGTAGGAATACAGAACAGTATAAACCTTCCCTTGGAGGTTTTTAAGGTCAGTTTGGGAGATGACATGGACACCTGTGTAGAGGCAGCAACCAAGACCAAGAGGGCTCTGAAAAGTCGTTATGGGCTGGGCTGAGGTGAACTCACATAATGGGTCAAACGTAAGCAGGAAAGAACTCACAGAAAACTCCAAATAAAACAAAATGTCCGTTTCAGAAACAGAGTGAAATGTGGAAATTTTAAGTATAAAAAGTCTTCTAGGGCTTCCCTGGTGGCTCAGTGGTTGAGAGTCCGCCTGCCGATGCAGGGGACACGGGTTCGTGCCCCGGTCCGGGAAGATCCCACATGCCGCGGAGCGGCTGGGCCCGTGAGCCATGGCCGCTGAGCCTGCGCGTCCGGAGCCTGTGCTCCGCAACGGGAGAGGCCGCAACAGTGAGAGGCCCGCGTACCGCAAAAAAAAAAACAAAAAACAGTCTTCTAAACATTGATGGTCCCTTCAATTTGTTAAAGTAACAAGTTTGTGTAATTTTTAATACAACTCTGATATGCCTTCAGTTTGCTAAAGAAGCAAGTCTGTGTAATTTTTAATAAAAACGTACTCAGCCTAGGTCTGTGCTTTCTCATCCTCTTCCCTATCTTGCAAGTGTATTTTTAAAAAGTGCATTTTGAGAGCATGTATTACACATTTAGGTCTTAGCTGAATATTTATTGGAAAAGTTCCAGGCTGATCTGCATTTTAGTGATCTCCCAGGAGCACAATAATCTCCTTTGTACTGGGGGAGGGGAAGGAGGGGGAGGGAGAGGGAGAGAGGGAGAGAGAGAGAGAGAGCGAGCGCATGAGAGCAAGCATACTCTTGAATTGGTTTGGAGAGATAACTAGAGTCTTAAAATATATACTGACAACTGGCTATGCTCTACAGATTTCAAATGTGAGCCAATTAATGTAAGAATATGCACACTAAAACTGCGTTTCAGGAGTTAATTGTGCAGGCTCTGCAGCGAAATGTCTGGGCTTGACGCCCAGCTCTGCCACTTACTGTGTTATCTGGGGCAAGTCATTAACCTCTCTGTGCCTCAGTTTCCTCATCTGTAGAAGGAGTGATAGTTGTACATTGCTCATGATATTGTGAGGATAAGAGAAATGAATGGGTCTTTAAAACGGGGACTGGTACATTGTAAGTGCTAGAGAAGTGTTAGGTGTTATGATTATTATTTGCACAGTGTTACTGAGGTCTTAGACTAAGAAGGTTGGTCTGGCCTTGTCCTAGCTCTAACAGCAAGCTGCCGAGCAATCTTTTTTCTCTTTAATTTATTTAATTTATTTATTTATTTTTGGCTGCGTTGGGTCTTTGTTGCTGTGCGCGGACTTTCTCTATTTGTGGCGAGCGGGGGCTACTGTTTGTTGCGGTGCGCGAGCTTCTCATTGTGGTGGCTTCTCTTGTTGTGGAGCATGGGCTCTAGGTGCCCAGGCTTCAGGAGTTTTGTGGCTCGTGGGCTCTGGAGCGCAGGCTCAGTAGTTGTGGTGCACGGGCTTAGATGCTCCGTGGCATGTGGGATCTTCCCAGACCAGGGCTCGAACCCATGTCCCCTGCATTGGCAGGCAAATTCTTAACCACTGCACCACCAGGGAAGCCATGCTGAGCAATCTTAAACAAGTAATTTAAACTATGTGTGTTTCAGCATCTCTGTCTGCAAAGTAGACAATAATTGAGCCTACCTCATAGGATTGCTCTGAGAATAAAGAAATGAATACATATCATATACTAAGAATAGTGTCACATACCTTGAAACACTCAATAAATGTTAACATTTATGATTTTTAATTAAACTTTTATGTTCCAGATGACAATTTTTGAGCTCAGTATTTCAGTCTCTATTTGTTTCATGGCTTTCAGAGCTTGGGACGGATGTTGAGATTTAACCATTATCTATTCATAGTATCTGCCTACACTAACCCTTCATTAACTCTGTTTCCTCGCTGGTTCCAAATGCCGTACTTACCTAAGAGACCATCTTTAGCTCAACTCAGAGATCATGACATCAGTGTGGTGGCGTGGACATGGCATGGACATTACACAAATAGGTCAGAGTCTGAATCCCCTCATTTACTAAAGTAATTTACTTAATAGCTCAGTCTTAGTTTTCTTCATTTGTAGAATGGGCATAACAGCATTTTTTAAAAAGTTTTTTTATATTTATTTTATTTTATTTTTTACTTTTTTGGGGGGCTGTGCTGGGTCTTCATTGCTGCGTGCGGGCTTTTTCTAGTTGTGGCGAGTGGGGGCTACTCTTCGTTGCAGTGCACGGGCTTCTCATTGCAGTGGCTTCTCTTGTTGCGGAGCACGGGCTCTAGGTGCATGGGCTTCAGTAGTTGTGGAACACAGGCTCAGTAGTTGTGGCTGATGGGCTTGGTTGCTCCACAGCATGTGAGATCTTCCCAGACCAGGGTTCGAACCTGTGTACCCTGCATTGGCAGGTGGATTCTTAACCTCTGTGCCACCAGGGAAGTCCCAAATGGGCATAAGAGCGTTTAACTCACAGATCGTTGTGAGAATTTAAAGAGATATTACTTGTATGATAACCTGGCGGAGCTCTTGGAACGTAGCAATTTTAAGCAAATGTTAGTTGTTTCCACTCAGTGGAAGTCTGTCAACAAGTCCCTTTTGGAATGTTGGTACAGTAGTCCCAGGGAAGGGCTTAGAATTGGAACTGAGTTATAATCAGGCACAGAGAACAAACAGACCTGAAACAAGCCTTATGTCCCACTCTTAATAATTGTGCTGATTGCTCCAGGGCCATCGGTGATACACACTCCACTCTGCTCCTACAGCCCCAGGCACAGTCCTGCACTAGGACAGCACACAGTGCTGGCATCAGCAGCATCACTTGGTGTAATTATCTTCTGCAAAGCCCAAGTACCGAGTGGGTGGCTATGGGGCCATGTACTCTCCAGATCTCTAGACTATTTCCTGGCACAGTGCAGTGTGTATGAGTGGGACTCAATGGATATTCCTGGAGGAATAAATATAATATTCAGTATTATACAGAAATGTAAAGATCCAAACAGAGAAAATAAAAGTAGCGGAGGTAGGACAAATCAGGTGTTAAATACTGTTATGGAAAGTGTAAACAGAAAAGCCACTTGGCAAGGTGTATCAAGAACTTCCAAATATTCATATTTTTACCTATCAAGTAAAAAAAACAGGATACCAAGTTATATTTAGAGTTTAATCCTAATTTTGTAAAAACCAAAAAATATATAATCCATATAATGTATATGTGTGATATGTGTGTGTCCATACAGAAAAAAAGAGAAATAGAAAGAAGAGATATATCAACATATTTTGAGGTAAGGGAGGAGCCAGGATATATAAGAGTTCTTGCAAGGAAGCAAGCAAGCAAACAAACAGAAAACCCAAACAATCAGGTAATTAAACATCAAAAGATTACTGCTAATTAAAGAAAAACCAGACATCTCAAGTTAATGAATTTAGTGCTTTTCTGTGTATGGGAAGAGTCTAGACCTAAAGAAATCATTCCTTTGATGTGCACCTTAACTATCTAGGGCCATTATCCTGTTTTTCTCTATCCTGAATCCTCTCAGGGTGCACTTTGGGTGAGGGTGGCTTCCGTGGCTGATGGGGTCATGGCAGCAACATCCTTTGTTTACTGTTGTGGCTCCTCCCTTACCTCTTTGTAACAGTCCCTCAGAGCTATCTTAGAGGCTGTACCTCAGGCTTATGTCCTCAGTAATGCCCCCAAGTAAAACATAATTCTCAACTTTTAGGTTGTGCATTTTTTTTTCAGTCGACACTGGATACCTAAAAACATTTTTAAAATTTGAAGATTAATTACTGATTTTAGGGTTTTCATATTTAATTTTATATGAGCAAAATGATTGATATTGGAATTTTCATTTTCTTATGAGGAAAATTATATACCAAGCAATATAGAGGCATTGAAAAATCGAGAAGGGCTTCCCTGGTGGCGCAGTGGTTGAGAGTCCGCCTGCCGATGCAGGGGACGTGGGTTCGTGCCCCGGTCCGGGAGGATCCCACATGCCGTGGAGCGGCTGGGCCCGTGAGCCATGACCACTGAGCCTGTGCGTCCGGAGCCTGTGCTCCGCAACGGGAGAGGCCCCAGCGGTGAGAGGCCTGCGTACCGCAAAAAAAAAAAAGAAAAAAAAAAGAAAAATCGAAAGTATTTTTGCAACAGTTTCAGATTTACAGAAAAATTACAACAGTACAGAGTTCCCATAAACCCCTACCGATTTCCTGTTATTAACATTTTACATCAGTATGGTATGCATGTTACATTTAACGAATCAATATGGATATAGTGTATTAACTGAAGTTACAGAATCATCCTGAAAATCATACTATGTGACTAATAGTTTCTCTATGGTCATTTAGTCGAGATTTTGTCTTGCAAATGCTATATTGAATAACAGTGTTCTACTGCCATCTACTGTTCTGAATAATTGTTTTTCAATTTGATTCTTAGAATTTTTTCATTTATCTATATACTTCCATAGCCTTTTAGAGCTATAAGTTTCCCTACAGTTCATTTTTTTAACCACCTCAATAAATAAGTGAATATATTGAGGCTCAGAGAGACCAAGGCTCACAGGTAGCTATTGACATAGCCATTCATCCATTCAGGTATTCATCAAACAATTACTTTACACCTGTATTAGAAAAGGTGCTGGGGATACAAGGCGAATAGGAGAATGGTCACTTTCCTCAAGAAACTCACCGTCTAATGGGGACAAGAAAAAGATGATTATAAAACAATGTGATTACTACATATGCTTCAAGTCTTCTGGGCGCACAGAGAAAGAACACATAGTTACCTTAGATCAGAGGCGGGAAGGTAGGGAATATGCCAAGATTCAGGGCCATCTTCTTGGAAGACATGTGGTCTGAAGCAGATCTTAAAAGATCAGCAGGAACTAAATGGGTGAATAGGGTGGGGACTGGGAAGAGAGGAATTCCAGAAATAACATCAGAAAGAAAGGCAAAAATAGTACATTGTATGTGAGAAATTTAAAAAAAGAGCAGAAAGTGTAAAATAAGCAGAGGTGAGAGATGAAGCTGGAGAGGCTCATAGGAGTCAGACCATGGAGGAATTTGTGTGTCACTTTTGGAAATCTCATTCTTCTTTTTTTTTTTTTTTTTGCGGTACGCGGACCTCTCACTGTTGCGGCCTCTCCCGTTGCAGAGCACAGGTTCCGGACGTGCAGGCTCAGCAGCCATGGCTCACGGGCCCAGCCGCTCCGCGGCATGTGGGATCTTCCTGGACCGGGGCACAAACCCGTGTCCCCTGCATCGGTAGGGGGACTCTCAACCACTGCGCCACCAGGGAAGCCCTGGAAATCTCATTCTTGATCACAGGGGTGACGGAGCAGCAGTGAAGGGAGCCTGGAGGAGTGTCAGGGTCAGGTTCACATTTAGCTGCATCATGTTAGTAGTCCTGTGGAGGATGGATTGGGGGGGGGGCGGTGTCCAGAACTGGAAACAGGGAGGGCAGTGAGGAGGCAGCGTGGCAGTAAAGACAAATGAAGCAGAACAAGAGGAACAGAGACGGAGCAGAGAGTCTGCATTGTAGAAATATTGGGGAGGTAAAGTAGGTGGCAAAGCTTTCAATGCTGCATATATATTGGACACACAAGAGAGAGTCAAGGATGATCTTGGAGTTTTAATTTTGGTGACCAAGGTGATGGAGCTACTACAGAAAGAAGCTAATGGTTTAGGGAAGAGAGGGCCATTTGAACTCTGCACAGGTTGAGGTTAAATTGTCTGAGGGAGAATCCAGGTGGTGCCATCTTGCTGGAAGTTGGTCTAAAGGTTTGAAGCACAGAGGAAAAGTATGCACTGGAGATATGTATTTTCAAGTCATGAGTATGTATGTAGGGGTTGAAATCATGAAAGTGGATGATGTAACTCAAAGCAAATGTATAGAAGGAACAGAAGAGTGGTGCAAGGAAAGAAGCCCAGAGAACCCAACCCTGGATGAAGGCAGGGGGCAGAGGAAGACGAGCACATTAAGGGCACAGGGATGGAAAGATGCAATGGAGAGCTAGCGTGAAAGAAAAAAACGTCTCTGACAGCTGGTAGTTGGCCTGGCAACCAATAGCTAGGCTATGACGATCCAACGCCGAGCATAACTAATTTCACAGACTATTAACACCAGACAAGGTTACTCTGTAATTGTGGTAGAACAAGACAAAAACAAAACCACTCCATAATTAGATTTGAATGCAGAAAAAACAAAAACACCATGCAATTCTTCCTGACATAATGTAACTCAGAACAAAACACCCACTTCCTTGAATCCTCTTCAAAATCACCCAATAGAAGCCTAAATCTTGTTACTAGCCCCCCAACACCCTCTCACTGAGACAGCCTCATGGGGGTACAACCTCCCTAGCTGCAGTGAGTCAGTAAATCTAACTTTATCTGACTATCAGTGTGTTCCTGGTGGTCTTTGGCACTGCAATTTAACATCTTTTTTTTTTTTTTTTTTGGTGGTACGCGGGCCTCTCACTGTTGTGGCCTCTCCCGTTGTGGAACACAGGCTCCGGAAGCGCAGGCTCAGCGGCCATGGCTCACGGGCCCAGCCTCTCCGCGGCATGTGGGATCTTCCCGGACCGGGGCACGAACCCGTGTCCTCTACATCGGCAGGCGGACTCTCAACCACTGCGCCACCAGGGAAGCCCCTAACATCTTTACAGAAGCCAAGAGAGTAGAAAGCTTCATGAAGGGAGACATTAAAGTATCTATTGCCGCGAAGAGGCCAATGATATCCATTGAATTGGGCAAATAGCTTACTGGTGACCTTTGTGAGAGCAGTTTTAGTAGGATACTGGGAGTAGATGCAGTGGTGTGCTCTTACTAGCTTGAGACAAATGATTATATATATTCTTCCTAACTCTGTGTTCAGTGACATCAAATTGGTAGCTGGAAATCAGCCATGGGAGAGTAGCTACCCCATAGAAATTGGCAAATACTATATGTCAAGGATTTTTTTTTCTTCAGAGAGTTGTTTGTTAAACTTTGGCCATCACATCACTAGGTAGAAGGGAAATTAAAGTTGGCTGAGGAAGGAAAATGGAGAGGGAGAGTAGCGATAATTAAAAGGTTGCATAAGCCAGGGAGAAGAGATTGGATGAGGATTAGAGGGGAAACACAGGGTCAGCAAGAACCAGAACTCAGACTACCTGATTTTCTGTTCAGTGCTCGTTTTACTATCACTTTACCACACTGCTGTCAATTTGGTTTACTAGTGAGAACGTGACAACTTACACGGGGGTCACTTCACTACAGCTTGGGAGAGAACTGGCAGTGGTTTGGATGCTTTAGAGGGCAAGGAGAGGAGAGAAAGAAGGAAACTTCTGGAGGAATATCTCCCAAACGCGAATGAGTGGCTGTTATAAACAGTACTGTCTCTGGTGTCAAACTGGGTGGCGTGTGGCTTTGCCACTCAGGGACTGTGTGGTCTTGAGCAAGCTGCTTAACTTCTTTGTGCCCCAGTCTTCTCATATATATGCAGGCGATAGTGGTACACACCTCATAGGGTGGGTGTGAAACACTTACTTGCACATTGCAAACTCCCAGCAAATGTGAGTCAGCTATTATTATTACTGTTCCTTTTTCTGGACAAGAGGGTAAACCAACTAAAATTTTTCACTTTAAAGTGATATATTTATGTGTTTTTGTTTATAACACTCATTGCTTTTATAACCATAAAACCCCAGATTTATAAAAATAGAAACTTTTTTCAGGAACAATTTCCGTTGTTGAGTGTTCTGCAATCCATATATTATCCAGTAGGGGGCGCTATTTAACCGTCTACTATCCACTAGAATCCATCATTTCAGGAATATGGCTGGATGAATGATTGCATTGTCTATGGTAATGATTTACTGTTAATATTCATACATAGAATTTGCCCCTTACAAACATGAAAAGCCCCATTTCCAACCTTATAAAAATGGAAAACCTATGTGAAATTCATCATCATCATCAACACTTCTGTTGCAGCTTACTATGTGTGGGCATTATCCTGAGCATTTTACATATATTAGCTCTTTTGATACTTACTACAATGCTGTGGGGTGGGCACCATCCATTCTATAGATGAGGAGACTGAGGCACAGAGAAGTTAAGTGGCCCAACGTCACACAGCTAGTATGAGAAAGGATCTGAACCTGAGCTATCTGGTTCCACAGTCTGGGAATCCTGTGTGAGATACGTTATTGTTGGAACCCAACCAGGGTCAGTCTGGGTCTCTTCCAAAAATTCTGAAGAGTTACTTTCCTTGCTTTCACTTCAGCATTAATGAGCTCTATTCCTCAAATCTACTGAAACAAGACAAAGAAATCATATCTAGTCCAAAATTATCTAAAGATGTTAAGACACCAATGAAACTCTCAATTTGTTTGAAATCACTTTGCCCGTGATCAGTACTGTATTTGATTTGTAAGAATATGATTTTTCATCACAAATATATTATACAGCTAATAAAACAAATATTTTCATTACTTTTGAAAACTGAGATCATTTTCTTCACACAGTCTACACCGTATGCAGTTAAGTCTCGGCAGAATACCCCCTCGTGCTACTTAACAAAAAAAAATTAATTCATTCATTATTTTTTTTGGCTGTGTTTGGTCTTCGTTGCTGCACGTAGGCTTTCTGTAGTTGCGGGCAGCAGGGGCAACTCTTCGTTGTGGTGCGTGGGCTTCTCACTGTGGTGACTTCTCTTGTTGCAGAGAATGGGGTCTAGGCACGCAGGCTTCAGTAGTTGCAGCACGTGAGCTCAGTAGTTGTGGCTCACGGGCTTAATTGCTCCGCGGCATGTGAGATCTTCCCGGACCAGGGACTGAACCCGTGTCCCCTGCATTGGCAGGCGGATTCCTAACCACTGCAGCACCAGGGAAGCCCCTCTGTGCTACTTTTGAAAGTGAAAATTTTTGCCTTTAATGAAAATATGTGAAGCTGGTTTATGTAAAATGAAGGCTGGGGAAATTATTTCAGGTGGTTTCGGACACTAACTTTCTCAGTAATTTTATTTTATTTGTCCTCAAAAATTGCCAGAGAACTGCATAACACAAAATATAGTATTTGGTTTCTATTGAGAATACCAAACTGAAATACAGGAGACTAAATTTTAAACACTGCTAAATATTTCCCACTTCTTTCATTTTAAATTAATGGAAAAAGTAAGGGATTCACATCTGAGAAATGCAAATCAAACCCACAGTGAGATATTTCCTCATGCCTGTCAGAATGGCTGTCAACAAAAAGACCACAGATAACAAATGTTTGTGAGGATGTGCAGAAAAGGGAACCCTCCTACACTGTTGGTGGAAAAGTAAATTGGTGTAGCCACTATGGAAAACAGTATGGAGGTTTCTCAAAAAACTAAAAATAGAACTATCATATGAGCCAGCAATTCCACTCCTGGGAATATATCTGAAGAAAAGGAAAACACTAATTCAAAAAGATACATGCACCCCAATGTTCACTGCAGCATTATTTACAATATCCAAGATATGAAAGCAACGTAGTGTCCATCAACAGATGAATGAATAAAAATGTGGTGTGTGTATATATATATATATATATATATATATATATGAATATTAAAAAAGAATGAAATTTTGCCATTTGTAACAACATGGATGAACTTGGAGGGTATTATGCTTAGTGAAATAGGTCAGAGAAAGACAAAGACTATATAACTTATATGTGGAATCTAGAAAAAGAAAACGAATGAATAAAATAAAACAGAAAGACTCACAGGTATAGAGAACCAACTAGTGGTTACCAGTGGGAAGAGGGAAGGGGAGGGGCAAGATAGGGGTAGTGGATTAAGAGGTACAAACTTCTATGTATAAAATAAATAAGCTACAAGGATATATTTTACAGTACAGGGAATATAGCCAATATTTTATAATAATTTTAAATGGAATATAATCTATAAAAATACTGAATCACTATGCTGTACACCTGAAACTAACAGAATATTGTAAATCTTCAATTAAATACAAAGGAAAAGTGATTCAGAATAAATCTTTGGAAGTGCAAGGTAAGATATGACCTTCATTGGATATTCTTCATGCTTTGCCCAAGGCCATGGCGGTGCGGACACTGAGAACTTGTTTCTCCTCAGTCCCCCTCCCATCCACACCTGAGGAGTTATGGTGGTGACAAGCAGGGTCAGGATACAGGAGGTGGGGCTTTAGGTGCTGGTTGCACGCTGACATGACATATGGTTTTTATTTGGAGAAACCTCAAAATAGGAAATGAAAAGGGTAGATGCAGCGGGGTCTAAATAGGTAAGAGATTTGTGGTAGGGAGTGTACTGCGGTAAAGAGGACCTGAATTTATCTGGAGAAGCCGGGTGAAGCGCTTCTAGGACGGAAATGAGCATTTGTTAATTTCAGTGTGTTCATGCATAAAATGTTTATTGTGTCCCCCTTAAGACCCAGACACAGTGCTGGGCACCAGGGATACACAGATTAATAAAACATGGTCTTTCTGTCAACGAGTTGGCACCCGAGTGGGGAAGGTGGGGATGGTAAGCAGTGAAGAGTCTGAAGCAGCCATGGTACAAGGTACAAAGGTGGACCCCAGCAGGAATCGTCCAGCCCTGCCAGGGAGGGTCAGGGACCGGCTCCTGGGTTCGGTACACGCGCTAAGAGTGCGGCAATGACCCCTGTCCGATGTGAACACTCATCTCAAATGGCTCGAAACTTAAATATCGTATTGTTGAAAATCAGACCGTGATCCGACTTCAGGGGTTAAATATTTCATTGGTGATGCGCAGATTAAAATGTGTACACGTTGAAGCACTGAGAAGAAAAGCATTGGATGCGAGAGGACCAAGTGAGAGGGAAACGAGGCAGTGGGTCCCCGCGGCTCCAGGTCTCTCTGGGCAGAGTGAGCTCACACACACCCAGTGCAACCCGAGCCCGGCCCCTCCTACCCCGTGCGCGCCCCGGGCCGGTCGGGCAGGTCAGGGCGGTGCGCTCTGAGTCACCGGAATCTAGGTGGGGCGGGCGCCTCGCCCCGGCGGCCAGCCCCGAGCCGAGTCCTCCAGGAGCCGCCTCCCCGCGGCCTCCTCCCTTTTGTCGCGCTGCCGGCCCTCGAGGGTCACTCTCCGCCGGCGTCCAAGCCCCACGCGCTCCTCTCCTCTCCATCACCACCGTCGAGATGCTGGCCTGCGGCCTGGCCTGCGAGCGCTGCAGGTGGATCCTGCCCATGCTCCTGTTCAGCGCCATCATTTTCGACATCATCGCGTTGGCCGGCCGCGGATGGGTGGAGTTGAGCGGTACCGGCCAGCAGTCCTCGCTGTGGTGGCGGTGTCATTCCGTGAGCAACTGCGAAAGCCTCATGGACTTTGGTGAGTGCCGTCGCCTCCGTGAAGTCCTCCGGGCGGCTGCTGGGCGAGCGCCGGCGCCCTGGGAGTGCGGAAGTCGCCCTATGAGAATGGACTAAACAGGGTCGAGAAGGGACTGAACAGGGTCGGGGGTAATGGGTGATTCAACAAAAATCTCTTTAGAGCCTAGGTTCATACATCCGACCCGAGCAAAATAAAGCAGTAGCAGCTTTCAGTGGCCAAAACCAGGCTCGACACTGGAAGAAAATAGCCCTAGTTCAAACTACGTTTATTCGCAGGGTCTGTCGGTACAGCAGAAGATGATTTCAGCCATTTGAAAAGGGTTTGATGAGTAAATGTAATGAACAAAGTATATTTTCTTGGAGACCTACTGAAATTTCTTCCCATTCCGCCACCTATGTTATAGCTTAAAATATGAAATATGCCTTATATTTTAAAATGTAAGTATTTAAAATGCGTACCTTCCCTCATGTTGCTGTATTATTCGTTTAACATGAACTAAGTGAAAGCAGCTCTTCTTCCTTTAAAAAAAGCCCTTTAAATCAAAGTTTCAGCAGGGAAGATTTCAGTAGATACTGCAGTGTTTAATGCTTCAGGCTAGTTCTTGTTAGAAGGAGTGTCTTTTGGGCTTAGGCCTGGCATTGCTGTTTAGAAAACTTTATTTTAATCTGATTTGAAATCTGAAAAGCAAACACATTTTCTACACCAGCGAAATGAAGCAGAGTTGACAATTTAATATATTGCAGATAGAGTATTTTATTTTTCCAGCATGGAGGAAGCCTCAGGGACTACCTGTTAACTATTACACGGCACTGGAGAGGAGCTTGCTCTGGGCCGGTACCACCCCCTGCTTTCTCGTAGACCGGAAGAACAGCCGGGGTCTATCGTGATTAGCATTGTGGGAGGGGTTCGGGACAGGAGGGTTTAAGTATGAGAATAATCAGAAGCTTAAAGCCAACTACTACTGAATGGAGCCTTACCAACTGAGTTTAATAGTTTAAAACTGAGAAAGAAGGCTACCCTGCTTTTTTTCCCCCATTCTCTGCTAGGATCTTTGACTTGCCCCACACCTCCAAAGTGGCCCAGGGCTTCAAACCAAACTCTGTTTATTTCTGGGACCCTGTATTAGGGGCTTAGTGCTTTATCTTATCTACTGTGGAATTATTTGGAAGTTCTACCCAAAAATTTACCCCCCAAAGGAGGCATGGTTCTCCTTAGCAGGTAATAAAATGTAAAGACTAAATGGAATTCCTGCTTTCCTTAAAGGCTGTGTTTTTCCTCTTTTAAAGCACAAACAGCACACCTGCCAGGGTTTGTATTACCCCAAGTCTTTTAGGTTTTTGAAGGGAATTAATTTCTTTGAAATAATATGTCTCTATCTTCTGGTTAAGATGCAACAGAGTTCAGTATCTTGTAGGGGATTTAATAGACTTGCTTAAAACAGGTGTGTTTTTAAACAGACTTTGATAATCGTATCTCACTGCAAAGACTAATACAGACCCAAAGAATATTCAGCGATTCTGGGCACATGAGTTAAGAAGGTTAGTGTGCCTCGGGGAGAAGGGTGCAGGCAGAACCTAGATCAGCACTATTGCTGGGACATGATCTGGCCTGCACAGCTCTGGCTGTGACCACAGCCCTCTTGTGAAAAACGCACAATGCAGTTTTTATTTTTCTTGATTTGCAGGATGAACTCACCTTCCTAGGGTGTGGCTCTTCTAACCTCAGGCTGATAGGGTGCTTTGATATAGAAGGGAGTAAGCAGGTTTTGTTTCTGTTTTCTAATTTTTTAATTAGACAGGAGTCTAAAGCATTAACTTTTTTTAATTGTAGAGAAAAGACAGATCCAGTGTATAGTTGATGTTTCAATTTGATATAGAAATTGGTCTTTAGAAAAGTTCGGTTTTCCAAGTGAGTCTTGAGGAATCTAGTACTGCCTTTGTGATGCAGCAAGACTGATTTTCGTAAGTGGTCAGTGGCTTTCACATTCCAATTTGGTTGTTCCGGTGACCTTTGCAAAGATAATCAAGTGCCAAGAATGTGTTAGATGCGGCTTTTGCTCAAGCCCTAGAATCAAATCATGAATCTAGCACCCACTGTCATTAGGTGACCTTGGGAAGAAGAAAATGGCTATGATTTCACCAGGAGAGGTCCATCCCAGGCTATTGAAGTCAAAGATGAGTTGGAGTGATTATTATACTTCCACTCTGTCTCCTGCCATGGACTGTTGGCTAGTTTTGCCTCACAGGTGTAGAAATTGTGTATTCCTATCCCATAGGTTGATTATCTAGGCGTCTCTGAACTTTTGAGACTTTCAGATAGCTGCAGTTGGGCCTTGCCAAAAACAATATGTTCACATGAGGTCATATTTTATCTAAAATACAGTAAGCAGTTTACACATACTCCCACGTATGTACAAACACAACAAGGAATAAGGTTGATAGCTCTAATTAAAATGATATCTCAATATTGAGAATTAAGTGTGTATATCCACTTTTAAAAAAATTCTTGCTATGTGCTAGAAAATAAACCTTGTGATTTACCACTGTAAACTACAGTATTAAGAAAGTATACCTGTTTATTACAAAGTGCTTCACTATCTTTTTTATTTGCTGACATTTGTAACAATATGTTCATTTTGCTGGCAGGTATCAGCAATAATACTAAATAATAGAGACTTTTTATATAAAGGTAAATAGTTCCATAGAATTATGTAAAAAGCAGAATGTTATATTCTTCACTGTCATTAACTTTTTTAAAAGAATTTCAGAACCATATCACCTCATTTTTCCTCATAAATGAATCAAATTGAACACTGAATATTTTCTTTTACATAAAGTAACAAATAAATAAATACAAATTCTTGTTTGAATTTTTAAAAAAGTCATGGTTTCTAGTCCTCAAAATTGGAAAAGAAAAATCTATATTTAAACATTGAAATGATTATTCAAATTTCATGTATAAAGAAAATGCAAAGTTAGGACTTCCCTGGTAGCACAGTGGTTAAGAATCCGCCTGCCAATGCAGGGCACACGGGTTCGAGCCCTGGTCCGGGAAGATCCCACATGCCGCGGAGCAACTAAGCCCGTGGGCCACAACTACGGAAGCCTGCGTGCCTAGAGCCCATGCTCCACAACAAGAGAAGCCACGGCAATGAGAAGCCCGCGTACTGCAACTAGAGAGAAAGCCTGCGCACAGCAACGAAGACCCAACGCAGCCAAAAATAAATAAATAAGTAAAAGAAAATGCTAAATTAAATTTGAATCCATGTTCACAGATAGTATTTTTGCACTCCTGACACCTTCTTTTACAGTTTTAAGAAAGAGTACATCAGGAGGATATTTTCAGCAGCAGAGATGTAGATTTCAAGTCCTAAGCAAGCTCCGACTTGTCAGGGTAGAGACTAATGAAGATAAGTTTATGCATAAATTACAGGGACAGTTGAGATGAATTTATGCTCCAAGAAGGACGGCGGGGAGTCAGTGTGGCAGCGTTGGAGAGCCTTTGCCTTGGATCTGAACTCAGAAGTGCAGAGCCTCATTTTTACCAAAGATACCACACTGAATGTTTTTTACATGAAATCAGCCTTGGATAAATCGAAGAATCAGGTTAATATAGGAAATATTTTTAGATCATCTAGCCCTATGGTTCTTAAATGCATGAGAAATGAGAAAAATATCAATAAGTATGAAGTTAATAGTTTTACATTAGCCTAAATTCAACTTAAAAGATTTCATTTTGAGGTTATGTTCTTGTGTCTTTTTTGCAGAGGGGCAGGGTCAGGTATTCAAACGCTCTTATTTTATGAAATTAGGCATTAGTAGATAGACTAATCTTTGCGGGCATGTGTTCACATTCGTACATAGTAAAACAAAAAGTTGGACACTCTCAATTGATTTTCATAATTAAAAAAATATATGTTGATTTATAAAATCTAGACGTCTAGGAACCAGTGATCTTGACCAGTTTACTCCACATTTGCTGCACTTAGCACTACCAGAGAGCCTCAATTCCTGATTTGTCTTTTCTCCTTGTAAATGGCCAGAGGCTCCTAGACTATTAGAACTAGGAGAGATGAATAGTGCGCCTACTCAAGCTTTCTCCAAAGCCCACCTATCAGCATCACCCGTGGCTGATCTGAGCTTCTTCCCGTTGTTCAGCAACTTAACTCAATTTTCTCCACGATGCAATTTGTTTACAAGTACCCCTCTTACACCGACAAGAGGTGAAATGTGCTTCTCTGTAAATTCTTCTTTCCAGCCTTCTTCCAATGGACAGATTTTCAAACATTTGAGGGTAGATTCCAAATTTGCTGCTAGTTACCTTGTCTGAGTTCACACAGAATTTCCTGTATTTTCCCATCTTCCCGTGTAGGATAGTTTCCCCACTCAGACTTTAAAAGAAGGCCATAAAGGGGTAAAGTTCCATAAAAACCAATGGGAAAGGGTTATCATCTGGCTCAGTGTCAGGGGAAAATGTAGAGCATGTAAAGAATCTCACACCTACTGTGGAATTTCTCCCCAGAGACCCCAGCATCATTCCTCCTTTAAGCCATTCCTTTCCTGCCTTCCAAACCTTTGGCAGAATCATTCTTCCTGTGTCGATTTCTTTGGAGGCGTTTCTGAGTCATCCTCCAGATTTTTGCTACTTGTGTGTTATAGACCAGCAGCATCGGCATTATCTGGGAGATTACTGGATACTCAGCATCTCAGACCTCACCTACTGAATTGGAATCTGTATTTTAACAAGGTCCCCGGGTGATTCGTAAGCACTTTTAAGTTTCAGAAGCACTGGCCTGTATTACTGTAGATCTCCTCATTGACTACGCAACAGTCTTTTTGAATATATCATCCACCCATGTTTATATTTATTTGTAGATAGCATCTTTTTTTTTTGAACCTGGAGGATATATATATATATATATATATATATATATATATATATATATATATATATATATAGGAGTATAATTGCTTTACAATGGTGTGTTAGTTTCTGCTTTATAACAAAGTGAATCAGCTATACATATACATATAGTCCCATATCTCCTCCCTCTTGCATCTCCCTCCCACCCTCCTTATCCCACCCCTCTAGGTGGTCACAAAATAGCATCTTTTTTATTTTTTCACTTATGGTCTTGTCCAGTTTTCAATTCTGCTTGTGTATGACATAAAGAACTTTATAGAAACAATAGGAAGGAATCAGACAAAATCTTGTATTCACTGGGTAGGGCTTTCTGTATTGTTCATAGATGAATCCTTTGTTCTGGAAAGGAACCACCCTCTAGTTGGGTGACAATTTGGAATCTGCAGGGCACTGAGTAAGGGGCTAGGCCACAGACTGTTTTGGTCAATGTTTGGTGCCCACATGTAAAACTACTGAAGAATGCAGCAAATCCATGAAAAGAAATACTAATTTGGGGTGAAAAAGTAATGACAGTCTCCAAAATATCACCCATGATATAGCAGTAGTGCTCTCCTTGTCTTAAAATAAAAGTTATTTATTTTTTCTTTTCACAAACTTAACTTTGATTTATGGTTTCTAGCTTGATATTCAAGGTATTTATTTATTTTTACTTTTATTGCTCTTTTCTTATCAGTCGATCTTACTGGTCTTTTCCCAGCTGTATTTGCCTTGTAACATCATGTTTTAGTATATAATCTCTGGAAAAACATATAGCATTATCCCTCATACAAAAAACTTAAAAACATTTTTTAGAAAAAATTCAGAATTTCATTAGTAACCAGTGAATGGTTTCCATGTTGTTGACTTAATGTTGAATCTTTGCAAGCAATAGCAAAATCTGATAAGCCATTCATTACCTACGTGGATCTTTAATGAATCTTATCTAAAAGTGGATTTATAATGTTGCTGGTTTCTTTGATAACATAAATTTCTTCAATTGGTACTTAGAAAATAAACTTAGGACAGAATAAATTATATACATATATGAAACATGTTTCAGGGAAACATATATGTTTCCCTTAAGGAAACAAAACAAACAAACAACATTCCTACACAAAAACTCTGTTTACCTGGAATGCAGCATGCTTTTGTGGTCTCAATTCAGAGAAAGATAATTGACAATGAGAATCCTTCCCCAATCCCCAATCCCCTACACACGCGCGCACACACACACACACACACACACATTCTGCTTATTTGAATTTAATGATATTTTTAAATTGAATTTAATGATTGGCAGTAACCATGAAAAAAATCTATAGAAATGAGACTATAATTGACAGCAGGTCACATACTGAAAGTTACATGCTCCTTTCTGGCAGTGCTGCAATCTGTTTTTATAAGGAGATTAATCATCTATCTTAGTTGTTCTCAGATTTTAGTATGGATGTAAGAAATACCAGTAAAACGCGGATTAGGAAAGGCAGAAATTTAGTGTATAAAATATTAATGAAGGACAGACTTGTCTTCAGAATCGATGAAGATGGACTGTCTTCAAAGAACTGAGGACCATCTGTTGATGTTGAATCATGAAAGAAGTAGCTTCAAGATAAGTTTTAAAAATTGATATTTTTCCACTGAGGCTGGTAAATAGGGTACAATTTAGACCAAGGTATAATATAAAAATATAAATATATAGTTCCCGAAGGGTTGGGTAAATTTATAGATATTGGACTCATTCTGGGTGATTAAGGGAGACCAAAGGCACTTAGCCTACAGATTTATCTTAAGTTTTCAAAATGTATGTGATGGAGAATTGCCATGTTGTTAGTCTACACGGCTGTTGGTTCCCTTCTCAGGCAGAATATTGGGCTGGGAGGACCCTGCTCAGACCTGGTAGGATCCATCTCATCATCTTACAACAAAATAGTCATTGACATGAGACAGCAGGTTGCCTTCCTTGTTATCCATCAGTCAGGACCTTCAAAACCATGTCAAGATTTGTACCTTAAATGATAGTTAAGTGAATCAATGTGGGTGTTTCCACTCTCAAGGAGCAGGTTTTACACGTTCTACTTCCGAGGCAGCCTTTCTCCAGACCGACTGTTGCTTAACTTTCCATTTTGATTTTTCTTTAGACTCAGCATTTTAAATAAGACGCTAATTGAGTTGATTTAACATAACATAGGAAAAGTTCTTTAAATGATCTGTTTATATTTACATTCACCTGTTGGTTTTAGGTTAGGTGAATTGGCTTACTATTTCTTTTATTTAATTCCTTTCAAGTACCTGAAACTAAATGTAAATTACACCTTAGCGGTAATGTCAGCGGAAGCAGTAATAGCAATAATCTAACTTTGTATAACTTTTTATTTCCTCAAATAAACAGGTAAAATGATGGATGTTACTCTTTATAGCAACATCATACATAATTTATTTAGCTATACTTTAAAAACCTTAATCTGTGATTATCAAAGTTTGATTACTAAATATGTTCCCTGTTAGGAGGTTTCTCCTGTTTTTATTGAAAACTCACATTCTGCTCTACAATTGATCTTCACTGTTTGCATTCCTCTGTATGGCTTATATAGCTGTGTTGCCTTTGCATTGAACAGTTTCAAACATGTGAACTCACCTTAAAAGGAAAACTCAGTGTCTGCTTATTGGAATTTAATGATTGTATTTAATTGAATTTAATGATTGGCAGTAGCCATGCAAAAATCTACAGACATGAGACTGTATTTGACAGTGGGTCACATACTGAAAGTTACATGCTCCTTTTTGGCAATGTTGCAACTATTTTTATAAGAAGATTGATCATCTCTCTTAGTTGTTCTCAAACTTTAGTATAAATGTAAGAAATACCAGTAAAATGCATATTCCTTTCCAACTCTGATTCAGTGTGTCTGGAGGGATGCGTAGGAATCCATACTTTTTTTTTTTTTTTTTTTGCGGTACGCGGGCCTCTCACTGCTGTGGCCTCTCCCGTTGCGGAGCACAGGCTCCAGATGCGCAGGCCCAGCGGCCATGGCTCACGGGCCCAGCCGCTCTGCGGCATGTGGGATCCTCCCGGACCGGGGCACGAACCCGTGTCCCCTGCATCGGCAGGCGGACTCTCAACCACTGCGCCACCAGGGAAGCCCGGAATCCATACTTTTTATAAGCACCACTGATGATTTGGAGTCAGTGGTTTATGGGCTAGACTTCGAGATGGTCTGATTAATTAATGTTCTTTCCAAAGCATGGTCCCTTTTCTCTGGAAAGTTACCTTACTCGAAGGACAAGGCAAAAGTGAGAAAAGAGACTTACTCAATCTCACATTTTGGCTTTATCCATGTCTATTTTAAGATAAAACATTTCTATTTTACCTTGGTCTTACTGATCTCACAGGAAGAGCAAGACATGGAGGAAAGTAATAAAAATTATAAACATAAAACTAGGCCCACTCAGGTACTGTCATGACGCCATCCTGACCAGTGCCACTAAGGAGTAATTTGTGTGAAAACATGTATTTGAGCATGTAAAAAACATTGAGCATGTGTCGTTTCCTTAATTACCTATTATACCCCAGTCATCCCTGAATCTACTAGATGAAGATTTGTGGGGAGTGTGGAGGCTAGAGAAGGGAACAGGGGAGCTCAGCCCAGGTTTGTCTCTAACAGTTGAAGATGTAAACATGCAGTGGAGAACTGAGGAAGAGTCTTCATGTGACAGTGTAGAACCTTGAGAAGGTCCAATAAAGTGAAAACTTGAGGTACTGGAGAAAGTCATAGGAATACATGAGGACATTTTTGAACAGAGAGGGCTGGAGAATTAATAGCTCCATGACTTTTCACACAAGAGCTCTCATCCTCACAGTGATCTTGAAAGAAGGCATTTTAGCCTTGGTTAACAGATGAGCAGACTGACAGTGGCTAATAGGTAACAGAGGGGATAAACGAGGGCAAGCTGGCCCCCAAGCCCTTGTTCTTTCTGCTAGTCCTTATCTTTGTCTAATATTGACCAGTCCAATGACCCCAAATTAAGTCAGGATGTTTGCCAGCCAAGCTTGGTTAAAGCTGGAGTAAAACCAGTGCCAAGGTCCATGCATCTCTCCTTTTCAAATGCAATAAAGAGAAATAGGTTAAGGGTGCATGTTCATCCATTAATGAATGAGTGGGTAATCATAATGTGGGCTATCCATTACAATAGAATAATTATTGGTCATAAAAAGGAATGCAGTCCTAATCCATGCTGCTCCAACATGGGTGAACCTTGAAGACATTATGCTAAGTGAAAGCGTAAGACAGTCACAAAGGCCACATAGTATATAATTCCATTTATATGAAATGTCCAGAATAAGCAAATTTATAGAGACAGAAAGTAGATCAGAAGCTGAAGGAAGGGAGGAGGAGAAAGGCACTGCTAACGGTCATGGGGTTTCTCTTTGGGGTGATGAAAATTTTGGAATTGTAAGTGGTGATGGTTGCACAACCCTGTGAATAGAGTGAAAACTACAGAATTGTACACTTTAAATGGATGAATTTTCTAGTATGTAAATTATATCTTAAAAAAAAAAAAGAGTCCTGTTCTGGATTCAGACAGTCTGGAAATCAAACTTGGCTGCCAGCTGTGTGGCTATGGGCAGGTTATCTGGACTCTCAAAGGCTTAGCATAATCTCACTTCTAAAATAGGAAGGATAACAGAGTGTGAACCTTAAAAAGTTATTGTGAGGATTCAGGTTGCTAAGGCATGGCGGGTTCTTAGCCCCGTGCCTGGCACAGAGCGATTACTTCCTACATGTCAGTCACTACCTCTAGAGAGAAGGTTGTGTGGGAAGAGATTTTACAAATCGGTGCAGTTTGAACAATAAGAATTATTGGCTGGAATCCTTAGCTTGGGAGTCATGACTCTTCTCTTCCCACAAGGGCAGAGCAGAATGACCCAGGGCTAGAGCTGCCCATGTAGATCTTCAAACCTAGACCTCAATTTCCACCTCATCCTTATTGTCTTTAGGGCCCATGTCAATAATTGAGAATTATTGTGCAATAAATTCTGAATACTTCACAAGTTAAAATTTAGGCAAAAATTTAGAAATGTTGTTTGCACCTAAACTCGTTATAAAAAGCACAGCTAGCTACTTTACAATTAAATTGTTTTATTTTATATCTCTGTCTAGTCATAAGTACTATGAGTTTTCAATAATTATTTTTGCATGGGACCAAACCTTAATATGGAACCAAGATCCTTTTAAAGGTATTTGAAACAGTTCCTGAAGAGATTGTAATTTGGATTGTTCCATAGTAAAAATGTTGTTTACTGTGGTCATGTTATAGTAGAACTTGAGTGACTCTTTTAAATATACCTGTTTGTATGCCAGTTTATTAAATGAGATACAGTTTAATGTAGTTTACTTTTCATTTTGGAGGTATAAACATTTGCCCCAAAACCGAGGGGATAAGGCATTACTGCATATCAGTATGTTAATGTCCTACCTATGAATTGCCTATTCTTCCCTTAAAATATGGAGATGCTTAAGTATTGTTTAAAGAAAAACTGTTCTTCCACCCAAATACAATTAGTAGAAAGAAAAAAAAAAACCCATTGATGCTTTGATAAGTAATTTTTAAATTTGGCTTGTCTGTCTCACTAATTGCTGTTTCTTTCTTATAGCGTGGGGAAGAGCAGCTGCCGCCATGCTCTTCTGTGGCTTCATCATCCTGGTGATCTGTTTCATCCTGTCTTTCTTTGCCTTCTGCGGATCCCAAATGCTTGTCTTCCTGAGAATGATTGGAAGCCTCCTGGCCCTGGCTGGTAAGAGTGTGCGCCAGCAATCCTTTCTTCCTATCTGCAGGGGACATCAATATAATAATGTCCACGCCACAAAGATCTCTGGCAATACAGTTCCTGATCTGTTCTCGGAAAATGGGTCGCCAAAGGCAGAAGTAACAGAGGAGAGATGTATTTTAAGAGCTGGATCCCTTTTATCCTCTGCCTGAGACAGCGTTCCATGCCCCCCATCCAAGTGAGGAAGGTCATCACTCTACGTGCTGCTATCTCTTGTAGATGACCCCATGTCCTTGACACCCCTGCCCTGAGGGACCAGGGCTGGAAGTGCAGTGTCTCCATAGTGGTCCCAGGCTGGCCTCCCATGAGCCCCATGCCTGAGGGGACTGGAATGTCCCTGAACCATTGCACTTGTTGAAGGCGTTCTGCAGTCTTAGGATGTGGTGGGTCACAGAAGGGTTTTCTGCAGTGGGGATGGGGGATCTGGGAGGGGCCAGATCTGGAATTGCCTCTTTGCAGCTTAGAGCCAGGGTTGGGGGATGGGAAACTTAGTTATGCAGCTGGGTGGGGCTCGGAGAGAACATTTATTAAGGGAATATAAGAACTAGGAATCTAGGAGCAAGAATCTAGAGGCAAGAATTATTTGAAATTTTAGGTGGGCACCTGGCAGTAGGGAAGTCTGCCAAAGGAGCAGGACCCCAGCCACAGAGCTGGATTTAGATGCAAATCTGGATTTCCTGAGGAGGGGAAAGAAGAAGAAGATGCTGATAAGGGCAAAGCGAGGCGGCCATAGTCCATTTCTCAAGCTACCAACTTAGGCTCATGGAACCAAAGCCGAAGTCCAGCCACAGACCTGGGGTATAAATACACAGTGAGCATATGGTTTTGGAAACAAGTCAGAAGCCTTGTAACTAGAGGGGTCCACAGGATCAAGCCTGAGCCTGAGTGGGACCACTGTGCGCAGGGTTCCCTGAGTACAAAGAAGATGATGGCAGGATCTAGGGCGGGGTAAGTGAGGAGCAAAAAGGCCCTGGCTGGGACGAAGGAGGTAGCCTCCGAGAACCAGCCAGTGCAGGTCTAACCGTCCCCTGTACATTTAAACATGTCTCTTGATTCAAAATAAAGTTTACTCGAGTGTTCCTCACGTTTCAAACTTTGCTTTTGGAATAATATTTTAGAATCAGAAATGGCTAGGAATCACAAAACATATGAAGAATCTTGTTGAATCCCACCTCCACTTTTTTTATTTATTTTATTTTATTTATTTATTTATTTTTTTGCGGTACGCAGGCCTCCCACTGCTGCGGCCTCTCCCGTTGTGGAGTACAGGCTACGGACGTTCAGGCCCAGCGGCCACGGCCCACGGGCCCAGCCGCTCCGTGGCATGTGGGATCCTTCCGGTCCGGGGCACGAACCCGCGTGCCCTGCATCGGCAGGCGGACTCTCAACCACTGCGCCACCAGGGAAGCCCCCACCTCCACTTTTATTTGGTGTTTTGTAGTTGAAATTTACAAGACCTTATCAAAGAAACAATTTGATGTAGCTTCCTATCACATGTCTTAGAAGACTAGGTAGATGCCTATATAAATCACCATTAGAAATAACACTATGACATTAACGTTCATTGAAAAATCCTTTATGACCCATCAATTCCACTTCTAGGTATATATCCAAAAGAACCAAAAGCAGGGATTTGAATAGGTACTTGTATGTCCATGTTCATAGCAGCATTATTCACAATAGCCAAAAGGAGGAAACAACCCAAGTGTTCAGCAGCAGATAAATATATAAACAAAATGTAGTCTATACATACAATGGAATATCATTCAGCCATAAAAAGGAATGAAATTTTGATGTGAGCTACAACATGGACGGATCTTGAAAGCATTATGCTGAAAGAAATAAGGTAGATACAGGATGAATATTTTATGATTTCACTTGTATGAAATACCTGGAAGAGGCAAATTCACAGAGACAGAAAGTCGATTAGAGCTTACCAGCAGCCGAGGGGAGGGGGTAATGGGTACATACTGTGGATGTTGAAAATGTTTTAGGTATGGATAGTGGTGATGATTACACAACATTGTGAATGTATTTAATGCCACTGAATCGAACACTTAGCAAATGGTTAAAATGATAAATACTATGTTGAGCATATTTTACCAAAATTAAAAGAAATCCTAGTAAAATTCTTCTGTCCACCTTAACATTAAAACATTAACATCTAGTAATTGCCATCTCTAGCTAACAGGGTTGCAGTAGTTACTGTAAAAAAAACTCATTCTGGTGAGTTTTGATAGATAAACAGCTGAACTGTCCTGCTTAACCCCGTGTTCTCATTTTACAATTTAATTCTCCTCTTCTCCTACAAAGTTGGACAAGTGGAATGGGAAATGTTTAATAGAAAAATAAAAAGCCTAGAAATCTCAATACATTTTTAGTGGTAATAACGTTGAATAAGCCCTACTTGATTTTTAAGATATATTTCATAACAATTATTTTTAATTTGATGTATATTATTGGGTTAAAATCAGAATAACTGAACACCAATACAATTTAGATTTTGTAAAAATTCATCCAAACTATTACAAGAACTTTATGTGATGAACCAAAATGGGTAAATAACAATGTTTAACATTTATTACTAGGCGTATTAGAGAAAAATGCAGAGAAGTGTTCCTTTTGTGTCATACACAATGATTTGCAGAAGATGACAAACTTAACTAGTGAGACTTTGTTATTTAAACTAGACAGAAAGCGGGACTTCCCTCGTGGTCCAGTGGGTAAGACTCTGCACTCCCAGTGCAGGGGGCCCAGGTTTGATCCTTAGTGGGGGAACTAGATCCCACATGCATGCTGCAACTAAGAGTTTGCATGTTGCAACTAAGAAGACCACATGCCACAACTAAGAGTCCGCATGCCACAACTGGAAAAAAAAAATCCTGCGTGCCGCAACTAAGACCTGGTGCAGCCAAAATAAATAAATAAATATTTAAAAATAAATGAATAAAGTAGACAGGAACCAGAGAAATATTTAAGATCTGCACTAAGATTGCCCTTCATAAGTTGCCAAAGAAGAACATTTTAACTTGGGAAGTAGAAGCAACAAATCAAGATGTGGAAACATCTACAGCCTTTCTAGTAATTAAAAAAAAAAAAAAGAAAACTAGTTAAGGGTATATCTGTGGAGCTAGTAGAAAAACATTAAGGTGAAAGAAAAGTGGTGGTGAGGACTATTCACTCCCTGACATACTCCTGGGAGCTCAGCCAGCTGATCGCTCTTTGTGAAGAGTAGCGTCTGAGTGTCACAGAGCTAAAATTTGCTTATACCCAAAGTCATGGCAATGCACATACTAAATACTAGGTAAAAAATGCATAGCATAGCATAGCATGTGTATACTCATTACAGCTTTATAGAATTATGCATGTGCATTGAAAAAGACTACAAAGTAGATTTAATAAATTCCTTTTATTTTTAAGCAATGTAAATTGTTAATACATGATTAATAATAATTGTAATAATGTGACTCATATCAAAGAGTTTAGAAAGTTTTTTGACATATGTTTTCCTTCCCCTGTCTTCCCTTTCACTTTTTTTTTTTTTTTTTTTGCGGTACGTGAGCCTCTCACTGCTGTGGCCTCTCCCGTTGCGGAGCACAGGCTCCGGACGCGCAGGCTCAGTGGCCATGGCTCACGGGCCCAGCCGCTCCGCGGCATGTGGGATCTTCCCGGACCGGGGCACGAACCCGCGTCCCCTGCATCGGCAGGCGGACTCTCAACCACTGCACCACCAGGGAAGCCCCCCTTTCACTTTTTAAAGCACTGTGGTTATTCCCCTCTTTTACTTCTATTCCCCCAGGCTGGAATGCTCTTCTTCCTGCCCTCCATCTCTTCATTTCTATTTATTCTTCAGATTCCCCCTTCCTCTGCAGGCTTTTCTGCTGATTCTCCCATTGATCATTCGCATCATTGATTCATTGTTTTATTTAGTCATTTATTTATTGAATGAATATTCCTCTATCTGTGTCTGTGTGTGCATACACACATATATATATGTACATATATGTTTTATTTTGCTAACACTGATAGTATTAACATATGTTTAGCACAGGAAAAGCAAAGATGAAAAAGTAGGCTCTCCTCTAACCTCTTGCTTTCTATTGCACACCACAATTCAGCACGTTTTACTTTAGTATATATAATGCTTACATAGGTACATGAATCTCTAATTTTCTGTCTGTATTTCATATACTCAGTATTCTACCTAGTGCCAGGTATCTCTGACACACAATATTCAGTCATCTTTTTTGGCTTATGATTAACTAGACTCCCCCAGCCCCTTTTATCAGCATTATTTAGGTGGATTTAATACTTATTTTAAGGCAAAAATGTTGTGGAAGGGGAAATAATCTGTTGTTACCATGCATTCATTCATTCATACATTCATACTTTGTATTTTTTTTTCCTTCCTTTTAGCTGTGTTCCAGATCATCAGCCTGGTAGTTTACCCTGTGAAGTACAACGAGACCTTTAACGACTCTGGTGTCACTTACATCTATAGCTGGGCCTACGGCTTTGGGTGGGCGGCTACGATTATCCTGATTGGCTGTTCCTTCTTCTTCTGTTGCCTCCCCAACTATGCAGATGACCTGCTCGGCAATGCCAAGCCCAGGTACTTCTACACATCTCCCTAAGGTGGGGAATGAGCAGAAGAACATCACTGCTGCTGAGATGGATTCCAGAGAAAGAAACTGTTTCCCCCGGAATACTCTGAACCTATGTTTGGGGCAGTGTTCATATCATTAAACTATAGTCAAAATGCTAAAATACTTTGGGAGAGAATATTTCTTAAATAGTTTTAGAGTTTCATATTCATCTTTTATCTATGATTTATAGACTTAAATAAGACTTAACTTCTTTTAACTAATTACCTAATTACTAATATGCCAGTGTTTCCTTATATCTAGCCATACCATTTATATTGCATTTGTAAAAGAATATGAGACCAAAACTAACCACATAATTTATAAGGTAAAAATCAGAAGGCTTCAAAGATTTGAGTAATCTGGTCAGGTTTCTGTTTTTCCCAGATGGAATGAACTGGGTCTATTAAGGACTAAGGAGAAGAGGAAGATATTGGTAAAAATTGCCAGTGACCAAATATTCTGAAAGAAATGCAAAAAATAAATATTTTTTCAAACCTTCAGCTATTTAAAGAAGCAAAATCATTTCCTAAATGCATATCACTTGTGAGAATTTCTAATTAACATCATGAATAATTGATTTGGGGCTAAGCTTCCCGTTAACTTGATATGGCATCCAGGAAAGTATTCTTTCATAGCCAAAGCCTGTTGCAGTAATAAGACCTCCTTAAGTAGTGAAATCTTAACATGAAATTTTCTCTTTTAAAGTGGTTTGTAGGGTTGGGGTGTGGTAAAGTGCTACTAATAATTCTGCGCTGTTTGGTGTCTATATGTTCTAGACTAGGGTAGACTGGATTAAAAGATGGACTGGTCTAATTCGTCGTAACCTCTAGGTAGGATTAGTTTGTTCAGTAAACCATGAAGAGGGCCATTCCCATCACAAAAGTAACATTAAAACAGCCTAAAGAGAAGAAATGGCTTGAATTTTTCACCTTAGGCTTGACCAGGCTCTAATCATGTAGACACAGCTTCTGATAGACTGCAGCTGTAAGCAAAAACTCAAATACGGTTAAAAACCTGGTTTCCCTTGGTAAACAGGTTAAAAATATCTGAGGTAAAACATGCAACAGGAGAATTCAGGGATGTGGGATTTCTCTGAATGGCAAATATGATATATCACATGGATTTTAAAAAAAATATTTGTACTTATGTAATGAAAACCAATTCATTTTATGTATCAAATTATTATCTTGTAAGTTGTAAAAATAAGCAGTTGCAGTTTTCATTATGGATTTTTCCCAATAAACCAGGTGTTCTAATCTTGTATCTAGTTTGCAGTTTTTTTGGTTTTGCTTCTCAGCCCCCGCTCCCCCAACCCACCGCCAATCTGAGGAAGGGGATTTTTTTTTTAACATATTTATTGGAGTATAATTGCTTTACAATGTTCTGTTGGTTTCTGCTGTATAACGAAGTGAATCAGCTATACATATACATATATCACCATATCCCCTCCCTCTTGCATCTCCCTCCCTCCCACCCTCCCTATCCCACCCCTCTAGGTGGTCACAAAGCATCGAGCTGATCTCTCTGTGCTATGCGGCTGCTTCCCACTAGCTAGCTATTTTACGTTTGGTAGTGTATATATGTCCATGCCACTCTCTCACTTCGTCCCAGCTTACCCTTCCCCCTCCCCGTGTCCTCAAGTCCATTCTCTACATCTGCGTCTTTATTCCTGTCCTACCCCTAGGTTCTTCAGAACCATTTTTTTCCCACTTAGATTCTATATATATGTGTTAGCATATGGTATTTGTTTTTCTCTTTCTGACTTACTTCACTCTGTATGACAGTCTCTAGGTCCATCCACCTCACTACAAATAACTCAATTTTGTTTCCTTTTATGGCTGAGTAACATTCCATTGTATATATGTGCCACATCTTCTTTATCCATTCATCTGTCAATGGACACTTAAGTTGCTTCCATGTCCTGGCTATTGTAAATAGAGGTGCAATGAACATTGTGGTACATGACTCTTTTTGAATTACGGTTTTCTCAGGGTATATGCCCAGTAGTGGGATTGCTGGGTCGTATGATAGTTCTATTTTTAGTTTTTAAAGGAACGTCCATACTGTTCTCCATAGTGGCTGTATCAGTTTACATTCCCACCAATAGTGCAGGAGGGTTCCCTTTTCTCCACACCCTCTCCAGTATTTATTGTTTACAGATTCTTTGATGATGGCCATTCTGACTGGTGTGAGGTGGTACCTCACTGTAGTTTTAATTTGCATTTCTCTAATGATTAGTGATGTTGAGCATCCTTTCATGTGTTTGTTGGCAATCTGTATATCTTCTTTGGAGAAATGTCTGTTTAGGTCTTCTGCCCATTTTTGGATTGGGTTGTTTATTTTTTTGATATTGAGCTGCATGAGCTGCTTGTAAATTTTGGAGATCAATCCTTTGTCAGTTGCTTCATTTGCAAATATTTTCTCCCATTCTGAGGGTTGTCTTTTGGTCTTGTTTGTGGTTTCCTTTGCTGTGCAAAAGCTTTGAAGTTTCATTAGGTCCCATTTGTTTATCTTTGTTTTTATTTCCATTTCTCTAGGAGGTGGGTCAAAAAGGATCTTGCTGTGATTTATGTCATAGAGTGTTCTGCCTATGTTTTCCTCTAAGTTTTATAGTGTCTGGCCTTACATTTAGGTCTTCAATCCATTTTGAGTTTATTTTTGTGTATGGTGTTAGGGAGTGCTCTAATTTCATTCCTTTACATGTAGCTATCCAGTTTTCCCAGCACCACTTATTGAAGAGGCTGTGTTTTCTCCATTGTATATTCTTGCCTCCTTTATCAAAAATAAGGTGACCATATGTGCGTGGGTTTATCTCTGGGCTTTCTATCCTGTTCCATTGATCTATATTTCTGTTTTTGTGCCAGTGCCATACTGTCTTGAATACTGTAGCTTTGTAGTAGTCTGAAGTCCGGGAGCCTGATTCCTCCACCTCTGTTTTTCTGTCTCAAGATGGCTTTGGCTATTCAGGGTCTTTTATGTTTCCATACAAATTGTGAAATTTTTTGTTCTAGTTCTGTGAAAAATGTCATTGGTAGTTTGATAGGGATTGCATTGAATCTGTAGATTGCTTTGGGTAGTATAGTCATTTTCACAATGTTGATTCGGGAAGGGGATTTTTAAAAGATGTTTTGAGTGGGGTAGTAAGAACATTGGATAAAATGAAAAGTTGCTTTTATCCTTTTCAAGTTTTAAGGGTCCTGCTCATTTTAGGTGAGCATAAAAAAAACAATTTTTGAATGAACTTTAATGGTTTCTAGTAGTCTACTCCCTGAACTTCTTCCTCAATGACCAATACCCAGGACACAGATATCAAACAGTATTTATCCAGTGCTGCCACCAGAGGGAATGGACCAAGAGCTTTCTGGTAGGTCCAGACACCCGGGAACATTAGTGTGGTTTAGTTGGTGGTTCTCCTGTCTTCTGTGGCACAGCTTCCTGCTTGAGATGGGATCTTCTTCCATTTAGGTCATGGGACTGCAAGCAGTCTCTTTACTTCTTTTCCTCTTGTCCATCTTCCATTTGCCGGTTGATAGTTTTTTTTTCCACGATGACTCGTAGGTGAATTCTCCTCTGGTGTATATAAATGTGAACAAAGGTTGCAGAGTAGCATGGTGGGAGAAAGGATATTTCTTCTTAGTGCTTCTGTTGGCCAGTTGGTCCTTGGCAGTGACTTTTTCTTCTGTGCGTTTCAAAATTTGAGGTGAACGTTTCTCATCATAAATCCACAAGGATCTGGTCTGGGTGATTGTTTACACCAAAATTAAAACAAAAAAACAGGGTTTGAAGTGATCATTAACAATGTTTAAAATGCCATCTTTTAAAATAATTGCATAGCTAATTCAAGAAGATAATGGATATCTAGAGATTCAGAAACTGGATCTCCCAATAGACATGAAAATGACTCTCAGATACAGGTCCTCTAAAGCAAGCACTTTTGTCTTTGGATTTTTTTCCCTTCCAACTTTCCTCTTCCCCTCCTAAGCAAATAACACACTAGATCCTAATGATGCACATTTAGGGAAAATATAGCTTCCTGGAATCCATGGTCTGTACTAACAGAAACATTTCTACTGGAATGTTTGTGACAAAGACAGAGGAAGCATCATTACTTCGGTTAAAATATTCCTCTTCCTTCAGCCTTGTTCCAGCATAGAGATCCTCCATTCCTTGTTAGTTCATGTTCATTAGTACAGAAACCTTTCTGTCATAAACAGAGCAGGAGAATTCCAGGGAATTCTGGAAAGTAATGGAGAATTTGACTGAGAAGCCCTCTGAGGACTAACAATGCATTGCATGAGATTTCCCATGATTAAGCCAAGCTGGTTTTTAGCTCTGTAATTATATTGAGTCCCCAACCTTTAAACAAGCAGTTCTAGGTTCCCAAACAATTATCTCACGCTCCCACTGTAAGTAGTCAGATATGCCAAGCTCCATTTACCACTGAATGTAACAAAGAGGTAATGTGTCTAGGACTTTGAGGTCTCACACAAAGTAACTATGGAGTGTAATTACTTTTAGCTTCAAAACCATACATTGAAGGGCTGACATTAAAGTTTGATAGGCTTTCCTTTCTTAAGAGAATCAAAACAATGGAAAAATACAGTCATAATAACCTCATTACGTTGATTTTTGATACAAACTCCTGCTGACAGTCCTATTAATATAATAAACAGAAATGCTGAATCGACTTCTTTTGTTTTCCTAGGAAGACCTGAAAAGAGCATATTTGAGTCTCATGCCATTGTTGGCTCTTGCTAGCCATGCAGGAGTTTATAGCTTGAGCGGTTTACCACCCCATGTGTTTCATAACCTCATCTGTAAAATGATTGCAATGATCCTTTTCCTTCAGAATTCTCTGATTCAGTGTATTTGTATGTGTAGCTGCTCATTTATTTATTTACTCAAATATTGTTGGGCAAAGGAAAAATGGTAAAGTGATGCTATTTTTTGGTGTGTTTTTTCAAGTTGATTTTCATAACTAGAGACAATGACTAACATCTTTTTAATACTGTGATGGAATTTTTTTCTTTAATTGAAAATTAAAGAATATTCCTTTCATTGGAAGATCTACTAAATAAGTGTATATAGACTCTATCATGAGCATAAGGAACCCTGAAGCCTAGAAGAAAATCTTTATATTCCACGGAGCTTCTGATTCAAGATGGTGGAATGGACTCTATTTAATAATCACTTCTGACCAGGATAGAAAAAAGTGTAGAGTAGTAAACAAGTGCCAGAGGAAATAAATCCATAACCAAAGAGGGATGTATCAGCTGACCATAGATTCTGTCAAGTTTCTGGAAGATGAAAAATGAGTGACATTGTCAACATAGCATTGGAGCTGCCACCCAGAATAAACTCAAGCTGGCCGTCAGGCAAGTAACAGCTGTGTTGCTCGATAAGTGCCAAAGAAGAGCCAAGCTTGACGTTGGCAGGGAAAAGTAGGACTGGGAAAGGAGGAGGGTGTAAATCAGGGGGATTAGTTAGAGGTCTGCCCCATGAGGAGTTCACCAGTTGGCCTGGCCTCCCATGCCCCCACCAGGCTGCCACCTGAAACTTACAGAGTGGAAGAACCCAAAGATGATGGTCATGCTTCCTAAATAGCACACTCTAAGTGCTTCCCATGTACTAACCCAAGTAAACCTGGCCTAGACCCTCTGATTTGAACTTAATGATCTTAATTGTTCAGAGAAGAAATGGAAGCACAGGAATGTGAAGTAATTTTCTCAAGGTCAGACAGCTAGTAAATAACAACGGTAATTATATATACAAAACACACCGTGTTGCGGTACATTTTTTTTTTTTTGCGGTACGCGGGCCTCTCACTGTTGTGGCCTCTCCCGTTGCGGAGCACAGGCTCCGGACGCACAGGCTCAGCGGCCATGGCTCACGGGCCCAGCCGCTCCACGGCATGTGGGATCTTCCCGGACCGGGGCACGAACCCGTGCTCCCTGCATCAGCAGGGGGACTCTCAACCACTGCGCCACCAGGGAAGCCCACAGTACTGTTTGATGCAGTAGGGCATAGTCCAGTAGGTATTGATACCATATGAGGATTCCAGGCTTCCCTCTTCTTCCATCGTGTCTGTATGGGTCTCTCAACCCCTTCTTCTTCTCCATACTCCAGAGAGGGTTCTGCCTTGCCTGTGTGTTCTGGGGGCATTTTATTGTATAATGGAGAAGCATGGAAGGCCAGAGTGTAAAGGACTAGGCCCCGGTGAGGGCTGGTTCTTCAGAGAGAATTGGGGGTGAGAGAGGAAGATGAAGGAAATTAATGGGAAAGAGAAAAAGGGAATTAAAAAAATCTTCTAGGATCTCTGTATCTCACTGCACCATGTGTGAGAAACACAGTTCAACACACACTGTGTTGAGTTTTCATGGTTCGACTATCTTCTTTTGGGCACTTCTCTGTGCTTGGACCCTTACTTCCTGAGTCATGACTTCACGAACATCACAGGTAGGAGCCATTTTCCATATCATCCCAGGGGTGTGGCTGATATTAGAGGGGCCAGTCTTTTTTTTTAGGAACTTACTATATTACTGATAGTTTTAGGCTCTTAAATTCTCAAGTCCTATGAACGAATTATAAGACAGATATTATCATCACATTTTTAGATACAAAGACAAACATATTAACAAGTAATAGTAAAATTAGCATACAAAAGAGGGCCTATTTTGACTCTCAAGATAAGACTTTCCTAGAGGGGCCAGTCTTGATGGAGAGGGCATTGTAAAGAAAAACCCTTTCATCTTCTTTCCGAAGCACTAATTTTTAGACTTTCTAAAATGTGCTGCTTTTGATATTACAGATTACTGGTCCTAACTGAAGTATAATTTTTAAAAAACAATAGAGTCATCCATACACTGTATAGAATGCTGTGCATCTTCATTGTTGTATAAAGGATATTCTGAAATACGGATTACAGAAGAAAACACAGTGAACACATGATATTCACATAGAACATAGAGTATATCAGTATAGATACACCATATCTCATTCTTTTGGCTTTTGTTACACTGTGAATATTCCTGATCAGAGAAAGAAATGCATGGAAGAAGGACTCCTTTTCACTTTCCTACATCATCACCCAAGTACTGTCAGGAGAAGAAAGTGAATACATAACCCCCAGTTTTACCTTAAGTTTTTTGTTTTTTTTTAAATTTATTTTTGCTTGCATTGTGTCTTTGTTGCTGCATGCAGGCTTTCTCTCGTTGCGGCGAGGGGAGCTACTCTTTGTTGCGGTATGTGGGCTTCTCATTGCAGTGGCTTCTCTTGTTGCAGAGCACGGGCTCTAGGTGCACAGGCTTCAGTAGTTGTGGCTCACGGGCTCTAGAGAACAGGCTTAGTAGTTGTGGTGCATGGGCTTAGTTGCTTTGTGGCATGTGGGATCTTCCTGGACTGGGGCTTGAACCCATGTCCCCTGCATTGGCAGGCAGATTCTTAACCACTGCACCACCAGGGAAGCACTACCTTAAATTTTTATACAAATGTTTAATCTGAAATATAGATTAAAAAATATATATAAATATATAATTTTTTAACCATAAAAATGTTTTAAATCACAAATCTATTAATTACTTAACCCTCCACCTTCAGCCCACAAACTTTCAAATAAAATAGAATGACGTGAGTGAAGCTTGTCCCATTTGGGGAAGACATTGTTTCCTTAGAGGTAATTATGTAAACTCCAACTCCTTGACTTTAATTTAGGTAGAAGATACAAATAAACGTTTTTAATAGGCCTCTAAGACTTCATTCCCTTCCAGCGCACCGCAATGAAGAGTAACCCCCGCTCGCCACAACTAGAGAAAAGCCCGTGCGCAGCAACAAAGACCCAATGCAGCCAAAAATAAAATAAATAAATTTACAAAGTATTACCAGTAAAACCATGATAGGAATTCAAACAATTTTGACATCTAAATTGGTCTGAAAAAGCGATGACTTTGAACGAGAATATTCCTACAATTATGCAGGAAAGATGTAATTGAAACTGTGGCCAATGGTTCTGCCACGGGCAGGAGCAGGTTGGTTAGGAAGCTGGGGTGAAGAGATTCAGCTCCAGCTCTCTCTTTTGAAATCTCTTCTCTTTTCCTTGATCTTTCTGCAACAGTTATTTTTGCAACAGAGCTTTAAAAACAGATTTCTTGGGGCAAAAGATGGCTTTATCTTATCTCTGTAGAGTGGTTTCAGATCTTAAAATTCCTGAAGACAGACCGGGCTTGGGACCCACTGGTGGATGATCAGAGCCCTTGACTTTTGGAGATTCTTCTTCAGTGAGCTTGGCTTGCCCTGTCATTCTTCCAGTGCATTGTTCCTGGATTTCTCAATTTTGGTAAGTATCTGGGTGTGTTTTCGGGGTGTGGCAGAAATGAGTATAACACACCTGAAGTGTGGGAAGAGAAAGCCAAAAAGGGAGATGAAAAGAGGTTCAGATTCTGTCCCACTAATGATGTTCCACTTGTGCTATTCTGTGTTTCACTGTAAATTTTAACAACGTACTCTCTCCAGCTGCAGAAATAAAGGAAAACTCAGAAGTGTGTGTGTGTGTGTGTGTGTGTGTGTGTGTTTAAAGATAGTTCTCTGGTGAAGAAATGGAATCCTGTTGATTTAAATGGCTTAAGATTGTCTTAGTGATAATAAGTCATCAAATAATCATAATAGACAGTTGTATAATGGTTTGCTCAGCTAGTTTTTCCTGCACAAAGATTCAAGGGAACTAACCTGCTAGTATCAACTGTTTTTGAATGAGGTTACTCACTTGGAAACTCTGAATTAAATCATGAACAGTAAATTGCCGGGCTTCCCTGGTGGCGCAGTGGTTGGGAGTCCGCCTGCCGATGCAGGGGACACGGGTTCGTGCCCCGGTCCGGGAAGATCCCACATGCCGCGGAGCGGCTGGACCCGTGATCCATGGCCGCTGAGCCTGCGCGTCCGGAGCCTGTGCTCCGCAACGGGAGAGGCCACAACAGTGAGAGGCTCGTGTACCGCAAAAAAAAAAAAAAAAAAAAAAAAGGTAAATTGCCGAGTGAGACTTTGAAACCAAGTTTCATGTGCAAATCCTCTGTTTCCCTGTTCTATGCTTTCTCTTCAGCGGATATTTTTAAATTGAAATGCTTCTGTGAAAATTCATATTTTCAAATTACACCTCACTCAATTCCTGGTCAAGCAACATCTCAATACCTAACCCTTTTTTAGTAACAACAACAAAAAGAAAAACTGGTTTCAGTGCAGATGTAGAAGGTTAATAAACTGAAGCGTGTATAGGAAGCCAGCATTTGCCATGATTAATTTCATGTTAACAGAATTTACCATTGGAATAATTTCCTCTTCTGAAGATGTCTAGCAGGTCAGAAATCGGGTCTCAAGACTAGAGATATCAGTGTGATAAAATGAATTCCCGGCTGACACCAAACAAACACAAACCGCTTTTGTAAATCAGCTTCCCGGCCCTCACTCTGGAGGGATCGTCCCAGTAGGGCTGTTACAACTTAGGAAAAGAACAGATGCAGCCTCCCACCAGGAGCAACCTGGGCTGGGTGCCCTCGTGCAGGACACAGCTGCACAGCCCCACCAGGGGCAGCCCTGGCTGTGGGATCAGGGCATCCCAACACCACAGTGGACTAGCCCTCACTCCAAAGAGGAGCCCTGGTATGGATGAAAATTACTACCAGAATAATTTTAAGAAGTCAGCCATGCCTTCTTCCATCCCCTCTGCATGCCTCCCTCCCCAGATGTATCAATAACTTCTATAAGGCTCAGAAACACAGAGGCATCAGGGACTTAGTACCAGGTGAACACACTAAAGGGTAAATTCAACATCTGGAAACATCACCAGTTAAGTTGAAACTGAGTCAAATGATTTGTCTTTTTCTATCCACATGTGCTGCAAACACAGGGACCTCAAGGGAAACTATGCCATATTAAAAAAAAACAAAAAGAAAAGAAAAGAAAGAAATGCTGCATTGAAGTTCCTCAGCTCAGAATGCTACTTCTGCACCTCCTGACTGAGCAGATTAACAATAAGCTTCTGGCTCTAACTGGCTAATTCCTAGCCTAATTGTCCTGGTGGGGCTCTCTGAGAATCACTGGAAGAGCCTCGACTTTCACACTTGTGTAGATTGGCACTGTCCTTGTCCCACGGCAAAGGTGAGTTGTTACGGGAAAGCCATTTCAAGCAGACAGCCTGCTTTTAGGCTTCCACCGGAGTTGTCTCAATTCAGCCTGTTTGGTACTAAGGGATTTGTGTATAAAATGTGCCTAGTTGTTCATGTTCTTTTTTTTTTTTTTTTTTTGTGGTACATGGGCCTCTCACTGTTGCGGCCTTTCCCGTTGCGGAGCACAGGCTCCGGACGCGCAGGCCCAGCGGCCATGGCTCACGGGCACAGCCGCTCCGCGGCATGTGGGATCTTCCCGGACCAGGGCACGAACCCGTGTCCCCTGCATCGGCAGGCGGACTCTCAACCACTGCACCACCAGGGAAGCCCCTGTTCATGTTCTTTTACTTGACAGTTTTTTGTTCTGAGATTAGAAAACTTTTCAGAATTTATAGCTGTGTAATCTTAGGGCTGCTTTTGGAAATGAACGAAGAATGAGGTGGTGTTAAGCACAAGGCAGCCTGTCTTCTGTAGTTTGGCTTTTCACAGGTCATCCATGAGGAAAGCACTGTTTATGGCCCTATGTTTTGGTAACAGAGCAGCCCAACCTTTTCCTCAACCTGGGCGGTGAGTCATCACAGCATGAGTTAGGACTGGCAGACCGGGTGTAGACAACTTCTACACGTTAAAACACAAAACTTTCAAATTAGGAGTTTGGGATTAACATACACACACTACTATATATAAAATAGATAATCAACAAGGACCTACTGTATAGCACAGGGAAGTATACTCAATATTCTATAATAGCCTATATGGGAAAAGAATCTGAAAAAGAAGGGTTATATGTATGTGTATAACTGAATCACTTTGCTGTACAGCTGAAACTAACACATTGTTAATCAACTATAGTCTAATATAAAATAAAAATTAAATTAAAAAAAACACAGAGCTTTCTCCTGAAACACCTTTTTCACTGAACAAAGAAGTTTGGAAACATGGACAAAATGAGAATCCTCAAAGAAGCTTCCAAGGCTTATATTCCATGCCAAGCTTACAGGTTCAACACAGGCTTCTCCTTTGCAGGAATTAACTGATACAAATGCTTTATTTCTTTTGAGTTCCACAAATGCCTTTAAAACTCGTAGAAGAAAAGTCACCATATAGAATCATGATTTAATATTCTTAGCACAAGGTGAGAGGTTGATTTTCCCTAGAGAAATACATACAAAAAGCTCCAAAAAATATTTGTGTTCCAGGGGCTTCCCTGGTGGTGAAGTGGTTGAGAGTCCGCCTGCTGATGCAGAGGACATGGGTTCATGCCCCGGTCCGGGAGAATCCCACATGCCGCGGAGCAGCTGGGCCCATGAGCCATGGCCGCTGAGCCTGTGTTTCCGGAGCCTGTGCTCCGCAACGGGATAGGCCACAACAGTGAGAGGCCCACGTACCGCAAAGAAAAAAAAAAAATTTGTGCTCCAGATGTTAATAGCTGTTACTAAAAAAGATGCTACAGTCACGTAACTGCAGTAACAACTACGTTTTATCACTTTCTTACTATGTATCAGGCATTTATTTGACCTTAACAACAATCCATTTAGGCAGTTACATTATTACGTCAATTTCAGAGTTTGGGATCCAAAGGTTTAGGAGAGGTGAGTGACTCCAAAGTAAATAATGTAGCTATCATTCAAACCAGGTTGGTTTGATTCCAAAGTCCATTCTTTCAACCATACACAAATATGCTGGACAAATACAGTGGTAAATGCAGAGTAAAGAATTTTGTCTTGTTTTTTGTTTTTTATTACAATACAAATTTCAGAACTATTAAGGTGCTAAAATGAATTCTAAGTCATCAAGAGGAGCTTTTTCTTTTCTTTTCTTTTCTTTTCTTTTCTTTTCTTTTTTTGCGGTACGCAGGCCTCTCACCGCTGTGTGGCCTCTCCCGTTGCGGAGCACAGGCTCTGGACGTGCAGGCTCAGCAGCCATGGCTCACGGGCCCAGCCACTCCGCAGCATGTGGGATCCTCCTGGACCGGGGCACGAACCCGTGTCCCCTGCATCGGCAGGCGGAATCTCAACCACTGCGCCACCAGGGAAGCCCAAGAGGAGATTTTGACAACAGAACCCTTTGTCATGGCACACTGCCTTAGTCTGGATTCCCGAGACAAGGACTGGGGGTAAGTAGTTTATTTGGGAGGTGATCTCAGAAGTACCAATGAAGGAATGAGCAGAGTAGAAGCACTTAGGATAAATGACAGTCAAGCATGTGTTTATAGTCAGATCACCGACTTGGGGCTCAAGATCGCTGAGGAGCTGTGAAGAATGCACCTCAACGTAGTTCTACTGCAGGACAGGGCAGCTGGGCTATTTATCCAATGGCTGCTGTCCTTTATTATTGATATTTGCTTGGGGTTTAAATCCCAGCACGTTTGAGCTCTCCGGCTAAGCAAATTCCCATGGTGCCAGGCAAAGCTCTCAGGCCAAGGGGCGGAGAGACAGACATTTGGGCTGGGAAGCTGTCAGTGAGCAAGGCCACTGTCCTGTAGCTGTGGGGCCAGATGAGTGCCAAGGAGACATGGTGGGACATTGCCTGTTACAGTTCCCCACTCCTGGCTTTGCTTAGAGTACCCCTGCCCCACACTAAGCAGCTCTGATACTGATGCCTCAAGGTAGTTGAAGGCCATGTTCTCTAAGTAGACTTATAAATGGGAAGATGAGTGAAATGAATTACAGTCCCCATAGCTGCAGCCTTTGCTGAGGCTTTAATCGATATTTTGTAAGAGCAGCTGTTCCCTTCTGTGATGATCAAGGTCAATTAACACCAGTACAATAACTGATTATTGGCCTGTTGGTCCACCTACATGAGGAGCCCAAAATAACCCTTGGCAGTGGCTTTAGGTTCAGGGGAATGCTTATTATGTCCCCTGGTCAAAGCACAACCCCACAAAGACGTAGACCTCGAATTCTGCAAACCCTAAAATTCTTATTACAGGGGGCATAAATTCCCTCAAACTAAACACTGGGAGTGAACGTACAAGGGCCTGACCCCAGCTCTGAAAGGTCTGTGAGCTGCTACCTTAGGTGAGAGTATAAAAGGCCATTTTAATATCTCGTCAATCTGGCAGCTTCTGGGAGATTCAGTAAATCGAAAGACCAGTGGATCTCATGGTCATGTGCCCATTGTCACACCTTGGCTCCCTTAGTTTAAGGAAATATTATACAGGATCTCATGTCAATATCTCAAAAACTCCATAAATCCTTGGATGTTGGGCTTGCAAGGGAACTGCTCTCAGGGAGGGGACACTGAGATAAACATCAACCCTGGTAGGATGAACTACTGCCCCCTTGGGGATGGACGGGGCTGACGTAATCAACTTGCCTCTAAGTGGGTGGTCTATTTTTTTTGAGGGGTGGTTCATTGCACCAACCAGTCTCTCAATCCAATATCCCCCAAATCCATTCTTATATATGTTCCCTCAGTACCGACTGGGATGCATCAGCCAGGTCCTGCAGCTCTTTTGGTGGATGAGCCACTTCTTCCTGTAGCTTTACTTTCCTTTTCAGGATATTCTAAGACCTTAGCCTAGTCACTGGTGTAGAATCAATGAGGGAAGGAACGATGAGGAGGGCACTAGCATCGTGTGAGGCATCTGCCTCGAGAGAGGCCTTTGTATGGCTCCAGGACGTGGGAGGTTGCTTGCCGCTGCTAAGGGGAAGGGGTCCATTCTGCCAGTCTGGAGCTTTCCACCCGATGTCCGAATCCCAGGTCTTAGAGTCCAACTCTTTTCCTATCAAAGTCTGATTTTTAACATGGAAGACCTCCTAGGACTGTGCTTGCAGCTTCTGTTGTAAGTCTGTTATCCTTATAGCAAACCCTAGACCTGATTTTCAACACAGTGTTGCCCTACAGATGCAGGAGATAAAGACCTCATTAGTTGCTTCCATCGAGGACCTCTGGCTTTCACAATGTGCCACCGAGAATTGATGGTTGGTTGACCTGAGCTTTTTATTCACTTGCTTCAGTTAACAGTTCCATGGTCCTTATCAATGCCATTGCCCCCGTAGGTTATCTTTCAAGTGCTACAGAGATCATATAAGCCAGTGCTTCCTCTTCCATTCCAACCCCTCACAGGTAGCATTTCAGTAACTGTGCTCCTCAGGCGGTCAGGAGTTATCACAGCTGCAAACACCACCAACAATGCTGTTCTCGTTACTGTCTGACTTGAGGGAGCCAGTTGTAGGCTCCATCCTGAGAGCACTTCCCAAACCACTTTTCTTAGTTTGGTTTTCCCAGAAGGTGAGCTTGAAACATTCACCCCATTTACTTCCATTGCTTCTCACAGCCTATAGGATCAAACTGCAACTCAGTAGCATGGCTTAGAAACACACACACACACACACACACACACACTATCACTGCAGTCTATGTTTTGGCCATAGCCGATTTCTTGCATTTCCCTGATATTTCATTTCTCTATGAGACCCTCCTCATTTCCTCTGCCAAGAATGACCTTTCACATACTGATTTTGTCTATCAGAGACATTCCAGGATAATGGAGCTTGTTGTAAGACACTGTGAATGCACTTAATGCCACTAGGTGAGACACTTAAAATGATTAAATTTATAAATAAATTACCACCATAAAAATGTATTTACAAAATACAAAATATGCTGGACCCCTACTCTACCAAAAAATTCCCTTGTGCCATTATTTAGCGAAAGTAGCACAGCTCCTAGGAGACCACCTCCCACAACTGAGTTGGCCCTTCTTCTTTCCGGATCTTATATTTGAGCCGATATCATCTGGTGCTTTCCTACCTGTGATGGTTAATTTTGTGTATCAGCTTGACTGAGCCATGGGGTGACCAAGTCTTTAGCTAAACGTGATTCTGGCTGTGTGCGCATTCCTGGATGAGATTAACATCTGAATCAGTGGACGGAGTAAACCAGGTTGCACTCTCCAAAGTGGATGGGCCTCATCCAATGTGCTGAAGGCCTGAATAGAACAAAAAGGCTCAGCTGGAGAAAATTTACTATCTTTGCCTGACTGTCTTTAATCTGGGACACTGATCTTCTCTTGCCTTTGGGCTTGGACTCAGACTAGAACTTATACTCTTGGCTCACCTAATTCTAGGCCTTCAGACTCAGACAGAAACTATACCACTGGCTTTCCTGGGCCTCCAGTTTGCCAGCTGCAGATCTCAGCCTCCAAAACTATATGGGCCAACTCCTTATAATAAATTATACACATCTCCTAGTGGTTCTTTTTCTCTGGAGAACCCAAAATAATATACCATCCCTTGCATTCTAGGCAGAATTTTCTTAAAGAAGACACATTCAAAGGCTGGAGAAAGCTCAAAGTAATCCTCCTCCAGGTTTCATCAAACTCCCTTGGACGTAATTCTTTCTATTTCCCCTCCGCCTCCATAGCAACCTGACTCCTATTTTATCCCCACACCCACCTGGGTGCAGAACTAAACAGTTTTTAATGTTTCTACAAAGCCTTGAAGAGCACCAAGAATTTCATTGATGTTCATGACCTTCCGTGATGATTCAGGGAAGAGCTGGGGATGTGGTCACAGCAAAGAGCATTCAGTCATCTTAACCATTTATCCTTCCCTATCCTCTCCCTTTTGGATTCTCCCCAAAGATCCAAATTCTTCTTTCATATTATCCAGAATTGTATCCCCCTTTCCCTGAAGCCCTGACACTAGCTAGCAGCCAAGCCCTGGACCATGTAGGCTCACCACATCACTCTTACTCCATCTCATTGCTTATCTATGAAGCAAAACAGCACAGTGATTGTGAGTAGTGATGTCAGACATCTTTGCTCATTATTTGCTGTGTATCATTCAACAAATATTTAATATCTTTAAGACTCAGTTTATTTATCTGTAAATTGGGGATGATTATAATGTTTGTGACGATTAATTGAAGAATATATGAAAAGAGCCCAGGGCTTCCCTGGTGGCGCAGTGGTTAAGAATCCTCCTGCCAGTGCAGGGAACACGGGTTCGAGCCCTGGTCTGGGAAGATCCCACATGCTGCAGAGCAGCTAAGCCCATGTGCCACAACTACTGAGCCTGTGTTCTACAGCCCACGAGCCACAACTACTGAAGCCTGCATGCTTAGACCCCGTGCTCCGCAATGAGCAGCCCGCGCACCGCAACGAAGTGTAGCCCCTGCTCGCCGCAACTGGAGAAAGCCCACATGCAGCAACAAAGACCCAACTCAGCCATAAATAAACAAACAAACAAACAAATAAATGAGCCAGAACAGTGTCTGACACATACCAAGTGTTCAAGAAATTAGAGCTCCTGCTATTTGTAGATTGTGGGGATCGTGTTTTGAAAATTTTTCTTGCATTGTTTTCTCCCATAAACCTTGTTTTACTGGGGCTTTTCCTTGGGCTGAGAATAGGAATCAAGGAGGGGTAGAAATCACCGAGAAATAAAGAGGGCTGTGTATAGCATTCACCTCTTCACAGAGAGGATATAAAACACCAAAATAAAGAGGTGATTGGTCAGCTCTGAATCTCAGAGCTGACTTTCTTGAGTCTCCTGAGTTGTGAAATCAGCCTAACTGGAAGAAAAAAGAAATTTCTATATTCTAAGAATCCCCCTTACATATCAAGAGCAAAGCAGGGAGGTCTTATTACAAAGTTCTACTTTAAGCCTTAGACAGAGAGAACTTAGTATGTGATTTATGTTAAGTTCCCACTAAACAGAAAGAACAAGAAAGCCTTTTGCTAGAAAAGAGGAATTGTGGGTGGAAGTAGAGGGTAGACAGAGGCAAGTGGTCAGGTTTAAAAGTCTTACTTACCCTCTTAGGATAAAGATCTGGGTTGAGAAGAGGTATCAGGAGGGATAGAAATTACAGAGAAGTAGAGCGGGAAGCTCAGAGTGAGGACGCGCGCGCGCGCGCGCGCGTGTGTGTGTGTGTGGTATTAATCACGTGCCTCACTTTCCACTGAAAACTTCAGAAGGAAGCCATCTCTCTTAGCTTGCCAGGTGGCATGGAGGGGACCCAAATCCTCTCCACCACACCCCACAAGGTTACCAGGCAGTGCTGAGGGTAGATAAAGGGGCCATCTAATTATCTGGTGTCTTCTGGGGCTAGAAAAATGGCTCACATTTATTAAGCATGTATTATATTGCAGATACTGTTCTCTGTGACTTTACATGCATTATCTCCTTTCATCTTCCTGACCACCCAACAAGGTAGACAATGTTTTTTCTTGTCCCCGTTTTATGGATGAAGGAATCAAGGCATACAGAAGTTAAGTAACTTGTCTAGAATCACGGAGCTAGTAAGTGGCAGGGTTGGGACTCAACCTCAGGCTGTCCTATGCTTTCAGCCTCTCTACCACATTGCCATGTAAGGGTACAGGTATTTACAGCACAAACTAAAGACAAGGAGGACCATGTCAGCAGCAACTGATGGCTAAGGTCCCTGAGAAACTGCATCTAAGCCTTGCTAGAACCAAGAAAACAGACTACCACTCCAAGGATGGGCCTTTGTTAAGGGAGATAGAAGCAAATGGGGATCAATTAGGGAGATTATGATTCAGCAATTATGAAGACCACTCCTCCCCACAAGCAGGTAAATGCTCCCTGCCCCCTGTTGTCTTCCTGGGAAGGGGGAGATGGATGGGAGACCCTTGAGGAAAGGATGAAACAAAGAGGTGTGAACTTTGGATAACTAAGTATTTGCCTGTAGAGGATTAAGTTCCCCTAAGAGAGACTATTAAACTAGAACAGCCTACTTTACCTTTCATTGTCAAGTTTAATTTCACCTTCCCTCACTCTCCTGCCATTACCAAAATGCAAGCTGAGGTCAGTTATGGAAAATACAAGAGCTACATTTGTTTGTGAGGCACGCTTGCCTCACTCACTCACAGTGTGTAAATTGATTTTTCTGCATTACGTGTCTGCTGCACATGATAATCTGCCAACTCCCCAAGGGCTCTGTGATCTTATTTGTTTTTTATTTCCTGGTGCATACAGGTGCAGGTCTGGTGCATACAGGTGTTCATTAGTGCCTCCTGAACAAATGAATGAATGAATCCCTTAGAGCATTTGCCTCTGTGGTCCCACAAAAAGTCACTTTAATCAACTACTGAGTCATTTGTCATCATTGTGGATTGTCTTCATTCACTAAAGAACTGTTTTTTTTGTTACCCAGCAACAGCTATAGCAGGGAATTCCTTGAGAAGTCATGGTTGTTAATTTTTCTGTTGCCTGCATTATCAGGGGTGTCTTAGTTAATTACTCCCTTATGTTGGGGACTTAGGTTTTTATACAACACCTTTGCTACTATCAATACATGCTATAATAAATATTTTTGTGCATTTGCATTCATCCACTAGATTTCTTTCTTTGAGAATAGATTCTTGGGGGTGGGACTGGTAGGTTATATTTTAATGAGAGCTAGTGTGGTGCTGTAAAAAAGCACAGACTTTGTTATCAAATGCAGGTAACTCTTGAACATCGCAGGGTAGATGGTGGTTAGGGGCACCCACCCTCCTCTGTCAAAAATCTGTGTATAATTTATACTCAGCCCTTTGTAACCACGTTCCTCTGTATCTGTAGTTCTGCATCCTGGATTCATCCAATGTCAGATTGTGTAGTACTGTAGTATTTACTACTGAAACAAGTCCCCCTATAAGTGGACCCACACAGTTCAAATCCCTGTTGTTGAAGGGTCCTACCTTTTTCACTGGTTACTGGCATGGCCAAGCAATGGGCTTGACTTCACTGACTTTCAGTTTACTTACACACAAAAGGGAAAAATATGTCACTCTCACAGGTTTGCTAAAATGATAAAATGAGGTATTCCAGTACCTGCCATAAAATAGATGCTTGATAAGTGCTTCCCTTCATCCTATAGTTTTGAAATATACTGCAGTATCGCTTCTAAGGTCTTTATGGTGCTAGCAATTCTAGGTGTCATTAAAATTTCCTCTTTGTCATACAGTCATTAGAAAGCATATATATATATATACACACACACACACACACGCACACATGTATGTTTGTATAAAATAATTAGTATGAAATGATTAAAAATTTTCTATAAATGAATTAGAAAAAGAAAATACACAAGAAAAATAGGCAAAGAACATGAATAGGTAATTGAGAATCTGAATGGCAGAAACATAGAAAAGATAGTTAACTTCACTAATTTTTAGATAAATGATAACTAAACAATGATATGCTATTTCACACCCGCTAGACTGGCAAAATCAGAAATCTTAAGTTGAAAATACTTAACTTACTCGAGAGGGTTACTTACACTGCTCATAAACTGCTGGTAAGAGTGGGAATTGCCTCAGTGATTTGGAAGAACAATGTTGTAATATTAAGAAAAGTTGAAGATATGCATATCCTATGACCAGAAAGTCAATTTCTGGGCTTATTCCCCAGAGAAACACTCAGATATGCACAGTAGGAGACAGGTAAAGACACCTCCTTTGAAAGAATTTTTATAATAGCAAAAGAATGGAAACAACTTAGATAACCATCAACTGGGGAATTAACACATTTTAAATAAATAAATGTGAAATGATGGAATACTATACAGCAGTTAAAACTAATGAACTAGATCTACTGGTATCACAGAGGTGAATTTAAAGAGTTTTACGTGAAAAATGCAGTTGCAGACTAATTCATGCATTATGAAAATATTTACAAAAGATTAAAAACCCACCAAGCATATACCATATTGTTTATGGATATTTTTGTATGTAACAAAAGCATAAAACATTGACTAGAAATATACTCAACAAATTTATGATATAGCTGCCTTTAGGGAGGGTGAAAGGGAATGAAACTTGAGGAGAATGAAACAGACTTCAATTTGTCTATAGTATTCTATTTCATACATATATATATATATATATATATATATATATATATATATATATATACCTGAAGAAAAAATGACAGAATATTAAGTTTTTTTTTAAATTGTGGTTGATGGACACAGAAAGATATGTATTATGTTCTTTGTATGTCTCTACATACTCAAAATGTTTCCAAATAAGATATGTGTTTCTATAATAGACAAAACTGAAATTTTGTTAAGCAGTTTGCAACCATTCAGCAGCTTTCACCATTTAAAAAATTGTGAGAGTCCTTCCAAGACAGCACTGTAAATGCAAGAATATTGGTATCATTTATTTTTTAAACTTAATGTCTATTAACTCATTTCCAGAAACACTGCAAATATTTTCCCAAGTTTTTTTATGTCCTTCTAAAAAAAAGTCAAAATGATACATATGCCGAGTTAAAAAGTCATGTAACACAAAAGTTTATCATGAAACCAGTAGGCTCCACCAATTCACTCCTCATTCTTTGGTCCAGGCTTATGAAGCAACCATGGGAAACTGTTTTAGCTGTTTCTTCTGATATTTATCTCCAACTTCAAAGTAATGTGCCTTTTTTCCTTAACTTTTTAATTTTATATTGACTTCTTACTGTGGAAGATATGGATATAACTCTTTTATATCCATCCTAGTCACCCCTACACACACAGATATACACACATGCACAGGTACGTATGCACACATACAGATAATTTCTCTTCCCAATTTCCCGATGGTCATATGTCACCATTTTGGTTAGATCAGTATCCATATTTTATATTATTATGACTATGTAAGGGTAGTCCTCAGCTGAGCCTCACAGTAAATGATTTTATTCCCTTCTTGTACAACCTTTTGTTTTTATTGGAATTAATTCTTGCCTCATTTTTCATTTGCTTAGACTTTTAGGTTGGAAATAATTTCTCTCAGAATTTGAGTGTTATTTTTCTCAGAATTCTGGAGGCATTCTTTCTAGATTCCAGATTGTTCTTGAGAAGTCAGATGCCATTTTGATTTCCAATTCTTTGCTTGTAACTTGTTTTTTCACCTCTAGAAGATTTTAGTATTTTCTCTTTATTTCCACATTCTGAAATTTATGACGTGTCTTAGTGTCAATTTTTAAAAAATAAATTTTATTTATTTATTTATTATTTTTGGCTGCATTGGGTCTTTGTTGCTGTGCACGGACTTTTCTCTAGTTGCGGTGAGCAGGGGTTACTCTTCATTACGGTGCATGGGCTTCTCACTTGGTGGCTTCTCTTGTTACACAGCACAGGCTCTAGGCACATGGGCTTCAGTAGTTGTGGCACTTGGACTCAGTAGTTGTGGCTCATGGGCTCTAGAGCGCAGGCTCAGTAGTTGTGGCATACAGGCTTAGTTGTTCCGCGGCATGTGGGATCTTCCTGGACCAGGGTTCGAACCCGTGTCCCCTGCATTGGCAGGTGGACTCTTAACCACTGTACCACCAGGGAAGCCCCTTAGTGTCAATTTTTATCCCCTTGTAGTGCCTCACTTCTTTGTTCTCTCTTTCTGTAACTCCTATTTGCCATATGTTGGATCTCCTAGTTACATCTTCTAATTCTTTGTCTTTCTCTCCATTTTCAAATCTCTTTTCTTTTTGTACTTTCTCTTCCATTTTCCATCTCTTTGTCTTTTTATGTTTCCTCTGCAGTGATTTTCGAAATATTAGTCTTTTAATCTTTTTGTTGAATCTAAAAGATTTTCTTCTATCAAATATTAATTTTCAAGAGCTTTTTCTTATTCTCTAATTATCCCTCTTTTTTAAAAGATTATCATCCTGTCTTCTTTTGTGGAAGCAAAATCTCTCATTTTTCCATAAGACATTAATAATAAGTTTTTGATGTTTACTTCCAGTCCTATTCATGTCTCTTTTTTCCTTGAATTCCATTTTTTTGTAGTTTATGTTTGTATTTTGGTCCCTATTTTTAAATTTTGAGGGTTTTCTTGGATGTTAGATGATCCTTGGTTATTCATTTATATTTTAGAGTGAGACACAAAAAATTCTAGTTTGGAAGCTCCATGTACGTTGATTGGGTTCAACTATGGTCCTCACCATAGGTTAAGGAGGTAAATCTGGTTGTTGCCTAGGAGGACTCCAACTTGCTAATATACTTAAATCTTTTCTCTTGGGCTGATCAGTTTTCCTGGAGTAGGATTTTCCTATCTCTTGCCTAGAAGGTGGAGCCTGGTTCCTATTATTCTAGAAGTCAGTCGGGGAATTGGCTGGGACTTTTACCATTGAATATGTAGCCTTTAACATAATCTGCCTGTTTTCAGCATGTGACTTATTTTGCCCTCAGCGCTGATTTATCCTCAGTACCTCTGGGCCAAAGCTGAGGAGAAGTCACTTAACTAACTGTAGGAGAGAAGCAAAACTGGGCTTCTATATGCTTCTTGTAAAGACTTTGAACCTATCCTCCTGTGTTCAACCCCACCCTGAGTCCTTGCCTTCAGAGATATAGTTTGTCTTTAATTCCTAAACTTCTCTTAAGCAGGAATCAGCTTGCTTTTTGTTGGCTTACTTCTCTCCCTACCCTGCAGGCATTTTAAAGACTAAAAAGCTCTTAAAAATTTCCTCATGTTCTGATGGGAAAATATCAATATATTCTGAAATTTAAAAAGGCAAGCTTAATTTTTGTGATCTTATTTCCCCATGTATATGTATATATACACATATATAGTAACACATACATATATATATATATATATATGATATGTTATATAACATCTTTTTTTTTTTTGCGGTACGCGGGCCTCTCACTGTTGTGTCCTCTCCCATTGTGGAGCACAGGCTCTGGACGCACAGGCTCAGCGGCCATGGTTCACGGGCCCAGCCGCTCTGCAGCATGTGGTGTCTTCCTGGACCGGGGCACGAACCCGTGTCCCCTGCGTCGGCAGGCGGACTCTCAACCACTGCGCCACCAGGGAAGCCCCTATATAACATCTTATATATGTGTGTGTGTATATGTGTGTGTGTGTGTGTGAGTGTGTGTTTATATAGACAAAGGAAAAGCCATGAAATAATACATATCAATCTTAACAGTAGTTACTTCTGAGAACCAGATTGAGTAGGGTATGACTTTCATTATTTACTTTTTACTCTTTTATTTTTTAAACAAGCATATTTAAACTTTACGATAATTATTAGTGATATAGGTAGATGTTCAATAGTTATTGCCAGGAGATAAAAGCAGGCTATAAAATAGAATGTACATTACATATATTTTATCATACACATTCACACACAGCTAGAGAGAGCGAGAGTGAGAGACAGAGAGAGAAAGGAGAGAGGTTAAAAGAACAAATCTGAAAATATATAAAGAGTGGCTACCTGTAGATAATGAGGTTAAACATGATTTTTAATGATCTTCCATGTTTTACAAGTTTTCTGTATTTGCCCATTTTACTATTCATTCTCTCAGCACATATTTATTGCGTACTTACTTTGTAACAGGTACTGGAGATGCAGAGGTGAACAAGACAGGCAAATTTCCTACCCTCGTGAAACTGACATTCATGGGTGGAGACATCAGCAAACTAATAAAATAAATGATTGTAGGCAACATACTTCTTACTCATTCATGAATCAAATGGCAGTCATTGCTCCTATTTATGAACTTTGCTATACAATGGTAATACCTTGGAGGTGGCCAAGATGGTGGAGAAGGAAAACCTTGAGCTCACCTCCTCCCATGGTCACACCAAAATTACAACTACTTATAGAGTAAGTATCTCTCTATCTATGAGAACAACATGAAGACCAGCAGAAAAGATTTCCTACAGCTAGAGACATACAACACAAAGTTAATGGAAGACAATAGAGAGCCCAGAAATAAGCCCATGCTCATAAAGTCAATTAACCTATGACATTGGAGGCAAGGATATACAACAAGGAAAAGACAGCCTCTTCAATAAGTGGTGCTGGGAAAAATGGACAGCTATATGCAAAAGGATCAATCTGGACTACTTTCTCACACTGTGTAAACAAATAAACTCAAAATGGATTAAGGACTTAAACATAAGACCTGAAACCATAAAACTCTTAGAAGAAAACATAGGCAGTACACTCTTTGACATCAGTCCTAGCAATATGTTTTTGATCTGTCTCCTCAGGCAAGGGAAACAAAATATAAGACAAGCAAACAGGACTACATCAAACTAAAAAGCTTTTGCATAATGAAAAAAACTGTCAACAAAATGAAAAGGCAGACTACTGAATGGGAGAAAATATCTGCAAATGATATGTCCATTAAGAGTTTAATATCCAAAATACATAAACAGCTCATATAATTCAATATTAAAAAAATAAACAACCCAATTTAAAAAATGAGTAAAAGACCTGAATAGATATTTTTCCAGAGAAGATGTACAGATGGCCAAGAGGTACATGAAAAGATGCTCAACATTACTAATAATCAAGGAGATCAAAACCGCAATGAGATACCACCTCACATCTGCCAGAGTGGCTTTCATTGAAAAGATAACAAGTGTTGGTGAGGATTTGGAGAAAAGGGGACCCTTGTGCACTGTTGGTGGGATTGTAAATTGGTACCACTATGGAAAAGAGTAAGGAGGTTCCTCAAAAAAATTAAAAATAAAAGTGCCATATAATCCAGTAATTTCACTTCTGGGTATTTACCTGAAGGAAATAACACTAATTCAAAGACATATGCACACCAATGTTCACTGCAGCATTATTTACAATACCCAAAATATGGAAGCAGTATAAATGTCAAATGGATAAAGAAGGTGTGGTATATATACACTGTGGAGTATTACTCAACCATAAAAAAAGAAATCTTACCAATTATAACAACATGGATGGATCTAGAGAGTATTATACTAAGTGAAATAAGTCAGACAGAGAAAGACAAATACTGTATGATCTCACTATATGTGGAATCTAAAACACAAAACAAATAAATGAAACAAAACCAGACTCATAGATACAGAGAATAAATGGATGGTTGTAGGGAGGGGAAGAGGAGGGGTTGAAATAGGTGAAGGGGATTAAAATCTACAAACTTCCATTTATAAAATAAATAAGTCACAAGCATGTAATATACAGTATAGGGAATATGGTCAATAATATTGTAATAACTTTGTATGTAGACAGATGATTGTTACACATCATAGTGATCATTTCATAATGCATGCAAATATCAAATCACTACGTGGTACATCTGAAACTAACCTAATATTGTATGTCAACTATATTTTAATTTTAAAAAGACAAAAATAAATACATAATAGTTTATGTTTTCCACAGTAGTCAGAAAATTTAATCTTTCTGATTAAATTCATGTAATTACTCAGCTTAGTAAGGATGGACAAAATATGCTTAGGGTTCCAAGAAATACCTTCCCTGAGAGACTACATTGTAGCATTGTGGTGCTCAACTGGTATGCTGAGGCGCACTGATGGACAACAATTCTGTCATTGGCTTGCAACCAAATTTTGATTAATGTGTAAGTTGCTGTGTGTGTGGTTTTTTTTTTTTTTGCTATAATTAATGACATTAGACATGCCAAAGAGGTAAAGGAATAACAACGCACTTTACATCAGAGAAAGATCTCATTTGCTAAAACGTGTGAGCTTTAAACCTAAGTTTTGAAGGGAGGCTTGCTGAGGCAGTGAGCAATTTCAACAAGGGTGCCAAGACCACTCCAACAAATGATTCAGAGAAAACTGGATATTCACAGGCAGAAGAATGAAATTGATCCCTTAGCTTATTATACCATATACAAAAATTAATAAAAACTAGATTAAAAACCTAAATGTAAGACCTAAAACTACACAGCTCCTAGAAGAAAACATAGAGGAAAAGCTTCATGACATTGGATCTGGCAATGATTTCTGGATATGACCCCAAAAGCAAAGGCAAGAAAAACAAATATAGATAAATGGGACTACATCAAACTTCAAAACTTCTGTGCAGGGCTTCCCCGGTGGCGCAGTGGTTGAGAATCTGCCTGCTAATGCAGGGGACACGGGTTCGAGTCCTGGTCTGGGAGGATCCCACATGCTGCGGAGCAACTAGACCCGTGAGCCACAACTACTGAGCCTGTGCGTCTGGAGCCTGTGCTCCGCAACAAGAGAGGCCGCGATAGTGAGAGGCCCGCACACCGTGATGAAGAATGGCCCCCGCTTGCCACAACTGGAGAAAGCCCTCACACAGAAATGAAGACCCAACACAGCAAAAATAAATAAATTAATTAATAAACTCCTACCCCCAACATCTTCTTTAAAAAAAACAAAACAAAAAAAAACCTTCTGTGCATCAAAGGTCACAGTCAAAGAGTGAAAAGGCAACCCATAGAATGGTAGAAAATATTTGCAAACCATATATCTGATAAGGTGTTAATATCCAGAATATATAACAGCTACAAATCAACGAAAAACCCAAATAAATCAGTTAAAAAATTGACAAAGGACTTGATAGACATTTCTCCTAAGATGATAGGTAAATGACCAAAAAGCTTGTTAAAAGATGCTCAACAACACTTATCATTAAGGAAATGCAAGTTAAACCACAATGAAATGTCATCTCAATGGATAAAGAAGATGGGGCACATATATACAATGGAATATTCCTCAGCCATAAAAAGAAATGAAATTGAGTTATTTGTAGTGAGGTGGATGGACATAGAGACTGTCATACAGAGTGAAGTAAGTCAGAAAGAGAAAAACAAATACCGTATGCTAACACATATATATGGAATCTAAAAAAAAAAAAAAAAAGGTTCTGAAGAACCTAGGGGCAGGACAGGAATAAAGATGCAGATGTAGAGAATGGACTTGAGGACACGGGGAGGGGGAAGGGTAAGCTGTGACAAAGTGAGAGAGTGGCATGGACATATATACAGTACCAAACCTAAAATAGATAGCTAGTGGGAAGCAGCCACATAGCACAGGGAGATCAGCTCGGTGCTTTGTGACCACCTAGAGAGGTGGGATAGGGAGGGTAGGAGGAAGACACAAGAAAGAGGGGATATGGGAATATATGTATATGTATAGCTGATTCACTTTGTTATACAGCAGAAACTAACACACCATTGTAAAGCAATTATACTCGAATAAAGATGTTAAAAAAAAAAAAAGAAATGTCATCTCACACCCATTAGGATGGCAACTATCAAAAAAATGGAACATGGCAAGTGTTGACAAGGATGAGAGAAACTGGGACTCTTTGGCATTGTTGGTGGGAATTTAAAATAGTCTAGCCACTAAGGAAAACAGTTCTTCTGAAAGTTCAAAATAGAATTACAATATGGTTTAGCGATTCCACTTATAGGTATATACCGAAAAGAATTTAAAGCAGGATTTTGGAGAGATATTTGCATTTCCACATTAATTGCAGCATTACTTACAATAACCAAGAGCTGGAAGCAATTCTAGTGTCTATTGACAGATGACTAGATAAACAAAACATAATATATACACCCACTAGAATATTATTCAGCCTTAAAAAGGAAGGAAATCCTGTCACATACTACAACAGGGAAGAACCTTAAAGACATCATGCTAAGTGAAATAAACCATTTAAATAAAGACAAATACTGTACAATTCCACTTGTATGAGGCATCTAATGTAGTCAAATTCATAGAAACAGAAAATAGAATGGGGGTTGCCAGGGGATGGGAGGATGGGAAAATGGGGAGTTATTTAATGAGTATAGAGTTTTAGTTTTGCAAGGTGAAAAATTTTTGGAGATCTGTTGCACAACAATGTGAATATATGAACACTATTGAACTGTATACTTAAAAATGGTTAAGATGGCAATTTTTCATTATGTATTTTACAACAATTTTAAAAAGATTTAAAGAAGTGTGCTATATTCCCCAAAGTTTGGAAATAGATGATGTGAAACACTAAGTGGTATGCTTTTTACAGCACCACTTGCAGCTCTGTTGTTTTGGGCAAAGAAACTCAATGTACCTTGGCCTCAGTTATTTCTTCTGTAAGATGGGGATATTATCTCTGTAGGATATGCAACTTTACTTAATAAGGAGAAAAAATGTTAAACCTCTTAATTGGTTTGTTTCCTTGAAAGAAGCATTTTCTGATGGGGAGGTAGAGTTGGGCCATACTACTTTGTTCTGTATCTGGAAATTTGCTCTCCCCCTCAAGCTTCAAATTACCACAGACCCTGCCTCTAAAGGAGTCCTTCCTCTCTGATCCATCAGGGTAATGTGGACCTATGACTCTTCCCTCAAGTCTGGGAAGCATTGCTGAGACAGGCTGGAACTTTCAAATAAGGCTTTACCTACACTAGGGGATAACACATGGAAAATAAACACAGATGGGCCTATGGGCCTCCATAACCTGGTTTATTAAAACAAACCTACCTCTGGTTTGAAAACATGCCCTTTCTTGTGGAATGAGGAGGAAAGACTCCAGGATTATACCTTTGCTTTTAAGCTCCTAGTCTGAGTACATATGGCGCTGATGCCATATTATTACCCAAGCTCTCAGGAATTCAATCCTTAATTTTTGATCCAATTAAGAGATGTCCACTGTAGGGTTAACTTCACGATGGCGGCTGGAGGGATGATGCAGAAACACTGTTCTAGAAACGTCTTTTTCTGAGTTAAAGTAATCCGAACCAAATATCTTAACAGATATCAGAAACTGGATTAATGAAACACATACTATCACTAAAATTCAATAATCAAATAAACTAATAAAATGCATTTCTTTATTTAGTATCTCCCCATGGAGTAAGGGAAATCACATTTTGGTCAAGTGGTTTTTTGAAGGTATTGAACACTGTCTGTGTCTCCTGAGTCTGGTGAGACCAGCATCACCACTGAGGAAACAGTAGAATAGACAAAGAAGAGGAAATTCTGCACTTGACATTTGCTTGTCTGTGATGTATTCCACCTTGCCATTCCCCACAAAATTTCTGGCTTCTGAGGGAAAGCAGTGAATGGGGGAGCAGTGTATTATGATACTTCTGAGAACGTTTAAGCTACTTTCATCTTGCTTTCTTATTTATGGCACGTGTCAAATTTATCATTCCCTTACCTGTTGGGATATCCAGGAAGGCAATGGCTCTGAGGCTCTGGTCAGTGTGCGGAGTGTCTCCTACGTGGTACTCTTCTGTTTCTTTTGAGAGAAAATATAGGTAGGAAGTAAAAAAGTCAATTTTGCAATCTTAAACTCTCATTAATACATGCTTCATGACAGGCGTTCATCTTTTATAAACATTAATCCTTGGAAAAATTAAATTTTGATAGTAGGTCTAGAACTAATGGAAAATAACTGCAACACAGAGGGCTTTTTGGAATATATTATTTTCACAATAGAGCTCTGGTCTATGCTGATCATGGAAATTAGCTAGAAATCTTTAAAAAAATTTCCCAGGTGCCTGCCTCCCTGACCTGGTGCGGGGAGGGGCGGGAATACTTTTTTTCCATCTTGTAACAAACATTTATTTGGCAAACTATTTTATAGATATAGACCCTAAAATCAAAACCTCGGTGGGGCTTAGGAGTTATTTTTAATTTCTTTAGTTCTTCAGGTGACTCTGAAGTATGGTAATTAACTACTGGTCTAAACTAAAAGGGAGACTGGCCCTTCCCCCTCAATTCCTGAATACATCATTCTTAGTTTCAGCTTCCCGTCTGAGGCCCTCTTCGCTACCTGAAGATTGACACCAAATGAGCTTCTTAGAGCAAAAATAGTGTGAGTTACACTATTTGTGAGAAGCTTCTAAAACCAGCTTCAAAGATAATGACTATTATGATGCTCAGGAAGAAGGCCCAATGTGCTTCTGGCAAAATACCTTTGTCAAATGACATGAGGGACATTGCACAAAGGAAATGGCTTCCGACATGGAAGAACAATTAGTATTGGGCATTTGTGGGCAGATATTTTGCTGTAAGGTTAGGGAAAATACTAATAGAATCTGTATGAAGCAGTTCTTACTCATGTGTGATTGATGTATGGAGAATTGCTTAATGGTGTTTTGGCCAGCAGCTGACTACAAATCTGTGCTGTTTTAATTTAGTTGCTATTATTCTGTGAGCTCTGCCTTGGTGCCTACTGAGCTCAGTGACTTGGGCGCAGGAGGGCTCTGGCCCCTGCAGCAGAAAGAAGGAATTGCTCTGAATGCCAACCTGGCGCATGGCTGGTGCTTCTCAGGATGCTTCTTTTTTTTTTTTTTTTTTTTTAGGCTCCGGACGCGCAGGCTCAGCAGCCATGGCTCACGGGCCCAGCCACTCCACGGCATGTGGGATCTTCCCAGACCGGGGCACGAACCCGTGTCCCCTGCATCGGCAGGTGGACTTTCAACCACTGCGCCACCAGGGAAGCCCCTCAGGATGCTTCTTGATGGTGATTCAGGGATGGAAAAATGCTACAAGCTTTGCCCCAGCCAGTCACCTCAACTAAATGGAGTCATATTTTGTTGGGGGTTAGGGTCTAAACTCAACATTTGAAGGAAAAGCCCGGATAATCAAATTACCCTCGAAAATTCTATCCTCACACTGAAACCCCAAAGCAAGTTATTTTGGTTTCCGCTTGTGTTTTAACTGTGGTCTCCATCTCCCCATGGGAGTGAGGTCAGCATCAGATTTAAATGGAGAGAACTACAGAGTTGACAAAAGATAGTTTTGTTCCTCTGATTTCTTTTTTGTTCTGTTTTTTCCCCTCAGTTCAGATAGTTTAATTCATGTTGGTTTTCTATGCCATTCACATATCATTCTTCCATTTCTCTCAGTTTTTTTTTTAAATTTTTATTTTGGAGTAACATAGCATTTAGGTACATAGGTCTTGGAGCCAGGCTTCCTGAGTTCAAATCCAGGTCCTACAGTTTATTAACAACACCCCTGGGCAAATTACTTAATCTGGTCGAGCCTCAGTGTCCTTGTGTGTCAAAGGGGGGTACTAAGTGTGCATACATCATAAGGTTGTGAGGATTAAACCAGTCAACATGTGGAAGACCTAAGGACAGTCCCTGCTAAGAGTAAGGGCTGAAAGGGCAAAGTTATTAATATTTAGTGGTGACTGTGGGGGGATTGGTTGACAAGGTAGTGTTCAATCTTGAGAGACCCACCACAGAGCTGTGAGGATCCCAGGTGCTTTATGAACATAGGTGTTCTCTTCAGGCGAGACAGTGCAAATATTCTTATATGACTCCAGTGATTATGTTTTGAATATTACCCCATTGCAGCCTAAATAGCCATGATATCAGCCTCTGGCTAAAGGAAAACCCACCATGAGCGACTGTTCTCTCTTTGAACTCAGTTGATGAGTCCTAGAGCCTCCTTCAGGGCATCTCAAGACCTCCTGTCATTCCTCCTCCTGGGTGATAGACAGGCTGGCACTTTCTCATTAGAGGGAGTAAGTAGCACTTATTGTCATTGTTTCCAGGAAAATAACGTGTTCTAGTACATAACATGTGTAAGTATTGCTTGAGCTTCTTACATGATGGTGACATGGTCTATAAAGTATGGAAATACTCATTCGTGGAAACGGCACACAGAAATCAGCTGGTGAGAAATCAGATCAACTGGCTTTTTAAATAGAGGCTATCTCATCTTTGGTTAGAAGACAGGGTAAGTGACTAACAACCTCAGCAACAAATGGGTGTCTCATTCAGTTATAAAATCAGGGTCTTGTCTCTCAGAGTCCCTGCTCGGATGGTTCATGGAAATTTTATTACTTGGGACCAACCTACATGGCCTCCCGATTGGCGAGTGAGGTCAACTTCTGAGGGTGTGTCTTTGATGTTGGGAATCTGTTGGCTAGCTAAGTGGGGTCAGGCTGAGGACGCCCTCAAAAGCCAGGTAAAGGAATGGGATGATCAAAGCAGGGATGCATCAGAGCAGGGCCAAGTGTAAGCTATTTTTGTTTGTTTGGTTTTGGTTTTTTGGTTTTTTTAAGTGTAAGTTATTGTTTCGGGTTGGTCATCTTGCAACTCTTGTACCTTTAATGTCTCATCTGGAGCCCCCTCCATTTCTCAGGGAGGAGATAGCTCTCATGCCCAGCCTCTAGTCTAGAGGAATAATTGTGACAACTAAATCAGCATGCACACAGAAGCTGAAATGGCTTCTCCCTTCCCTACCCCACCCAGGTTTTGACAGCATTCCCACCTCCACCTGGGGCCCTCTACCTGAGCCCCTCCAGTGAGCTGACTCAGAAACGCTGGCATCCGCACTCCCTGGAGGCCTGGGAGGATGGCAGCCCCTTGCCCGGGGCTCCATGCCCTCTGCCCAAACAAGCAAGGCAGCAACACATAATTCCCTGGCTTGGTAACTCTCTTGAGATGATTTCTCACAAGGTGTAAAGAAGATTTTTCAGAAGGTAGTTTCCAATTTCTTAGGGAGACTGGTTTATACAAGGATATCTTGCATAAACCTAGCAAGGTAGAGCTGTTCTCAGGATAGCTGCAGTCATTTACCAATTCACCATATGTTTGCTGAGCACTATCTGTGTGCCAGGCAGGCACTGTGTCACAGAAAGGCTGAACAAAGATGAATAAAATGGGGTCTTTGTTGTTAAAGAGTCTTATGCTAAATAGCGGAGGCTCATGCTACTCAGATGTCAGCTGCCCACCCTCCTACCCTCCATACATCTCTGACATCTAGATGGGCATGGCTGGACCTCTACTTTATGGCTGGGAAGTTCTAAGTCTCGCCAAGAGATAACTATATCTATCTATCTATCTATCTATCTATTTACCTGTCTATCTACCTATCTATCTATATCAACATATAAAAATATAAAAGGATATATCTATATATACAATTAATTCCAAAGGGTTTGCAATCCCACAATTCTTCTGTCTCTGGGTCTGTGTCTACACATGTTGCTTCTGATTCCTTTCAAATAAACCTGGGTGCCAAATCCCAAATCATTTCTGCTTTCTAACAACAATTTATTTATTGTAAGCTTGGTTGGCTTTTCCAGGGGAAATGATCTCATCCTAGAGTGTGAGGTTTTTTTGTATCTTGGTGGCTCCACTCTTCCTTTCCCTGCCCATATGTTCCTCCTTCCTTTATTCTCTCCCCTTGCTCTGAGGATCAAGTAGATAGCTCTCCTTGTCTGATGTGATCTTGACCTTTTCTCTGAGGTCTAAGCACCAGATGATATTTCTTGCAGGAACTCACTAAAGCCAAGCAATCTTAAGAAAATTTTCCCAACACAAATGTTTCCTGCCCTAAGAGAAATCTCATGCCTGCTACAAAGGAAGAGAACATTCTCTACCCTGTTACATATATTACAAATTAAATATTATTATAGTGACAGGTGTCTTCATAGAGACCTATCCAGGGAACTCCAAGTTTACCAAGGAAGATAGCCAACTTGGCCTGGGGAATTTAGGAAAGCCTGCATACAGGATGTGACACAGCTCTATGTGGGGTGGAGGACAAAGGTGCTGTTGTGCTGATCGCAGCATGGGGTCAAGCTTTCATTCTAAGCAGCATCACAGCTGAGGTGTCAGCTCTCAGGAGGTAGTTGCTCCACCTGTCTGGGGACCGGGCATACCCATCCCAGGGGTTCAGGGCAGAGGCTGGGAACAAACACAGCTGCAAGCAGTGGGGAGTCCCGGCAGGTGGAGCATGGTACTTGAAAAGGATGGAACTAATGCCAAGTGGCAGTCCAGGCAGGTGATGGCGCCAGGGAGGTGTAGCCAGACACTGAGAGCTCTGGGAGGGGAGCAGGGCGTGGGGATATAGTAGTTGAATGAAGACAATCTGTGGAGATGTGGTCAGGTGGATGGTCTGACAGAAGCCAACAGGATGTAACTGAAAAAGGGGCTTCAAGATCAAAGCTCTCATCCTGGGAGGGAGAGAACGGAGAGGCAGAAGCTAAGAAGGTTATTAGCTCAGAGGAACTGGGAGGCAGCTTGGGGTTACTTGGAGCACAAAGTCAGGGGAAACTTGACATTAAGGCTGACATCTAAGTGGCTGAGTGGCTCGAGGCAGGGCCCCTCCAGCTCTGTCTGATGAGGTTCAGATGCATAGCTGGATACAGGCAGTGGGCACTGAGCCGGAGGAGACTTTGCTGACAGTTAAGGACGAAGGTGCAGGAAGCTGGGTAGGGAGCCGGGCAAAGCACTGCTGTCTGGTCCGAACCTACTCACCTGTCACCTTGCAGCATCAAGGACTCCTCTAGGTCTTCCAGAACTTGGGGATGTTTCACCTCTTTCTTTTTCTGGACCTGCATCTTTATCATAGTTTCAGGGCTTAATTCTAGGCCAGGAGGTACTATTCTTATTTTCTGTTTTTAGTTTTACTTCTCACTGGTGCTGAGTGAGACGCAGCAGCGTTGGACCCTGGCATATGCTCTTCCCTGGGGAAAAAGGCCCCGCCCACATGTAAGCTACCAGGCTCTGAGGCAGGACAGCGTGGGTTTGAATACTGGCTCGACTAGCTGGGTGACTTCGGACAAGTTACTCAGCTTTTCTTTGTCTCTGTTGTCCTCCTCTGTAAAACGGGGATAATAATAGTGCCAACTTCATAATGCGGTTGAGTCTTAATGAATGTGGATAGTATAAGCATTTAGAACAGTTCTTGGCACTTAACAAACAACGAATAAATGTCAGTTATTATTTCTCCAATCAGGAGGGAGCCTGAGAAGGACCCCAGGCTGATCTGAGGGTGTTATTCACTCAATAAATATATTTTGAGTGCTTTCCATGTACCAAATATTGCTTTAAGGTTTTGGGGTGTATCAGTCAATCAACAGACAAAAACCCCTGCCCTATGATGTCATCTTTTTCTGTTGACTCTGAAACAAAAAGTGGGATTTCCAGAACTGCTCCCTAGGGGAGCTGCAAGAATTCCTTTTCATGTTGTTTTTTTTTTTTCTGTAAAATCATTTACAAGGATTGAGGTAGCAAATACTAAGGCCAATCCAAGGGCCTCAGCCAGGACAGACCTGACCCACCACGACGGCTTCCCTCCTGCTGGGAAGCACTGTTACTCCTGACAAACCTCCTTAGAGGAAACCCAGGACAACGCTCTTCTTTCTCTTTTATTTTTTGGCCATGCCACGTGGCATGCGGCATCTTAGTTCCCCGACCAGGGATCGAACCTGTGCTCCCTGCAGTGGAAGGGCAGAGTCTTAAGCACTGGACTGCCAGGAAAGCCCCAATGCTGTGCTTTCTTAAGAGCCAGGGATCACTTTGTGGATCTTCTCTCCCTGCTTTTCCTCAGTGTAGGATTGGTGACATACTCTGTCTAGATCAGGGCTTCTCAACCTTGGCACTATTGACATTTTGTGCCAGATAACTCTTTGTTGAGGGGAGGCTGTCCTGTGCGTTGTAGGATGTTTAACTGCATCCCTGGCCTCTCCCTGCTAGATTCCAGGAGCATCCTTCCAGCTGTGCCAACCAAAAATGTCTCCAGATTTTGCCACGTGTCCCCTGGGGGTAAAATCATCCCTGATCAAGAGCCACTGCTGACAGTTCCACAGTGGATGAGGCTGCTTGTCACAGCCTCCGTGCCTACGTGGCTCTAGTCTCCATTGTCAGTGAAGCTTCTTTGGTACCCAGGATCTGAGCACCTCTCCTGGCCTGTGCTGATGGCTCATGGCTTCTACACTCTTATCACGCAAGTGGGCAACCCTAGAAGCTCTCTGACTCGGGTTCCCTCAGGACACAGGGTGGTTTGTGGATGGGGGAGTAGAAAGAGGGAGAGGTAGCTGTTCACTCCTTTGTATTTTTACGGGTCTCAGACCATACTTAGAGATGGAAGCCACACCAAGAGTAGCATCCAGCTCTTCCTCAGACAGAAACTGGGCTCACCGCACTTGGGCAGAGTCAGGTATGAACAGTGGCCCATTTTTTTCCTTGATGTTGTTTCTCCTCCATGTTACCATACTGTCTAAGGTGGAGTCAGCTCATCTGGGTGTGTTCTGAACTGGTTTGATCCAGCTCGGGGGACCTAATAGCTAGTTTTGAAGTTCCTAAAAACACTGGCAGAGAGTGGTCATCCCTGGGAGCTGTGGCTCAGGCAGGGCTCACAGGCGAGTGCTGGCTCTGAGAGGAATTGGAAGGCCCATGGTACCCTCCCTGCATCTGTCATTACGTCAGCAAGGATATTCCCTGGTCCTTTTGTGTAAATGCCTAGTTCAGTGTGCAGCTCTGGAACGGTATCTATTCTCGCAAGGTGACGGCCACATGACTGAATTATTTTGGAGTCAGAATTAAATCTAGAATATATGTTGGGATATTGATTTTGAGGGCACACCTTGTCCTTTAAAAATTTTTTTTTAAATTCATATCTCGTTTCTTTGTAAATTGCCTTTTGAAAGACGTAGGCGTGCAAAGCTTGAGGGACTCCATTCTTACAAGTTTGTAAAATGATTTTCCAACTCAGTTGGACTTTGCTCTAGTGCTGCCCTTGACAGCACAGTTCTTTACCCTGTTCCTGATGCTTCTGGTTCTTTCTCGAGCTCAGACTTTTTAAGGGGGTCCATCATAAACCATGACCATAGGGTGTTTTTTAAAAAATATATGGTTCTAACGTTATGGGCAAGAAAAGAACGAGCGAAACAAAAGAAGCAGCCACACTGAAAAGGTACACTGAGGAAGAGAGGTAGCGGAGAGTTTTGAAATGATACGTGTCTTAGAGGCAGGGCCTGCTGGGAAGACAGGTATGGCCTGCTGTCTGGCAGAGGCCCTCTTCCCCGACAGGGTCCCAGCCACAGATGCCTCAGAGGAACAATTTCATACCGAAACTTCTTTCCTCTTGAAAACTTCACTCAGTTTTCTTTCAGTTTAGTTCCCTCTGAGTCGGACAGCTGAGAAATGTGAAGAAACCCGGAGGATGTGGTTTGCTCCAGGTGACTCAAATCAGTGGCTCATAATACATGAGAAGTTTCTATCCTGGAAATTGTTCCCTGGTGACTTCTTCAAGTCACCTGAATGGGGCTTCCTGTCACGGCTTTACAAAACCTTTCTCCAGCACTTGCTACACTTGACAGAGAATCAAGCAGATTTTTTCGCCCTTTCTCATAGAATGTGCTGGTTTAGCTTCTCTGTTCTCTGGTATTAGCACAGCCCAAAGCCTAGAGAGCTTAGGGAATGGGACATTTTAGACAGTTGTAGAGAGACTTTTTCCCCCCACTTTCTCAAAATAGCACTGCTTGTAGCTATCTTTCTCAAGAGCATCCACCTTCTCCTGGGAACTTTCTGTTCCTAATGGTAAATGGTCTGTAGGAACCTGCCCAATCTTGCTTCACAGTATGTCTACATCACTTAGGAATTCAAAACAAGTACACCATAAGCAAGGGTCACGTTCTAATTATTTCAGAAATATCAGACCAAGTACAGAGTTGGGATCTAGGGAATACTTTCCAGCTCGGTTTTTCCTCCTTCAATATGAAACTTACAGGAAGAGCTACTTTCAAACTCCATTTTTTCAGACGTCTGGATTGTATATTGGTGAGTGACTAGATTGCAAAACAACCAGGTACAAAAAGGAGCCAATAAATTCAACGGATATGAATGGTTCAGCTGAGAAAATCACCACTTTGTGATAATATAGAAAGAATAGAAAAATGGTCTCAGCAGGAATAAAGACACAGACCTACTAGAGAATGGACTTGAAGATATGGGGAGGGGGAAGGGTAAGCTGTGACAAAGCGGAAGAGTGGCATGGACATATATACACTACCAAACGTAAGGTAGATAGCTAGTGGGAAGCAGCCGCAGAGCACAGGGAGATCAGCTCGGTGCTTTGTGACCGCCTGGAGGGGTGGGATAGGGAGGGTGGGAGGGAGACGCAAAAGGGAGGGGATATGGGAACATATGTATATGTATAACTGATTAAATTTGTTATAAAGCAGAAAAAAATAAAATTAAACTTAACTGGTAAAAAAAATAAAAAAAGAAAGAAAAATGGTCTCAGAATTGTCCTCTACAATAAGAACACTACTTGCTAATGATTGCAGAAATTTTAAAAAGTAAAAGGTTTCCAGATAACTCTGCTTGAGAGCAAGATCAGTCAGTTGTTCATCTGATAGATATATTGTAGTGACCACAGCCTTGCAGCCCAGGTCTGCCCTGCTTTCCCTGCACAGCCCCTTTCCATCATATTGATACATCATCTCACATAATCCCAGCCAGGCTGGCCTGAGCCTTCCAAACACCCAGCCAGAACCTGACATAGCTCTTCATTGCTTTTTTCCTATTTTCTTGTACTTTTGAAATTAATTTTCCCATGGAAGTAGCTCCTGGAGATTTTCTATGGAAAGAAAATATATAAGATCCCATATGCAACAGGCAATTTTGGTGGCTGAGCATGGGCCCTTGGTCCCTCTCCAGTCCCTCTCCTTATCCTGTATCTATTGTCATCCAGGTACACATGTGAGATTTCATTTTGCAGCTCAAGTTGGAGGGAAAAGATTTGGGGGAATAGGATTTGGTTGAAGGGTATAAGGGTGAGGTCTGTTTTTTCTCCAATCTGAGTGGAAACAAAAATGATAATACTTTTCTCATGTGAGACTTCAAATTCTGGCAAGGGGCAATGGCTAGAATTAAAGATTTGGGAGAGCCGGGCACAAGCAGAGAGCATCCCTGGGGGCCAGGTAAGCCGTGTGGCATGGAGGGAGGGCTGCAATGTGGGGCAGGGTTTCCTGAACTGCAGTGAGTTGTGCTTGATGACTTTTAGAGGATCTTCCAATTTTAAGAGTTGCCTGTGATATTGAAGTCTCTTAGTAATTTGATAGTCTATGTTGTTAAAAACACATTGCCATAAGGTAATACTTCATTATATATTTCTTCTTGCAACATTGTCCTATAGATTTTCAATAACAGATTTAAAATAGGGATTGCTTAAGGGAGAATAAAAAAGAATCCATTTTACTTGGCCTAGCAACAGAAAACAATCTCTATCCCAAGCTGCCGGCATACTTTACACAGCACAGCTGCGTTCAGATTCCGTATGGCTGCAGTCTCCATCCTAATTGAAAGACAGCCTCTCATTGCTCATGGTCGGAGGGCTGGGGCAGGTCTCCAGCACGGGTCACAGAGAAGCTAGTCATATCCTTGTACCCATGGTAGGGGTTCCTACCACTGCACAGGAAGCTCTGTGCAAATTCTTGGTTGAGTTATGCTACAGAGGAGTGGTTCCCAAGGTCTGAACATGGACTCCTGCAGGTCTATTCTAACCAATTGACATTTATCTGGAGTGAAATGAGGAAAAGAACAAGGCAGTAATTTTTTTTTCTTGATGTTAATTTAGTCAAAGGCTCTCCTTTATTTGAATCATGTTCTTCCCATCTTTAGATGTTAAAATTTCCTTTCATTTAAGACACAACGGTGAGAATAAATGGCAGGGTCTTTTGTTTGCTTGTAATGCCTATACATGACAAAATAAAACTCTGCCATTCTCTAAAATTTTGTTTTGAAATTTCCCTAGCCTGTGAATCCCTGTTACAGATGCAGTTGCCGACTAGACTTCTGAGGAGCAAGTCTTATAGTTCATATTTCTATTGATCCCTGGGCTGTGAGCTGGTCACTGACAAGCTTGGCAAGGCCTTCTGATGCCGTTAGTACTTTGTTAAAAATAAAAATGATAATTAAGTTATGGTCACATCTCTCATCCCTCCAAAGCATTATTTTCACTTAACTGCATTTTTTAGTGTTTTTCATTCTGGAGGAAAAAAAGGTGGGGTGAGGGGCTCCTCTAGGGCTCATGTAGGGAGGAAAGCTGATGAGAAATGTGGAGTCCAGAACTGCATTCATGTGGTCCACGTGAGATAAATCACGAGGAGGAGAAGTGCCTGGCACTCATTCCAGATGAAACAAGGAACGGCCCCTAGGGAGTGGGACCTGTGGCATCATTTGATGGGCGGGACCCGCTGGATGGGATTGGGTCACTGGCCCCAACGCTGTGAAGCACCTCTCACCAAGGTACAGGCTTTACCTGTCTGGTGGCTCAGGGAGCCTGGGGCACTGGCTGAGGATCCCCATCTAACCATCAGCACCCAGTCTACCATGAGAAAACCTGAAATAAGAGCAAGCAAAGCCAGAGCAGGAAGAATCTGAATAAACTTTGTTACCCATCCTGCGGGAGACTCACAGAAAACTCACATTGCCTTTCTTGGGGAGAGCCTATTGGACACTCCTTGCGACTGGAAAGGACTTGAACACTAAGGTCTTTTGCTTGAGCCTGCTTTGCCTGGGGGGCTTTAGTGTGTGGGGAATATTGAAGTCTGTTAAGTACCTTTGTGTTTGATGTAATTACCATAATTACTTGGGGCTCAAAGAGAGAGATAAACTACTGAGGCTGTGCTGGGTAGTGAAGAGTTTGTGGGGAGGTGATCTGGGATTTCCCCTTGAGTGAGTGGCACTGTCAGTATGGATGGTTGTGTTGGGAGTAGTGGGAGATGGACTGAGAAACATTTATTCACTCAGCTCCCTTTCCCATTGGCTACGTATTGTCCCATGGGACATGAATTCTGAATTTCTGGGTGGTGATTGCATGAACCCCAACAAGTTCTCTTGGTGCTTGATTCCTTAGCATCAAAGGAAAGCCAGGGGAGGAGGTAAAGATTATGTGGCACTGGCATGAGACAATTGCTATTGGGTACTGGCTGCTTGAAGTTCAGGGCATGTGTGGAGACGTGGAAATTATGACCAAAGACCTCAGAGACAGGGGAGGCTGATGTGGCGCCTCAGTGTTTTACACGTTGCACCACTCAAATTCAGTCGTGCTCTCTAAGTGTCTAGCACCCATAACTAAAATGTGGAGACTCCATTTTTGTGAGAACAAGATTTTCTCACTTATTCCTCAGGAGAGAAAATGTAAGTTCAATTGGTCATAGAGTCTGTTTCAAGGTAGTAGCCAGTTATATGTCTGAAAAGATTGAAAGCAAGAGGATTGATGAAACAAATCATAGTTCCTAAAGCTGTAGCTAATCCAATGGGCATAACTGATTTTCATTATCTTCTTGCTTCACCATCCCTTCTAGAATTCCCTTTTACTCAGCCGTCACTGAATTGGCCTCAATGATTTGACTGATGGTTGACCCAGGTTCTTATTGTCAAGGGTTGTTACCTTGCTTTTATTTGGGGGTATAATACCTGCAATTGCCCATTTATCATTCTCACTGGGTATGGAGTCACCAAGAGAGCCCCAGTATATCTCTTAGATTCTAAACATACTCTTCTCTGACCCATTGTGTAGAAAAAAATCCTAGAGCTCCATGTTAATCATTATCAGTTACTTCCGTGGTAGTGTAATTCCTTTATATGGCTGCTGGTCCACTGCTAGATGGTGATCTGGTGGTAGTTACAATTCCAAGTTCAGTGGAACCTTTATTGTATCCTTTGGCTGATGGTTTCTCCCAAAGAACTAAGATTTTTAACCTAGCAGAGTCAAAGGCTTCAAGGAAGGGAAGCATAGATTCTGGAAGTGGGATACTGGGAGAGGTGGCAAAAGGCCCAATTTTATCTGTCCTACTGGGTTTCAGGACCAATGTATTATAGCTACTGGGGAGGTACTCTGTATCAATCTTTGGTTGCATGTGTCTATCACATGCTGGCAGAAATTATCCCTAAACCACAGGGTTTTGACCCTCAGCTGACTTTACCTGAATCTTTAACAGACTGTCATTTTTTTAATACAAATGCCTCGGAATGATGGGGCACATGATAAGAACAGTGGGTACTGAGTTCATGCACCATATTTTTATACCTCCCTCACTGTTAAAAAAGTTCCTTGATCTAAGGCAATGTTCTATAGGATACCAAGTTGATATTTCAAGTATTCTATAAACTCTTGGTTCATGGTACTGTGGACATGCTAAAAGCAGAGAAGGCAAATGCTTATCTGGACTTGGCATCAATTCTGCTAGGAACTGTGAGGTATGGGATTTATTTTACCTTACTTTTAAGTTAATAAATTAATCTGCTACTATTTTATGGATGTTGGCAGAAGACACAAGACTCTTAGATCAGAGACAAAGACTTTTTACTCTTAGCAAGCAGCATGATGTACAGCATTTCCTCCTGTGCCCAAGTCTCACAGAAGTGTGATAGAAGGCCCAGGTAGATTTGCATCACAAATGAGGACTCCTCAGCTTGGGGAATCTGCTGTTCTATAGCAAGCAATAAACCAGCCTTCTCTTTGTCCTGAGGGGAGACCTTACCTCATCCCTCAATGATAGACTGCTGCAAACACAACCCTGAGACATGGTCTGGGTAAGAGCTAGGAGGACTTTGCATTCTTATCAGACTCAGAAAGAATGTGCAGGGATGCTTACGGGCCTATGGCAGATTCCGTCTCTGAACAAGGATAACTCCTTGTCTCCTCTCTGGTAGAGGAGTTAATGTTATCAACTTGCCACCAAGTGGCTTTATGGCTTCCTTGAGGAATGGCTCTATATTGAGGGTTCAGAGTCCATTACTGCTGCCGGAAGGTTAGGCATTCACCAGTAGCAGCAGCTAGGTCAAGCTTTGTGTGAAGAAGCATAAGTGTTGGGCCAATGCAGAGGCGCCATTCATGGGCCCATTCTGCAAAACAAAGGTGGCCTAGGAGACAGGCTGGCTGACAGCCGCAGCACAAGTCCTCTTCTCCTCGTGGGGGTTGTGTGCCACTCCGCAATGGATGCTCTCTATTGGGCGTTTACATGAGATGTAAAAATCCTTGTGGTTTGTGTCCACTCACATCAGTCCACCTGTATACCTTTTGGCTAAACTTCCAATCTTGCACCTTCTGAGGCCCTTCAGAGGAGTCCAGTTGCTGATTAAAAACTACGTGTAATTTTTCAGGCCTGACCAGCTACAAATGTAGTTACAAAAGGCTTCTCCCAGCAGGTCTCACCAGGAAAGCTGCCCTCCCTACTCCAGACTTGGTACACAGCAGATTTGGAAAGAAGTTGCAGTCAAGGACAAAGGCCCCTCTGGCTGTCATGCTCGTTATATATTTGCATTCTTAGCCCAGGTGCTGGGCTCTCTATCTGAGACCTTGGTCCTCTTCAGATGCCTCTGCTGAAATGTCCTTATGGGGGAAGAAAGGGGAAACCCTGAAGGTGCTTTGTTTCCAACTCTCAGTACCTATTACTTTTCTGCTCCTAGCCCTCTCCCTATCCCCTTGATCTTCCCCTGACCCCAGAGCCCATTAAACTGCTAGAGCCTTTTTCTCTGAGTTCCTTCAACAAAGAGAGGCCCCCCACGTCTGTGCTTAACCCCCCCTTATCCTTAACCAGCACACTATTCCATGGGAAAAAATGGGGACAGGCGGAGTCAGCACTTGCTCTAGTTTTAGCCTTTTCTTAACACTATCACAGTAAGTGATTAAAGGTTTAACCCTTTCATGCCTCTCTTCATTCTTTGTGGCTTATTCCTTCAGCTGGCTACTCCCATACTCTCTCTCCCAGCTCAGCTGAGCTTCTGACACCTTCAAGTCAAGCAATTTTTCCATTATCCAGGCATTCATGTGTATCCTTACCTTAAGCCATTTTTGCCAACCCAAAGCTATAATCCCTTAGCACCTGTATATACTTCTATAGGTTATCATCTACAACATAGATCAGTCAAGAAAACGAAAACCACTCAAGGTATTTCAGGTAGGAGGGGATACAATACAGGAAATTCACTTCCAAGAAAACAATGTGATGGGTTGGAAGAGCCTCACCACTGCTAGCTTTCAGGAAATCAGGAATTCCAGGAATTGTGGGCAGTCCCCACCAATTAACTCAGGTACCTGCAACACCAAAGTGGGTGATTTGCAGGAAGACTTTTGGAGAAGCTGCAAAACTTTATATCTGTCCTCTGTCCAAGACATGCCTGACCACTGCTGCTGGAGCAATAATGGCCTCTCTTTCTCTCATGTCTCCCAGATCTCATGTGGTGCCTCTCAGAACCAAAATGGAACCTTGGTGACAAGAGAAACTACAGATGTAGTTTTCAGGCTTCCAGATCATGGGATACAGGGAGAGCATATGAGGGAGCAGGAATGGGATTGTTATACCCACACACAAGCTGGGCCAGCATATTAGATTAAGATTGTGTGTCTTTCTCCTGTTCAAGGACTGCCTCTCATATCTTTATGCCCCTAACACCTAGTCTAGTAACTGACACAATGTGGGTGTTCAGTACACTGCTATGCTCCTTCATCCACTAGCTTTCAAGAGGTCACATTCCTGAAATTTGGCTTTGTAGGTTTTAATAAATAATGTGAGTAGTTGTAAGATAAATAGCTTTTTTCTGTTTTATTATTTCCAAGCATAAAATTCAATCATGTTTTCTAATAAAAACTTTCTTCTACTCACTCTCAAAGGTCAAGCTATCACATATGGCCCTAGCTTTGCTATTTGTTTCCATAACAATAAATAGAAAGGCAATAAAAAGATTATATTTTTCTATCAAAAAAAATTGTTTCATGCCATTTCAGTAAAAACTGTATAAAATTGTAATAATTCAGAAGTTACAATAATATAATAGATAAGTAATATTTGTATGTTTTTAAATTTATAAAACACTTGTATAAATGTTTTTTCCTCTCTCTCATATCAACCGTGTGAAGAAGACAATATTGCTTCCCCCATTTTATTGACAAAACGTGCTTTAAAAAGTTGAGATAGGGCTTCCCTGGTGGCGCAGTGGTTGAGAATCTGCCTGCTAATGCAGGGGACATGGGTTCAAGCCCTGGTCTGGGAAGATCCCACATGCCGCGGAGCAGCTAGGCCCGTGAGCCACAACTACTGAGCCTGCGTGTCTGGAGCCTGTGCTCGGCAAAAATAGAGGTCGCGATAGTGAGAGGCCCGCGCACCGCGATGAAGAGTAGCCCCTGCCTGCCACAACTAGAGAAAGCCCTCACACAGAAACGAAGACCCGACACAGCCAAAAAAAAAAAAAAAAGTCGAGATACTTCTTGCTCCTTACTTAATGTTCTTTTACTGCATTTAAACATTTCAAGACTTTTTTTTTGGTTTTTGAAAGTGTTTTTTTTTTAATATGTTAGGTTGAACATTTTCCTCTAAAGATAACCATAAAATATTTACATTCAGACCTCAAAAGAAAAATGAAAACAGATAATATTTTAATTATAGTTTTTACAGTTGAAAAGAACCACTGAGTTTACCTGATATAAATCTTTACTTCAGCAGCATCCCAAGAACTAGCCATGGAGCTTTCACTTAATACTCCATTAATGGTAAATTCATTATTTTACTAGGCAGCCCATTCCCTCTTGTACCAACTACATATTATTGATGGAACATAAACCATTTCTCTTTCACTTTAACCACTTGACTCTCATTTTGCCTTCCAGAGTTACACCATGTTAAATCAAATCTCTATACCATGTGCCCAGTACTGTAATTTTTGTGTAGACGTAGTTTTGGAAAGAACACTGAACTAGGAATCAAGAGGCTTGGGTTACTGTTGCAACTCTACTATGAACTAGCTTTTTATCCTCAATATCCCTGTATTTCTTTTTTTTTTTTTTTTCCTGACATCTAAAATTGCAGGGTGCTGGTAGTCAACTAAACTGAACCTCTATGCATCTCTTTTTTCTGTGGTTTTAGTTCTGCTAAGCAGTCTGGGAAAGGTTGAGGAGAGTTTTTTATGTGTCTTGACTGCGACCTTGTGGCATAGAAAGTTGTTGCTCACCAATATTTGTGTTTCTAAACACACTGAAAGACTATCTTTCCCAGCCCCTTATAGTTAATGGGGCTTTGCAACAGAATTCTGGCCAAGGAGATGTAGATGAAAAAGGTGAGGTATCACTTCCAGACCTGGCCTCCAAACCTCATGTGTTCTGTGCTCTCTCTCTGTATTTCTCTCTCTGTCTCTCTCTGTCTCTCTCTCTCTCACACACACTCACCCCCCCCCACACACACATATACACACGGTATGTTTCTGTTTTATATTAGCATGTATATAAACACTAGGGGAGAGAAATACCAATGAAACAACAGTGATATAACATTTTGGGCCATAAATAAAAAATATTAAACAGACTGGCAATACGAAATGTTGGGAAAGTGTGTGGGCAAAAGGCTCTCTCATATACTGCTAGTGGGAATGTAATAGAAAAGGTATTTTAGGGGCCAATTTGTCAGTATTCATTAAAATCAAAAGCGAATATACTTTTCCCAACATTTGCTTTTTCTTGATTCTACCACAGAGAAAACTCTCACTTGCCATAATAAGACACAGGAAGGCAAGTTTATTCATAGCAGTACTTTCTGTTTCAGAGAATTGGGAACTGTCTATATGGCAGGCAATGGCAAAATGATTAAGTAAAATCTTATATTATTATACTACATAGCAGTTTAAAAGAAGAGGTACATCTGTGGCAAATCCCCAAGTCAAAATGCTAAGTGAAAAATAGGTGAGTTGCTGAATAATAGATAAAATGTTACATAGATAGATATAGATATAAATATAGATATATCTACATCTTCTGTCCATATATATCTATGTACATAGATTGGTTGTAATTGTACAGAAATATAGATTTGGAAGAATATTCACACTACTGAAAACAATGGTTAAATCTATAAAGGAGAATGGAAATAGGAAAGTTCATTAAGAGAATTTTTTTTTTCTTTTTCATATCCTTCTCCATTATGGTTTATTACAGGATATTGAATGTAGTTTCCTGTGCTATACAGTAGGACCTTGTTAGTTATCTGTTTTATGTATAGTAGTATCTGCTAATCCCAAACTCCTAGTTTACCCCTCCCCCTTCCCCCTTTGGTAACCATAAGTTTGTTTTATATGTCTGTGAGTCTCATAAATAAGTTCATTTGTGTCATATTTTAGATTCCACATATAAGTGATATCATACAGTATCTGTCTTTCTCTTTCTGACTTAATTCACTTAGTTTGATAATCTCTAGGTCCATCCATGTTGTTGAAAATGGTATTATTTCATTCTTATTTTATGGCTGAGTCATATTCCATTGTGTATATATACCACATCTTTTCTATCCATTCATCTATTGATGGACATTTAGATTGCTTCCACATCTTGGCTATTGTAAATAGTGCTATGAACACTGGGTGCAGGTATCTCTTCAAATTATAGTTTTCTTCTGATATATGCCTAGGAGTGGGATTGCTGGATCATATGGCAGCTCTATTTTTAGCTTTTTAAGTAAACTCCATACTGTTCTCCATAGTGGCTGCACCAATTTACATTCCCACACACAGTGTAGGAGGGTTCCCATTAAGAGAGTATTTTTTATATTTATATATTTTTTATAATTTTGCATTGATATTTTTAACATGATTGATACAGTCACACCTTTTACAAGGATTCATACTTATATAACCCTTGTGAGCTTAAATATTTTTTATAAGTTTGTATTGCCATTTTAAAAATGGTTGATATATTCAGACTCTTTATAATGATTCATACTCATATAATACTTGTGAGCTTAAAATTATAATGAGAGAACTACCAGGTGATTTCTCCTCATTTGTTGGAGAACGTAGAGGAGTGACTACTCGTGCTGTCTGTCCCTTGGTAACCCTAGTACGTCCCGGTTCTACTGTTGTCAGGTCACCTTGGTTGACCTGGGCAAGTCACACTGGTTTTCTCTTGAGCGCCAGCCTCACGTGACACTCTCCCCACAAGCTTAAGCTGAGTGGCAGGAAGCCAGCTTGGTCCCACTCCATACTTCTCAGGAAAGACTAACTTTTGTGGTAAAAATAAACAAGGTGCTGAGTACATCCAGCACACATTCTGGTTTATCTTGTAAAATCTCTGGGCGTCCGTTCATGCAAGTCTGGAAACATCAGTCCTCCCAACAGGATTGACTTCTGTTACTGAATAATGCCCGGTCTCAGCCACTCCCCCTCAACCCTCTCATTTGGATCAGCTTTACCTGTTTGTCCACCACATTTTCAGCCCCACTGGCTGCATGAGAACAGAGATGCGTGACTGGGATAATTGGGACAAGGCTCTAATCCAAATTTTCTTAAATTCAACTACAGACTCACCCTCAGAAATGATAGTAACAGGGCTGCCTTGTAAATGGCCAGTTCAAAGCTGTGGTTTTTAATGGCAGAGTTTTGATAATACAGAAACATGTTGAACCATTCTAGGGACTCTAGCCCCATCAATATTTTTCACAGAGGTAATCTTATAAAAACCATATTAATCCTTGAATAATGATGCTTTGTCACTTTCAAGGAAAACAATATCAGGTCCCCAAAGTTTTCTAAACAATTCTTTTTTGTGGATGATGTCCAAGTGTATTATTGTTAAATGAACTCATCTGTATGTAGTTGTCAAAATAATATAATGTCTACCTTCTCTAATGATTCAGTTTTTTAATAAAAGGTATCCTTTACAAATGGATAATTCATATTAATGGCTTGTTTTTTAAAAACTTTTATTGGAGTATAGTTGATTTATAGTTAGTTTCAGGTGTACAGCAAAGAAAATCAGTTATACATATTTAATGGCTTGTTAATGATTTGGATTCCTCAGGCAGTTTCTCTAATTATTATTAAAGCACTTAGGCACTGGTCAGTCTGGGACCGTATACAAATAATAATATTTAAAACTTCTAGCGGAGACGGGGCAATGAATTCTTGCTTATAATGTAACCAATGGCTCAGTACATCAGCATCCAAAATTATTCTTCCTGGATCGTAGTCTACTCTGTACTTAAAAGAATCTCATCCCTTATGTGGTAATTGAGTCAATGAGAGGGTTTGCAAATCCACGGCATGTTACTTGCCATTCTACCAGCTGGCATCCACCACAGTCATTGCTAGTTGATCCTAGTGCTCTTTCCAACTGAGTCCAGATATGTGTTCAGAATCCTTCTCAAAAGATGCTCTGACACAGCCACCAACCAGCAGAGCTGGCTCACGAGATTCATTTTGTAATAGGTTTATCCTATTATGTTATGGGCTGAATTGTCTCCCTGAAAAATTCATATGTTGAAGTCCTAAACCCCAGTCCCTCAGAATGTGACTGTATTTGAAGAGGGGGTATTTAATGAGGCAATTAAGCTAATATGAGTTCATTGGGGAGGCCCTAATCCAATGATTGGTGTCCTTATAAGAGGGAATTTAGACATAGACATGTACAGAGGGAAGATGATGGGAAGCCACAGAGATAAGACAGACATCTACCAGCCAAGGAGAGAGTCTTGGACACAGCTTTCCCTATGGCCTCAGAAGAAACCAACTATTGTCCACACCTTGATCTCAGACTTCTGGCCCCCAGAACTGTGAGAAAATAAATTTCTGTTGTTTAAGCCACCTAGTCTGTGGTACTTTGTTACTGAAGCCCTAGCAAATGAATACAAGTCTCATAAAAATGGACAAAATAGAAGTAAAATGGTGGAAGTGATTAAGAAACTTCTTGACTTCTATAATAACAGAAAGGAATCCTTTGCAATTTTTAAAAAATATTCACACTCAAGTTAACAATATCCCTCTAGGTTGAACTATAAGATATACCCCACTGTTCTCTGGCTTGTGGTAGTTAGTTCCAATACCATAGAGTAAAGCCTCTGCAAAAAGGAACAAGGTTTTAGGTACATTATAAAATTCTAGAACATACTTGGAAGTCAGAAGTTGAATTTGTAACATGATGAGTCTAAAAATATGAAATGGCTCTGTGGTAAATGGAATAATGGTTCCCAAAGATGACCATGTCCTAATTGCCAGAACCCGTGACTATATATATTATATTACATGACAAATGAGAATGAAGGTTGTAGTTGGAATTTTGGTTGCTAATTGAGTGACCTTATAATGGGGCAGATTACTGTGGATTATCTGGGTGGGTCCAATGTAATCACAAAGGTCCTTAATAGTGGAAAAGGGAGGCAGAAGAGGAAGTCAGAGTGACACAATATGAAAAAACTGGACTCACCATTGCTGGCCTTGAAAATGGAGGGAGGGGGCCCACGAGCCCAGGTATACAGGCGGCCTCTAGAAGCTAGAAAAGACAAGGAAATGGATTCTCTCTCAGACCTTACAGATAGGAGTGTAGCCCTGCCAACACCTTAATTTTAGCCCAGTGAGACCCATGTCAGACATCTAACCTACAAAACTGCAGGATAATACAGTTGCATTGCTTTTAAGCTACTAAGTTGGAGGTAATTTGTTATGGCAGCAATGGGAGACGAATAAAAGCTCCAATAACTGATTAAAAATACTTGCAATGCTAATTTTAGAAAGATGTTGCTGAAAATGATTTGCTCCTAGAATAGTGGCAGCTTTTTTTTTTTTTGCGGTATGTGGGCCTCTCACTGCTGTGGCCTCTCCCGTTGTGGAGCACAGGCTCCGGACGCGCAGGCTCAGCGGCCATGGCTCACGGGCCCAGCCACTCCACGGCATGTGGGATCTTCCCGGACCGGGGCACGAACCCGTGTCCCCTGCATCGGCAGGCGGACTCTCAACCACTGCACCACCAGGGAAGCCTTCTTGTTTTATTTTTGAAGCAGGAGCATCATGGACTATCTGCTCCTTATCTTTATCTTCAACTTTGCTCTCTGACCTTTCCCCCAGTCCTCTACTTTTCATTCCTCCACATCAAGATCACCAGCAGAAACATCTGATTTCCTTATGTATTTTAACACATTACCTTTATCCAGCCACCCACACTTAAAGCTCTGAGGACGACTTCAGCTCCTGCCCCTTCTTCCCCACCCTCCCCCTTTTTAGATTTCACATCCTGTCTATCTGTCTTCTTGTTTTTCTCACTTACTCCTTCCTTTAATGCTACTAGCCCAATTCTGCACTCGACCCTTGATTCCTCTTGCCTTTCCAAGTTTTCTAACTGACTTCATGACCCTCAGTGTCTACACATACCAATCTTCCTCCCCCACTTTTGCCAGGATAACCTTCCCATGCAGATCTAAAAATCGGCTTCCCTCAAGGTTGTTTTTCAAGGCCATCTACAGGGAAGCCCCAGCCCCTCTCTGTAGTATCACCTGCACCACCACTCATTAATCCACCTACGCCTGCCTTAGGTGCCAGGTCAGGGGTTCTCAACTGTGATGCACAGGAGAGTCACATGAGTAGCTTTCAAAAAACACTGATTCCCTGGCCAGTTAATCAGAATTTCTAAGCCTGGGGTGTAGGAAATGGATACCTTTTAAATTTCCACAGGTGAGAATAATATCCAGCTCAGACTGAGCTGCCCTGGTCTAGCCAGGTGGTTCTCAAACATGATTGTGCATCAGAATCACCCAGAGGGCCGGATAGAACACAGGGTGCTGAGTCCCACCCCAGCGTTTATGATTCAATAGGACTGGAGTGAGACCTGATAATTTTTTTTCTTTGAGATATAATTCACATATTATAATAGTCACCCTTTAAAAGTACACAATTCAGTGGTTTTTAGTATATTCACAAGGTTGTGCAACCTTTAATACTATCTAATTCTAGAAAATTTTCATTACCCTAAAAGAAACCCATTAGCAGCCACTTGTTATTTCCCCCTTTTCCCCAGTCTCTGGAAACCACCAACCTACTTTCTGTCTCTGTAAATTTGCCTATTCTGGACATTTCATATAAATGGAATCATATAATATGTGGTCGTTTGTGACTGGCTTCTTTCACTTAACACAATGTTTTCAAGGTTCATCCATGTTGTAACATGGACCAGTATTTCAGTTCTTTTTATGGCTGAATAACATTTCACTGTATGGATATAGCACATTTTATTTATCCATTAGTCAACTGATAGAAATTTAGGTTGTTTCCACTTTTTGCCTATTATGAATAATGCTGCTATAAACATTCCTGGATACATTTTTGTGTTTTCAATGCTCTTGGAATATAGATCTAGGTGTGGAATTGTTGGATCATATGGTGACTCTATATTGAGACCTGAGAATCTGTATTTCTAACAAGTTCCCAAGTGATGCTGAAGTTGATGGTCCAGGAACCACATTCCAAAAACCACTGCTCTATACAAACTGGACTACTAAGTCTTTCCTCAAATACCCTGAATCTCTGACATCTGTGTCTTGTTGGTCACTTGGTCTGATGTTCTTTCCTTCTTATCTTTACCTTGTGAAATCCTACTCATTCTTTTAGGCCTATCCTGAGGGTGCGTCCAGCCATAAAGTCTATGAAACCATTATCTGTGTGTGTGTTTTTCTTCCTCTGACTGATTGTAAACTCCTATGGCCATTGAGTTCATTTGAATCATCTTGATACAAAAGCCCTGAAGCTAAGCCTAATGCTCATATGTTGTTGTTCAGTTGAACAGAATTCCAAGTCTTTTGATGTGGTAGGCTAAAGACAGGACACTAAAAGGTGTGACTTTACATTTTTCCCTTTCTCTAACACCTGATATCTGATAAATTTCAATAATTTAGTACTCCTGAAGGCCTTTGACAAGTTCCTCCCCAGCTGGTCTCACGATCAGGAACCAGAAGATTAAATTATAAAGATCCTTACAACTTAAAATTAATTTTTATGAAGGCTTCTTGGACATTAATATAATTGTAATCCTAGAAGCCAGGGTCTCTATGGAATGCTAGGAAATGACCAGGGAAGCAAAATTTGCCTATCGATAGATTACTTCAGATGTAGAATAGCACGTCTATTTGTACACCTTTTCATGTAACTTTCATTGGTATTCAGTGGAATATTGCATTTCCCAAGTTTTCAGCAATGCTGGGAAATAGATAAGACACCAAACAAGCCCTCTATTAGCAAACTTATATTTAAGGGTTAATCATACTTCAGAAGGCTGTGATGGGGGCTCAATAAGAAAGTGAATATAAAGGAGCTGGCCCCCCTTCAGTTCCCAATATGCGGATTTGCTATTAGTAGCAGCAGTAGTTCCCATCTCCTCGACTCTTAGTGCCAGCAGATTTGGCTTATAATTTACTATGAAAACAGAACCATGAATGAGAACTCTGTCTTGTCCTCTTCCACATCTACAAATGTGTCTGCACCTACCCCCAATCCTTTCAATTTTCTCTTCCAGAAGGTGAACTATGCCCTCTTATGCCCCAGAGCCCCACCCCTCCTCCTTACTCAGGAACTAGACTCCATTTATCATCCATTCCTGTCACTCCTAGCAGGGGAGCCAAGCTTGGCATTAAGCATTCCCTTCCCTTCCCCCATGTAGAAGCTAAGGAGAATCTCACCCAAGTCCGAGTTCTATTTAAGTATCTCATCTCAAAATTTCTCTAGTGTAACTAAGGGATTATAACATTGTGTCTTATTGAATCTAAGCAGAGAGGATTCTGGAAACGTTTGAAAGAGTTAACAATGTATTTTATTCCCCTTTGTAAGTCTATCCTTTGAGAGTTAATGTTTGCTTTGGGAGATGTGTGAATAGGTGCCAACAGACATGGGGAACCCCAGAGGGGATCTGACTTGGAAGGCCCACACCCAATCCTGGCCACACCTGCTTTCCTTCTTCCTAAACCACATTTTTGAGCACAGCTTTCAGTTTCCTCCTACACAATATAATCCCCACTTCATTTCTCCAGTCCTTTAGAAGAGAATGGCATATACACCCCTATAGTCAGATGTGGAACAGCTGGGAAGACCTAAGAGGTAGGGTATAAGTTGAAAGAGGGGGTGGTTCTCTTCTAGTCTTGAAGGAAGAGGAGCCTGGGCAGAAGAGGCTGCATCCATCCTCATGCGGGCGTTCTCAATGGACTTGGGAGAATTGGGAGGCACCCAGAACACAGAGGAGCAGATCTGTGTGGATACTCAGCTGGAACCCAAGAGAGTTAAACTTTCCCACCTTATGTTAAAAAGGGTAAAGACCAATGGGTGGGCTCCATAAATTCCCGACTCTACATCCCCTCACATCTTCTTCTTGGGGTGTTCCTCTGCCTTTCACTTCCCTGTTAGAGTCTAGCTAACCGAGTGCATAATTCATGCTTACTGTTTGACCCTCAGCTCATTAGTCTCTTAGCGGTTTTCTCACTAAGCCCTCTCATCTAGGTCACCAGGAACTTCTATATTACAAATATAATGGACATCTTTCAGTCCATATCTTTCTCAACGTGTCTGTGGCATTTGCACTGTTGATTATGTCCTCCTGCTTGAAATGATCTACCGCTCTTTAGTATCCGTGACATATTCATCTCCTGGTTCTCCTACTAATGGGTCACTCATATGTGGCCCCCTTCCTGGAAACCTCACTCTCTGCCTCCCCTTAACTATTGCCCAGAGTTCTGTTCTCAACTTTCTTTTCATTGTAAAAGCCATAGATCCAACTCTATGCTTAAGTTGTGATCTCTTTCCACTGCTGCATATTAGATACCCAGACCTGGATGTCCTTAAACTCAATGTTCATTATTCTAGAATTCCTTATTTTGGAGAAAAGCACTGTCATTCTCTCAATGACCCAGGCAGAGACCTGAAACATAATTTAAAATATCTCTTCTGCCTTTTCCTTATACTTTCCTTCATCCATACCCCATATTCAATCATATCCATCTATCCTCTATACCTCTCAAATTTATGATCTATCACCACCATGAGGGCCATACAGAATAATCATTAAGGACAAGTATCTAATCACATATCTTCTTGTCCCCAGTGCATAGAATACTGGCACAATTTTAATATATTGTGTAGAATATATGAAAGATTTAACAAGAGGATACACAATTCAATAAATAAGTAAATGGATCAATCGCAATTCAAATTTAACCCTTCCAATTTTAAGAAATGGAGACTTCCATAACATAAATCTAAGTATAAAGGAAGGTGGGGCAGTAGGGTGGGTTTATTATTATACGGAAACACATGGAACCTAGGGAGATGAACCAAAGTAAAAAAATAAGAAACACCAGATCAGCCAGCATCTGGTAAGGCAGCAACGTTTAAGAGCCTCAACAGCTGGAGTGTCTGAACCTTCGCTCTGTCTCTCTTCCATGCTATTTTCTGAGGGTTTAGCTCTGTTCACCTCTCACTGCAACTCACCTCTCCCCTCTACTCTGCATACCTTTTCCCTACATCACTGACTCTGCCAGCTCATAGTTTCTGCTGTCTCATGACTGGTTGGCCATGACTTAACATGACTGCAGCCTTCCCTCCTGGCTTCCTCTATGTGTCCCATCAACTTCAGCTCCTGCTTCCAACTGCCTGCTACTCTCTGTCCTTCCCAATTCAAGTCCCCAAGGGAAGAGCCTGATGGGCCTGGCTTAGTTTCAAAATGCCAGCCCACTGATGAACTGCCCTTGAGCAGGTGCCCAAGCTAGTCCACCATAGTCCAATGACTACCATCCATTGGTAGGTTAAGAGTCTCATGATATGAACCGTGGCTGTCCTGGGTTGCATTTGGCAAAAGCCATGCTCAGAGCAAAAACTCTAAGGAATCCACACAGACGTGTGATCACATTGTTCTTCCTGGGGATATTAAAAAACTATAAGAGGGCTTCCCTGGTGGCGCAGTGGTTGAGAGTCCGCCTGCCGATGCAGGGGACACAGGTTCGTGCTCTGGCCCGGGAAGATCCCACATGCCGCAGAGCGGCTGGGCCCGTGAGCCATGGCCGCTGAGTTTGCGTGTCCGGAGCCTGTGCTCCGCAACGGGAGAGGCCACAGCAGTGAGAGGCCTGCGTACCGCCAAAAAAAAAGACAAAAAAAAAACTATAAGAATTCTTATCCCCAAAGAGAATGGAGGCTCACCCAGTACTGTGGAAAAACTGGAACTCCAGAAGATAGCAAAGTCCAAAATCACTGAGGAGTACTGAGAGTGCAGATGACAGGAAGAGATTCCAGAGATTCAAGAAATCTTGAAGGGGACCATAAGAGGCGATTGGGAGGGAATCAAGGTCCAGAGAATTTCTAAGGATATAGTTTTCCACCTCTGGCTTGCCATGTACAAAGACTCAGAAACTGAATGAACTGTAAATACCAAAGAGCTGATTTTTCTGCTTCTAGTCTGGTTCCTCCAGCTGACATTTTTATGTTCTAGGTAATGTATTTTCCCCCTGATTATAAAAATGTTTATTTAGAAAATTTGGAAAATAAAAATTATAAAAGAAGAAAATAAAGGTCTGTGATACTTTTACTACCTAGCAAGAACTGTAATTACTATTTTATAATTTCTTTTTCTAGTCTTTTCTCCATGTTTTTTCCTGAAAAATGGAGATTTTCATGGTATATAGTTATATATTGTGCATTTTCCTTTAGTTATAATGTCACTAGTAAATAATACATTCCCTAAAAATATGGTTGCAAAGATACTCTCATAAGGTGGTATAATTTATTCTACCATGTCCTATTGATGACGTTTAGATTTTTTCTGATTTTTCCCCATTATAAATTAAGGAGTTGAATAAAAAATTCCTAAAGTAATATCCTGCATTGAAGGGCAGTATTATCTTATAAAAACACAAATTTGATCATGTACCTTCTCAGCCCAACATTCTTCAAAAGTCAACCTTTGTCTTTAGGATACATTTTTAATTCCAGCAGTTACCATGAGAGATGCCACATGATCTGGCATTTTCTTGCCTCTCCAGCTTCACCTCCTCCAAGTCCTCAGATGTACCCTTGCTGTCCTGTCATCCTCTGCTACTTGTGGTTTGCCAACATGTGCCATGCTCTTGTGTGCCTGTAGGTATCAGCTCATACTGTTCTGCTTAGCACCCGTTTCTCCTCATTCTTCCCCCATTAATAATTTGTCCCATCCTCTAAGACTGAGCTTCATTGTTACGGATTCTAGGAAGCATCCCCATCTTCCAGTGTGGGTGTGAACCTGTACACATTTGCAGTTCAGATTGCAGTCAGCTGCTAGTCAGAGAAAAACTAACTTATGAGCATATATACAGATAAAGGAAGCTTCTGTTATTTGTTTAATACTAGAGGTTAGAGCTAGTCTATCTATGATTCTCTTGGCTTTTACTTCATGGTTACAAAATGATTGTAGCAGCTTCTGGCAGCTGCCTTGGGCTCCAGATAGAAATAAGACAGGCTGTACCAGTCATATACATATACATATATATATATATATATATATATATATATTTTTTTTTTTAACAGAGAAAGCAAAAAGCCTTCTTGGAAGCTCCCAGTTGATTTTGGCTTATATCTCTCATGGGTAGAACTGTCTCATTCCCACTCATAGCTTCAGGGAGGCCGGGGAAAAGAGTGTCTAGCTTTCTGGTCTCTATGCTGGTGCAGCAAGGGGGTTGGGAAAGCTTGCTGGATTAGCCCATAATCAGTGTCTGCACCCATCCCCCTCCTCTGCGCTCCTCCCTGATGCCGCTGTCTGACTCCTTTCCCTCCCCCTCCAGACTCTAAGCCTCTTGAAGATAAACCTGTTTTTCAACCTTGTTTCCTGAGGGCCAAGCATGTGCCTTGAACACATTACTTAGTACCTGTTTTTGAATAAATGAACTACTTTCAGAGACAATGCCCCCCCCCCAACACCTGCCAGGGAGGAACTTGGAATGGGAGAGCAGAAGGAAAAGCTTCCCCAAAACACAGTATCCAAAAATGGCCACATCATTCTAAAAGGAATGTACTGACCTGACCGTCGTAGAGCAGATGATGCAACTGTGAGGGCAGGAGTACCCGAGAGATACCTAGCTACCTGGATGGGCGTCGGTGGTGCTCAAACATGGCCGCACATCACAATCACCTGGGGTTGATTTGCAACGTCCCTCCTGCCCAGGCTTCACCCTTGACCACTGAAAAACAGAATCTCCAGTGAGGCCCTCTCACCTCACTGGGGCGCTGGGGCTGGCTCATCCTGCCTGTGCTTCTCTCTCCCCAGGTCTGTTCAGGGACATCAGCTTGGTGGCTTAAAATCGGCCACTGTGTGGTACTTCTACCATAGCAACTGGCAAATACTACAAATCAGAGATCTGCCCTCCTCGACCTCCCCTAAGAGCTGGTTCACCAGCACCATGTTGGTAGTTTAAAAAACTTCCCAGGTGTTTCCAATGCGCAGTCACGCTTAAGACCGACTGGTCAAAAGCAAGCTCTTCCTGAGGCCTGTAGCTTCCTACCAAATGGTATCTTGGGGCCCTCCTTTGGCCCAAGTCCTGCCTTTGGTTAGACTCCTTACATGGTGCAGCTTGGCTTGCCTCCGGGGGACCCGAGTGAATTACAGAAGGGAGCGGAGAATCCTGGTTTCAGTCTCAGTTGTTACTGAGTTTCTTTGCATATTGCTTGATTTCTTTTCAATCTAGCCAAATCTCTTTCAGGCTACCTCTAGGGCTGGGTCTACAGAGGCATGTTGATTCCTTAAAGGAGGTGGGGAACCTCTGAATAATGTTGTGCAATCAGGAACTTTAATTACCGCCTCCTGAGGTTGTTAAGTCCTCTTTTGGAGGCATAATTGCTGTGTGATTTGCAGATCTGACTAACCTGGCTGAATCTGATTTGAGTAAAGTGAGCCCCACCCAATCCTAGGGTAGTCTCACTATAGCTGCCACACATCACAATGACTTTTTTAAAATTTTTTAACATCTTTATTGGACTTTAATTGCTTTACAATGGTGTGTTACTTTCTGCTTTATAACAAAGTGAATCAGCGGTACATCAGGATACATATATCCCCTTATCTCCTCCCTCTTGCATCTCCCTACCACCCTCCCTATCCCACACACTGACTTTTAAAATTTTATATATATATATATATATATATAGTAGGTATGGTATGTACATACCTCAGTTTATAGATAGGACACTAGACATAGGGAGAGGTTTGTAGCTTTCCTAATATTATACAGTAAGTAAATGGCTGAACTGGATTTAAACCCCAGTGGTCTGAGGTTTAAATCTCCAGGATCTGTGCTTCTAAGCACACTACCATCCTATTCCAGTAGAAGTATTAACACAACACAGACTGACTCTCCTGCACCATAAAGACACACCACAAAATACCCAATCCATTCCTCTCCCATAGGACCCCTTAGTCATCTTTTGCAGCGTTAACTCGAATGAAACTACCACCACTCTGTGATGTACAGGTCTGGATGGAAAGACTTTGATTCAGCAAACTTGGTGTCATGGGTACCTGGAGATCCCAGTGACAGAGAGGACCCTTGCAGAGCTGGGAGCCACTTGCTTCAAAAAGTGGTGCAGGGGCTGTAGAGAAACTCAGAGCTAGTAGGCATCATTGGTCTCGGCCCAAGGAAGCATAAAGATGCTGGAGGGCTGCTCTCAACTGCGACCGAGGTGGGAGTCCTATGAGGATTTCTTCCTGGGACCGGGGCAGCTGAACAGTCCTGCTAAGCATACACACCTTGGGGCTCTCTGGGGAGATGGGCTGCGAGGAAGACTTTCAAATGCTCTAAGTTGATTTCTCTCAAAACGTTGTTGCTCCAACACCACCCTGAATAACTTAACAAGAAATTCCTCTTAACATGTTTTTCTAATCTGAAAACTTTCTTGTGATTAGGGAGAATGGAAAATTAAAAATTTAAGAATTAAAATATACTGTTCAGGAAAAAAAATTAAGTAGAGACGTCTAAAGAATGTTTCCGTGACAATAAATGAAATATATCTAGACACTGACTAAATTATAGAAGTGAGGGAAATTTCTAATATGAGGTCTTAACTCTAATGAATGGTTTCTAGTGCCTTATAAATGTCATCATATCCCTCTCAGCTGTACCCAGAAAGAGGTCCGAGAACCACCCGAATAAGTCAGCCTGCTGCAAGAAGGACAAACATGGCCTTTCTATTCTGTTCTCCTGCCATCAAAAGACCAGTAATTTATGATTGTATTTCTCTATTGTTTCTTGGCTTTTGTTCCTACTTTCTTTTCTCCAACCTTTCTGTTCTCCATAACACAATGTAAATATTGTTAGAGCTATTATCTCTTGGTGTGTTTTAGCATGTCATTTTATAGTGTGATAGTCTTCACTGAATCTCTCTAAGACTATATCTTACATTGGTTAAATATCACGACCCTAATCTCTCTACAGTCAGTTATACAGGGGAGAAAAAAATCTACCCATGTTAGGTTCTCCAGTTGGGGCCTTGCAAATCAGACAACAAAAGACAGATTAACGAGGGAAAAACAAATCCACAAATCCGAGTGTATGAACCTGTGCAGTGTGCATCCACATGGGGCACTCAGAGATGAGTAATTCAAAGGGGTGGTTAGAACTTGGGGCTTATATAGCATCTAAACAAAAGAACAATACGTTTGTAGAGAAGGGTCAAGACAAAGGAAAAGGACTTTGAGCTTCTAGAGCAGCAAATTTTGGGAAGGTAAACATATGGGGGAACTAATGGAAGGTAAGTGTTGTTAAAGTTTGTTACGTAGGTCCTGAGGTATTGTGTCTGAGCTGATAAGGGTCTAGGGTTGTCTCTGGTGATTAACTTGTCCTTCCTGGTAAAGAGGGGCTGGGGGCAATCGGGGACACAGATTTATGTCCTGCTTTTAGGCAAATGGGGGAGGGCAGAGAGCTTCCCTGTACCTACTTCTTCTCAATTGCCTTTAGCTCAAAATAATCAGTATGCTGGGGCTTCCCTGGTGGCGCAGTGGTTGAGAGTCCGCCTGCCGATGCAGGGGACACGGGTTCGTGCCCCAGTCCGGGAAGATCCCGCGTGCTGCGGAGCGGCTGGGCCCGTGAGCCATGGCCGCTGAGCCTGCGCGTCCGGAGCCTGTGCTCCGCAACGGGAGAGGCCACAACAGTGAGAGGCCTGCGTACCGCAAAAAAAAAAAAAAAAAAAAAAAAAAGAAATCAATATGCTAAAGTGGCATATTCTGCTACCCTTAAATAGATAAATCATTCATTTCTTCTTGCTCTAATCTGCTGGCTAGAGTATCTGAAATAGAATCATGAGAAGAAAACAGTACTAATAAAATAAAGATTACTGTTTTATTTCTTTTTTTGGTTACTTAAACGTCTCCTTCCCTGGCAGTGATGTGTCTGAATCCTTTCATCCCTTGATCCACTGTAGGTCTAGGCAGAACCTAGAAGCTTTGTTTCTGAGACCACTTTTCTCCTTTCTCACCTCCCAACCTTAAACATCCATGTAAAACATAAATTATATTTGAACAAAGTTTCTTTTCATATGGGTGTTTCACCATCAGTACTTTTTTTTTTTTTTTTACCAACCCTTGTCCTCTTCCCTACTCTCTGTCAGCAGCAGGTGTCAAAATCTGTTTACCCCCCCATCTTTCTGAAGATGTTCAAAGTAGCCGTTTATCATGGATGTAGCTTTGTTGTTCAATGGGCTCCTGAAGAGAAAGTCAGCCTAGACAAGATTATAAAACTGGGACTTTCCTCCTAGCATAGTGGTTAAGAATCCATCTGTCAATGCAGGGCACATGGGTTGGATCCCTGGTCCAGGAAGATTCCACATGCTGCAGAGCAACTAAGCCCGTGTGCCACAATTACTGAGCCTGTGCTCTAAAGCCCACGTGCCACAACTACTGAGCCCGCGTGCCACAACTACTGAAGCTTGTGCGCCTAGAACCTGCGCACCTCAATGAAGAGTAGCCCCCGCTCGCCACAGCTAGAGAAAACCCGCGCGCAGCAACGAAGACCCAACGCAGCCAAAAAAAAAGGATTATAAACCTGGGAAGTCTTGATTTTAACTTTTTCGGACGCTACTTTCTTTTCTTTAAAGATTTACCTTTCAAAAGCCTTTCTATTTTCCTATTTTCCACATCAACACAAAATGGCATCGTAAAATCATCTATACTACAGTTTAAGCTTTATTCACATCACTGGGTGAGTGAGAACATGATTATGTATTGGGAGGAACATGATCAAATGAGAAGAGAAATTCTAAACATGACATTTGTGTGAAGGCAATATTAATTATGGCAATTATGTGGCCTGTTGGAAGTTATGCCTAGTTACCATGCAGGACATTATTGGCGGTACGTTGTGAAATGATTGCTAATTTTGCTGTGGATTTTATTTGATTAGAGTAGTGTACTGTAAATGCCTGTTCAGCCTTCAGGGTTTATTGCTGAAGAAGCAAACCCACAAATTAAAGAGGCCCAAGTAGGGGCATTTTCCCCAGTGGGAATGAAGCGGGGGGAGGGGAGGAGCATTCTGTAAAGGTCACAGATTTCCTGCCTTAAATCCCTGCTACTCAAAATGTGGTCCTTGGACCAGCAGCATCAGTATCAGCTGGGAACTCATTTGAAATGCGAAGCTCAGTCCCTACCCCAGACCAACTGAACCAAAAATCTGTATTTTGAACAAGATTCCCAGGTGAGTCAATTTGCAATAAAATTTGAGAAGTGCCCCTGTAAATCACTCCTTCCTCTGTCAAGGGGAGTTGACAGAGGAATGGAGAGTACAAGGAAAAACGGGGCTCTAGCTAGTATATTCACAGGTCAGAGGTGAGCCTGTGGCTTATTTAAAATGAAGATTCCAGCCCCACTCCCAGAACTTCCCTCTGTATAGGTCTAGGGCAGGGTCAGTCTTCTGCCTTTATAACAGGTACCCTGAAAATGGCTGGACCCCTTCCAGTTTGAGATCCACTGTCTGTACCTACTGAGAAAAGGGCAAGGTTGAGAACGAGGCTGCAGTGGGAGCTGGGGTGTGTCAAAAAAACAGCACAAGAGTCTAGAGAAGGAAGAAAACTGCAGTTTCTCATGTTCTCTGGGAACTTCTGTATTTACACTTGAATTCTAACGATCAATTTAAAAAATCTCTCACGTGAAGAATGTACTTTTTTTTGTGACTAATCAGGCTTTCAGTGGCCCTGAGCCTTAAATAAAAACCATATTTTCTAGACCAGGAGTTCCCAACCCCCGGGTCTAATGCCTGATGATCTGAGGTGGGGGTGATGTAGTAATAATAGAAATAAAGATGCACAATAAATGTACTGCGCTTGAATCATCCCGAAGCCATCCCCCCGTCCCACCCCCACCCCGTCCTGGGTCCGTGGAAAAACTGTCCTCCACGAAACCGGTCCCTGGTGCCAAAAAGTTTGGGGACCGCTCTTCTAGAGGAAATACCCACAATGTACACAATGATCTCACCCATCACTACAAAGTAAGAAATGAAATCCCCTCCACCAATGGGTGTCGGTCTTTCCCCATAATTTTCAAGACTGTTTATTCTTTTTTTTTCGTTTGTAGTAATCCTTGCTTGGGAAGGAGCAAGACGATTTGTGGGAGATGTGTCTTTTGAAAAATCCTGTGAGGCTGTCTTTGTTTTGGGCAGGACTTAGTAACAGGATATTTTTTCAAAAGCAAGACTATGGATCTCTATATTTATATGTATATATTTTTATGTAGCAGTAATAAAAGACTGTGTAAGTAATATTAAAATATCAAATTACACAAAGGTTCATTAGAGAATATATTCTCTAGATCCTTCTATACGATTCTACCTGAATTTGACTCCATTATTCAGACATTTGTTGAAACTAGTGCAAATAAGAGTACTGTTGTTATATTTGAAGACAAAATGACTCAACAGCCTCTTCATTCCTCTCACTACGATGCATTTCTCTCCAGGAGCAATCAATGCCTTCCCAAGGGTGCCACCTAATGGAATTTCATGTATAAGGCATTCCATTACTGTGTTCCCACCGCACCCCAAATTTCAGGGCTACTTTTCTCATTCATTTTTGAACCTGTGTGACCATGGTCACCAGTGCTTCTTAGGGTCCCATCCCAGAGGATATTTAGCATTTAAAGGCAACTGGATCCATATTTGCTGAACACAGCGTAAACCTGAAGTTGCTATAGAAAGAAAAACTCAGCTAATGTGGGTCTGATTCATAGTTTTTTATTTGATTAACTTCACGCCCTAGCTGGCCAGTAGCAAATCATCCTTCAGGGATTTCATGTGTTAAGAGAACATGCTCAACATAAAGGAATATGCCATAGATTTTTCTAAATGCACTTGGTCAGATACAATATGTTTAAATACAGTTCCACATACAGTGTAATTTATATGTTTGCATAATTTGTTAAACTGAAAATTTTATGATACACTCCAATATATAGTAAAAATTATTCTTTAAGTAGTAGACCTGAATTCTTCCAAAGTCTCATTAATTATATGACCCTTTGAGAAAATATGAACCACCTGAGAGTAGAGAGTGTAACTTTGGGGTAAATGTAATAGAATGTAATGTAATAGAAAGAGCCACATTTGGTAACATAAGAATTCAGAAATACAAAAAGTAGATTAGTATATATATAACAATTCATAAGGGAAGATGCTTGGCAACTTGTTTAAGAACTTAACTCCCTAGTTCAAACTACCACTGAAGACTTTCTCTAGCTGTTCATCATTCATTCTTTCATTCATTCATATACTAAATATTGAGGATCTGCTCATCACTAGGCACTATCGAGGTATAACATGTGCGATGTACATCTACATGTTTCTGGATTTTTCCTAGCAATTAGAACGTGGGCTCCTAGAAGTGCTGAAGAGACATTATGGCTATACAATGGCATTTTAAAATGAAATACAAGGACCACCAAGACGTCAAGGGCATTTTTAATTAGACAATGCCATCTACACATTTCAAATTCATTAAGGAACCTCTCCTCTGTATTTCACTGTGCTAAAGTCTCAGTAATCACTAAGCCCCTAGCTTTTCAATTTTAAACTGTGCTACTTCTCTGCATCATTTAAAATCAATCAGGGGGCTTCTCTGGTGGTGCAGTGATTGAGAATCCACCTGCCAATGCAGGGTACATGGGTTCGAGCCCTAGTCCAGGAAGATCCCACATGCCGCGGAGCAACTAAGCCCATGCGCCACAACTACTGAGCCTGCGCTCTAGTGCCTGCGAGCTACGACTACTGAAGTCCACAAGCCTAGAGCCCGTGCTCCGCAACAAGAGAAGCCACAGCAATGAGAAATCCGCGCACTGCAACGATGAGTAGCCCCCACTCACCGCAACTAGAGAAAGCCCGCGCGCAGCAACGAAGACCCAACGCAGCAAATAAATAAATAAATAAAATTAAATAAACAAATAAAAAATTAATCAGGGGTTTCCTGGGCACTTAGTATATTTAGCTAGGAGCTGGGGAAATATACAAAGAGGAATGGAACCTGCCCTCAAGGAGTCTGTATTTTAGCTTGGACTGTACGACATATGTATGTGAATAGCCGGTACTGAAAGAAGTTATTGTCAGGAACACATCACAATTCACGACTCCTTACTCTTAAAATTTCATTAAAGAGCCAAAGTACTGAATATATAAAATGAAAATTTTAAAGATGATAAAAATAATGCAGAGATGAATAAACCACAATTTACATCTCTATGTAGGTTACTGCACTTTGCACACAGCCCTTTTGTCAGGAAAACCCAATTTTTTTCTCCCCAATGTTTTATTATAAAAAATTTCAAACATACAGAAAAGTTAAAAATTGTACAGTGAACACCCATATACCTATCACCTAGATTCTACAATTAGTATTTTGCTATATATGTGTTATCATGTACCATTTTGATTCAACTTGCTGCCCACGTTGGTAGACATCTTCTGTACTCTGGCGCCACCTGGGGACAGACTGGCGCCAGGCAGAGGACACAAAACAAGAGTATAACTAGAGAAACCACTACAGGAGAGTCTGTAACTGGAGCAACAACTCCAGATGCACTCTGCTTTAAACCTAGGAAATTTTTTTTTTAATTTTGAAATTTTATTTTATTTATTTTTTGATACAGCAGGTTCTTATTAGTCATCAATTTTATACACATCAGTGTATACATGTCAATCCCAATCGCCCAATTCATCACACCTCCACCCACACCCCCCGCCACTTTCCCCTCTTGGTGTCCATACGTCTGTTCTCTACATCTGTGCCTCAATTTCTGCCCTGCAAACCGGTTCATCTGTACCATTTTTCTAGGTTCCACATATATGCGTTAATATACGATATTTGTCTTTCTCTTTCTGATTTACTTCACTCTGTATGACAGTCTCTAGATCCACCCACGTCTCAACAAATGACCTAATTTCGTTCCTTTTTATGGCTAGTAATATTCTATTGTATATATGTACCACATCTTTATCTATTCATCAGTCGATGGGCATTTAGGTTGCTTCCATGACCTGGCTATTGTAAATATAACTTCAATGAACACTGGGGTGCATGTGTCTTTTTGAATTATGGTTTTCTCTGGGTATATGCCCAGTAGTGGGATTGCTGGGTCATATGGTAATTCTATTTTTAGTTTTTTAAGGAACCTCCATACTGTTCTCCATAGTGGCTGTAACAATTTACCTTCCCACCAGCAGTGCAAGAGGGTTCCCTTTCCTCCACACCCTCTCCAGCATTTGTTGTTTGTAGATTTTCTGATGATGCCCATTCTGACTGGTGTGAGGTGATACCTCACTGTAGTTTTGATTTGCATTTCTCTAATAATTAGTGATGTTGAGCAGCTTTTCATGTGCTTCTTGGCCATCTGTATGTCTTCTTTGGAGAAACGTCTATTTAGGTCTTCTGCCCATTTTTGGATTGGGTTGTATGTTTTTTTAATATTGAGCTGCATGAGCTGTTTATATATTTTGGAGATTAATCCTTTTTCCATTGATTTGTTTGCAAATATTTTCTCCCATTCTGAGGGCTGTCCTTTTGTCTTGTTTATGGTTTCCTTTGCTGTGCAAAAGCTTTTAAGTTTCATTAGATCCCATTTGTTTAATTGTGTTTTTATTTCCATTACTCTAGGAGGTGGGTCAAAAAAGATCTTGCTGTGATTTATGTCAAAGAGTGTTCTTCCTATGTTTTCCTCTAATAGTTTTATAGTGTCCAGTCTTACATTTAGGTCTCGAATCCATTTTGAGTTTATTTTTGTGTGTGGTGTTAGGGAGTGTTCAAATTTCATTCTTTTCCATGTAGCTGTCCAGTTTTCCCAGCACCACTTATTGAAGAGACTGTCTTTTCTCCATTGTATATCCTTGCCTGCTTTGTCATAGATTAGTTGACCATAGGTGCGTGGGTTTATCTCTGGGTTTTCTATCTTGTTCCATTGATCTATGTTTCTGTTTTTGTGCCAGTACCATACTGTCTTGATTACTGTAGCTTTGTAGTATAGTCTGAAGTCAGGGAGTCTGATTCCTCTAGCTCTGTTTTTTTCCCTCAAGACTGCTTTGGCTATTCGGGGGTCTTTTGTGTCTCCATACAAATTTTAAGATTTTTTGTTCTAGTTCCATAAAAATGCCACTGGTAATTTGATAGGGATTACATTGAATCTGTAGATTGCTTTGGGTAGTACAGTCACTTTCACGATATTGATTCTTCCAATCCAAGAACATGGTATATCTCTCCATCTGTTGGTATCATCTTTAATTTCTTTCATCAGTGTCTTATAGTTTTCTGCATATAGGTCTTTTGTCTCCCTAGGTAGGTTTATTCCTAGGTATTTTATTCTTTTTGTTGCAGTGGTACCTGGGAGTGTTTCCTTAATTTCTCTTTCAGATTTTGCATCATTAGTGTATAGGAATGCAAGAGATTTCTGTGCATTAATTTTGTATCCTACAACTTTACCAAATTCATTGATTAGCTCTAGGAGTTTTCTGGTGGCATCTTTAGGATTCTCTATGTATAGTATCATGTCATCTGCAAACAGTGACAGTTTTACTTCTTCTTTTCCAATTTGTATTCTTTTTATTTCTTTTTCTTCTCTGATTGCTGTGGCTAGGACTTCCAAAACTATGTTGAATAATTGTGGTGAGAGTGGACATCATTGTCTTGTTCCTGATCTTAGAGGAAATGTTTTCAGTTTTTCACCATTGAGAATGATGTTTGCTGTGGGTTTGTCGTATATTGCCTTTATTATGTTGAGGTAGGTTCCCTCTGTGCCCACTTCCTGGAGAGTTTTTATCATAACTGGGTGTTGAATTTTGTCAAAAGCTCTTTCTGCATCTATTGAGATGATCATATGGTTTTTATTCTTCAATGTTAATATGGTTTATCACATTGATTGATTTGCGTATATTGAAGAATCCTTGCATTCCTGGGATAAATCCCACTTGATCATGGTGTATGATCTTTTTAATGTGTTGTTGGATTGTCTTTGCTAGTATTTTGTTGAGGATTTTTACACCTATATTCATGAGTAATATTGGTCTGTAATTTTCTTTTTTTGTAGTATCTTTGTCTGGTTTGGTATCAGGGTGATGGTTGCCTCATAGAATGAGTTTGGGAGTGTTCCTCCCTCTGCAATTTTTTTGGAAGAGTTTGAGAAGGATGGGTGTTAATTCTTCTCTAAAAGTTTGATAGAATTCACCTGTGAAGCCATCTCATCCTTGGCTTTTGTCTGTTGGAAGATTTTTAATCACAGTTTCAATTTCATTACTTGTGATTGTTCTGTTCATATTTTCTTTCTTTTTTTTTGTGGTATGTGGGCCTCTCACTTTTGTTCATATTTTCTATTTCTTCCTGGTTCAGTCTTGGAAGGTTATACCCTTCTAAGAATTTGTCCATTTCTTCCAGGTTGTCCATTTTATCGGCATAGAGTTGCTTGTAGTAGTCTCTTAGGATGCTTTGTATTTCTGCAGTGTCTGTTGTAACTTCTCCATTTTCATTTCTAATTTTATTGATTTGAGTCCTCTCCTTCTGTTTCTTGATGAGTCTGGCTAATGGTTTATCAATTTTGTTTATCTTCTCAAAGAAGCAGCTTTTAGTTTTATTGATCTTTGCTATTGTTTTCTTTGTTTCTATTTCATTTATTTCTGCTCTGATCTTTATGATTTCTTTCCTTCTGCTAACTTTGGGTTTTGTTTGTTTTTCTTTCTCTAGTGCTTTTAGGTGTAGGGTTAGATTGTTTATTTGCGATTGTTCTTGTTTCTTGAGGTAGGCTTGTATAGCTATAAACTTCCCTCTTAGAATTGCTTTTGCTGCACCCCATAGGTTTTGGATCGTCGTGTTTTCATTGTCATTTGTCTCTAGGTATTTTTTGATTTCCTCTTTGATTTCTTCAGTGATCTCTTGGTTATTTAGTAACGTATTGTTTAGCCTCCATGTGTTTGTGCTTTTTACGTTTTTTTGCCTGTAATTCATTTCGAATCTCATAGCGTTGTGGTAAGAAAAGATGCTTGATATGATTTCAATTTTCTTAAATTCACTGACGTTTGATTTGTGACCCAAGATGTGATCTATCCTGGAGAATGTTCCATGTGTACTTGAGAAGAAAATGTAGTCTGCTGTTTTTGGATGGAATGTCCTATAAATATCAAATAAGTCTATCTGGTCTACTGTGTCATTTAAAGCTTGTGTTTCTGTATTAATTTTCTGTTTAGTTGATGTGTACATTGGTATAAGTGAGGTGTTAAAGTCCCCCACTATTATTGTGTTACTGTCAATTTCCTCTTTTACAGCTGTTAGCAGCTGCCTTATGTACTGAGGTGCCCCTATGTTGGGTGCATATATATTCATAATTGTTATATCTTCTTCTTGGATTGATCCCTTGATTATGTAGTGTCCTTCCTTGTCTCTTGTAACATTCTTTATTTTAAAGTCTATTTTATCTGATATGAGTATTGCTATTCCAGCTTTCTTTTGATTTCCATTTGCATGTAATATCCTTTTCCATCCCCTCACTTTCAGTCTGTATGTGTCCCTAGGTCTGAAGTGGGTCTCTTGTAAACAGCATATAGATGGGTCTTGTTTTTGTATCCAATCAACAAGACTGAGTCTTTTGGTTGGAGTATTTAATCCATTCACCTGTACAGTAATTATCCATATGTATGTTCCTATGACCATTTTCTTAATTGTTTTGGGTTTGTTTTTGTAGATCCTTTTCTTCTCTTGTGTTTCCCACTTGGAGAAGTTCCTTTAGCATTTGTTGTAGAGCTGGTTTGGTGGTGCTGAATTCTCTTAGCTTTTGCTTGTCTGTAAAGCTTTGAATTTCTCCATTGAATCTGAATGAGATCCTTGCCGGGTAGAGTAATCTTGGTTGTGGGTTCTTCCCATTCATCACTTTAAGTACGTCATGCCACTCCCTTCTGGCTTGCAGAGTTTCTGCTGAGAAATCAGCTGTTAACCTTATGGGAGTTCCCTTGTATGTTATTTGTCATTTTTCCCTTGCTGCTTAGAATAATTTTTCTTTGTCTTTAATTTTTACCAATTTGATTACTGTGTGCCTTGGCATGTTTCTCCTTGGGTTTATCCTGTATGGGACTCACTGCACTTCCTGGACTTGGGTGGCTATTTCCTTTCCCATGTTAAAGAAGTTTTCGACTGTAATCTCTGCAAATATTTTCTCTGGTCCTTTCTCTCTCTCTTTTCCTTCTGGGACCCTTATAATGTGAATGTTGCTGCGTTTAATGTTGTCCCAGAGGTCTCTTAGGCTGTCTTCGTTTCTTTTCATTCTTTTTTCTTTTTTCTGTTCCACAGCAGTGAATTCCACCATTCTGTCTTCCAGGTCACTTATCTGTTCTTCTGCCTCAGTTATTCTGCTGTTGATTCCTTCTAGTGTATTTTTCATTTCAGTTATTGCATTGTTCCTCTCTGTTTGTTTGTTTTTTAATTCTTCTAGGTGTTTGTTAAACATTTCTTGCATCTTCTCGATCTTTGCCTCCATTCTTTTTCTGAGGTTCTGGATCATCTTTACTATCATTATACTGAATTCTTTTTCTGGAAGGTTGCCTATCTCCACTTCATTTAGTTGTTTTTCTGGGGTTTTATCTTGTTCCTTCATCTGGTACATAGCCCTCTGTCTTTTCATCTTGTCTATCTTTCTGTGAATGCAGTTTTTGTTCCACAGGCTGCAGGATTGTAGTTCTTCTTGCTTCTGCTGTCTGCCTTCTGGTGGATGAGGCTATCTAAGAGGCTTGTGCAAGTTTCCTGATGGGAGGGACTGGTGGTGGGTAGAGTTGGCTGTTGCTTGGTGGGCAGAGCTCAGTAGAACTTTAATCCACTTGACTGTTGATGGGTGGGGCTGGGTTCCCTCCCTGTTGGTTGTTTGGCCTGAGGCAACCCAACACTGGAGCTTACCCGGGCTCTTTGGTGGGGCTAATGGCAGACTCTGGGAGGGCTCAGGCCAAGGAGTACTTCCCAGAACTTCTGCTGCCAGTGTCCTTGTCCTCATGGTGGGACAGAACCACATCCCGCCCCTGCAGGAGACCCTCTAACACTAGCAGGTAGGTCTGGTTCAGTCTCCTATTGGGTCACTGCTCCTTCCCCTGGGTCGCGATGCACACGCTACTTTGTGTGTGCCCTCCAAGAGTGGAGTCTCTGTTTCCCCCAGTCCTGTCAAAGTCCTGCAGTCAAATCCCGCTAGGCTTCAAAGTCTGATTCTCTAGGAATTCCTCCTCCCATTGCCAGATCCCCAGGTTCAGAAGCATTACGTGGGGCTCAGAACCTTCACTCCAGTGGGTGGACTTCTGTGGTATAAGTGTTCTCCAGTTTGTGAGTCACCCACCGAGCAGTTATTGGATTTGATTTTACTGTGATTATGCCCCTCCTACTGTCTCATTGTGGCTTCTCCTTTGTCTTTGAATGTGGGGTATCTTTTTTAGTGAGTCCCAGTGTCTTCCTGTCGATGATTGTCCAGCAGCTAGTTGTGATTCTGGTGTTCTCACAAGAGGGAATGAGAGCACGTCCTTCTACTCCGCCATCTTGGTTCAGGGCCAGTCTCTAGGAAATTCTTGATCCTCCTTTCTTGACAGAAAGTGGGACTCACCACTATCTATGACATAACAATGTCATCATCTACTTTATTATGCATTAGAGACATTAAATATGATTTTCCAATATGGTAGAAAAATCAGTATTTTGGTTTACTAAATATACCAATTAATAAAAATTTATCATGTCGAACACATGGTATAACAATTTTCAAAGAATCAGGACATAGCGAATATAATTGATGGTATATTAAGTGTCATGGAATCTTTTCTTGATGACTAGAAGTCACCTTTGCATTGTTACTGCCTTGGTAATCACTGTGAACATTAAAATACAAGTCTAGAAGATGTACTGAAGGCTCAGTTGGTAGTGATAATTTGAGATTTAGTGATTGAGCTATTATAGAAAAGTGTCAATAAGGATACTTATAAGAATTATTATTATATTAACTATAATTTTTACTGGAAGTCTAAACTGAAGAAATATTTAAAATGAGAAAGATACATGAGAAAGATATTTCTCACTCTTCCCTAATGTAATTATGTATATGTTAGTTTGAAGATGTATCTAAATTCGATGATAAATGCCCAGCCCTGGGAAGATGGAGGGCAACATTTTTTTTTCTTTAAATAGAAGGACATACCATACAACTGAGCAATGGCACATCTTAGTATTTACCCAAATGAGTTGTAAGTTTATGTCCACACAAAAACCTGCACCTGGTGTCTATAGCCGCTTTGTTCATGATTGCCAAAATTTGGAAGCAACCAAGATGTCCTTCAATTGGTGAATGAATAGATAAACTGTGGTATATCAAGCAATGGACCATTCTTCAGTGCTAAGAAGAAATGAGCTATCAAGCCATGAAAAGATATGGAGGAACCTTAATTGTATATTACTAGTGAAAGAAGCCAATCTGAAAGGGCTACATGCTGTATGATTCCAACTGTATGACATTCTGTAAATAACAAAACTAAGGAAACAGTACAAAAAAAAATTTTAAAAAAAGTCCCCCAAAGTGGGGGTGGGGGGAGGGAGGGATGAGCAGAGGGATGAACAGGCAGAGCACAGAGGACTTTTAGGGCAGTAAAGTTACTCTATTTGATACCATAATGATGGATACATGTCATTATACACTTGTCAAAACCCATAGAATGTACATCAAGTCCCGACAAAATCTATCCTCAAAGTCATGTTCACGTTGCAATTATGACCAGCTTATTTGTGAAACAAAAATTGCCGTACTTTATCTGACAAACATGGGCACAATGGGAGAACATATTTGAAATCTGTGTTACTTATATGAATTCTTGACCTGAACTAAAATGTAAGCTGGATTTTTCCAGGAGAGACTACCTTAACTGAAAAAAATGAGCACTCAGAATTTCTGGCATCAGCACCTGCTACCTACATAAAGCTGGATCTCCTTAGATTGGCAACTTACCCATTGCAGTCATTTCAGGATCCTTTAACATTCTGTTACCAGCTCCGTTTTGAAAGCTATTTAAAATTCTGTGTGCAAAGTCATTCTCAAGGAATGTCTATTTTCCTCCAGTCTTTTCATTGACTTGTTTCTTCTCTTGTTTTGGACACTCAATGCTTGGAAATCAATTTGCAACTAAGAAGACACTTGGGCACAGGAATTAAATTGTGTAAGTGTTTGAACACTCATTCATTTGTTCATTCATATAGTAAAAATTTCCTGAGCACCGTCATGGACCCTGCAGAGTTCCAGGTACTGGGGACTAAACAATGAATAAAGCAGCTCAAGTCCCTCCCCATCTAGGTCTGACATTCTAGTGGAGAAGAGTGACCATAAGCAAATATCAAGTATAGACTATGTCTGATGGTGACAAGTGCTGTGCAGAAAAATAAAACAGGAGGAAGAGGATCAGAGGTGTCAGGGGCAGGGCACAGATCTTAAGAGGTGAGAGAGCCTCTACGTTTGTTTTGAGGAAGGAGACTCTGGAGGAGTGAGCAGCCGGAACGAAAACAGAGGCAGGAACGTGCCTGGTGTGTCTGAGGAACAGCACGGGCTGCAGCAGAGTGAACAAGAGGAGATGAGGTCGGAGAGTAAAGTGGGGACAGGTCATGCAGGGGCTATAGGCCACCCAAAGCCTTTGGATTTTACTCAGAATAATATGGGAGCCACTGCAAATCTTTGAACACAGATGTGACACGTTGGGACTTACGTTTTTAAAGGATCATTAAAGGATCACCTTCTTATGCGGGGAAGAGATGGGGGAGGACAAGAAACAGGATCTGCTAGGACCAGTTGAAGTTGTCTTTGATTCGTTACTCAAAACACTGTATTCTAAACTCAAACCTCAGTGGCGTCTTGCTTCTCAAGATAACTGTTCTGTTCTGTAAACAGGTGGTCCGCTGGTTGGTTGGTGCCTACCCTCCTCTCCTCACTTCGCAGGTGTCCCCTACTGGCCGCAATCAGAACTGAAGGGCTCTGGCATGCTGATTTCAGAGCCCAGGTTCCCTGCACCAAGCCACCTGTCTTACATGAGGAGAAAGAGGAAAGCGAGAGTAAAGGGAGTGCCATAGGCTGGGATCCTTATTTTAGAGGCATGAACAAATAACCATATTCACAGGGCTTCCCTGGTGAATTCCCTTTTTGAGTCTGGTTGGGCTATACTGGTAGGTTCCCCAATCACAGAAGGGTGTCAAGGAGAGAGAAGAAGTGATCCGAGGGGTCATGTAGATTGTGACATGCCTGGTCCTGGCTGAGAAGGTGAGAGAGCCCTGGAGAAAGACCTGGGAGAGATAATGTGAGGAGTGCCAAGTGCACACTTAATCAGGATTCATGAGCCTCACTGCCCTGCTTTGTGTGTGTGTGTGTGTGGGGGGGGGTATGTGGGTGTGTCAAATGAACTCAAAGTCCTGTCTAGAATTTCCTGCAGTCTGGAGGAAGCTGTGTGGTGTCTGATGGACAGCCCCTTTGTTGCTCCCATTGCTAAGTGGCAAGGTCAGTGACGGTCACCATCTGAAATACTAAATGATGTTTCTTAGCAACATTGTACCTTTATAGAGCTCTGCAGAGAAGCTTCACAATGCTTAGTGAGAGAAACTGAAGGCTCTGTTGTGAACGTGTAAACTTTTAAACAGCTATCTCTGAGCTTTGTCCATAGCACAAGGCCCTCCAGGATAAAAATGTTCAATAAATCGTAGTCAAATGTCTTGCAATTATATTCTAACAGATTGAATTTGTCATATGTGTTTATGTGACTATTCAAGGAAATAAACTGACTGATGACCTTCTAATCACTTTTTCTCTATAGGTAAACTAATACATGGCTTACAGAATTGAATTATTCCAGATAGGTATTTAAATATAGAGTCCCAAGTAACTTAAATGTTTGAGACATGACAAGAGTATAATGTTCACAGTAAAATAAAAAATTCAGGGATATTCAGGTCTTACCTTGCCTCCTTTATTATCTAACTGTACATTCTTAGACACTTATGTTTGAGATAACATAATATTTATGGGATGTTTACCATGAGCCAGGCACTGTTCTAAGTTTTTCACATTTATTAACCCATTTAATCCTCACAACAGCCTTATGAGTTGGATGCCATTATTATTCCCACTCTACAGATGAGGAAACCAAAGCACAGAAAGATGAAGTGACTTGTTCAGAGATACATGTGTGTCGTGCATCCCTGAGACCCCCCAGGTTGAGTGATTTGCTAGGACGACTTACAGGACTCAGCATGCAGTCATCCTCATTGTTGTGATTTATTACAGTGAAAAGATACCAAGCAAAATGAGCAAAGGGAAAAGGCACATGGGACAAAGTTGAGGGGTAAACCAGGCACAAGCTTCCAAGAGTCCTATCCCAGTACAGTCACCCAGGATGCACTTAATTTCCCCAGAAATGAGTGGTGACAACTCATGTGAACAGTGACTCCTAGGGGAGCTTATTAGTGACTCAGTGCCTGGGGTTTTTATTGGATGCTGGCCACATAGGCAACCTCTGCCCAGCATGTATCAAAATTCCAGACTCCCAGAAGGAAAGCAGGTATTCAGCATGAATTGTATTGTTTGCCCAGTTCAGACACAGACACTCTTATCAATTTGGGAAACGGAGTGAATACTCTTGAAAACCAAGTTCCCGGATGCCAACCAAAGACCAACCTTGCAAGGAGGCCTTTTTAAGACCAGCAGTCACATTTGATATGTCAGTACTTTTCTGCACATGCATCTGCTAAGTAGAAGAGCTATGCTTCCATCACAAGTAGATTCTGGAGGCCAAATGCTGAACCACTGTGATCTATGGGTTATCAGAGATGTCCAGCAGATAGATCCAGGATGTTAGAATTCAGGGGAGAGGTCTGGTTAGAGATGTCGTTATGGGAGTTGCTGGCCTGTAGTGACATTGAAAACTAAGTTCACTTAGGAGAGGAATGTAGTTTGAGCAACAAAAAGGTCAGAGGACTGTACCCTGGGGCACTCCAACATCCAGAGGTCAGCTGAGGATGAAGTTCAGTGGACATTTAGAAGAGGACAATGAATTCAGAGGAAAACCACGAGGAAGTCATGCCCTACAAGCCAAATGAAGTCAGTGTTTCAAGAAGGCATAGAGGAACAATAGATACTGTTAATAGACCAGACAAAAAGAGTGTGGAGTGACCATTGAGCTTGACCACATTCAGGTTGCTGATTTTGACCAGAACCATTGCAGTGGAACGTCAGGCAGAAGCCCAGTTGGAGTGGGTTCCAGAGAGCATGGGAAGAGAGGAAGTGGAGATCACAAAGGATTCAGAACTCTTTAAGGCATTTTGCTATAAAAGAAAGAGGACAAATAGGAAAATAGCTATAGAGGAAAGTGGATTTCAAAAGATGTGGTGTATAACATGGGAGCTATTACAGCATGATGAGACTGGTCCAGTAGAGGAGGGCAATGAATGATGCATGAGATCAAGGGGATAATGGTGTCTTTGAGTAGATGAAAAGGGATGGGACACAGTGTACAAATTGGTCTTAGATTAGATCATGGGCTGTTTATCCAGAGTTACAGGAGGGAAGGCAAATTATTATTATTATTATTATTATTTATTTATTTTTTTTTGCGGTACGCGGGCCTCTCACTGATGTGGCCTCTCCCATTGCGGAGCACAGGCTCCGGACACGCAGGCTCAGCGGCCATGGCTCACGGGCCCAGCCGCTCCGCGGCATATGGGATCTTCCCGAACCGGGGCACGAACCAGTGTCCCCTGCATCGGCAGGCGGACTCTCAACCACTGCGCCACCAGGGAAGCCTGGCAAATTATTTTTACAGAGGCGGGTGGGTGGGTGAACGTGGAGGTGGCAGGGTGTAGAATTTTTCTTCTGGTTGCTTCAACTTTCATCATGAAGTGGGAAGCAAATGTTTAGCCGAGAGTCAGGGAGCAGGGGGATGTGATGGGAAGTTGGAGAGGAGGAGGTGCATGACAGTCATCTACAAGGTCACAGGAGTGAGCTGCCTGGGGAAGTATGGCAGACCCGCTTGGGCTACTATGGGCTTAGGAGAATCTTAGACATTTGCTGCCATGAGTTTAAAATAAGACCAGCTGCCATGGTGGGGTGGGTTTTGCAGCCATGCGCAGTGGTAGGGTTTCAGGCACAGAGTGATAGAGGGCTGGACTTAACCAGGATGGGGTTTGGCCAGGCAAGTGTAAGAAGGAGCAGAAGCGGTGCGGGCATGGAGGGCGGATGCAGGGGAGTTTATCTACAGACGGAGACAGAGGGCTGTGGGACCCAGTCCTCACTCTTTCCTGGAGGGCCTCAAACGTCATTTCCCTTAAAGGTACAGTGTATGGTGCAATGAACACACAAAGCGTGCAAGACTAATCTCTGAAATAAAGTCTAGTGCTTTTGCTGACTGTGACTCACCTTTGAACTAGTTGCCCAGGTTGGTAATCACTAATCCACCGAGAACCAGTGACAGGTGGCTATAACTTTCTCAGCTTTCACTGTCCCTGGGGCCTTGAAACAAGCACGCTCTCTCTGAGCCTGACCCTCACCCTTTCCAGGCAGTACACACCATTCACAGAGCCAGCCCGGAAGCACCAGTGCCCCCCCTTTATGGGAAACAGGTTTCAACAGGTTGATTAGTTGTTCCCACCCAGTTGTGAGGCCCAGTTCCTCCCTCTCCAGCCCTGAACCTGTCAGAGGACTTTGTCCGGTTCTCTACTTCTTAGTCAGCTCATGGCCTCTTGTCAAGCACACACCTCTGGGGTCTTTCGATTTGTTCTTCCTTTACTGCAGGCTGCGGTGACTCAGCCTGCTTTCCGGACCCTTCCTGTCCCCTGAGGGCCGGGTCCACTACCCCCTCCCCTGCTCCCTCCCTCCCTACTCATCTCTGAAGATAAGTCCCCAGGCCCTTTGGATTTTAAAAGATTTATTGCATATCAGCAATATATAAGACAACAAATAGATCACAGATAACTAAAATTGGCATAATACAGAGTTTCTAGAATCCCAACACAGTTGATATAACTATGGTTCGATTTATGGTGTGGGCTCTGGTCCGGGACAGTGACTTAGAAAACCATCAAGTCTTCCCTCCTGTGTCTCTCCTTTACTCCCACATGACTACCATGCTCACAGCACTTCTGATGCTTTTCTTCACCAAATGTTTGTGGGGTTTTCCCCACACTGAGTGATTTTCTGTGACACCGGGTGGGTGTCCTACAATGTAACTCAGTTCTGACACTACCTACCTGGAGTCAGCATCAGATCCCACGGGGTAAGGGCGCAGTCCCAAGAGCCTGCCCCTCTCCTACATCAGATGCCAAATGCAAGCACAAAGAAGGTCCCCAGGTTACCTACAACCTCTGTCAGACATGGCTACATACATGATCTTCTCCCCCTTGGATTTGATTATTTGCTAGAGCAGCTCAGAGCACTCAGAGAAATGCTTAACTTATGTTTACTAGTTTATTAAAGGATACAGATGAACAGCCCAATAAAGAGATACCCAGGGTGAGTTCTGGAAGGGTCCTGGATGCAGGAGCTTCTGTCCCTGTGGAGTTAGGATGCATCACCAGCCTGGTACAGGGATGTGTTCACCAACCTGGAAGTTCTCTGAACCCCCTACTATTGGGATTTTATGGAGGCTTCATCGCATAGGCATGATGGATCCTTAAGTCCATTTCCAGCCCCTCTTCTCTCTCTAGAGTGGTGGGGGTTGAGGGAATGAGGCTGAAAGTTCCAAGCATCTAGTCATGATTTGGTCTTTTCCAGCCGCCATCCAGGAGCCTAACCAGAGTTGCCTCATTAGAGCAAAAGATGCTCCTGGTTCTCTATCACTGAGGAATTTACGGGGGTTTCAGGAGCTCTGTGTCAGGAACCAGGACAAAGCCCAAGTATCTATTTCTTACTATATAATAAATCACAATATCACAGCTGGGGGTGGAAACTTCTGCCTTTAGCTAGTTCCCAAGGCTGAATTTCCCATCAACAACAGGAATGTCTTCCACCTCCCCAGTATCTCCTAAGAGCCCCTCCTTCCAACTCTGAGGGCTGAAGCACCCCCTCCCTGGAGATCAAGATTGGCACTGCTGAGGACCTCAGTCCTCAGAGCTCATTTCCCCACAGGCCCCCTTGCTTAACTTCTCTGAACCTAAACTTCCTCATTTTGAGTTAGGGAGAGTAACGGATGATTTATAGAGTGGGCATAAAAGCTGGAAACATAAAGGTTAGTTTTCTTTCCCCTTTCCTTTCTTCAGAGCACACGAAGATCACTCTGAATGGCCTTCCCCAAACCACAAAGTCATAGAGTTGAACATTTAAAGCTTCTGAACAAAGAGAACCACAGAACTCAGGGTAAACTCCCAAAGCACGGGGAGAAAGCCAATGCTTTTACTAAGGGAAGCATCAGGGACCAGACTCACACTCATCCCCCAAACACTTATCGCATCCAATGTGTATGCCAAAGGCAGCATCCATCTCTCTATCTCTCTTCCCAGAGAATCCTTGGAATTGTTTGTCAGATTAATGGGATTCTGATTCCAGGGCTGCCTTTAGACAAGTCAGAGGGTCACCCCAGCTTGATGGGCCTGTTTCTTATCTGGAAACCATGACAGGGGCCTTATAGTCTTCCTCACTCTAAAATCCTATCTTATCTGTTACTGAGAAGCATGTTGAGAGGCAGATTAAATCAGTATTTCTGAGCATTCACTATGTAGCAAGGAAAACGCACCAGAGCCCCCACCCTCTTGTAACAGGAAAAATAGAGATGAAAAAATGAATGATCAGCAAGAGGTTTGTTACAAAAGGAGAAGTACAGGTGCATGTAGACAGGGAAACCCACCTAGTGAGAGAACGCACAGTGCTTGAATCAGAAGAAGGCAAATACAGATGGAACACAGAGGACTAGGGAAGTGGACAGGGAATCGAATCTGCATTGGGGATTTCAGACTTTAATCTGAGGACAAGGGGGACGAATGAAGGATATTAAGGATAATTAAATGATCAGATAAGAATTTTAAAGAGATACAGTATGGCTGTAATATGGAGACCATGTGTGTGTGTGTGTGTGTGTGTGTGTGTGTGTGTGTGTGTGATGGGTGTGGGAAGGCTGGGGAAAGAGATGAGTGAATTTCATTTTGTATCTGTTCAGTTTGAGGCCCTAGCATCACCTGAGGGACCCAGACTCTTTAGAGCTTTCATTAAATATCAACTTTGTATTTTGTGTAGCAACTTTGTCTATTGCTACAGCAAGGCAACAGACATTTGTATTGTTTCATTGAACAAATTCTATTTTGAACTTTAAAAATCTCTCCCTAACTTTTTTTTTTTTTTTTCTGGTACGCGGGCCTCTCACTGCTGTGGCCTCTCCCGTTGCGGAGCACAGGCTCCGGACGCGCAGGCTCAGCGACCATGGCTCACGGGCCCAGCCGCTCCGCGGCATGTGGGATCCTCCCGGACCGGAGCACGAACCCGTGTCCCCTGCATCGGCAGGTGGACTCCCAACCACTGCGCCACCAGGGAAGCCCCTCTCCCTAACTTTTTTGTGTTGTTTTCTGCCTGTCCCAAAGTATTTGACTTTTGGTTACCTATCTAGGTTAACATCAAAGTTATGACTTTGGGCAATTCCCCATGTTAATATTGTAGATCTTGAATCTACATGGATGACTTGAGACAAAAGAATTCTGAATGCTCAACACCTGAGAAGTTCCTTCTAAAGTGCTAAAATGTGCTACAGGACTATGTAAAAGGTTTCTTCTATACTCAAGTGTTTTCAAGACTCAATTTGGTAACAATAAGTTTGCCTCCTTTCCTGGGAGAAATCACAGGTTTTGGGAGGAGGGAGGATTGTAGGGCTTGAGGGGGCCTTAGCTTTGGGCCCTGGATCTTAAATCATAAGGTGCGATGACATTGATTCTTAGTTAACTAGGGTTGTGCATTTTCAGGTATTTCAATAATTCAGAACTCTGCATTTGACTGGCTGAATATCTCAATTCACCACAAGATGGCAGCACGAAGTTAATTTTTAAAAGTAGGTGACTTTCTAGAGCTCGCATAGAAAGAGGACTTAGAAAGGAAACCATAACTGAGAACTTTTCTTCTTGTTCCTATAGCTGGAAAGAAAGGAAGAAAGAAATATGGAAGGAAGTAACATAGGTAAAAAGAAAAGAAAGTGGGATGCAGGAGGGAGAGGTGGCAATGAAAAAGCAAAGTAAAAGAACGGAGAAAAAACATTTCACAAACATTCAGCTAGATTATATTTAACGAAAGAAAAGAACCAAGTCACCGATGTAGGAAATTTCCGAGAGAGGAAACCAGTGTTATAACCACATTTACTCACAGCCTCGATGTGTGAGTATAAGATAGACATTTGACCTTCTTATAAAAGCAGTTGTGTCTCTGGGAAACTATGAGAATGAATTTACATTTACAAAGTGTTCTGGTCCAGTTAAGTCATTCTTACATTAGCATAATGATCAGCTTGGATTCAAGACTTATTTTATCTGGTACCCTTCGTAGAGGTCTTACACGTTGGTTTCCATGTTTAATTGTGTGGGGAAATAGGATACATTATTCAAGAAGAGGATAATTAGACACACACTGGCAGCAATGCCTTGATATGTTGGAAATAGAAAGGGTGCCACCAGTTCAGTGGTCCTGGAAGCCCTTGAGCTGAGGAGAATTCTTTCAGCATTGGCTCTTTGATTCTCCACTGACCACCCACCACTTACCTGACCTACTGTTGTGGATCTCTTCTGGCTACTTGCTCTGTCCTCTGTCTCATGAATTTGGAATAGCAGAAAGTTCAAGAAAGGGAGAGATCTCAAGAATGGTGATTGCTTTATCTTGAGATTGAGGTTTTTTAACCTTGGCACTAATGACATTTGGGGGTCAGACAATTCTTTTTCTCGTGGGAGGGTGGTGAAGGACTGTCCTTCCCATGGTAGGATATTTAGCAGCATCTTTGGCACATACCACCAAATGCCTGGAACACCTCCACCCCAAGCTGTGACATCCAAATTGTCCCCAGACATTGCCAAGGTTCTCCTAGGGAACAAACTTATCTCCACCTCCCCATTTGAGAATCACTGCTTTAGATAAACTCTAACTAACTGAAGAATATCCTGAAGGTTTTGTTTATCTTGCTGTCCTGCTCATGGGCAAAACTCATATTGAGTCCACAGAGAAATGTGTGTTCTTCAAATATCTGTTTTCCAAGTATGAAATTGGACATAAATGCCTCTGTTAGAGTCAGAGTAATGTTCTCTATATGAAACAAATCAACAAATATTTATTATGAATGTTTTGTTGAGCAAAGACCCATGCCAGGCACTGCAGGGCATATAAAACAGTAAAAGAATTTTTATAGAAATGAAAACAATTAATGCTGGTCGAATCCTTACTATGTGCCAGACACTTGTTCTGTCCATTGTGAATATCTCTCTTCTCTTCATCTCCTTTCAACTTTGCAAGCTCTCTATGAAGAAATATTATTTGCATTTTATACGTGAAGAAACTGAGGTTGAGGAAAGTTCAGTCACTAGCTCAATGCCACATTAATGGTAGCTGACTAAGGCCAGTCTTCCTAACACCAAGGACTGTGTATGCTCTAGTCCCAAACACTAACCCTTGAGGAGATTACAGTCTGGTTAGGGGAACAGTGCACGTACACAGGAAAGGTGTCTAATGTCATAATGTCTAATGTCATATCTATTCCAAAAAAATTACAGGACACATTGCTATAGACTAGAGTGATCTGAGAAATAGAGTGTGATGGGTCTTGATCTGTGTGTCCTTAAAGAACAGAAGATTAGAGAGATAGATTAGAAAGATGGGCAAGTGTAGGTTCCATTCTATAACAGGGCAATCTTCTGAGAAGGGGTCAAACTGTGTAAGGGTGTTGAGAGCATAGGGTACAGATGGCTAAATGGAGTGGAAGATCTGTGCTGAGAAGGAGAGGTAATACAGGTTGGAAAGGGTGGCTGGCAACGAATGACAGAGGGCCTTGAATATAATCCAGAAATAATAAACTGGCAGGCCAAAATAATAACTTTTGTTCAGTTCAGAGTTCTGAAAATTGAGAAATTTGGGAAAAGCTGGATTTCTAACATTCTTGAATGTGGTGACATTGAGTCTACATTCCTGTATCTCAACACTTGGCTGAAGCCAAGGAGGGGTTGCTATTTTTAATGGGCTCTGGGCTCTCCAGGTCAGCAAAATCCACACCACGCCCTCATCTATTACCCTCCTCTTGCTTCACTTAATTATCTGCTTAGCCCCTATAAGCAGTGGAATTTGCACCTACATTTAGAAAAGGGTGTTCTCAAAATTTACTCTGATAAAACCAATTAAAATTGACTTTTTCTTCTAACAGTCCACTAGAAATGGGAGACAAGAGCTAATCCTCCATTCAACATCTTTCCATATATCCAAAGACTATTATTAGAGTGTCCTTTCCTTCCTGTCTTCCCCACTGTGATCAGCCCCAGTTGTGTAGCTTTCTCCAGTAGCTGTGCACTATAAACCTTCTACCATTGTTGCTGCTCAGTGCTGGAGTTGATGTGGACTTCACATCTTTGTAAACTGTGAACACCAACCTGTGTACCCCAGCACTGATGCCACTTCTTTTACTTGTGCCTGGTCTGTGACAACTCAACCCAGCAACTAATATTTTCACTATGTTCCAGGCACTGTGTTAATGAACGTGGACTATCACTAACAGACAAAGAGCAAGAGGATTTATATTCTAGTGGCAGAGATAGACAGTAAGAAATGAACAGAAAAAATAAGTAAATTCTATGTGTTTGAAAATGATATCTGCTAAGGAAAAAAACCAATAGAGTGGAGTTAGGGGGCTGGCAATGGGGATTGCAATTTTCAGTAGAGTGTTCAGGGTAGGCCTCTTTGAGAAGGTGGCATTTAAACAAAGACTTGAAAGAGGTTGCTGTGGGAAACGACCTTGATGCAGTAGGGACATCCAAGTACCAGTCACGCTCTTCTATTATGGAACAGAAAGGCTCACAGGCCAAATTAAGATACTCAAATCATGCAGATTATTTAATCAACCTAACACATAACACATGGAGAGTAGCAAGAGGAAAGAGATGGTATAGGTTAACATACTTAGGATGTTGTATAAGCAGGTAGAAGGCTCACACTAGATGAATCCTGAGCTGTGCAATGTTAATATATTCTCTCTCTCTCTCACACACACACACTGATAGTAAAGTTATAGGACCAGACTTGAACTTAACCCAGAAGCTCAGCAGAGAGAAGATGCCTGGGGGCCAACACACACCTGCTCTATCAGAGAGACTCAAGGCCAAGCACTCTTGGTGTATAGCTGTAGCTCATATAATAAGTCTGTTGAACAGCCATGAGCTTTTCCTGGTTCTCTTGGGTGGAAAACACTTGGGGTCAGAGTGGGGTCCATAATGCATATTCCCAGGGGGTGGTCAGTTTGAGATAACACAGCTGTCAACCTGGAGGTGGCACGATCAGGACCTTACTGCTTAGTCCTTCCATCACTTTCTTTTTTTTTTTTTTTGCAATACGCAGGCCTCTCACTGCTGTGGCCTCTCCCGTTGCGGAGCACAGGCTCTGGACGCGCAGGCTCAGCGGCCCTGGCTCATGGGCCCAGCCGCTCCGTGGCATGTGGGATCTTCCCGGACTGGGGCACGAACCCGTGTCCCCTGCATCGGCAGGCGGACTCTCAACCACTGCGCCACCAGGGAAGCCCCATCCCTTTCTTTATAGAAATAACACTCTTGATTATTCCATGCTTTTAAAATCATATATTTCACTCATTATGTCTCGCTTGAGCATATCTCATAGGATATTTATTTACCGTGTTTAACATATCTTAGGAGTTTTATCCATCCCACTGTTTTTCACATCTTTGAGAGCAGAACTGAATATTCTCAAATGTAGTCATCACACGTTACAGAGGTGAAGGAGTTAGCCAGGAGGACACCAGAGGGAAGAACACCCTGGGGAGAGTACTGGCAAAGGTGAGCTGTGCCTGGTGTGTTTCTGGAACGGCAGGACCAGGGTGGCTGGGGTGGGGTGAGTGGGTGAGTAGACATGAGCAGGAGAGGAGGGCAGATTTTGCTGGGCCTGGTGACCATCGTGAGAACTTTGTCTGTAGTACTGACACAAGTCCATCCTTCACTGAATTACACTGTCAACTGTGTTTTTCCATCCTCTAGGAATTACCCTTTACTCACACAGAGGGGGGAAATCACTGTAGTGCAGTGTCATGGAAGCCGGAGAGAGTTTCAAAAAGAGGTCAACTGTGTCAGCCATCACCGAAAGGACTTTGATAAACAATAGACTCTGGGGGATGATGAGAACAAGGTGGAAGAAAAAGCCATTTGAATTAGCAATAAAGATGTCATTGGTGACCTTCAGGGACAGGTTTCAGTGAAGCAGCCAGGGCAGAGGCTGAGTGTAGTGTTACAGAGGAAACTGGGGGGGGGAAATGGATGTACTGCTTCCGAGGGCCTGGTGACCTTTGCGCCTCTCGGTTGTTGATATGAGAAAGCGCTCCTCTCTCCTCTGTGGACTGTGGCCCAGGCTTCGAGCACTTCCCAGAAGAGCCCCACAAACCCAGTTCCCATGTATTAGGCTGCTGATTAAAATATTTCCAGCAAAATCTACCAGATTCTTTGAAAGGCCTTTGAGGTTGCTCACTCAAGTAAACCCTTTTACTTACTATTTTGTTTGAATATGTGTGGAAGGAAAGATGAGATTAATAATCCTCTCTGCTAATTGATCATTTCTAGTACTTAAAAATCTGTCATTCTGGTTCCAAAGTTTATCTGCACTTCTATCCTTCCACGCATTCCTCCATCCATTTGTCCTCTTCTTGATAGCTATCTCTATGAAAGACAGGCTTTCCTTAGCTACAAATTTACTTTGTAAATTTGTAGATATTACAAATTACAAAACCCTCCTCTTGTCCTCTTCACTCTCCCCAGACACCTTGCAGACCAGTGAATCCCTTTTTATCTCTGATCTCTAATCTCTCCCTTTCTTGAATAAACCCAAATTGTTTCTATCTTCAAAAATAACACTTCTCCCCATCCCTGTCCATCTGTTGTTATCACCCTAGGTCTCTTATTTGCTGAGAACCACGTCCCCTGAATGCCACATCTGCACAATCTTGTATCTGTCATTGTCTCTCCACTGAAACTGATGTCCCTAAGGCCCAGACGCATCCATGTCACCTCATAACACCCTCACTTATTTATTATACTTGATGCTGTAATTGTCTATTTTCTTTTCTGTCTTACTCAATACACTCAGTTCCCTGCGAGCAAGATGGTTTCATAGTTACCTCTGTGCCCAGCATCTAGACCAATCTATGGCACAGATTAGACATTCAGTATCTGTTGAATGAATGAATCAGTGAATGAATGAATGAGTCCTGTCTGTGACCTCTTTTACATGCAACTCAGTTAACCATGTCCTCCTTTAAAACAAAAAAAATTCTTCCATTAGTTGCTCAGATAACATTCTCTCTGGTTTTCATTCTAACCCTCTGTCAGTTGTTTTGTGGCTTCTTATCTTTAAATGATGCAATTTCCTAGGGGTCTGTCTTTGTTCTTCTTTTCTTAGCATTGTTTATTTTACCTGGGCGAGCTCATCAGTAGCCAGCAGCTTTAACTACAACCTTGTCTGTACCTCCAGCCCTGATCTCACTTTGGTCTTCAGACTCATATACCTAGCTGCCTACTGACCATCTCCATTTAACCATCTCGCGGGGACCTCAAGTTTATAAGTTAAAACCCTTAACGCATAACTCCTATCTCAGTGAATGGTATAGCCATCCACTTACTCATGGAAGCTCGAGGTATGGGAATTTTCCTAGATATCTCTTTTTCCCTCACCTGTCTCAGTTAATCAGATGGTCGTTCCTTTAGATAAGTTATATAAGATGTATTTGAAATGTGTTTTCTATCTCTCCTTTTTTTTGTGTCATAGTCTAGGGGTCACGGGTGAGATATGAGGTTTTTTGGGCAGAAGTAATGAGTTCTGCCCCCTTTCCCCCTGCAATCCCTCCTGACACACACACACACCCTTACATCTGAGGGTATACATACAGAGCTGTGATCAGAGTCAGGACATTGCAAATGCTAGCTTCCAGGCCTTCTAGCCATTGGTGACACGAAGCTGCTAGCCTCCTCCCTGCCAGCAGAGACAAGGCATCGGGGAGGGGGCGCTGAAAACTAGGATACAGCCCATGATAATGGCCCCACTCCCAAGCCTCCCACTCCCATCTGAGAAACTTCTCCTTCAAACAGTATAAAATAAAATAGAAAAAAAGTGATAAAAAGGAACAAAAAGATATTTAGATTGGGACAATTCCAACCACATATTTCAAAATCACTGGTTAACTTCCCTCTCTCAATTTCACTGCACTGAGCATCCCTCCAGCAAAGGCTTGGAATTTGAGAAATGGAGTGTGTTGCCTCTTCTCTGCATCATTTTAATATAGGTTCATAACATATTTGACACCCTGAGGCACTAACCACACTGAAGAAGCATGAGCTGGGAGAGGAGAGAGGTGGTGCGGACACAGCTGGGACAGTGGAGAGGTGGTGGGGACAGGGCTGGGACAGTGGAGAGGTGGTGGGGACAGAGCTGTGACAGTAGAGAGGTGGTGGGGACAGAGCTGTGACAGTAGAGAGGTGGAGGGGGACAGAGCTGTGACAGTAGAGAGGTGGTGGGGACAGAGCTGTGACAGGAGAGAGGTGGTGGGGACAGAGCTGGGACAGTAGAGAGGTGGTGGGGACAGAGCTGGGACAGTAGAGAGGTGGTGGGGACAGAGCTGTGACAGTAGAGAGGTGGTGGGGACAGAGCTGGGACAGTAGAGAGGTGGTGGGGACAGAGCTGGGACAGTAGAGAGGTGGTGGGGACAGAGCTGTGACAGTAGAGAGGTGGAGGGGGACAGAGCTGTGACAGTAGAGAGGTGGTGGGGACAGAGCTGGGACAGTAGAGAGCTGGTGGGGACAGAGCTGGGTGTGTAGAGAGCTGGTGGGGACAGAGCTGTGACAGTAGAGAGGTGGTAGGGACAGAGCTGTGACAGTAGAGAGGTGGTGGGGACAGAGCTGGGACAGTAGAGAGGTGGTGGGGACAGAGCTGTGACAGTAGAGAGCTGGTGGGGACAGAGCTGTGACAGTAGAGAGCTGGTGGGGACAGAGCTGGGTGTGTAGAGAGCTGGTGGGGACAGAGCTGTGACAGTAGAGAGGTGGTGGGGACAGAGCTGTGACAGTAGAGAGGTGGTGGGGACAGAGCTGGGACAGTAGAGAGGTGGTGGGGACAGAGCTGGGTGTGTAGAGAGCTGGTGGGGACAGAGCTGTGACAGTAGAGAGGTGGTGGGGACAGAGCTGGGACAGTAGAGAGGTGGTGGGGACAGAGCTGTGACAGTGGAGAGGTGGTGGGGACAGAGCTGTGACAGTAGAGAGGTGGTGGGGACAGAGCTGTGACAGTGGAGAGGTGGTGGGGACAGAGCTGTGACAGTAGAGAGGTGGTGGGGACAGAGCTGGGACAGTAGAGAGGTGGTGGGGACAGAGCTGGGACAGGAGAGAGGTGGTGGGGACAGAGCTGGGACAGTAGAGAGGTGGTGGGGACAGAGCTGGGACAGGAGAGAGGTGGTGGGGACAGAGCTGGGTGTGTAGAGAGCTGGTGGGGGACAGAGCTGTGACAGTAGAGAGGTGGTGGGGACAGAGCTGTGACAGTGGAGAGGTGGTGGGGACAGAGCTGTGACAGTAGAGAGGTGGTGGGGACAGAGCTGGGACAGGAGAGAGGTGGTGGGGACAGAGCTGTGACAGGAGAGAGGTGGTGGGGGACAGAGCTGGGACAGTAGAGAGGTGGTGGGGGACAGAGCTGGGACAGTAGAGAGGTGGTGGGGGACAGAGCTGGGACAGGAGAGAGGTGGTGGGGGACAGAGCTGGGACAGTAGAGAGGTGGTGGGGGACAGAGCTGGGACAGTAGAGAGGTGGTGGGGGACAGAGCTGGGACAGGAGAGAGGTGGTGGGGGACAGAGCTGGGACAGTAGAGAGGTGGTGGGGGACAGAGCTGGGACAGGAGAGAGGTGGTGGGGGACAGAGCTGGGACAGTAGAGAGGTGGTGGGGACAGAGCTGGGACAGGAGAGAGGTGGTGGGGGACAGAGCTGGGACAGTAGAGAGGTGGTGGGGGACAGAGCTGGGACAGTAGAGAGGTGGTGGGGACAGAGCTGGGACAGGAGAGAGGTGGTGGGGACAGAGCTGGGACAGGAGAGAGGTGGTGGGGGACAGAGCTGGGACAGGAGAGAGGTGGTGGGGGACAGAGCTGGGACAGGAGAGAGGTGGTGGGGACAGAGCTGGGACAGGAGAGAGGTGGTGGGGACAGAGCTGTGACAGGAGAGAGGTGGTGGGGACAGAGCTGTGACAGGAGAGAGGTGGTGGGGACAGAGCTGTGACAGGAGAGAGGTGGTGGGGACAGAGCTGTGACAGTAGAGAGGTGGTGGGGACAGAGCTGTGACAGGAGAGAGGTGGTGGGGACAGAGCTGTGACAGGAGAGAGGTGGTGGGGACAGAGCTGGGACAGTAGAGAGGTGGTGGGGGACAGAGCTGGGACAGGAGAGAGGTGGTGGGGGACAGAGCTGGGACAGGAGAGAGGTGGTGGGGACAGAGCTGGGACAGTAGAGAGGTGGTGGGGACAGAGCTGGGACAGTAGAGAGGTGGTGGGGGACAGAGCTGGGACAGGAGAGAGGTGGTGGGGGACAGAGCTGGGACAGGAGAGAGGTGGTGGGGGACAGAGCTGGGACAGGAGAGAGGTGGTGGGGACAGAGCTGTGACAGTGGAGAGGTGGTGGGGACAGAGCTGTGACAGTAGAGAGGTGGTGGGGACAGAGCTGGGACAGGAGAGAGGTGGTGGGGGACAGAGCTGGGACAGGAGAGAGGTGGTGGGGACAGAGCTGTGACAGTGGAGAGGTGGTGGGGACAGAGCTGGGACAGTAGAGAGGTGGTGGGGACAGAGCTGTGACAGTGGAGAGGTGTGTGGGGACAGAGCTGTGACAGTAGAGAGCTGGTGGGGACAGAGCTGGGACAGTAGAGAGGTGGAGGGGGACAGAGCTGGGACAGGAGAGAGGTGGTGGGGACAGAGCTGGGACAGGAGAGAGGTGGTGGGGACAGAGCTGGGACAGGAGAGAGGTGGTGGGGACAGAGCTGTGACAGTAGAGAGGTGGTGGGGACAGAGCTGTGACAGTGGAGAGGTGGTGGGGACAGAGCTGGGTGTGTAGAGAGCTGGTGGGGACAGAGCTGTGACAGTAGAGAGGTGGTGGGGACAGAGCTGTGACAGTAGAGAGGTGGTGGGGACAGAGCTGTGACAGTGGAGAGGTGGTGGGGACAGAGCTGTGACAGTAGAGAGGTGGTGGGGACAGAGCTGTGACAGGAGAGAGGTGGTGGGGACAGAGCTGTGACAGGAGAGAGGTGGTGGGGACAGAGCTGGGACAGGAGAGAGGTGGTGGGGACAGAGCTGTGACAGTAGAGAGGTGGTGGGGACAGAGCTGTGACAGTGGAGAGGTGGTGGGGACAGAGCTGGGACAGGAGAGAGGTGGTGGGGACAGAGCTGGGACAGGAGAGAGGTGGTGGGGACAGAGCTGTGACAGTAGAGAGGTGGAGGGGGACAGAGCTGGGACAGTAGAGAGGTGGAGGGGGACAGAGCTGTGACAGTAGAGAGGTGGTGGGGACAGAGCTGTGACAGTAGAGAGGTGGTGGGGGACAGAGCTGGGACAGTAGAGAGGTGGTGGGGACAGAGCTGTGACAGTAGAGAGGTGGTGGGGGACAGAGCTGGGACAGGAGAGAGGTGGTGGGGACAGAGCTGTGACAGTAGAGAGGTGGTGGGGACAGAGCTGTGACAGTGGAGAGGTGGTGGGGACAGAGCTGGGACAGTAGAGAGGTGGTGGGGACAGAGCTGGGACAGTAGAGAGCTGGTGGGGGACAGAGCTGGGACAGGAGAGAGGTGGTGGGGACAGAGCTGGGACAGTAGAGAGGTGGTGGGGGACAGAGCTGGGACAGTAGAGAGGTGGTGGGGACAGAGCTGTGACAGTGGAGAGGTGGTGGGGACAGAGCTGTGACAGGAGAGAGGTGGTGGGGACAGAGCTGTGACAGGAGAGAGGTGGTGGGGACAGAGCTGGGACAGGAGAGAGGTGGTGGGGACAGAGCTGTGACAGTAGAGAGGTGGTGGGGACAGAGCTGTGACAGTGGAGAGGTGGTGGGGACAGAGCTGGGACAGGAGAGAGGTGGTGGGGACAGAGCTGGGACAGGAGAGAGGTGGTGGGGACAGAGCTGTGACAGTAGAGAGGTGGAGGGGGACAGAGCTGGGACAGTAGAGAGGTGGAGGGGGACAGAGCTGTGACAGTAGAGAGGTGGTGGGGACAGAGCTGTGACAGTAGAGAGGTGGTGGGGACAGAGCTGTGACAGTGGAGAGGTGGTGGGGACAGAGCTGTGACAGTAGAGAGCTGGTGGGGACAGAGCTGTGACAGTGGAGAGGTGGTGGGGACAGAGCTGGGACAGTAGAGAGGTGGTGGGGACAGAGCTGTGACAGTAGAGAGGTGGTGGGGACAGAGCTGTGACAGTAGAGAGGTGGTGGGGACAGAGCTGGGACAGTAGAGAGGTGGTGGGGACAGAGCTGTGACAGGAGAGAGGTGGTGGGGACAGAGCTGGGACAGTAGAGAGGTGGTGGGGACAGAGCTGTGACAGTAGAGAGGTGGAGGGGGACAGAGCTGTGACAGTGGAGAGGTGGTGGGGACAGAGCTGGGTGTGTAGAGAGCTGGTGGGGACAGAGCTGTGACAGTAGAGAGGTGGTGGGGACAGAGCTGTGACAGTGGAGAGGTGGTGGGGACAGAGCTGTGACAGTAGAGAGGTGGTGGGGACAGAGCTGTGACAGTGGAGAGGTGGTGGGGACAGAGCTGGGACAGTAGAGAGGTGGTGGGGACAGAGCTGTGACAGTGGAGAGGTGGTGGGGACAGAGCTGGGACAGGAGAGAGGTGGTGGGGACAGAGCTGGGACAGTAGAGAGGTGGTGGGGACAGAGCTGTGACAGTAGAGAGGTGGTGGGGACAGAGCTGTGACAGGAGAGAGGTGGTGGGGACAGAGCTGTGACAGTGGAGAGGTGGTGGGGACAGAGCTGGGACAGTAGAGAGGTGGTGGGGACAGAGCTGGGACAGGAGAGAGGTGGTGGGGACAGAGCTGGGACAGGAGAGAGGTGGTGGGGACAGATCTGTGACAGGAGAGAGGTGGTGGGGACAGAGCTGGGACAGGAGAGAGGTGGTGGGGACAGAGCTGAGACAGTAGAGAGGTGGTGGGGACAGAGCTGGGACAGTAGAGAGGTGGTGGGGACAGAGCTGGGACAGGATAGAGGTGGTGGGGTCAGAGCTGAACGCAGGGATAGATTCCTTGACTTCCTGGACTTAGAGGGAGTCACTAGGTCCTTTAGTTCCACATTATCTGTGACAGGTTAATTTGCTCATGGTGATATTACTTTATTACTTCTCTCATTCCAGTTCTGGGGAGTGACCTGCATATGTGTTGCCACTAAGACACAGGGAGGGGGAAGCTTCACATAACTTTAGAGAGTTTGGACTTTTATCCTGAAGGCAAAAGGAAACAACCCAAGGATTTTAAGCAGGAGAATGATCGGATCAGCTTTAAGTACAGGTTTAGAAATAATAATATAAATAATAGCCAATATTTATTAGTGCTTATTATATATCAGACATTGTACCACATGTTTTACATGTGTATCTTTCTTAATTTTAAAAGCAGCTCTATGAAGTAAGTACTCTTAATTTTCTTCTTTTTACAAATACTGTAGCAAAGACCTAGAGGATCATTTGTCCAACTTCTCACAGGTAAGAGGAGTGGAGCTGGTATTCAGTGCCAGGTTCTTTGGACTCAAGTCCATTTCAACTGTTACCCAGAGCCCAGAATCATGACAAAGGAAATTCGTAGAAAGGTATGGTTACGGTAGGGTTTTTTTTCCTTATGTGAATCCCCACCATCCTTCCGAGTCTCATTTTTTTACCACTTGCCTATGTTGAAACTGCATGTCAGTCATATCCAAATACGCCAGGCTCTCTCCTGTCTTTGAGCCTTGGCACATACTGGTCCCTCCCCCACCCTCCCCAGAAAGTTCTTCCCCTCTCCACTATGGTGACCATCCTTACTCCTAGCCCTTCAAGACTTCCTACCCACCATCTCCTCCAGCCAGTCCTCTGACTACTCCTCCCCATTCCCTGGCCCAGTCCTGGGGGTTAACATAGGTATCCATCCTCTTACAGCATTGATCTTCAAACATCTTTACTTTGATCCCTTAAAATTACTTGAAACACTAACTACTGCCATGCATATTTTCAGCTTGACATTCTGAAATTTGTCATCACAAGCTTAAACAGTGGCAAGGGATGTAATTTCTTACATATTGTAAACAATAGATTTTTAAAACATCACTTTTAAAAATCTATCCAATGGAAAGCAAGTACCATATCATTTGACATCCATCATCACCCTCTTTCAGACTATGTTATTTTAAAAACCTACGTCAGACCCATCCAACAAGGAAACATAAGAGAAATTTTATGTGAATAGAAATAATTTACTTGCTCACCTATAGGAGAGAAGGAAAGAAAATATGGCCCAGGCTGCGCTTTCAGAGTCTGGAAGCTCCAGGGGCAAAGGAAGTCTCCATCTAGCATTGGTGCACAGATGTGGAAAGATGAGCTTATAAAGTATTCTGATGCAGGACAGGCAGGCATGTCCATTCTCTTTGTTCATTCTAGAGCAGTGCATGCTATAAGAATTGGGTAAGATTTTTATAATGAAGTGTTGAATTAATTGGATGAGCATGGCCCACTTTAAAGAAGTGCCTATGTTATTATTATTATTTTCCTTTTATTCTGCCTATGTTATTAAATTCTATTTTTGAGGTGGTGAAAGAGCCTCATTACTTCTCAGTGGTGGCTAAAACCATCTTTTTCAAGAGGTAGTGTGTGTAGTAGACAGAGAAGGGGCTTTGGAGTCTAAGAGATTTGAATTTGAATTCAAGACTTACCACTTTACTACCTGTTGAAACTTGAGCAGATACTTAATTTTTCCGAGTTTTGGTTTCCTCATCTCTGGAATGTCCATACCTGGGATTACCACCAAAGCTCAAATTCCCAGAAGAAAGCCCAGCTTGAATTAGATGTTCTTAGACTCTTCGTACTAACGCCTTAAGGTCAGGCAATGTCTCTGACAAGGCACTCTCTGGTCATAGAAATCTGAGAAATGGTAAACAAAGAAAAATTTTCTATTCCTAAAATTCTTCTCAGATTCTTAATTATGCTCACAGGCCTGTAAATCTTAACCAAAATATCAATAATCATATCAACCATAATATTGATAATAATAGCTAACACCTTTAGAGGATTTGCTTCATGTCAAGTACTATAGTTTGTGTTTACATGTGGTAGGTAGTTCACGGAATCCTTACAACCCCACGAGCTGGTGCTGTTCTTATAGATATTTTTCTATAGATAAAAAAGCTGACATTTAGAAGAAGTTAAGAAGCTTGGCTAAGAGCACAACAAACAAAGCTGTGGCACTGAATTCTCACTGGAATTCTTGCTTTGACTCCAGCATAAAATCCTTAACCACTAGAGTGGGGTTATGTCTTGCAGGGGGTGAAGTTCTAAAGCAGGGGTTGGTCAACTTTTTTGGGTAAAGGGCCAGGTAGTAAATATTTTTGGCTTTGTGAGCCATATGGTGTCTGTCCCAATTACTCAACTCTATTGTTGTCCCACGAAAGCAGCCGTAGATGATGTGTTTATATATAGGTGGTATATAAACAATAAAACCATACAGGAGAATGGTTTGTTCTAAAGAGACTTGAAAAAGGCAAAAAACAGTAAGCAGTCACAATGACACTTCAAATAACAGTAGTTGCTTGTAAGGAGGGAAACTACCTTTAACAATATTGCTGGGCTTATGGAATCACAACAGTAGAGAATTAATGTCTTTGTTTCTCTATTCTCTCTATTCTTTTGATGGTGGAGACCAAGTCTCGTTTGAAATGGAGGAAGAGAAATAGAGGATATAAAGGATTCTCCCACCACTCCTTCCTTTTTGTGTGTGTGAGGTAAGTGTAGTTTAATTCCAGTGAGAAAAAATGCATGTGTGGTGCAGGTCCATTGTTCCCAAACGACTTAACTCACACTTTGGGGAGGGGACAAAGCATCTTATGGACATAAAGTTCCCTGGAACATTCTTGATAAAATGCTTGCCTGGGAATGTGTTTCCGCCTTCCCTCTCTGACTAAGGGAAAACTACACTTAAAGCTGGAAGAAAGGGTTTGGGGCTGAAAACTTAGAGTAACTGGCCCTGGAAGCTGCTGACTGGCCAGATGTTGTAAGGATGCAACTTGTTGAGCTGTGGATGTGATTTCTTTGGAGGCATATACCACGAATCCCTTGAGACCTAAGGAGAAACATAGTCTTATTTTGATTCAGTATAAAAACTCAACTTGGGTTGATTTCAGGGGAGCCAAGACTAGCCTACAGAGGAAGTATGCATATTTGAAAGAGCTGGGAAAGTCCTTAAGAAAGCTCCTTCATGTATCAGGTATCTCCCAGCTGGAGATTAGGAGGTCACTATTTCAGATTTCTTTCTTGTGATTAAATCTGTGCTTCAGCCAAGACTGTTTTCTTCAGTTCCAAGTGTCTTTGGAAGGATGAATGAGAGAGGCAGACCTGTGTGATGGCCAAGCACCCAGTTTCAAAATGTCCTATCTGGTCCCATCCAGGCCCTGCCACCCCCTTTTTTTTTTTTAATATTATTTATTTATTTATTTACTTATTTTTTTAAAGTTTTTGGCTGTGTTGGGTCTTCGTTTCTGTGCGAGGGCTTTCTCTAGTTGTGGCAAGCGGGGGCCTCTCTTCATCGCGGTGCGTGGGCCTCTCTTGTTGAGGAGCACAGGCTCCAGACGCGCAGACTCAGTGGCCATGGCTCATAGGCCCAGTTGCTCCGCGGCATGTGGGATCTTCCCAGACCAGGGCTCGAACCCGTGTTCCCTGCATTAGCAGGCAGATTCTCAACAACTGCGCCACCAGGGAAGCCCTCTGTCACTTCTTAACAATAATCTGGGAACGTCCCTGTCCTCTAAGCCTAAATGTCTTCATCTGTAAAATGAAGGTAATAGTATTGTCTACTTCTTAAAAATCTAGTGAAGATTATAATGTTGCATAAATAAAGCATTTTGCTCAGTGACTAACTAGCCTACAGTAAGTGCTCAATAAACCTTAGCTATTATGTATGACAGGCTATTATTAACCCTTATTAGCCCTTATCATTAGAGCACATTTAATTTACCAGATTGATTTCCACAGCGAGAGTTCCCTAGGAATATTGGACAGGACAGAGAGAGACAGAGAGAGAAATCTTCCTTGCTCCATGAGGAAGATACAGGGATAGTGTGTATACAGGTCAGGCAAGAGAGGCAAGTTTAGGTATGAGATGTACCTAGATTCCAGTCCTGATTTTGCTACTTGAAGTTCTTGGGAAAATGGGGATTTACTTAGTTCTCTGGGCCACAGGTTCTATTTCCATAAAAAAGTGGAAAGTAATCCTACCATCTTTCTAAAGCACTAGCTGGAATAAGGTAGGGAGAGAATAAATGAGTACATGATAAATAACAGCCACCTTATGTGGGGCTCAACCCATTGGAGCTCTTCTTCATGGGAAGGCGCTGGGTACCAGGTGGGAGCTGAGCATCCCAGGGAAGAAGACAGTGCCGTGTGGCAGGTGGTCCTTAGAATGGGAGAGAGAAGTGGATCAAGGACAATCCTCACTTCACAATTTTATTCTAAGTCACTGTCAAAGTAGTTTGGTTACGCTGAAGCTTTCTTTTCTTTTTCATCATATCATGGACATATATGGGAGTGATGGATTTTAATGCTTTGGATTCAGCTTGCTGCAAACTGAACACAAACCTGATGAAGGAGTGAACACAGCTGGCGTCAGAAGCTGGGAGGTGAAGGCCCTCATCCATTGAGTGGGGACATGGTGGGCAGGAGGAGAGACTGGTGGGGATACAGTGTGAATGTGTGAGTTGTGCAGGGAGGGGGATATTTTGAGATTAAGTATAATTATCCACCATGACTCTTGCCATAAAGAAAAAAACAGCTGAAAAGTCATGTTGTAAAGTATGGAAACTAAAGAACTGTCTCATTTGCAATGAAAAACCCTCTTGTTTCAAATAACACTCTATTTTTTTCCAAGTCGGTAATACATTTAGATTGTTCCAAATCAAATTGATATAAAAGGTGCACACAAAGAAGTCCATTCACATCTGTCTCTTCCCATCTGTCCTATCCTCTCTCACTTCCCACTCTTTGTTCTACTTTTGGTTTGTTGGCTTATTTACCTTTCCAATATGTCTTTTTGCATACGCAGATAGAACAAAATATACTGTTACCACCCTCCTCATTTTATTACACAAAAATGCAGCCCACATTGTATTGAGTTTTGCATGTTGTTTTCTCTGCTTAACAGGACAGCCCAAATGCCTCTGTACATCAGTGCAGAAAAGTTGCTCATTATTTTTTTTACAGCTGCATAGGATTCATTTTGTAAATATGCCATGTTTTATTTGGGTCCTATCCAAACTCCGTCACAGTAAGTAGTCTTGCACGTTTTCATTTACTATGTGTGCAGACGTAACTGTAAGAAAGATGCTCAGATGTGGGATTGCCAAGTCTAAGGATCACAGAACCTGTAATTTTGGCAAGTAGTGCCAGATTACCCTGCACAGGGCCTGCACCATTTTTCTCTTCATGGTAAAGTAATGCCATTTTTTTGTATTTCTCATATTAATTTGTATTCCATTTGGCTATGAATATTTTTCTATGAAATGTCTGTTCATGTGCTTTGCCTGTTTTTCTGTTGGGTTCTTCCTAATCTACTTTATTCCTGGGAGCTCCTTAGGAGTTCATTGTCTATTCAGGAGAACAGTATTAGTCATTTATAGGATTTGCAATTTTTTTCCAGCTTACCATTTTGTCATTTACTTTGCTTATGGTATATTTGTCATGCTAATGGATTTTAAAATACATAGGTAGTTTATCTTCTTTGATTTTGTGACATGAATTTTCAGTCATATAAGGGACTTCCCTACTCCAAGGTTAGCAAGGAATTCACTTATGTTGTCTTCTGTGATTTTTAAAAACTTCATTATACTTTTAAATACTTGCTATAATTGAAGGTTTATCCTTATGTATAATGTGAGGTATAGATCCGATTTTATTTTATCTTTTCTTTAGGTGGACAAGTTGTCCCATTAATCTAAAGATCCATCTTTTTTCTATTGATATAGATGTCATCTTTATCATACACTATATTACTGAACGTGTTTGTGTCTATTTTTGAAAATTTCTTCAAATCCACGGGTCTTTCTATTTATGTACCAACTAGACATGTAGTTATTAAGACTCTGTGGTGAGTTTTAATATCTGGTAAACTGAATCTCCCACATTCTTTTTTTCTTTTAGTTTTTCTAGCTATTTAAATTTATTTTTCCACGTGAACTTTATGGTGTTATTTTGGGCAGATAATGCCATATTTAGAAGTTAACTTTAGGAGAACTGACACCTTTTCCTTATTGAGTCTTTCTATCCATGATATTTAAGATATGTCTTTATATATGTTGAAGTTATAGGGGAGGAAAACCTTTTCCCCTCTAACCGCCAGGTTCTTCAGCTGGGGCCCTGCAATGAGACCGACAAAAGACTAACAAGAGAAAAAACACTTTATTAACACATGCTGTACTCATCAGTGATGAATAACTCAAAGGGGTGGTTAGAACTGGGGCTTACATAGCATCTTAGCAAAAGAAAAATACATTTGTTAAGAAGTGACAAGACAAAGGATAAGGGTTTAGGCTTTTAAGGGCTTGTAAACTGTGGGAAGGTAGATATATATGTGAAACCAATGGAAGATGAGGACTAGTTAGTAAGATTTGTTATGTAGATTTCTCTGGGCTGATAAGAGTCTAAAGTTGTCTCTGTTGTGTAAGAATTGCCCTACGGGCTTCCCTGGTGGCGCAGTGGTTGAGAGTCCGCCTGCTGATGCAGGGGACATGGGTTCGTTCCCCGGTCTGGGAAGATCTCACATGCCACGGAGCGGCTGGGCCCATGAGCCATGGCCGCTGAGCCTGCGCGTCCGGAGCCTGTGCTCCGCAACGGGAGAGGCCACAAAAGTGAGAAGCCCGCGTATCGCAAAAAAAAAAAAAAAAAAAAAAAAAAAAAGAATTGTCCTGCCCTTCTTGGTAGAGGAAGGGAGGGCAGAAAGGTTTTGTGTGTGTGTCTGCTTCTTTTCAATTGCCTTTAGCTCAGAATAATCCTTACGTCAGAGTGGCATATTTTAGGGTGGTATGCTCTGAACCCCTGCAAAGTCTATGGTTAGGTTCTTCAGGAGGGCTTTACAATTTTCCTCGCATGAAGTTGCACATTTAAAACATCTTTTTCTAGGTATTTAATTTTTTTAGATGCTACTGTGAATATGGTCTTCTTTTCTGTCTTATCTTCAGACTAGTTGTCTTAAGAAATTAGGAAGCACCATGAGACAGACTATATATTGAAATTAAGTAATTTATAAGGTCAGTCAAGGAAAGCCAAAATGAATCAGCTTCAGAACCAGTTCAGTTAACAAAATTTGTACAGACGCTTGTCTGTACCATGAAGTTACTGTAATACACGCTGGTTATGTAGCTTCTAAAACCTGAACAACACATACAACACACAACACAAAACAGCTGTTATTGAAAAAGGCAGAATGCCAAATCACAATAGGAGACAGAATTTTAAAGGGGTTTTGGTCTCATTTATAACTTGTTACTGCCTTTTTTTTTTTGCCACACCACGTGGTATGCAGGATCCTAGTTCCCCAACCAGGGATCAGACCCACAGCCCTTGCAGTGGAAGAAGAGTCTTAACAATTGGACCACCAGGGAAGTCCTTGTCATTGCCTTCTAATGAGTGGCCTTAGTATCTTAAGGGGCCGTCTCTTTTGCTGAGGTCTCGATGTGAGCCTAGGAGTTAAGAGGATGTTGCATAGGGTGGATATAAATTGTTCTGGTAAGAAATAGAAGAGATATAGATGTCTGGGGAAACATCCTGGAATGTGAAAGCCTAGAGCTACCTGGGATGGAAATTGGAGGAGGAAGGGCTGAGAAGGAACCCCTCTGGTGGGACGAAAAGTTTGGGGTGGAAGAAACATGCTGAATTGGGATGTTTGAATTTGTGTGTTGAGAGCTGGGCTGTGGTTACCCTTCTGACTCCCCTGTGAAATGGTGGTTACTGGCTGAGAAGTCTATCCTTATGGATATCTGAACCTACTTCTCCCCACTCTCTCCAAGAAAAAAAGCCATAAACATTTTTTTCCAAAATTAGCCTTCCTGCAAAAGGATGACTTCTCCCTGTTGCATGTCTCATCATGAGAGAAGAGTGTAACACTCAATCTTGTTTGTGCGATGAGTTTTGTGATGAGCAGGCCTGTGGAATAGTTTCTCTCATTTCTAGCTGTCCATGCTAATAAGCCTGATTCTCGTTGCATTTTGGATAAAGAAGAGAAGGGCGTTGTTGGGTTCATATGCATTTGCTGTGGCTCCACCCACATGTTCCACCAGGTGACCTCCATGTGGATGGGTGTCTGCTTCTTATCAGGTAAGTTATTGGCTCATATGCCATCATGTTTTATCTTTTTCCTGGGAAATACCTGTATTAAAATTACCTTATTTATTTATCTGTTTATTTCTTTATCACAGCCTCTCTCACTCAAAAGCTCCATTAGACTGCGGATCTAGTCTACCCTGTTAACTGCTGTCTTCCAGGTGTTCAGAACAGTGTCACGTGGTAGGCCTTTAACATTTGTTGAACAAGTGAACAAAATATAGTTCAGCTTCTATATTTCTTTTGCTTTCTAAAGTTGCAGTTTGTATCTGCTGCACTGGCTGAAAATATAGGTTCTGTATAAATTAGTTTATCCTCATTGCAATAATTAAAAAATTGTATGATGATAATGAACTGACAAAATGACTTTCAATTTCCCTTTCTAATCTTACTGTTTCCATATCAAATGATTTCAAGTGTTCCCACAAATCACCATCGTCATACAAACAAGTAAAGTAAAATCAACACCTCAAAACAATCCCAGGTTTTAAAATTTAACAGCTGAGAGAAGGAAATTAAGATAAGAAGGAATGGCGGGGCTTGGTTTGTACTTGCAGTTTCTTTTCATTTGCTAATGGATACCCTACTTTTCCTCTTTATGACATACAGACTGCGATTTCCAGTAATATATTTAATTTAGTCCAGCTATAATAAAATATACCTTTTTTTGTGAATGCACCTAACATCTACAAAGTAGTGGATGGGAAATAGCTCAAAGAAGAAAAATATTTTGGTTAAAGGTTGAAGCAAAATACATTAAAAATTTACTTGAAAATTTGTCAAGTTCAAAAACATCTCTCACCAAAGGAATATTAACTAATATCCACTGATTAAATTAAAAACTGAAGATGAAAATTATGTAGACATTTAGCTCAAGATACTCGAGAAAAAAAAGACAGAGTAAACAAAAAATAAGGGAAAAGAAGAGATGAAAATAAATGTAGAAATTAGTGAGTTAAAAGGCAAGTACTCATACTCCAAGGTAAAAAGTTAATGAGCTTGACTATGTCAAAATTAAAGACTTCTGCTAAATAAAAGGCAACATAGAAAAGTTGAGATGCACAGTATATTAAGAGAAGGTATTTGCAATATTTATAACTGACAAGTAATAAATCTAGAAAACACAAGGAATTCCTGCAAATGGATAAAAACAGCAACATCAACCACCACCACAAATGAAATACCCTGGAAATACCCTGGAAGAAAATGAGCGAAGATTCCTAGAAATAGAAAGCAGAATGGATAACAAGCATATCAACAGATGGTCAACCTCACTATAGGAACTTGATGAAAATAATGAGAAAACATTAGCTCTTATAAGAAGAGTAAATAATTAGAAAATCAGGTTGTTGGGCTGCACCCTGCAGGCTTGCACACCTTATAGTTGCGCAGCCTTGAGACTGAAGAAAGAGACCAGAGACGGTGACAGAGACATCAACAGCTCATTGGACAGGGGATCTTACCCGTCTGAAGCAGAAGGGTCCTGGAGCGACATCCCACTGTGAACAGCAGACAGCCAGGCAGAACACGGCAACCATTTGCACTATTTGGGGGAGGAGGTTACCATTTATAGGCGGAATTGACATCTGATTGGCCCATCAATTACCAGGGAAACCAGCGGCTGGGGCAGGGGCAAGCATGTAGGCAGTGACTAATTAAGCCCTGTAATTAAGCGTATTGGCGGTCCGGTGGTTAAGACTCTGCGTTTCCAATTCAGGGCGTGAGGGTTCGTTCCCTGGTTGTGGAGCTAAGATCCCGCATGCTGCATGGCATGGCCAGGATAAAAAGAAAAAAAAAAAAGAGTATTGGATAGTCCTGTGTGTCAAGCAGGGCCAGTTGAGCAGGAGATGTACAGAGAGCAAGAGAACAGCCATCCTGAATGGCCTGACTATATGCAGGTATTACCATGTTAACAGGGATGTGTGGGAAATAAGAACCTCCTTGCACTGCAGGTGGAGAGCAACTTAGACATATTGGAGAAATGGCCTGTCTACATACTGCAATTAGCAACACTTCTGGGTATAACTCTGGGCTATGGCATGGAATTTTCGCCCTTTAGGGAAAATTGTTTTCAGGTCTCCTATCAAGGGTGGACTTCCACAAACATCTTTACATGGGATTTGTACTGATATCACTCTAGGCCCTTGTACCCTTCCAGATAGTTGGTAATTTGTATCAGCTCCTTGCACCCCCTCATTGCCCCCCTGTATAGCACTGAGAAAGTCTCACACAGATTCTTAAGGGGATGTGTTAGAGGATATTCATTGAAGAGATGTCCATGGTAGCAGGTGTCCATCCCTAGGGGCACGGATAAATTAAGGATGGTGCATACATGACATGGAATACTACACACCTGTTAGAAGAGATGAATTAGATGAGTACTGTTGTAGGCTGAATAATGGTCCTCTAAGGATGACCACATTCTAATCCCCAGAACCTGTGCAGATGTGATTAAGTAATGTTAAGGGTCTTGAGGTGGGGGAAGAGTATCCTGGATTATCCAGGTGGGCCCAGTGCAATAACAGGAGTCCTTATCAGAGGAAGGCAGTAGGATCACAGGAGTAGGAGATGTAATGAAGGAAGCAAGAAGCTGGCGTGAAGTAAGGAAGGGGTCATGAGCCTAGGAATGCAGGTGGCCTATAGAAGCTGAAAAAGTCAAGGAAACAAGATTCTTCTCTCAGAGCCTTTGAAAAAACCAACCCTGGCAATGCCTTGACTTTAGCCCAGTGACTTAAGGTGGTAGTTGATATTAACTTTGAGCTTCTGATCTCCAGAACCATAAGATAATAACTTTTGTTGTTTTAAACTTCTGAATTTGAGATAATTTGTTATGGCAGCAATAAGAAACTAATATAAGGGCTTCCCTGGTGGTGCAGTGGTTGAGAGTCCGCCTGCTGATGCAGGGGACGTGGGTCCGTGCCCCGGTCTGGGAAGATCCTACATGCCGTGGAGCGGCTGGGCCCGTGAGCCGTGGCTGCTGAGCCTGCGCGTCCAGAATCTGTGCTCCGCAACGGGAGAGGCCACAGCAGTGGGAGGCCCGCGTACCGCAAAAAAAAAAAAAAAAAAAAGGAAGTATGATTAACTCTTATCTCTGCACCTGAGATTCCTTGTAACACTCCTCCTATCAAATTAAAGCAAGTAAGCAAGCAAGCAAGCAAGCAATGGAATAGAATGGCATGGAAAATATGGAGGTGATTCTATGAAAAGATCCCTGGCATCCGTGACCATGAAGAAAAGGAGGAAAACAATCATAACACCATTTGATGTGGCAAATGGGTTTTAACCACAGATATAGAGGATACTTAGACATTAAATACTATTTATAACATTAAGCAAAGAAATTGAATATTTAGATAAAATCAGTACTCTTTTGCAGGAATTTTAAATTACCAAAATTGACTCAAGGAATGGCTCTAAAAAAAAAAACCAAAAAGCAAAAAAAATAACAAAAGAAACCAATTAGGTGGAAAACCAAAGAGGAATTTAAACTATTTCCTAAAATGTAATCCTCCTAAAGCCAGATTTGGATATTTTGAAAGACTAATTCCATAAATACCTTCCCAAAAAAGATGATTTCTATGCTGTTTAATCTGTTCCAGAGCATTGAAAATAATGGAAACCTTCTATTCTGCTCCCAATAGTGAGCTCTGATAGGATTAGCAGTGTGATAAAGACAAACCTATTTAAGAGTCAGAGGACCTGTCTTCCAATCATGCATGTTTCACTTGTAAACTGAGTGCCCTCCAGCAGTTCACCTGGTACCCCCTGCTTTATAGCCTCACCTGTCAAACAGGTGCTGGATAAATGCTGGTGTCATCTGCGCTTCGTTTCCCGGGCCTATCTCAGATCTTCACACTTGGGTTTGCTGTTGCCTCTCCTCTCCTACCTGCATGTTCCATTCCAGTCCAGCGTCTGAACCCATCCTGACTGAGAATAGGCTCAGTTCCCTTCTCCCCACCCCTTCAATCCAAAACAGATTCCGTCTTTGTGATATTCATAGAGTCTCAATAAAGAAGAGGAGGCAAGGCTGACCACAAGCATCAGCATGGTTCCCTAACACTCACAGTTCCCCCACCCCCTACCCCAGGCCATGCATCTCGTTCCCTGAACAGCTCCATTTCCATGTCAGGGATTCTGCTTTTGTTCCTGCCAATCTGTCCAGTTCTAGCCCAGGGTTTCCCAACCTGGTGACTGTGGATACCTGGAAGATTTCAGGTAGCAGTTGCAAGAAAGTTAATTCTTTTATATTCCAACTATTGTCTGTAGATTGACTATCTCATACAAATATGTGTTGTTACTTTTCCAAATGAACTTGTATCAATCTTGGTTCAATCAAGACACAAAAACCACGCAGTAATGTAAAACAGGGGGTGTTTAACATAAAGAGTTATCAAACTATGATAGGAGAGTAACTATAAAGACGTAAAAAGAACTTTAAAGGGCATCCTAGGATGGAGGAAGAGTACCCATGAGAGGACAACTTGGAAGGAGGGGTTCAGGCCTTGCTGGAGAAGGTGTGTTTGTAGCCCACTGGATGTCAGAGAAGATGACTGTTTGGTGGGACCAGAGCTGGTCCATAGTTCCTGGGCAAGCAGGAAGCAATCTCTGATCAGGGCCTGGGAACAGGCTGGGGGGTGGGCTTGCAAAGGAGTGGGGAAGGTGCATGCTGTGAACTGAATGTTTATCCCCCCCCCCATTCATATGTTGAAGCCCAAATGTGATGGTATTTGGAGGTGAGGCCTTTGGGAGGTAATTAGGTCATGAGGGTGGAGCCCCATGATGGGATTAGCACCCTTAAAGAGGAAGACAGCTAGTTCTTTTTCCCTCTCTTTCTCTTCTCTGCCAGAAGACTAGACACCCATAAACTAGGAGAAAGTACTTCACTAAGAATCTGACCACATGGGCACCCTGATCTCAGACTTCCAGCCTCCAGAGCTGGCAAAATAAATGTTTGTTGTTTAAGGCACCCAGTCTGTGTATTCTGTTATAGCAACCTGAACTGACTAAGACAGTGTAAGAACTGGAATGCTTGGTGCATGTGTCGGGAAGACGGTGGGAGCAGTCCTTTAGCGCACAGGCAAGCTGGGGCTGGTTGGCAGGTGCATGGATGGAGCCAGGCTGCCTCTGTGGACGTTGTGAGGCCCAGAGCATGCAGTGCCCACGTGGGAGGGCTGTGCAAAGGCGGTCACAGCCCAGGCTGGGGCTGAATAGTGGCTGGGGAACTGTATCTCTGGGCATGTGGCAGGGGCACACATGGCATCACAGGCCAATCAGGCAACAGGAACAAGAAGAAGCAGAACTGAGCACACCAGAGCCAGGACGGGAAGCCCCCCCCCCCACCCCCAAGCAATGTCATTCCAGCGCAAGCCCTCACTAACAAAGTTTAGCGTTGTGCTCACTGTCAAGGAGAAATGCATAAAGGTTACAGTCCACGTACCCAGAGCAGTTCCGGAAGGAATTTGGAATGGAGAGGCAATACATTGGAAACTGGCATAGTACTGCTGGGATCAGTGAAGTATAAGTTCATTTCAATGCTTTAGTGATTCCTAGTTGATTTTTATCATTATGTATTTCTCAATTAACAGATACAAAGAGGACAACTATTAGCATGGGGGGAGGGAGTCCCCAAGATATTTTGCTGTTGAACATGAATACTTTTCCTTGACAAGGTGAGAATCTGTTGCTCCAGCAAGCTGTCAATCATGAATCCCAGTGATGCCCACCTGGTGGCTTGACTCTAAAATAGCATCCTCCCTGCCCAGCTGTCAGGTTTCTGTAAATCTTGTGCTGTTCACTCTAGTGCGAATCATTTGCATAAATCACGATAGAAACTCCTGAGTGCCTTGCATGTCACTTCTTGACCTCTGAGTCCCAGGATGCAATCAGCCTCTGTAAATACCTGGCCTTTCCTCAAATTCCCCGTCCATTTGGCTCAAAGGGGCTGTTTGGACTTTTGCGCCTCTCACGAGATAGGACGGTTGACTTGAATGGATGAATGTTCAACCACCTCCTGCACAGTTCTGAGGATTACTAGGAAGAACATATACTAAATGTATGTGGAAGTGTACTGAATAGTATAAATCGTCATGATGGTTACTGTTAGTAATAGTGTAACTTTTAAATAAGGTTTTCTGTGCATTTCAGTAGATTCCATTTGCAAATTGGTGTGATGGAGATATGCATGTATATATATATGTCTGTATGTATGTATGTATGTGTGTGTGTGTATACATATACACACACATATATATATTCTACTTTTATATACAAGCTCACTGGTAACTAAGCAACTCAAAATTTCTGTAGAGTCTGTATGAAATAGAGGATTCTGTCATTACACTCTTCTCCCTCACACACCTGTGTCTAAACATTGCAGTCACCGTACTGTGTAATCCCAAATGCTTCGGCACCTGGTCTGGAAGATAAGAACCATCTCATGTTGCATGTGAAAACTCTGACCTGAATGACATTTCTAGGAAGTAGATGAGAGTAAGGGAGAGGAGAGAAGGAGGGAGTATTAAGAGCAAAAGTGAGTTTCATTCCAAATGAAACAAGCAAGTCAGCTGAGAGAGGGCTAGATAGCCCTGCTCACTTTGCAGGTTGAAGTTTTACCTTAAACTCAACTTTTCAGTAAAAGAAAAGAGGAAGAAGAAAAGTCAAGGGTACAAATTGTGAAACTGGTAATGATGTTGTGATACTGGAATCTGGTTAAAATTCAGGACAATATAAGTCAGTACAACTTTTGGCTGACACAAATAAGGAGTTATACTTAAGTGCACAAAAGCTTTCTCATGAGCCATTTGTTTTTGATTTTAATAAGGCCACCTCTTTAAACGGATTACCGGTAAATTCTTTTTCTAGTTTAATGCTAGAAAACAAATGGGAACCTTGAGGTTTTTCCCCTTAAGATGCCCACTTCTAATATCAAGATTGCTACAGCCATTTCGGGGATGGGAGTATGGAGGAGAGAGAAGACATAAAAAAAATGTTCGAGGTGGGGGAAGTCACAGGAAGAAACTCATGGTAAGGAAAGATATTTTTATAGGTGCGTGATGTGTGTAGCTAAGCAACCTGACAAGCTGATGTAGTGATTCAGGTATACAAGTTCTGAGAATTTATCTCAGTAAGCCTCTTCCTAGTGTACACTGAGCCCTGAAGATGGACAGAGAGACTGGTTGTTGGCAGAGCTCTGTCTAATGATTGATCTGAGAATTTGTGTCTACTGTTCATTTCACCAAACTTCCTTGAACTTTGGAGGTCACATGATACTTGCATTTTTAATATTTTTAATGCGCCCTGAGAGTTATAGATCCTGAAGGATTATTTTCCAACTGGGATCTCAATTGTGAATGTTCCTTTCTCTACCCACAACCTTATTGGTCTTCTCTCCCACTCTCCAAATCTACTCAACTTGTTCCCTAACCAACCACAGCCCAACACTGGATTCCATCGTCAACTGACTTCCTCTTCTTTTGACCTTCCTGAGCCCATGGATCACCCTCCATCAACTTTCTGTACATCTCCATCAGTCTATGAAGCCCAGCTTTAAGAGGACCAATCTGTGTGAAGTCCTGCCTCAACCAAGACCCAGGCACAACATCATCACTATCCCATATTGTCTATCACTCCTTTGCTACGGGAGCCTCTCCTGTGTTCCCCTCATAGTAGCTATTTGAGGAGCCTCTGTCTGCAAACTTCCTTCTTCCCTCTCCACAGATGATCAAACCACCTGTTTATTTATTTATTTATTTTTACTAAGATGATCCAAGTCAACATTTGTGAGTTTCATCAATTAAACTTGTCTTCAATTCAAATGATCTATCTTTACATCATTTTCTTGGTTCTTATTTTCAGATTCAAAGAAGAGATAGTCTCTGAGTCCTGGATCAGCAATTCCCAAACTTGACTACCTGTTAGAATCAATTAGGAAATACTACATGTTTTGATGCCCAGGCACCCCCAGACCAATTAAATCAGAAGCTCTGGAGGTGCGATCCAGGCATTGATTGTTTTTAAGGCTCCCAAATGACTCCTTTATGCATCCCAGCTTAAAAAGAAGTTTTTTAGCTCTATTTGGTCTCAGCTCAGCTTGGAAGGGTGTTTGCACCCGTCATTATTCTCTCCCTTCCCACATCTTCACTCTCTTCCCACCCCTTTTGCTTCCTGTATTCTACCTTTCAATATCTATAGGTCTCCCAAATTAAGCAAATGTTTCCCTTTACCTTGTTGTCTTCTCTAACAACCATGCTACTTGCCTACTTCTGTTTGCTGTCAAATGTGTGAAAGAGACTGTCTGTACCTTCAGCTTATACTTCCTCCCTCATTTTGCTAGTAATCTGCTTCTAAGTTTTCTATTAAAACACTTTTCTGAAGTTAAGTATGAACCTAATTTTCTTCCCCCAATTTAAGAGACTTGATACTGTGGGCTATCTCTTCCTTGAAGTGCTTGACTTCTAAACCACTACCTCATCCATCTTCTCCTTTATTCATCAGCCTTATATTCTTTGTTCTCTTTCCTCTATTCATCACCCTTCTTTTCCTTATTCCCTAATGTAAACATTTTCAGGCCCTTTCCTCAACTGCCTAGTTTTCTCTTCCCACTTTCACCTTCTCTTTTCAAGGATGTATGCATAACTTTTATATTGTTTTGGCAGGATAGATGTTCCTCTAACTCTTTTCTTTCTCCTCCTCACCTCTGATGGGAAATGCATCTTTGGGAAGATGGGGTGGAGAGACAGAGCCCACCCTGTGAGAATGTGTAGGTCAGTGGTTTAGAACAATGATGCTGCAACCCTACTGTACTGGTTAGAACCCCAGCTCTCCTAGGTAGCTTTGTGATGTTAGCCACTCTGTGTCTCAATTTCCAGTGTAAGAAAAAGAAAATGATAGCACCTACCTTAGAAAGTTGTTATAAGGAACAAATTAGTTAATTTATATAAAGTGTTTAGAATAGTTCCTGGCATATGATAAGTGCTAGATCATTTTTAGCTCTTTTTAGAGACATCAGTATAAGAGGAGGAGTTTTTGGTGTCATACTTCGTTTTGCTGTTCCAGTCCGAAAAATTCACATCACCCGAGCATGCTACTACATCAGACCCCAAAGACCTGCTGCAGAGTCCTGAAGTTAATGCTTGAGGCCCTCATAGTGAGCCTCCAAAATGGATATGGGATGTTGTGGGGAAGGATCTAGGAATAGAAAACACAGAAGGGAATTCCAGTAGGGGGCGGGGAGGTAAGAGGGTGGGTAGATTAGAGAGAGGGAGAGACCTCTTTGAGGAGCAGGCACTGTCTTTTGGCCTCAAGGAGTGTGTGTGTATGTGTGTGTGTGTGTGTGTGTGTGTGTTTCTGCTAACAGACTCTAACTGAATAGCTTTCTAGATATGGTATTGTGATCACAATGGAGAGGTTATATTTTTGGATGCACAAATTTCAAATTTCTGACCTCTCACCCGAGTAAGAGTTCTATCTCCAGTAGTTTATTATGCATCAAACCTCGAATATCCAGCTATCCGCTCAGCATAACACATCTTCCCTTTAGGACATCTTCCCTTTTGGACATCACTGTCCAAAACTTATTTATGCCGTTGGAAACACCTTTCCTCCAATCGCACACAATTGAGCTCTGTAGTTATTTCCAACTCCTCACTCTTAAAATTCAAGCTCTAATGTGTGCTAGCTAAGTGACCTTACATAGGCTATTTGCATTTCTGATCTTCATTTCTTTATCTGTAAATTGTAGTTAATTTTAACTACCTCATATGGGTTGTTGAAATAATAGTGGTACTACTACTAGGACTACTACTAGAAGTAGTATTAATATTAGTAGTAATATAGAAGAATAGTATTAGTAATAACAATTGTGACTAATATTTGTTGATCTCTTAGTATTTTCTCATTTAATCCTTATAACAACTCTATGAAGCAGGGTTGTATGTTTTATCTTCGGGTCACAGAATAAGAAAATGAGACCTACAGAAGCTCATCTATTCATTCAGCAAGTGTTTACTGAATGCCTAGTCTGTACCAGACACTTTTCTAAGAGCTTGAGATTCTCCAGTACATAAGACAGCATCCTTGATCTTATGGAACTTACATCCTAATTAGGGATAACTAAGTCAACAAATAAAATAATTACAGACTGTGAAGAGTCCTGAGAAGTAAAAAGTAGAGTCTTGTGAGAGTGAGTAATAGGTGGGTTGGCCTACTTAGGGCTGAGTAATTTAAAAAGGCATATATTTAAAATGGAACCAACAAGGACCTACTGCACAGCACAGTGAACTCTGCTCAGTATTATGTAACAACCTAAATGGGAAAAGAATTTGAAAAAGAATAGATACATGTATATGTATAACTGAATCACTTTGCTGTACACCTGAAACTAACACAGCATTGTTAATCAACTATACTCCAAAATAAAATAAAAAGTTAAAAAAAAGACCTAATGAGTTTAAAAAACAAAAAAGAAAAATTTCCTTTAAAGAAAAAAAAAAAGGCATCTCTAACTAGGTGACATTTAAGCTGAGATGTAAGGGATGAGAAAGGATTTAACTGAGAAAGGACAGAGGGGAGAGTCCAGAGGCCTCAAAACCAGCAGGAACGGGCATGTTTAAGAGACTTAGAGACAGGCAGGGCTGGAGCAAAGTGGGGCTGACAGTGTTGAGGGAAGTGAGGTGGGAGAGGCCTGGGGATGGAGAACTCTGTGCACCATGACAAGGAGTTTGGAGCTTATTCTATGCCCTGGGAAGACTGGATAGAGTGAGAGCAGTGCAAAGTCTAATCTGAATTAGAATTTAAAATATGCCTCTGGCTTCAGTGTGCTGTAAGGCTGATGAGGGTGCAAGACGTAAACCTGGGAGACCAGCAGGGCGGCTACTCCAAGAGCCACGGCAGGAGATGATAGAGCTTGGGCTCAAGGAACAAGTGGAGATGGACACAAGTGAAGAGATGAGGGGCCTGTTTTTTTTAATATAAATTTATTTAATTTTAATTTTAATTTTATTTTTGGCTGCATTGGGTCTTTGTTGCTGTGGGCTTTCTCTAGTTGCAGCGAGCGGGGGCTACTATTCGTTTCAGTGCACAGGCTTCTCATTGTGGTGGCTTCTCTTGTTGCGGAGCACGGGCTCTAGGTGCGCAGGTTCAGTGGTTGTGGTGCCCGGGCTTAGCTGCTCTGTGGCACATGGGATCTTCCCGGACCAGGGCTGAAATCTGTGTCCCCTCCATTGGCAGGTGGATTCTTAACCACTGCGCCACCAGGGAAGTCCCGAGGGGCCTATTTTTAGGCAGAGGCTTCGTGATGTGCTGGTGGATGTGGAGGGAGGTGAGGAAAAGGGAGAATTTAAAAGGAGTTTCTAGCTTAAGCCACTGGTTGAATGGCAGGGCCAGGAACTGAGTTGGGAGGACTGGAGTAAAAACAGGTTTTGACAAAAAGAAACGGATGTGAAATCAAGTTTGGCTGTGTAAAAAGGAGAGAAAGGAGCCATCCAAATGAAGAGGTCAGTTAGACCGTTGAATATACGAATGTGGATGAGAGATAAAAAATATGGGTTTATCTGCATATACATGGTGTTTAGGGCCACTGGGTTGGAGGAGAAAATATACATAGAAGAGAGCAGCCCCCCCCACAGGTCTGAGCACCCCAACATTGATAACTTATAGGTCTGGCAAAGGAGAAGAATCCACGGATGAGAAAAGAGAATCTTTTCCCAAGTCATCCAGTTAGTAAGGAGCTGAGCTGTGATGAATGATGGAGGATCTGTGAAGAGTCCCACAGAGTCTGGCACCGAGAAACCCTCCTCCCCAGAACCAGAATTACTGCAACATCTTATTCCACCTCAAAACTGCTCGTCTGGCCTTCAAGGCCAACTTGAATGGACTCATTGCTACTTCCCCAAACTATTTCTGGCACCACAGATGTTCCTAAATATTTGTTGACTAAAACACACTCTACAACTTACAAAGTTCTAGGTACTTGTAGGGCACAGTTTTAGGTAACAGTAACCATCACAACAATAATATTCATTCATTCAACAAATACTGGGCGTTTGCTGCATGTCAGGCCGTCTTCAAGCTCCTGAGGAGACTCCAGATAACAAACAGGTGAAGTCCCCGCTCTTGTGGAGCTGACATTGGAGAGAGGGGTCTCCCCGTTCTAGTCTTCTCAGGGGCCTGCCCACGGGTCATATCCATTCCAACCTCTTCAAATGTTCATTCTTCCTCCTTACCTTCTTTCTTCCCCTCCCTGTATTCAAATCCTCCACTTCCATAAAAGCCAGACAGTCTAAAAATAGCATCAGTTACATTCCCACCTGTGAGTGCTGACATATCTAAACATCAACATCCTCTGCCCACCTCCGCTCCTGTCTACAGAGATCCTGCTCCAGTGAGAGACATCAACATAGAGAGCTGTGCAGAGACAATCAGAGCTCCATGTGTCAGCGGATACCAAGAGAGAAATCGAGAGAAACAGACTCTCAGAGGAAGGACTGTGAAAGCATGAGCTTTGGTGACTAAAATGGAAGAGGGACTTTAGGGAGAGATGGGTGGTGTGGAGAAAATGAATGGGGAGACAGGAGATGGCTGAGAAGGTAGATGAGAGGTCAGCAAAACAACTTGAGGCCACCCAGATGGAATGCTAAACCCAGAAGGCCCATTAACAAGTTTCCAGTGGTCATCTGTGCTCCATGCCGATTGCCAAGATGAGAGGCAATGATAGCCACCCTGGGGCTTTTCTCAGCAGCCTGGGCTTAGAGGAAGGCGCTTACAAAGAAAGTCAATTCTTCATCCCCAGCAGGCGCAGGATATATTAGGGAAGTTTCCCTGGGGTTAACCTATTTACACTAAAGCCTCCTTAACCACGCAGATGGGGTTACACAGATAATTCTCTCATATCTTACCTACAGCTAACAAACAAATAACTTCCATTAGCACAACTGGCACAGTCAAATAGTGCATTATGCTTTAATATACACGAAGGATCATCTATATTAAACACCAGTGGGACACTGGTTAATTTCCCTGTATTCCAGCAGATGGAGCTACAGCCTGGAGGGGCTCAATGCACTTCAATGGCTGATGCTCACCCCTCAGAAAAATCAGTAACAAGAAGTGTGGGGAAAGAGGAGAATTACCAGTAATAATAATAACAACAAAAACAACAACAACGTTAGTTGGTATAGAACAATTCTGTGATTGTACACTTGCCTGAATCAGTGTCTGATACATAGTAAGCACTCAAATAATGAATGAATACATTTGACATAATCCGGTGACCAGATTGTGGCTTGCACATTCTTAGAATAGCGATTTTCTCCTCCTCATTCGGCTTTGCTTTCCTCTCCCGTTCCTTTGAATATTTGGATATATACACCCTTTGGACACTCACTTCCCATCAAAGTGTCATGGAAAAATTCTGTGAAACTTCACTGCAGGGTCACACTGATGTCAAAGGGAGGTGTCAGGAGAGGCATGTGATAAAAATAGCCTAACTGAGGTTCCCACCTGTTTCCCACATCCGAACTCTGTGCTCCAGGCACTGTTTCTTTCCCCCTTACCCACCGCCATTTGTATCAGTATCAGCTGGGTTGCTTGTCAAAAATTCCAATTCCCAGGCCACAACCCAAAGAATCTGATTCAATGCTTCTGGGCTGGGGCACCTCAAATAGTTCCTCCGCACAACCAAGCTTGAGAATCTCTCTTCTAGAGGAGGAGAGCCAACCATCCTTTATCCTCGGTCCTGAAACCCAGAGAGTAGCAAAAACTCTGAAAACTGAAACATCTGCATAACTTACTGGGGTGGCAAAATCTAACCCATGAAGGGCCATGAAGCTATGTATGATTCTTATTTATTGCACATAATGCAAACATTCACACACTTCCCTAGGAAATATGAATGTGTTTGATTAGAAGGTGCCATCCCAACCCCACTGGGGATATTATGAGATATGTGGTGTGTGCGCTGAACTGCCTTTCTGAAGTCCAGACACCTTTCGAATTAACAAACACATATTGCCTCAAGGGTTTCAGATAAAAGACACCTGTACTGTGTTCTCACATCCCAACTGTAGGTGGTGTTTGAAGCAGTTATATTTGGGTGTGACAATGATAAGAAAGCCTAATAAAAAGATGGCTGGGGCTTCCCTGGTGGCGCAGTGGTTGAAGGTCCACCTGCCGATGCAGGGGACACGGGTTCGTGCCCCGGCCCGGGAAGATCCCACATGCCGCGGAGAGGCTGGGCCCGTGAGCCATGGCCGCTGAGCCTGCGCGTCCGGAGCCTGTGCTCCGCAACGGGAGAGGCCACAACAGTGAGCGGCCCACGTACCGCAAAAAAAAAAAAAAAAAAAGATGACTGGACTGAGAACTGAGAGACTTCATCTTTCTGGGCTTCTGTTCTTTCTCCTGAAAATGAAGGAGGAGATGACATTTAAGGCCTTCTGGCTCTAAAATTCTGGTTTTCACTCCTTCTTGCTCTCTTAAGAAATGTTGAGGCATTAATGCCACAAAGAGTAGATTGTGGTGTCATTATTTTCACTAAGAAAATTTTAAAAGGTAAAAACCTTTCTCTGTCTTCTGGGTTTTCAGACAAATTCTTGACTGACATTTCTCTTGGTGGTGTGAAAGAGCATTTACCACAACTGTACAGATATTTGGAGACATTATTGCACTCAGCAAAACTGCTGGGAAACTACTAGAATAGAGAAGTAGTCATGAGCTCCAGAGAGTACTATGGAACACTATGGAAAAAAGTATTATTTATGTTAGTTATAAGAGATACAGATCTGAAAAAGGCTCCATTACCAGCTGCTCTCAGAGCTTAATTTATCCAACGGCAACAAGCTGCCTCTTCGAGAATCCCAGTGATCTCTTAGCCCACGTGATTCAGGGCCCTCTCTAGCCCTCTGTGCAGTAACTGATGTTAAATGCTCATCCTAAGACCCTGTGAAATTCCAAAGCAAGATATTGAGAAATTTTTAAAAAACTCATAAAACACAAATAAAGCAAAACAACAAGCTCTGAATTTGTTCTATCAGAAGCAATGTGTTACAGGTTGAATTGTGTCCCCCTAAAATATATAGGTTGAAGTCCTAATCCCCCAGTAAACAAGGAATGTGCACTTCCTCAGAAACAGGGCCTTCACAGAGGTAATCAAGTCAAAGTGAGGTCCTTAGGGGATGGCTTCATTATTGGGTGACTTCTTTTATTTTTTTAATTTTTTAACATCTTTATTGGAGTATAATTGCTTTACAATGGTGTGCTAGTTTCTGCTTTATAACAAAGTGAATCAGTTATACATATACATTATGTCCCCACATCTCTTCCCTCTTGCGTCTCCCTCCCTCCCACCCTCCCTATCCCACCCCTCCAGGCGGTCACAAAGCACCGAGCTGATCTCCCTGTGCTATGCGGCTGCTTCCCACTAGCTATCTATTTTACGTTTGGTAGTGTAATGTCCATGCCTCTCTCTCACTTTGTCCCAGCTTATCCTTCCCCCTCCTATTGGGTGACTTCTAATCCAATATGACTGGTGTCCTTATAAGAGAGGGAAATTTGCACACACACATACACATACACACATACACACAAGGAGAACACTGTGTGAGCAAGAAGATGGCCAAGGAGATAAACCAAGGAGAGAGGCCTTGCAAAATAATATACAATGTTTAGTCCAATGACAGAGGGAGTTGCCTGTGAGCTCTGGTGTGAGCATTTGAGCACTGATTGAACTCCTGGCTTCATTTTCCATTGTTTCATTTTTCTAATTTTCTAATTTTGTCTTCTGTTTTTTTAGCTTGCTGTCCTAGATGTATCTTTGTAAGCTGCCTGAAATTCTTCTTAGCTTTAGAAATGATATACGTTGGTAAGTAACTATTATCTTGCCTGGGCACATTTTGCTCACTTATCAGTAGGTACAAAACAATTAAATGGCCAAGTCCAGCTCTCCTGTAACTATTGGGGAAGGAACTGTGAGAGACGATAAGGTTTGGTTTCACAGGACACATGCCTTCTGCACTCTGGGAAAGAATTCTTCAGGCAATATGCTACTTGAAAGTGGGGCTTGAGTCACCCCAAAGTCAGGACTCTCTTCAACACTTCATGACACAGAGCAGAGAGGGGGGAGATCATTTCCAGATGAATGGCTGTGGTAGGAATTTTATAAAGTGTATTAAGAATTAAAGGGAAAAGGATGACTGTTTACTGCACATCTGTTATGTGCTAGACAATGCTATGCAACAGATGATTTAATCTTTACAATGACTTTAAGGAAGTGTTCCCAGCGCCCTACTTAAAACTGAAAAATATGTAGCTCAGAAAGGTAAAGTAATTTGTCTAAGAGCGGATAATTAGTAAAAAGGTGAGCTGAGATTTGATAGAGAAATCTGACTGAACTTCACAATATTTCCATCCCTCCAGGTTGCCTCCTTAAAATTCACACAATTTTTGGCTCTTTGACATACAAATCACGATCATCAATAACTGTAGAAATATAGTTGATGAAAAATCTTACCTTAAATTGAACATTTAGAAATGTTAGACCAAGATGCTCAAAAGGATCTGTATGTGGTATAAAAGTATATGGCGTGAAAACATGTGGACCACAGAAGAGGATCAGGAAAAATATTTGGAGTCATAGCAATAAAAACGGGGTAACTCTAGACTAGGTTTTTCACCAAGTTTTCAGTAAGAAGGGATTGGAAGTTAATATCAGAGCCACTCTATCGATTGTAGATGTTATATTATGATCCTTGGAAAGTAGGCTGTGACAGAAATTAGTAGTTGTCCTGTAGAATCCATTCTCTTCTTTTAAAAATAGTATGTGGTTACCCAGTCCAAGTTTTTACCTATTTCACAGCTTTCCTTGCAGACAGGTGCGGCCATGAACTTGGTTCTGGCCAATGGGATATGAGTGGAGCTGCTGTGTGCCACGGCTTGCTGTGCTCTTAGAGGGCAGGGGGGTGCCTTCCCATGCCCTCTATTCCTTCCTCTGGCTGGGAGGAAGGTGTGGTGGTGAGAGCTGAATCAGCCATTGTAGACCTTCAGATGGAAACCAGTTGAGGATGAAAGAGTAAAAAAAAAAAAGAGCCTCAAGATTGTGGGGTCACCTCAACAGGCTGTATTGCCAACTTGCCCTTTTATACTGGAGAGGCATAAACGGTCTATGTTTAAAAAGTCACTGTTATTTTGAGTCTCATTGTTACTGCAGTCAAACCAGTATTCCAGTTAATAAGTTATATCTAACTAATAGCTAAATAGAACACCTCATTTCCAAATCTTCTGAATGCAAATGTATGTGAAAGTTTTCTCTGTAGCCTTATTGACTCCTTTTCAATTTTCCCTTTGTGACCCAGTTGCTACCAACAAGGAGAGATCTTTAAATATTGGGGGTGCTTCATTTCCTTGGTTCCTGTACTCTTATCAGGAAAAAATCTACCCAAGGGATCCTGGCTTCTCAGGTTCCCTTAGGAGCATCTGAGCTGAGTCTGGAAACTCTGGCTCATTTCTTTTGAGTGTAGGACACGAGCAGTTGTGAAAGTGAAGGCATCATGAGGATGATCTGATATTTATTAGTGATTTTGTTTAAGCACAAACAGTCCAAAAAGTGACTGGAAATTTCTGCCAAGATCTGACCTAAAAAAGCCCTTTGAAAGCTGGGCAAGGTGTTGGATCAGGGGTTTCTCAGACTTGCCTGAGGTTTCTAGACATAGTACATTGGCAGCTTCCGGAAGAGACAGGGGAGGGGGTGTTAGAACCAGAATTCCCCTATAGTCCCCTTTTCTAAAATAGAGTTTAGAGAAGATGTGGGAGGAGTCCCCCTAAACCACTGAGAAGTCTCAGTTGTAAAACCAGTGACTTATTGATGAGCACATGGGGTCAACTGCAAGTTCTATAATCCGTTTCAATGAAGAGGAAAAGTGAAAGCGCATTTACCCAACTTTAGTCTCTATTCTAACAGGCAATCCACTCGGCGAAACTGCTAGGAAAGTTATTAGAGAGTTTAAAGCTGAGTTAGTTTCAGGTGGGATCAGGAATTGCATGTCAGTCTCTTGAATTCTTTGTCTTCACGTTTGCCAGAGCAGAACACAAGGGGCCAGCCTGACAACAGATGCTCGAGTTAGGGTGGGTGGGATGGGGGAGGCGGGGAGACCACTTAGACATATCAGCTAGTGCCAGGAAGATGGGCCTGATTATGGGCAAAAGTCCTCCCTGGAAATGGAGATATTAGAATTATGCGTGTTTTTTTGTTTGTTTGTTTTGCATAAGGTAAGAAAGAAAAGTGAGAGGAAGAGGAAAATCATGGGGCTCATTAAATAAAAAAACAAAAGATCCATAATGAATATTGGGAGGGAATTATGTTGTAAGGAGAGATAAAAGTATAAATTCCATTATTTCTTTTTTGCCTAACACGAGAAGTCTGTTCATCAAATTGAAAAAGCACAAGGCCCTATGGTAATTATTCAAATAATGTCATCACATCATATTTCTAAGTCCTGGGCGGATCTAGGTGAAGAAAACTAAACAGATAGTCCCTGTCTGGAAAATAAAATCCTAGGCAGATAACAGTGACCTAGATTGAGGAAAGCTACAATGCTACAAGCTTTTATTTTCAACATTCTTGTTTTGCTATCTCCCCAAAGAAATTTCTGCAGCTCTGGACTCGTATTGAGTTAAGCTAAAATTTAGAAACGTATGGGTTAATGAATTTTCTCTAGTAGTAGAAAAACAAGTTATGCAAGAAGAAGGCTGTCTTAACAGCAAGTAAGTGCTGGCATTCTAAGAAACCTCTACTATCTTTCTTTTTATTTAGTTGGTAGGATGTTACTGGTAGAAAAATGGATATTCCGGAACAAATCAGTGTGAGCCATTCCCACAGGTGGTTTCAAGCTAAAAGCCCCATCTTCACTTACGGCACAAGAAAAATACTGTAATTCTCTGAACGTTTCCCTCTCAGGCTGCCCGAAGTCCTTTGTTTATTGTCATGAGACGATGCTGATATGAGTTGGTCTCCAGACTGAGGCTGATACATAGTCTTGCTGGTCAGCTTTCTTTAGGCTGAACAAGGTTTTCTCATGTCTCAGGCCAAATACTAAAGAAGTGCCCAAGGCGAGAATTATTTGGAATATGGGGAGAGTTGGTGCCTCTACTGAGTTTATGCCTCAAAGTAATAAAACCAACTCTGAAACACAAACTCTGACACACAGCAATCACAAACTGAGAAGCAAATATAGGGGCTGTTGAATGAAAGGGTAACTCAGCCAGGCCTTAACAAAAACAGTGTTTGGAAACAGATGACATAAAAGATTAAAAATATCTGGCACAAGCAGGATTATTAAGAATGGCAGGGGCCAGCTGAGTATGGAACATGTGCCCAGATGTGGACTCAGGCTTAATTTATAAAGCTAAGGAAGTCCCGTGTTTCAGAGAATATGTGGATCCCTGTGTGTATGGACACCTCACCAGGGATATTTGTAAATGTGACTTTAACAGACTGTCCCTTATTTAACTTCATTATGGTCTTTACTATGACTTCTCTAAGAAGAAAATAAAAGTATATAAAATAGGAATGCCACATGTTTGAATATGATTCAAGAGTTTTTGGATACATAGGTGTCACTTTGTGATCTTATACACTTTTAAAATAAAAATGCATTGATTATTATCTAAAAGTTGTTGCTGTTCTTTTGGGTCTTTAAAAAAAATGTCTTCAACCTATGAATCCAAGAAGAATGTATTATGGAGAAAGGAGGTCCTCAAAATTTAAGAGACTATAAAACATCAGAGTAAGATTTGCCAGATGCCTTTTTCTCTTGACACTGTTGACTTGTAGTCTGTGAATCATACATACTGACCCAGGGCTAGAATAGGCACTAGGTAGATGTCAGTGTGTTTTGAAAGACAGGAGGAGATACACAAGAACTTTTATTAGAACGAAAAGGAGAAATAATCTATTTTTAGGTTCAACCTGTTCAACTTCATATTCTAATATCATTTTTTAAATATTTTAATTTATTAAAATTCTAAATCTTTCATTTGACTAGGAAATCCTCCTTGGGAGCCGTGGGGTCTGGCTCTGACATAGAATCAACATGGGATACTGGTTGCCAGAATTAGCTTTCTGTAAAATGCTTTTGTTTTTGAGGATCAAATCAGATAATATTTATGAAAGTACATTGAAACTATAAATCATTATACAAACGGAATGCACTATTTTAAAAAATTATTATCTTTTGCTCATAGAATCATGGCTTGGTTATCCTGAGAACTAATTGGGTTTTCTGTTTTATCAAAAAACAAAGGAAAAATCAACAATAACATATTTTGTCTCTTCTCACTGACTTACAAAGCATTCTGCTATAGGTCAAGTGATTTAAAGCCAGCCTAGCAATTATCTTTCTTTTTTCCCTTTTCCTGAAATGCAAGACTTTGTGCAAAGTCATCCGCTGACAGTTTCCTGTCCTTGCTGCTAACTACAACCGCAATTTGGTCAAGAGACTTGATCCCTGAAAATAAGTCTTTGTTGCAAAAAGACATCATAAAGTTTAGCTATAAAATAAACATCTTTTGTTTCATCTAGATAATAAAAAAGAACATTCATATTCTTATATTTCTTTGAAGGAAAAAGTAGCTAGTCAAATTCATGTCAAATGTTTAAAAGACAAAGAGAGAATAGAATTGAATATGTAGACTATATCTGATAGATAAAGGATTCAGTTAATTTATAAAAAAGCCCATTAAGTTAGAAAAAGACAATTCAAAATAAGTGACAAAATAACATAAACATGCAATTCCTAGAAGTGAAATAAGTGAATCTTTTGGAAAGAATCTTTTTGGAAAAAATCTATGAACCACAGTAATTCTAAATACAATTGTCAGAAAGGGTGATTGCCCATCTTCATTCACTTATTCATGAGAAAAATATTTCTTGCATGCCTACCCTCTGTTAGGGATGCAGAGGTGAACAAAATAGAAACACATCTCCTCTCTTGTGGAGTTCATAGTTTATTGGGAGAAAGACAGACAATAGACATAATAAATAAGTAAATTTCATAGTATAAAGAAAGTGATATGTACAATGGAAAGAAAAAAACAGCAGGGTAAGGAAAATCGATAATACTGAGATGGGAGTAGGGGTTGCAGTTTTATATAGGGGGGGTCTGTGTAGCTCTGGACTGAGAAAGTCTGAGCTAAGACTTGGAGGAAGTGAGGGAGTGGCTATTTGGATGTAGAGTGGAAGAAAATTCCAGGCATAGGAAACAGCTAGTGTAAACATAAATACATATAAATAGAAACATAAATAAAGAATATAAAAAGCTGACCTCATAAAAACAGAGAGTAGGGCTTCCCTGGTGGCGCAGTGGTTGAGAATCTGCCTGCTAATGCAGGGGACACAGGTTTGAGCCCTGGGAGGATCCACATGCCACAGAGCAACTAGGCCCGTGAGCCACAACTACTGAGCCTGCGCGTCTGGAGCCTGTGCTCCGCAACAAGAGAGGCCGCTATAGTGAGAGGCCTGCGCACCGCGATGAAGAGTGACCCCCCGCTTGCCGCAACTAGAGAAAGCTCTCGCACAGAAACGAAGACCCAACACAGCAAAATAAATAAATAAATAAATAAATAAATAAATAAATAAATAAATAAATAACAGAGTAAAATGGTGTTACCAAGGGCAGGTAGTTTGTGGAGTCAGAGAGATGTTATGTAAGAGTACAAGCTTGCAACTAGTAGATAAATGAATCCTGGAGATCAAAGGTACAGTATAGTGATTATACATAATACTGTGTTATAGACCCCAAACTTGCTAAGAGACTGGATATTAATTATTCCCACCCCCTCAAAAAAGGATAATTACATAATGTGATAGAGATGCTAGCTCATGCTAAATGGCGATCATACTGTAATATATAAATGGATCAGATCAACATGCTGTATGCTTTAAACGTACACAATGTTGTATGTCAAATACATTTCAGTTAAAAAAATATGAAAGACTCCTACAAGAAAACATAGGCAGAACACTCTTTGACATAAATCATAACAATATTTTTTGGATCTGTCTCCGAAAGCAAAGGAAACAAAAGCAAAAATAAACAAATGGGATATAATTAGAATTAAAAGATTTTGCATAGCAAAGGAAACAATCCATGAAGTGAAAAGACAGCTTACTGAATGGGAGAACATATTTGCTAATGATATGACCGATAAGGGATTAATACCCAATATACATAAACAGCTCATCAGCAAAAAGACAAACGATAATTAAAAATGGGCAGAAGATCTGAATAGACATTTTTCCAACGAAGACATACAGATGGCCAACAGGCACATGAAAAGATGCTCAACATCGTTACTCATCAGAAAAATCTAAATTAAAACCACAATGAGGTATCACCTCACACCCGTCAGAATGGCCATCATCAAAAAGTCTACAAACAACAAATGTTGCTGAGGATGTGGAGAAAAGGGAACCCTAGCACACTGTTGTTGGGAATGTATATTGGTGCAGCCACTGTGCAAAACCATGTGGAGGTTTCTCAAAAAACTAAAAATAGAGCTACCATATGACCCAGCAATTCCACTCCTGGGTACATACCCGACAAAAATAAAAGCACTAATTTGAAAAGAAGCATGCACCCCAATGTTGATAGCAACATTATTTACAATTGCCAAGATATGAAAGCAACCTAAGTGTCCATCATCGGATGAATGGATAAAGAAGATGTGGCACATATAGACAATGGAATATTACTCAGCCATAAAAAGAAACGAAACTGAGCTATTTGTAATGAGGTGGATAGACCTAGAGTCTGTCATACAGAGTGAAGTTGGTCAGAAAGAGAAAGACAAATACCGTATGCTAACACATATATACGGAATTAAAAAAAAAATGTCACGAAGAACCTAGGGGTAAAACGGGAATAAAGACACAGACCTACTTGAGAATGGACTTGAGGATATGGGGAGGGGGAAGGGTAAGCTGTGACAAAGCAAAAGAGAGGCATGGACATATATACACTACCAAACGTAAGGTAGATAGATAGTGGGAAGCAGCCGCAGAGCACAGGGAGATCAGCTCGGTGCTTTGTGACCGCCTGGAGGGGTGGGATGGGGAGGGTGGGAGGGAGGGAGATGCATGAGGGAAGGGATGTGGGAACAGATGTATATGTATGACTGATTCACTTTGTTATAAAGCAGAAACTAATTAAAAAAATAAATAAATAAACTTAAAAAAAAAAGTCTACAAACAACAAATGTTGGTGAGGATGTGGAGAAAAGGGAACCCTAGCACACTGTTGTTGGGAATGTATATTGGTGCAGCCACTGTGCAAAACCATGTGGAGGTTTCTCAAAAAACTAAAAATAGAGCTACCATATGACCCAGCAATTCCACTCCTGGGTACATACCCGACAAAAATAAAAGCACTAATTTGAAAAGAAGCATGCACCCCAATGTTGATAGCAACATTATTTACAATTGCCAAGATATGAAAGCAACCTAAGTGTCCATCATCGGATGAATGGATAAAGAAGATGGGGCACATATAGACAATGGAATATTACTCAGCCATAAAAAGAAACGAAACTGAGCTATTTGTAATGAGGTGGATAGACCTAGAGTCTGTCATACAGAGTGAAGTAAGTCAGAAAGAGAAAGACAAATACTGTATGCTAACACATATATATGGAATTTAAGAAAAAAAATGTCAGGAAGAACCTAGGGGTAAAACAGGAATAAAGACACAGACCTACTTGAGAATGGACTTGAGGATATGGGGAGGGGGAAGGGTAAGCTGTGACAAAGCGAGAGAGAGGCATGGACATATATACACTACCAAACGTAAGGTAGATAGCTAGTGGGAAGCAGCCGCAGAGCACAGGGAGATCAGCTTGGTGCTTTGTGACCGCCTGGAGGGGTGGGATGGGGAGGGTGGGAGGGAGACGCAAGAGGGAAGAGATATGGGAACAGATGTATATGTATAACTGATTCACTTTGTTATAAAGCAGAAACTAATAAAAAAAAAGATGTGGTATAGATATACAATGAAATACTATTCAACTATAAAAAATAATGAAATTTTGCCATTTGCAACAACATGGATGGACTTGCAGAGCATTATGCTAAGTGAAATAAGCCAGACAGAGAAAGACAAATACTGTATGATATCACTTACATGTGGAATCTAAAAAATACAACAAACTAATGAATATAACAAAAAGGAAACAGATTCACAGATATGGAGAACAAATTAGTGGTTACCAGTACAGAGAGGGAAGAGGAGAGGAACAGGGACAATATATGGGTAGGGGATTAAGAGGTTCAAACTATTATGTAGAAAATAAATAAGCTACAAGGATATATTGTACAACTCAGGGAATACAGTCAATATTTTATAATAACTATAAATGGAGTATAACCTTTAAAACTTGTGAATCACTATGTTGTATACCTGTAACTTATATAATATTGTACATCAACTATACCTCAATAAAATAAAAGCCGAACCTGAAAAATACATGAAAGAATAATGGATGGAGATTACGTATAGCAACTACATATCACTAATGCCTCTATCTCTTGCAAAGGAATAGCAATGATCCTTCAATTTGTGCTTTACTGCTCTTTTAATTTGATGGGGGAGAAAGGGCACTGTTTGTTCTGTGCCTTATTTTCCTGATCTGTAAAATGGGACTAATAACTGCCTTGGTTATTTCTCTGGTCTTTTATAATGACAAACAAAACAATAGATGAATAAATTTAATGATAGGAAAATGATTACAGCATAGCAAGTGAAAAAATTAGTTATGGAATAGTATATCTAGCATGATCCTAATAAGAGGGGTGAGGGTGGCAATATGTGCTTATAGGCATAGAAAAAAGTGTCAGAAAACTATTTCCCAAAATGTTTAGAGTGACAATTTGGGGGAGATGATCCATACTGGTAATCCAATTTCCTTCTTGATATTTTAAAATCTTTTCCAACATTTCCTAAGTAAACATGAATTACCTACATCATTAGAAAAAAAAGTAAATATTTTTTTTACATCTTTATTGGAGTATAATTGCTTTACAATGGTGTGTTAGTTTCTGCTTTATAACCAAGTGAATCAGTTATACATATACATCTGTTCCCATATCCCTTCCCTCTTGCGTCTCCCTCCCTTCCACCCTCCCTATCCCACCCCTCCAGGCGGTCACAAAGCACCGAGCTGATCTCCCTGTGCTCTGCGGCTGCTTCCCACTAGCTATCTACCTTACGTTTGGTAGTGTATATATGTCCATGCCTCTCTCTCGCTTTGTCACAGCTTACCCTTCCCCCTCCCCATATCCTCAAGTCCATTCTCTAGTAGGTCTGTGTCTTTATTCCTGTCTTTTTAAAAAGTACACAGGGTGGCCTGAGAGGCTGCCTCTGGTCCCTGCTGTGGGGTCACCTCACTTCTACTCTTTCCCATCCTTGGCTGAAAAAAATCAGAAACTCAATCTAACAGCAACAGAAGTAAACAGCACATTAAGAAGTAAGGAATTACAGTGATGAACATTACTAAGCCACGAGATGCCTGTCTTCAGTTATGTAAAATGTGATTTTAACTATTTTCTCTTAACACTTAGGGGCTTTTGAGATATCATTGTATTGTGTCAGGGTTTAAGAGTGAAAATAAATGAAGAAAAGCTGTCTCAACGTTGTCTGGAAGGTGTATGGGAAATCGCTGTAAATGCCTCTCAATTTTGTTGTAAACCTACCACTGCTCTAAAAAAACAAAGTCTTTGGAAGAATTTGCCTGGAAGTAGGTGACAGAAGCAGTTTGCTCTGATGGTGGTCCGGGGCTCATCCCCTGTCCCTCAGAGGCCAGACGGGGAGGAAGGTGTGAGGGGCTTTGCTGTACGTGGCAGCGGCCTGTCTTAAAACCAGTTTCTGGTGAGGATGTAGCCCTGAACATCAAGAATGTAGAAGTGTCTGGGGCAGGCTAATTGGCACCTTAAATATAGCCCAATTCAAGTTGAACATGGAAACGAACTTGAGGGAGTGTCCCCACGTGGACAAGCTTGACTTTCTTTTTAAAGTGACTGCTATCTCCCTCCTACATTTAAAATTTGCAAAAAGAAACTGCCACATGTCTCCGTCAGTTCTTTATAAGTTAGAGAAGTATACCAAGTATATTTTCCAAAATATAAGCCTCTTTTATTAAAAAAATATTTAAAGCTAATACAAACTGTTTCAAGGAGAAGTGTTGGCGGAAGTCCAGAAGCTAGTACAGAACTGAAATGAGGGTTAAAATGAAATGCATGAAAGGGAATATCTGTTTAAGTGGGAACCGCACTGATACATGGGATTCAGCTCCCCGGGCACCAGGTATCACGTTTAATTGATAGCGCTTATTAGTGACCCTGTGGGCGGCAGGAAGGAAGAGGAGTGACCGTGGCATTCACCGAAGGACGCTCTGTCCTATCGGCAGCACAGAAATTCAATTCTTAGACGGCTCGACCACTGACTTGTGTGGTGAAGGAGGGGATTTCCACTTTCAAAAATAGTACGACTTCAGTTAGGTTTGATTGCCTTTTTGGGAAGTTTGTTATATTTAGAAGCTTTCTCCTCCCCACGCCCCATCGTGGCTTTTACAGTCCATCTGCAACATGGCACGAGAATTCAAAATTTTCTGGTCTGATTTACCCCGGGGGTTCCATTTGGAATCAAGATGTTCTCTGAAAGAAAGAGCTGTTGCATTGACAAACACATATTTTAATTAAAATGCTGAAAGTGGTGAAATGATAAGGGACTTTTTTTTTTTCTTCCTCAGACTTCTCTGTACTTTTCAAATTTTTTATATTGTGGTTTTCACCAAGGAGATGTCCCAGATCTGGGCAGCAGTTTCTCAGTGCCATGGTGAGGGCCTCTCCCTCATCGAGCTGTGCTCTGCTTACACCACCCTGGGAGCCATGAAGACTTGGTCTGGAGCCAGCAAGCCTCAGGAATCTCCATGTAACATGGAACATCAGTTACACATCATGCAAAATTAGAATCAGGAAAAAAATAAATTCTATTATGAGCAGTTTTGCTCACAAAGTAAAAATAAACTTATTTTTAACAAGCAAAAAAAAATAAAACCAAAAACCCCAAAACAAGCCCTTTAAAATGCAATAGCCCCATAAGGAAAGGTTGGTTTTCAAAGATGGGCTTTATGTGGAATCTCAGGTGATCTCTCACATATAGTTTAGTAGCACTTACCTGGTGTGTTCTGGGTACCCAGTAAGGTGAAGTTTAGAGCGATTATGTATCGATGTGGATTTAATTTTGGATTTAGGGAGGTGCATGATCTGTCCAATCCAGTTTCTATTTTATTTCCTATCCCTCCTGCAAAGGACTTTCTGTGCGACTGTAACGTGCTATGCCTCTCTGTAGCCCCAGAGTGGAGCTGATGGGACAAAACCAGGACAAGGGAGGAAGCTCTTTTTGCTGAACCCTAAAGGACTCATAGAGGATGATTCTTTGCTTCCATTTAAAAAGTGGAAGGAAGATCCAGAAGTCCCAATCACTTCCTGTCCCTTCCCTTGAGCAGTGATGCCAAATTCACAGGTTGGTGGTTAGAGTTTTCCATCAAATATTTTAAAAAGTCTCCTTTACCTGAACACCATCCACTTGAAATGACTAATTCCTTCTGTTTTGGTGCATTTTTGCCCCCAAATTTTACAGAATGTTTTAGAATGTTCTGGTTCTTTTTCCCTAACTTACTTATCATTGGCAGAATAAGTGGGAACATTCCCAGAGGGCAGCCTTTCTGGGTAAAGCTCCCCTGTGGATGGAATTTGGGAACCATTGGTACCAGTGTGACATACGAGCCTGCCAATGGCTTGGGCCATTTCGGGATTCTAAGGCACTAGATTCCTCTCATCTCATGGAAAGTTTCCCTTCATCTATCCTATCTGTCCCAAGGTGCATTCCAAAAGGTTGACCAGCTGGTCTATTAATGAGCTTCTGGGAGAAAGGGGATTTAGATACATTTTAATGAAACCTTGTAAGTCCTCCCTTCTCTGCTAACTCTAAGGGCTGTCACTGCAGCTCCCACAGCAGAGGGGAACTGCCAGGTCCGGATAAAGAGCAGTTTGGGATGTTGGAGGGCTTCTCCATGGCAGAGCTGCATCTAGTCTAGAGATGGCTATCGGAACCCAGAACTGAACTTGGAAGCAAACTAGGACCATAAATCCTGAGACGATTTTCTCTCTGAAGATGGGATCCCATCCCACCTGCCACCCAACACCCCCCCTTTTTGTTTTTCAAGCCCCAAAGCTTTATTCTGAGCCAGACATTTATTGATTTGTTTTTCAGAGGGCCGCCTAAAATATCAGCAAAACCCCTTGCACGTAGGAAGCCATCAATGGCCATTTCTGGGGAGTAGGGAGTAAGTGGGCTTGAAGAGGAGAAAACTAGAGCCGTCATCGAAACAAAGCCCACAACCTGGAAACTGGTGGAAAAACTCCCAGTGGACTGACAGGGGCGGGAGGACTCAGGCAGGACAGTACGACACAGAGCCTTCGTTTGGTGGGAAGAGGAAAGGCAGAGTTGCAGAGCAGGTTCTCCTGGGGTTACCAAAAGGCCAACTTGGCAAGTCACATGGCCCTTCCAGGACCCAGTTTCCTATTTTGCAAATTGAGGGAATTGAATGCTTTGGATTAAATGCTTTCTCTCTAACGCCCCTTCCGCCTTTCCATTTTGGCAAGATAAATTTCAGCAAAGCTTCTAATTCAACATAAAGCTTCTAAAGAGACAAGTCAGGAGGTCTTGGAAAGGGAATCCTGACTGCAGTTGATGAATGACAAGTAGAAGAAAAGACAAGATGGAGGACTTAATCTGTGAGGAGCAGTATAGAGGGTGGGTGAGTCCGGTTTCTGCTCTGCTGTGTCCCGGCTGTGTCACCTGTGTCTGTGGTACCACCTCTCTGAAGCTTTTTCAACTGTAAAACATAAAATTTGGGTAACAGCAGGACCTGCTTTACTGCAGGTGGTGAGGGTCACCGGACATCATGAATGTGAAGATCTTGGCCCGTTGCCTAGCACGTGGCTGAAAAATGTTGGCAGCTGGTGTGAAGCACGTGAGGATGGACTCGCAGGCGAAGGAAGGAGAGGAGAACATGGGAGACTTTTGAGGATGCTGTGGTTTAGGAAAATCCCCACTGGAGGTAAGTTCCCATACAAGGAAGCAGTCAGCACACATCTGTATCAGAAATAGATCCCTTGAAGGGTTTCCCTGGTGGCGCAGTGGTTGAGAGTCCGCCTGCCGATGCAGGGGACACGGGTTCGTGCCCTAGTTCGGGAAGATCCCACATGCCGCGGAGTGGCTGGGCCCGTGAGCCATGGCTGCTGAGCCTGCGCGTCTGGAGCCTGTGCTCTGCAACGGGAGAGGCCACAACAGTGAGAGGCCCGTGTACCGCAAAAAAAAAAAAAAAAAAAAAAAAAAGAAAAAGAAATAGATCCCTTAGACCAGTGGCCTGTATTCAATAATACTGATCCTAGTTTAGTGTAAAATTTTCTTATTTGTTCATCTTGGATTTTTCCATTGCTTTTTATTTTTTAAAATACAGCATTAAAATATTATCTATCTTGATGATAGGGTTTTGCCCCCTCTACCCCACCTAAATTTTGCAGTCAAGGCCAGTGTTCACTCGTCTCACCTGCCAACTAAAAATTGTCACTTGCCATCTGGATCTACAAGAATAAAGTCATTCGCCACTGTAGTCGCTGACCCTCAACACCCCCTGAAAGGAATCTGGGGCTGAGATCAGGAATGAGGCACTCTGTGCTCTGGGGAAAACTGGCAGAACAGGCCTTCAGATAGTTAGATATTTTCAGGACAAGATTTTATGAGCCCGTTTTCTCACATCTTCTCATATCTAGAAAAGCACTAAAATCGTTAATGGTGACATCTGCTCCTCGTGACTGGCAGCAACCTTCTGCCAAAATGCCTGCTTGATTTCACGTACCCCCTTCGCCAAATCATATATATAAACTGACTTGCCCCCCCACCTACCTCTTCAGAGCAGTTCCTCAGAGCTCTCTGAGAGGCTGTCTCCAGGGCTCTAGTCCGCATTTGGCCCCAAATAAAACTTAGCTCACAACTCTCATGTGGTACATTGTTTTTTTCAGTCAATGCACCCTAGCCCCAGCCCTGCCCAAAGCAAGGTTGAAGGCTTGTTTAGTCCTCAAAGTCAATCCCATAACACGACGTGTAGTAATTTGGTCTAGAAAGTTAAAGGGAAGCAGGATGTTCCACCCCCCAAACGTGCCACTTTGACATAAGAATTCTTTTGACATGAAAACATTTGAATTCCTGAGATCCCTTTTCTGCCTAAAAGCAGAACCTCTCAGAAGAACTCAAAGGTCATAAATTCTTTCTCTGGGAGCAACACTAATGTTCTCTTTTGGGAGCAGAGAAGACCATACCACATCCAGACAGACATCTCACAAGTAATCATATCTCCCATCTATTCTCTTAAGGGCTCAGTTATCTTTCCAAAAAGTAATTTGCTTTTCCATAAGTGCCCTCCCTTTGCCCAGCTAAGTTAAGATATATAGACCCCGAGTTCTCACCACCCCTTTCAGTCACACATCCCCGAGTGTTCCCATGTGAGGTGCGATGCCCGTGTTAATAAATTTGTTTTTCTCTTGTTAATCTGTCTTTTGTCAGTCCAGTTGACAGTGTCCCAGCTGGAGAACCTAAGATGGGTAGAAGAAAAAAATTTTTTTTCTCCCCCCAACAAGGCTCAGCCCCATCTAAATGATGACAACTGCAAGAAGAGAAGGAAAGATGCCTTTGTTCTACTGACTATGGGAGGAAGTCAGAAAATAAGAACTACCATGTCTCGCCTATGCTGGCACCCACTTGCCGTAAAGGCAGAATGTAGGCCTCCTAGAGCAGAGGAAGAAAACGAGCGAGAACACCGTTAACATAAGCCTTCACTTAGAATGCCAGGTGTCAGACTCTCTACCTTGGAGACGGACGGTGGACTATTTTATGGGGCCTTAGCAGAAGTCCAGCTAGCTTCACGGCTGGTTGGTCAAAGATGGTTCTCTGAAGAAGGAGGAGTTGTTCTTGTGGATTAGCAGCTATTGGGCAATTTGGATTTTTATCAAGAGGGATAAAGAGGAAAAGTTGCAAAAGTGGGCATGGAGGAAGAACTGCAAAAAACAAGGATGAGGAGGCCACTGTGGGTGATGCTCAGTTCTTTAGGGCCCCTGGCAGCTCTGTCCCTCCATCCACAAGTAGGAGGTCTAGCAGGCCTAAGCAGGTAATTTAACATTTTCAAAGAGGCTCTAATTATTACCTTACAGTGGGAGAGGGGGCTCAGGTGAGGGTGGGAGTGGAGAGCTTGAAGTATTCTGGAAAGTTTGTATTTCCCTTGGGCTCTTGTCTGTTCTCAGGGGAGACAAGAGCACCATTCACAGCTCAAATGACAGGCCACATGGGCAACAGCTTGGCCACACTTAATGCCCAGGCCATGTGCTGAACCGAGGAGCCGCTCATATGAGGGCCTTGCCCGTGGAGCTCATGCAGCAAAGCCCTGGGGAACCTAAGTTACTGACGTGGTATGAGTAGTGCTTTGCTAACTCTCTCACTTCGTAGAGCACCTGAAGAGTTTCATTGTAAAGAGGTTTTACACGTAGTACCTAGTTTTTGTTTTCACTACCACACTGTAAGGCAACAACTTTTAGCCATTTCTTCTATGGATGAAAAGACTTCCCCATAGAACATTTAAGTGGCTTACTCAATATCACTCAGCTGGTTAATAACAAGACGGGAGACTGAATTTCCCAATTCTCATTCTTCGGTTATTTCTGGGAGACCACATGGTGGAAGAATTTGCAGCTAGGAATACCTCTGACCCCAGCAAGCTCTCCTTTCATCGTGGTGCTTTTGTTGCCAAGGTTGGCTGACCTCCCCAAAGAAGGCTGGGAAAATCCAGTAACCTGAGCCCACCAGCCAGTTCTTAGGTGCCCACCAAAGATTCCTTCCACTCCTTCCCTTTTATCTTTGTCCCAGGAAAGTATAAACCTTTTAAGTTATCCCACCGCTCATCACAGAGTAAATTTCTGGTTGGCATCTGTGGTTTACTCCTGGTTCTTTCTCTATCAGAAGGGAAATGCAATGAGAAAAATCCCCACTGTGTCCCAGACCGTATAAAAATGTATTCATTATATGATAAAATATGGTTTCGATGCCAGGGACATCATCATCATTATCATCATCACCATCAGTAGGTGTTAGAATTACAAGGAAAATACGAATTCTCTATTTTCAGGGAACTTTGCATACAGGGAGGAGACAGACTTACAAACAGACCATCTTTACAGTCTGTGATGGCTGTGGGATTAGGATGAGGCTCAAGGGGCCGTGGGAGCAGAGAGAGAAAGATGCTTCAGTCATCCCGGGGGTGTGATGAAAAGAAATTCCCTGAATACAGACCTCTCATGAGATCGAGGTCACATTTTGTGTAAGTGTGTGGGGAGAGGGACATTTCAGAAGGAGGTTAATTATAGGTAAACAAATTCTACTTAATATTTTAGGATTATGCTTGAGGCTACAGGCTCACCCGCAGTTCTGTGGCCAGGATTGACCAGAGAATTAAGTAACTGAATAAGAATTTCAGTAGCAATTTTGATTTTGTTTGTATCCCTGGGGAAGCGCTCTGGTCTGCTTTATAATCAAGATACTGCCAAACACAATTTATTGAGTGCCCACTACGTGTCAGATATTCTGGGTACTAGAGTAATTTTGGTGAACAAAACAAGGAAATGAGGCTTATATTCTAGTGGTGTATATTGAATAAGCTTCTTAAACGACATTGACATCTGTTTTCCTTGAGCAATGGTTCCCAAACTCTGCTCATTAGAATCACTGGGGGACCTTTTAAAAAATTCCAAAGCTTAGCCCAACCTAGACCAAATGCAGGTAATTCTCATGTACAAGGAGGGTTGAAAACCACTGCCCTGGAAATTCTGATGTACTTCCCTAGGGAGGCACAACATCCCTTTCCCGCCTCTCACCAAACTTCTGAAGGTCGTTTATATAATTCATAGATGAGAAAACCCAGACTCAGAGGCTCAGAGTGACATGTCCAAGGTAAGGGCTCATTTAGAGAGTCTCAGGGCCAGAACTTGAACCCGGGTATTCTGATTTTAAGTCTAGCATGTTTTTCACTATGTTGAAAAACATGCTAGGAGCTCCCCCCAGGGGAGTGAGGTGATTGTCTGCAAGCCTCCTGATCACTTGTCCTCACCCACTGAAGACTTTGGCACCTGGACTAGTCTTTATCCTAAAAAACATAAATAACCCAGAGATCCATTTGACATAGAGCCCATCCTACCGGCCCTTTCCTACGACCTCCTCATTACGGTACACTTCTCTTGCACTCCACCTCAGCCGTACCCCATTGCCATGTCCTGGACACCACCTCTATTACTAGTTCATAGGAGAACTTCTCCAAGGAGAACATCGCATCCTTTTAGCGTGTAGGCTAGACTTCCATCACTCCAACAGTTTGCCATCTCATCAGCCTTGAGCCTGACCCAATGCACTCACTCTCTCTTTTCTTTCAGCACCTCCTTCTTTCATTTTCCTTCATGTCTGCTTAAGAATCCTTGGGCTGTCATTTTCATCGTTGTGAGGCAAAGCTTTGTAACTCCCATGGCTACTTCTCCAAACACTCTTTCCCTTGAACACCGGCCTTCACCCCTGTCAATGTCTGGTACCCTCTTCCCACACCTTTTGGTCTGAGTCCTAATTATCCTTTAGGTTTCAGTTTAATGACCCTGAGAGGTCCTACCCCTCAGCCTAACAGAGGGGTCCTCTTGTTATACCATTCCTTCCCAATCCTTATCATAAGTTCTAATTCTACACGTATCCGTGTGGTGCTTTATGTCTGTTTCCGCACCAGGCAAGGGCATGAGGCTTTCTGTTTGAGTTATGGTTGTGTCCCCAGTTATTGACATATCTTTTGGCACATAACAGGTACTTTATAAGTACATGAATAAACAAACAAATAAATGAAAGAATGAGTGAACTGATTAACATCCTCAAAGTCACAGAGGGTTATTTAGTGGCAGAATCACAACTTACCCATCTGATTATGGTTTGACCTTTGAGATAATTTTCAGTCACAATTAAATTTTGCAGCTGAACTCTCAGGATGCCCATCTGCATGAACCCTGTTGCACAGGACTCCACCAGAGGCAGAGTCTGCCCAGTAGTGAATCCGAATGCCCCTCCGTTGGGGACCATATCTTTTATGGGACAGCATCAGGAAGTCATCCACGGATTATGGGGTTATGAACCCCAGAGGTCATCGTGCATCACGGGGCAGGGCTAAGAGTCACTGTGCTGGCTGGTGCTCCTGTCAGCCCTGAGAGATGGCGCCTCCAGCTCTCCCTTGACAAGGCCAAAGGCATCTTGCTTATTATACAATTTCTCTAATTCAATTTTAAATAAGTCTTTTAAATGTAAATTTAAAACTTTCTTCACACAGGATGTTTGTCTGCATAAAAGGACCTTTTACATCCTGAACGTGCTCAATTTCTCCCTAAAAATGTCACCTTCTGGCAGGGCTTCTCCAAGTTTCAGACACATGAGCTATTATAAGAACTATTTTTTCCCATGGGGGATTATTCCAGATCCCTCAGGAATCTCAAACTTTTATTGCTTCTTTTAATATGTGTGTAGGTACCGATTGATAACACAGAACTAGGGACCTGGGGAATGGAATCAGACAGCTGCTTCCTTAATTCGTTCATTTATTAAACACAAACAGGAGGCTGGCTATGATAATAGTTTTATGGAGAGTAAGATATATGTGCGGAAGGTTTGAGGCCACGGCCATCCAAGGTGAACTACGGAACAAAGGCACCCTTTGTTCTCCGCTTCGTATCCTCACCAGAGACAGGGCATGGCATGTGCTACTGGTACTCATCAGCCATCCAGATGAGACACATGGTCAGGTGACCTTCTGTAACTACTGTTTTTACATAGCCTATGTAAACTTGGCTTCCAACCTCAAACTAATGTTGATTCTTGAACTTTACCCCAGGGATATCCTTAAGAAGAGCTGGAGCAGAAGTTGGGTGTCCGTAGTATTAAAAAATTCCACACATTGGTTCTGATACTTGGCCAGAATTAACTGCTTGCCCTCTTTACTGAAATCTCTGAGTAGGAGTCTTTTGATGATTTAGATGACTGATGTTATGTGTTTATTTACTGGAAGAATCATCTAGCTCCTGTGTGTTAGAGAGCCCAGTGTTTCACACACACATAAAAAATAAATTTGCTGAAGAATAACATATGGGTGGCTCTGTGTCTTGTGATCTGATGCCACATGCTGGCCTAGCATACAACCCATAACCCTAAACACTCTTAACTAACCTTTCAAGCCCCATGGAAGCTCTGCAGTGTTAGAAGTGGGCCTGCCGGGAAGCACAGTAACCAAGGGTCTTCTCTGAGGATGGAGCCAACTGAGCCCCCATCTCACACATGTTCCTACTTATCCTCTGCCCACCTTCCCCCTCCTCCTTCCCCATCTAACTAGAGTATCTTTTGGCTATATTAAGGAGTTTTGGTGAGAAGGAATTATTCATCTGAAGCTCTTTCTTAGGAGGCCTCTTTTCCTTTGATAGGGTATCCTGAGAAACCCTGTGGGGAAAGCACTAGCCCTGTCTGGGCTGTTGGTCTTTATTGAACCATGAATTCCCCTGGACTGGGGCCTAGTGTCGAAATCCCTCACTCTTTACATAAATAAACAAATAAATACAATCTTTTGGCTGGTACCTAATAAAAACTCATACAGGCAAATCAAGATTAGCATATCTCCTGGAAACTCCCAGCTTTCAAACTTCAAGAAGATAGTCATAGGGTATCCGACCCAATTAATGTGCCCCCATAAAATCCCCTTTTAACCTAACAAATAACAAACAGGCTCTTTTGCTTTTCTCCAGACCCTTTGATTGAGGTTTAGGGGCTAAGGCTGAGATTAGTGATGAAAAATATTACTAATCTGAAAACCCTTTTTCTTGGGAGGAAAATGCCACAATGTATCAAAATGTCCTAAATAATTGTTTAAACAAAACAAAACAGGGAATTCCCTGTTGGTGCAATGGTTAGGACTCTGCGCCCTCATTGCTGAGGGCAGGGGTTCAGTCCCTGGTTGGGGAACTAAGATTCCGCAAGCTGTGTGGCACAGCCCAAAACAAAACAAAACAAAACAGGTTGAAAATGTTCTTTCAGCAAAGATATTTGCCACTCTTGGCTCCTGTGCTTATATCGAAAGGATGAGGGTAAAAAGGTAAGTATCACACCCCTGCTCTAGCCATATGGTTTTAGTTTTATTTGGATCAGTTTGGACAAGAAACTTCCAAAAGCAGAGACTGAATAGCCTCTCAGCTTTCAAGTAATGCCAAACCAGGTTAGGTCCCCAGCTATCTTGGTCCCAAGGCCAAAATCATGAAATGAAAAATCCCCAGCAGGTAGAATTTATTTCTAGTGGCATACATTTTATATTTAGAGTTTGGAAACTCTCATCTAGCATGACAGAGGTACAGGTTAAGATCTCTGGAGCCCTTTTATTTTTCTTCGAAAGCTCTTAATGCAGTGGTTTTCAACTGGGTGTGACTTTGTTTCCCCCAGGGGGCATTGGACAGTCTGGAGACATTTTCTGTTGTCATGGAATGAAGATGAGGGTTGATGGGGAGCAGGTTCTCTCTAGTTAGGGGAGAATAGATGCTGCTAAAATCCTACAGTGCTCAGGACAGCCCTTCACAATAAAACGTTATCTAGTCTAAATGCCAGTGGTGTACCAAGGTTGAGAAACTCTAACATAATGGGTACCCTTAGCCAGCTATGGAAGTTACTGTGTCATGGATGTACTCACCAGGGAGATGCTGAATAATAATAGCTATTATTTATTGAGTGTTCCCTGTGTTTAATTTATTTTTTAAAACATATTTATTTATTTGGCTGCGCCGGGTCTTAGTTTCATCACTCGGGATCTTTTAGTTGTGGCATGTGGGATCTTTAGTTGTGGCACGAGAATTCTTAGTTGCGGCATATGGGATCTAGTTCCCCGACCAGGGATCGAACCCAGGCGCCCTGCATCGGGAGTTCAGAGTCTTAGCCACTGGACCAGCAGGAAAGTCCCTTCCCTGTGTTTTAGACACTTAATGTACATTAGTTTTCTAAAATTAATAGACTTTATTTTTTAGACCAGTTTTAGGTTTACAGAGAAATTGAAATGAAATTACAGAGTTCTCATATGCTCTCTCACCTGCTCCATTTCCCCTATTAGTAACATCTTGCATTAGTGTGGTATAGTTTTTACAACTGATGAGCCCATATTGATACATTATTATTAACTAAAATCCAGAGTGTACATTAGGGTTCACTCTTTGTGTTGTACAATCTATGGGTTTTGACAAATGTATAATGACATGTATCCACCATTATGGTATCATTTTTCATCACGATCCAAAAAGCAGGAGAACAAAAGGGCAGACAACTAAAAATGATGGAACTCAAACCTAGAGAGATTAGTGTTGTTGATTTTGCCGCCAGCCTGATTCCTTGTCTCCAGTCTCCTGTGATGTGACATAATTTAAAGCATGTTTTTTATTGAAAAGTGTCTCATTTGCAACTTTTTCCAGGGTCAGCACTGATCTTTATAGTGTCCTTTTCACTCATTTAATTGCAAATATAGTAGCCTGGTTGCAAAAGTCCAGCCCTGTTAGAATATCTAACAGGCAGTTAGGACCTCTCAGCATTTACAATATATGGATCAGTGCTAAGAATACAAATGACTTTATACTGAACCGAGTGTCTTACAGGTCAGAATTTGTCTATGACAGGGGCAGGTTAAATCCATCACACATAACAATAGAATGATGAGCACATTAGCAGGTGGAACAATATTGTCAAGTAGAAGGATTTTAAAACGTGATAGGACACAACACAGTCCTTTTTTCAAGAAGCCTACTTTCTAACTGGGGATAACATTCACTCACACTAAATAAGAAATTGAAGGAGACGTTGGGAATACAAATGCTAAGGCGGTGCATTGAAGGGTGATCATAAAGTTAGATGAGATTAATGAACTAAGTCTTTCACCAAGAAGTACTTTGTTTGGATGTGAGGGCGATCTGGCTGCGACATCTGTTACCCCATTGATCGCCAGGCTTGATCCGGCCAATCTCGTTGGCTAGGCGGGTGTCCCCTTCTTCCCTCACCATGTGTGTCCCTCCCAAAGCTGCGTGCTCCTTTCAGGATGATGACCTTCCCCATAGAGGAGGACCGTTCTTCGGTCAAGGGTATAAGAGTAGCTGCGATCCCCTGCTAGAACCTCCAAACAAGCTCTCAAGAAGTACATTTTTCTTTTCTTTTCAATATTTATTTATTTATTTATTGTTGGCTGTGTTGGGTCTTCGTTGCTGTGCACGGACTTTCTCTAGTTGCAGCAAGTGGGGGGCTACCCTTCGTTGCGGTGAACAGGCTTCTCATTATGGTGGCTTCTCTTTGTTGCAGAGCACAGGCTCTAGGCATGTGGGCTTCAGGAGTTGTGGCATGCAAGCTTCAGTAGTTGTGGCTCACGGGCTCTAGAGCGCAGGCTCAGTAGTTGTGGCACACGGGCTTTGTTGCTCCGTGGCATGTGGGATCTTCCTGGACCAGGGCTTGAACCCATGTCCCCTGCATTGGCAGGCGGATTCTTAGCCACTGTGCCACCAGGGAAGTCCCCAAGAAGTACATTTTTCAATTGTACTGATAGACAAGACTGCTTTTGGATATAGTCCAATTTGATTTCAAAGACTTTGATTAAGAGAGAGTTAAAAATGATGGCGGATCTTGCAGGCCGACAAAAAAGGAAGCCACTGTGCTTGCTGGACTAATTCGTTAGGATGCCCTCAGGGCCTGCCCAAGAAGAATCTCTAAATAGGAAATGAATTTAAATGAAAAGAATGGCCACCAAAGAAGAAGAGCTTAAGGGGCAGGAGAGAGGCAATTTGGCTCCAGAATTCTGTTATTTCCCTAACATATTTCCTGCCTGTCCTCCTGCCAATCGACCTGTTTTGTAGCATAAAAGTGCTTCCCCAGCACAAATGAGCAGCGAAGATGCCAAAAAGGAGTATGGCTTTAGCCATCAATCCTCACTTCCATTCATTGCCTAAATCTGCTTATTTTTCTGTTTGACTTGATGGGAGGGGAGTTTTTTGGTGAAGAACACCGTGGTGAGAGATTGTGGCAGAAGGAAGCTCTGGAGGGACTTGCTCTACAGATCATTACCTGGTCTGGGTCAATCAGCTGCAACCAGCTGACTGTCATATGGCCAAATGGGGCATTTCAGATCCTTTCCCTTCATTTCAATTCAATCAGCATTCTCCCAGTGTCTGTGAAAAGGGGCCACTCTAATCTGGAGGTTAAGCTGGGCTCAGTGGGTTGCTGAAGTGAATACAGCATGCTCCCATGCACTGCGGGGTTCACGGTGGTGTCTACAATATACATGACGTGGAAACTATGAGAACACAGCCCAGTTTCCAACGCTTTCAAGCCTTGACACCCTTGGAGGGTCAGGGAAGATTTCTTAGTGGGCAGTAAGCGTTGAATGCCCATAAGGAACACTCTTTGAGAATAAAAACAACTGAGATTTATTTATAGGAAAATAAAATAGGAACAGACAATTTTCTGTTGCTAAAAAGAATAAGATTATTGGGGTGGAGGGAGATTTTAAAGACGTTGGAGAATTTGTGGATACATGGCTTAACTGATGAAAGCAATAATTAACCCTCAAATGATTGGTTCATAGCTCTTGCAAGACCAGCTATAGTCATGTTATATTTGAAGTCAGGAGTTTTAAAGGTGGTAGATGCCAAGGAAGAGACAAGGGACCTAGGTAACCTATTAGGTAAGTAATGCCCCCAGGAAAACATCGTGTTGTTAGTATTATAAAAATAATATTTAAAAAATACATGATGATGTGTTGGGTTTTATTTTAATAGGTGGAAATTCCATAGGCTTGTGTTTCTATAAAAGGAATAGACTTTGGAAATGGTGCTTGAAGGCATGAAGCAGGAGAGGAGGACAGAAAGGGACCCCAGCCAAAGGAGGGGTGAGAGATGGACGTCCCTGTGGTTGGGTTTCCTCAAAGCCACCCTCAGCCCCCTTCTCCCATCCCTCTTCCCAGCAGCTGAACAGCCACAGAATTTATTTCTCACACTCTCTTGGAACTGAGGGTGGCCATTGGGCCCATTTCCGGTGAAGAAAGCACTGAGTAGATTTGTGGAGGGAGTTTTGGGAAAGATATTTTGTTTTCTGATTAACAGGACAGAAACTTACCCTTGTCCCCCATACCTGCTTGAGATGCTGAGTTGAGGACAAAATCTTACAACCATGAAGCAAAACCACAAGGACAAAGACAGCACCTTGAGGCTGGCTGAGCAGACAGATGCATCGCTTGGGAACCTAAGTTATTGAGACACTTAGTGAACCCTGGAAGTACCTATCTCCAGGCTTCTTATAAACAATACAACTGAAATCATGGGTGTTTCTGTATGTGCCGTTACAAGCATTCTTAACTCCTATAGAAGAATTAAGAAAGGTACCTGGTACCTTTACAAAACAAAATTTTCTCACCTCGACCCTGCCCCTAAACACAGACCTTCTCTTTTACCACTTGAATTAAGGTAGATAGATGGAAGTTATAGGAAAGATACTTAAATATACGTTCATTTTTTTATAGGAGAATAATAACTAATGTTTATTTCTAATTTGTAAATGCACAGACATTATTAAAGAAAAGAATTGAGGAAAATTTAATTGTAAGATAAACAGATCACTGAGGAAAATTATAGCATCTCCATCTATGATGTCTTGAGTAATTGCTGTCTTGTTTAAGAACTGGGAGTTGAATTATCTTTTCTTATGAGAGCCACTTGCACTATAAGACTAGGAGCATAGGAGGAAATGGGAAGGTCGATTCTTGGGGACCTATATTTTGCCTTGTCTTTCTGTCTGAGGTGAGCCCCAAGCACCGGTGTTGCCTGTTTCCCTCTTCCTTTCCCGTCAATCTTCCTCTACTTTGACCTCCTTCTTTTCCATTGAATTTTTTCGCTTGACAAGTGTTTAATGAACCTCGCTTCCTGCCCCTCACAGGGGTCTCTTATCCACCGTTGATCTGCTATTCCCTTGCTTGTACTCTTCTGCTCTCACACTTTCTCTCCTGTCCCTTATTTTTACCCTTCACATTTTTTGTGCCCTCTCTCCTGCCCTTTCCTCCCTCCCCATCCCTATACTTTCCTTCTTCCCTCCTCTTTGAAGGGAAATGAGAAGTAATAAACTTTAAAATTACACTTTGGGAAGACACTCATGATTTACCAAGCAGATCACCGAGCTGAAATGAATGTTCCAAACACGATGATGAAATAATTCTTACATTATCTAATTTTCTTAAACCGACACGAGTTAACCTTCTTCTACTTTAACATCTTGCTTGGCTACAAAAAGAGAGTCTTTCACTTCTGCTTCATGAGTATCCTCTCTTCGGCTCCTTGCTTTCCCTTTTCTAAGCCCATTCTTCTTTGGAGAGGTCATTTTGATGGTGACAGGGGTAGACGACAGAATCCACATTAGAACACCAACGACCGGGGCTGACGCCTCAGAAAAATTCAATCTGAATCTTGAGGTAGGGCTTAGAGATGGGTATTTAAAAAACTCCCTAAGTGATTTTAATGTGTCTCCACGGGTGAGAACTAATATTGCAGAACAAGCATTCTCAATATAGTACTACCTGTTAAAAAACTGTGTAAGTTAAAGTTGGGCTGGGGATAGAAGAAAACCCCTCTTTGAGTTGAGAGTGGTAAAAAAGAAAAAAAGCAGAAAAAAAACCTCTCCCCATAAGGGTATCAGGATTTCCCAAAAGGGTAAGAGGAGGCTGAGATGAGAGTGCGTGGGCACTGCCCACGTTCAGGGGTATGCCCGAAGCTAAAATTGTTTCCAAAAACCCCCGCAGAACCACAGACAGAGATGAGCTTGTCATACTTATATTTAGAAACAAAGCAATAAATACATGAAGGAATTCCATCAGATGTGATAAAATTAAAATAAAAAGCTTCTCTCAACCTTATAAAGAAAAATAAAGTTTTATACTTTAGTCATCTTGGTGAAAACTGCCCTGAGAAAATCCTTTTTTTTTTTTTTTTTTTCCTTAAACTCAGTGGGAGCAAGCATAACAATTTCTAGGGTGGGTAATTTTGCAAGAAGTTTTCCCAGGTAGTTTTAGTGAAAATTTTAGGAAGTTTTTTGGTTCCATTTAATGATTCAAGTTTAGAGTCTTGAGACGTGTGTGTGTGTGTGTGTGTGTGAGAGAGAGAGAGAGAGAGAGAGAGGGGATTACAGAACGGATCAGATGCACTGTTGGTGGACGTTCATATTAGGACATAATCTCTGGAAGGCAATTTGGCAATACAATTTTTTTAAAAACTTAGAATTTTGCATTCCACTTCCAGCAATTTTTCTGAGGAAATCATCATAGAACAGTGCAAAGTTATAACTATTTATAGTAGCAAAAAATTGAACACAGTATGTATGCAACAAAATAATTAATTATAACACAAATATGCATATAATTCCATGTACAATGGAATATAATATAATATACATGGAATATAATTCCATGTATAATGGAATATAATATGCATTCATCAAAAATGATATTGCAGAAGAATTTTCAGTGATGTGAAAAAAGCTACATATATTATTTATGAAATATATCAGGTTACATAATTACATGTACAATATTACCTCATTTGTGTTAAAAATATGAATTTATCATTAGAAAAAGGACCAAATGAGTAGAACATCAAAAAGTTTACAGTAGTTATTCATTAGAAAGCAAAATCTTTGAAAATAGGAAATAAATAGCTGCATTTGGATACATAGTAGGTAATTAAAGTATATATTGTTGAATTTTATTAAATTGTGTGGTAGAATTATGGGTGATTTTGATTTTCTTGTTATGCCTATTTTCTAAGTTTTCTCATCTAATAGATATTATTTAAAAATGAGAAAACATATCAAAATATATGCTATAGAAAGTTTGTGTATATGGACAAATGACGCAATAAATATACAAAAGGACTTCAATTTTTCAGTGGTAAAATAATAGAATAATAGATACATTTTAGTCTTTAATGTATCCTTATACATGTGCGCATATACACATACACATACGACTTGAAAATCATACTTTTTTATTGAAGTATAGTTGATTTACAATATTGTGTTAGTTTCAGGTATACAGCAGAGTGATTCAGTTATACAAATATATATGTATATATATTTACACACACACACATATATATATATACATATATATACTCTTTCAGATTCTTTTCCATTGTAGGTTATTACAAGATACTGAATGTAGTTCCCTGTGCTCTACAGAAGGTCCTTGTTGTTTATCTATTTTATATAGAAAATCACACTTCTGATGATATAACTGTTTTCATAGAGAACACAGAAGAATCTATAGAATTTATTAAAACAGAAAATTTACACCTAAAAGTCAATAGTATTTTTATATAAGAGCAAACAAGTTAGAAAAAGTAACCAAATTAAAAAAAAAGTCAGTAGTCATAAAAGCAATAAAAACCATAAGGTACATGGAAATATCATTTTCAAAAGAGGAGCACAAATGCAATGGAGAATGCTGTAACATTTTAATTATTGAATCCAGGTGGTCTTGCTTCAGATTATGTGGCTCCCTTGAATTCATGGAAAAAAAAATTCCTCACTATTCTTTACTATATCCCTAAAACAAATTCAGAGATATTAATTATTTAAATATGGGGAAAAAAGCTTAAAAATGTTTAGGTGAAAATATAGGATAACATTTTTATGACCTCTGGAAAGGAAAAGATTTTGCAGGTAAGATTTTTGCTTACAAAGGGAAAAAAATTAAATTTGCCAACATTAAAACTGACTTTCTCTTTGTGAAAATCCAGCCAAAAATTTGGAGAAGGTATTTGCAACATATATGTCTAATGAAAAAATAGTAATAAGAATATAAAAAGGCAACCTACAAATTACTAAGAAAATGGCAAACAGAACAACAGAAAAACATTGGGGAAATGAGCAAAACATGTGAGCAGACTCGTCACAGAAGAGCAAACTCAAATGATTATAAGTATATGAAAAGAATTTCAAATTCATTAGTAATTGGGGAAATTAATACCAAATTCAGAATGAGCTATCATTTCAGACCTACCAGACTGGCAAAAATCGAAAACTCTTTTAATGACAGCAAGCATTGATGAGAATGTGGAACAATGGAACATCTAAAATACTAGAAGTATAAATGTAAAACTTCTTTTTCAAAATATTAAAAAAATACTTGGCATCATTGTGTAAGATTGAACATTCACATAGCCTTTAACCTGCCAGTTATACTCCTCTGTATACATATATGGCACATGTGTACCAGGAGATTTAGACAATAACATTATTATAATATTTTTTTTAACAGCAAAACCCAGAAGCAACACATGCAGATAAAGGAGAGATTGGATAAATAAATGGGGTATATTCTTACAGCTGAATACTATGTGGCAGTGAAAATGAGGAACTGCACACCATTCTTATCAGCATAGAGCATTTTGAATGAAGAGAGCTAGTTATGAAAGACATTTTATGAAGTTCAAACCCAAGCAAAATAAAGCAATACATTGTTTAGGGATAAATTCCTATGTGGTAAAACTGGGAAGAAAAACAAAAGAATCATAAACCCATAACAAAAAACCAAAGTGCTTTTCTCAAGAAGCCTACTCTCTAACTGGGGAGATGGCTCAATCCCATGAATGAAATCATCAGTCTCTGGAATGATGGAGAAAAATAGGACTGGGGAAGGGTACAAAGGACTTCAAAAGTGTTACTAATGTCTGATTTCTTCAGCCCAGAGGTGGGTATACAATTACCCATTTTATTATTGTTCTTTAGAACTTATACATAAGTTGTAAATATGCTTTTTTTGTATTAAATGTTTATTTAGAGTCTTTTGTTAAAGAATACAAACATTGAAAATGAGAGAAAAATATTACACATTCCTCTTAGTGTAGCATTTCTCTCTTGAGATAGATAAGCCACATTTTTAAACTTGGCCATGTGACATTTCTGAGCATCAGTTTTCTTGTTTGTCAAATGGGAATAATACTTAACTCATAATGTTTTGTTAGAATTAAATGAGATATTCTTTTTAAGCCCAGCTCATGGACTGCCATATAATAAGTTTGCAATACGTGTGGCTTTATTTATTTATTTAATTCATTATTAAAATATATTACAAGTTCTGGGACTTCCCTGGTGGTGCAGTGGTTAAGAATCTGCCTGCTAATGCAGGGGACACGGGTTCAAGCCCTGGTCCTGGAAGATCCCACATGCTGTGGAGCAACTAAGCCCGTACTCCACAAATACTAAGCCTTCGCTCTAGAGCCCACGAGCCACAACTACTGAGCTGGTGTGCCAGAACTACTGAAGCCCATGCACCTATAGCCCATGCTCCACAACAAGGGAAGCCACTGAAATGAGAAGCCCACGCACAACAACGAAGAGTAGCCCCCGCTCGCCACAACTAGAGAAAGCCCTCACGCAGCAGTGAAGGCCCAATGCAGCCAAAAATAAAATACATAAATAAAATATATTACAAGTTCTTTAAAGATGGAAAGTTCTTTAAAAATGGAAAAAAGTTATTAAAAATAAACAGAAATAGAAATTACAATCTTTTGAAATGAAATATACTGAGGTTATATTAAATTAGTGCTGTATTAATTATAATATTGTGCCCAAATTTGAGGACTATGTTTTATCCAAATAACTCAAAATAGTTGCTGCACATCATCTAAACTTTCTCACAGCCTATTTAGTAAGGGGCATTTATTTACATGGCACTTACATTTTGTCCAGTATCTTAGTGACTATTGGTCACTGACTACTTCTTAGTGACTATGGGTCTTCAGAGAGCAGGCATTGAAGATCATTCATATTAATGTTCACTTCTCATCAAAAGAAGATAAAGTAGAAAAGTGAGGTGAAGTTCAAAGAGGAGACTGAAGGTAACAGGTCTGATCAGACTCCCTTGACAAGTGCCGCTTTAAATTACACAAGGATTTAGAGGCAGGCTGGGACCTGGCTCCTGCAGGGTTAGGTTTTTCTTAGCAGTTCTCCATCTGAATGACATCATTTGATAAAGTATTTTTTACAGCCCCAGAGAGGTGGGCTTGGGGTTGCTTCCATCGCCAAAAGTCAAACATTTAAACAACAACAAAAAAGTTAAGCTGCTAAAATTTCTGAACCAAAAGAAGACAGAATTTCCTCCAATCGTGAGGAACCAAGACAAATGTCACATTTCCTGGCTGCCCACTCGACTTCCCACACCCCTCCCCCAGCTCCCCTTTAGCAACAGAGAAAGAAATCACAGTAGTGAATTAATAATTCTGTGAGACAGACTTTCCTTCCCCCAGTGTGATTCAGCCCTGCAGCCCGAGGAGGGGTAGGTAGCGAGTTCTTTAACTCTGTGCGCTCTGGAGCAGCTTTCAGTATTAGACATCTGGAGTTTTTGAAAATTAACACTGGAACAAAAGTGACTATCATACTCCGTGTCCCCTTTACCCGCCCTCGGTCAAAATTTTATTTAAGTTTCTTTAAGGTCGCTTAAAGAGAAGAAAAAAAAGAAAAAGAAAGAAAGAAAGAAAAGAATGGGAAACACTATCTAGAAATGTAGATATCAAACCATCACTGAAAACGTGTTGTAGCAATTACCACCATCTGTGATTGATTTTGCTACTAACTAAAGGAAAAAGGTGTTTTACCATAGATGACACTCCTTCAACTCTGTAATCAGCCTCCTTCCTCTGTCTTTCCAGCAGATCTATTTAATCATGCTTGTCTGCAGCAAGGTGATGCAATCGTTTCAATGCAATTGCCTTATCTAGGCCTGGAATGAGAAACCTCCAGTGACTGAGAAGCTGGCAGTGTAGCCCCCTTGGACATCAGAGGAACAGTGAGAGTTTTTCCACGGTGGCTTCGCAGGGGTGTCTGTGGCACCTGAACCTTCTGGGAAGTGCCCCCCAAGAATCCACAGACTAGATGGGAACTCCAGGGTACTGGGCTGACTTTCCTGCCCTATACATTTCTAAGATAAGAGTCTAATAATAAATTCAATTTCCGGTCCCCGTGTCTGCTTTCTGGGTTTTCAAAACCTGAAAGACTTACTTAAAGCTACATTCCCCCCCCCCGCCCCCCCAGAGGAAATCCTGTTCGCTTGTAGTGGGGCTGAGGACTTGCAGATGTTCTATTGACTCTAGTTTTTCAGCCTTTCACAGACATTCTTAGGATGGCATCCATTGGTGATATGTTTCTAGTGGGCGAGCTTCCCACTAACAGGCAGTGTGCACTCTTCCAGACCACCAGAGTAAAATCAACACTCTGTGCTAAAACCTCACAGGATGCTCTAACCTCAGGAGGGTGAATTACGATATTGACAACACAGCTGCGTAGACAATTGTACGGGATGTTTGTCTCATCGAGCAGAGGATGAGAGAATCCTCAAAACTCGACTCTCTGTGATCACTTGAAATTCACTATTCTTATTCTCCAGCCCATGACAGGGCACTCTAGAGAGTGCCCAAAGCTGTTCACTCACAAAGGAATAAAGGAACCCCAGATATGACTTGGGGCTGAAAGGTGTTTGGACTATGGTCCTCCTCTGAGGAGGAGAGCTTGGTGCTCTTGGTGCCAAGAGAAGCAGTGAGAGGTCACCTCACCTCCTTCCTACCTTCTCTGGGAAACCTCTGCATTGGATTTTAACATCACAAATCAATATGACCCTATCTATCAAGTGCATTTCACTGAAGCTATGTGTAAATTACTTAAATATAGACTGTTTTCAGTATATATATATATATATTCAGTTACAAGTATGTTCCCATTGTTAAAAGAGAAAATTGGCCCCAACCTTTTCTTGATAATATTAACATTTATTGAACAATACTTGAAGAAGAAGACTGAGATTTAATCTTTGTGCATTCCATTCTTTCCCAGCCATCCCCAGAACTGGGGTAAATGGACAAAAATGTCTTATGATTTAACATTGCATTTAAAAATACTCTATTGGACTTTGTTGATACTTATAACTTCAGTACCTTTTAGGAAGGATGTATGATGGTAACAGAGTGTACTTTTATTTTGTTGAACATACGCACACTCAGAATTATAAATATAGGAGCATAGCCTGTTTATCTACTTCTTTCATTACTTCATTAGCATCTCCCAGGTTTTCTTCAAAAACAGACATTTTAGTGGCTGTATATTAAGATAATTATTAAAAATGAACCCATATTAAAGTCCCTGTGAATCCCAGAGAGAAATTTTCATTGTTTTTTAGGTGAGTAGTTAATGTTTGAAAACTCAGTACGACAATACATTAATGTATATCTTCCTATTAAGTTTCAGGCACCTGCCAGTCCTCAGATCCATCCTAGTCCTGACCCGGCTGGCCTGACCAAGCCAGGTGGCTCAACTCTACCCGAAGGTGCCATCTTGAATTTCTGTTGGAGCCAAGCCATTGTGTATGGGGTGGGCTCCCACATCTTTAGCCCACTGAACTGCATCCCTTCTCTTCCTTCCAGCCAGCACTGAGCTTGCTCATCCCATGTCATTGGGCAGCTCATCCTGATTAACACTGATATTCCCCATATGGGTCTGGAGCCAGGTTATGAACAGGATTCAGCTTTTCTGGGACCTTGGCAACATGCTTTCCTATTGCCAGACATTTATTCATTTATTCTATTAGTCAGTTGGTCCAGTTGATAAAAATATATTGATTGCCTACTCTGTGCCAAGCTAGTGTGGGGGATACTACTGCCTGGACTTTGTGCTACTGCTGTGATATCATTCCAAAACAGATAGAGCCCACTCCACCCTGCCAAGCACCTGATTCTGAAAATCACCGCTGCTTGGAGTCCTATTTTGCCCCAAACTGGACCTCTTAGATAGTGATACCATATCAAGTTTACTATATCCTTTCAGACACTATAACTTGAAAATCTGGCCACTCATCTTCGGACCCAGTTCTATAGCCAGGTGAATCCCCAGCAATTCCGGCTTCCTCTCCTATCTTCATCTCCTTTTTTTTTTTTTTTTTTTTGCGGTACGCGGGCCTCTCACTGTTGTGGCCTCTCCCATTGCGGAGCACAGGCTCCGGATGTGCAGGCTCAGCGGCCATGGCTCACGGGGCCAGCCGCTCTGCGGCACATGGGATCTTCCCGGACCGGGGCACGAACCCATGTCCCCTGCATTGGCAGGCAGACTCTCAACCACTGCGCCACCAGGGAAACCCGAACACACACCTTTTTGTCTTTTATTTCAGTGTTCTTTCCACCTGACAGGGCTGGCAATGACTAACCTCCACTTTGAACTGACCTTACAATTCATCTCAGGAGGCAGCCCACTTTCCACTATGAAAGATTAATATATTAAGCCTTTTAGGACAACACTTTAACCTCCAAATAATTACTCAAAAAATAAAAATATCGGATACAGGGCTTCCCTGGTGGCGCAGTGGTTGAGAGTCCACCTGCCGATGCACGGGACACAGGTTCGTGCCCGGTCCGGGAGGATCCTACATGCCGCGGAGCGGCTGGGCCCGTGAGCCATGGCCGCTGAGCCTGTGCGTCCGGAGCCTGTGCTCTGCAACGGGAGAGGCCACAACAGTGAGAGGCCCGCATATAGCAAAAACAAAAACAAAAACAAAAACAAAATCCCACATAGACGACAAAAGAAGCATAAAGTCAGTCTAAGTAATATGTTTCCTAGTTCTGTGGTTAAATAATTGTGGTACACTTTCCACAGACCCACAGACTATTCTGCTGCCTCTAAGGGTGTGTAGCTTCTCCTGGGACAGTGGAGCTGATCCTTCTGTAGGTTCAGAAGCCTCTGTGTCAACAATTTCCTTTTCGCTCTGCACAACGACTCCTTCTTTTTTTTCCTTCTTTCTTTTTTTTTTTCCCCATGTGAAAAAGATCATTCCTTTTAAATATCTATTCATTAAATACATTTTTTTTACCAGCAATATTTTTGCATGCTTTCTTTTCCAGTCTGTTTATGGGTATTGGAAAGCGGTAGGTCTCAGTCTCAGATAAAAATATCAGTCTCCTATTTTGAAAGTATTCTCCATTCTGAATACTGTGTTTTAAATAAAATGTAACTTCAGGCATGAGTTAGAAAACATAATACTTTGAAAACTGAGGAACAGGTAGCTAGTATTTTTACTTTAAAGTGCCTGTTTTAAAAACCACACACCTGATGATATCTTGAAATTCTCAAGAAGATATAAAACAACAACCAGGCTTCTATCTAGCCATTTTTAGTTTAAGTTTGCTCAAGATAATTATGAAAAGTATGAAGTGCTAGCTACTTCCTATTTTCTGACTCATCATTCTACTGGAAAATCTAACTATAAAACTGGAATTCACGGAGAAGCATTATATGCTCGTGAAACTAATTCAACATTCAGCCAACATTTTCATTGATTTCACCTTCATCAGACTGCTGGTGAGAGGGCATATGGAACCTCCTGGACCTGGAGGATTTCAGGGGCAAGGACTTGAATGAAGTCCAGGTTCCTAAAACCTGAACAGACTTTCACTGAATCATAGGATGGGAAGATGTTAGGATACAGATAAGTAGATGAGCACTGTTTTAAAGGCAGGAGGCAGGTTGGAGGTGGGGGGAGGATGGTGAGAGAGGGATTTATTCCACCTTTCTCAAATCATTTCAAGGCTCCATGTTTCCTTTTTCTTTTCTTTCTTTTTTTTTTAGATTTTTTTTTTGATGTGGACCATTTCTTTCAGAGTCTTTATTGAATTTGTTACAACACTGCCCCCGTTTCATGCTTTGGCCCTTTGGCCGTGAGGCATGTGGGATCCTAGCTCCCTGACCAGGGATCGAACATGCACCCCCTGCATTGGAAGGTGAAGTCCCAACCACTGGACCATCAGGAAAGTCCCTCCCCTTTTCTTAATATTAGGAAATTCATGCTTCTGTTTGCTATGATTCCTCGTGCTGTAAATGATGTCTTCTCTTACTTTGATTCTTGTGTCGACTGACAGCCAGATGCCATTTTTAATACAGTAAACTACACAATGGTATTTGAAAATCTCATTCTAATAAATTCTAAGGATTTTCCAAATTACCACCTTTTAACCCAAGATTCCTAGGTAGTGACTGGAGGGGGGTGTATCTTGGAAATGGGATATCCCTCTGTGTGTTAAACACTAAAGCAGTTCAGAAATGTACAAAGTCACCAGAAGAGACAGACTGTGGCCTAACTGAAGGTTTGACATGATTAGAGGAAAGAGGACCAATCAGAAGGCACAGGTGGTGACACAAAGAATAGGCAGGGTCTCAAAAGCAGACATGGTCCATCCCAGCACCATATGCAAGAGACAGTATCAGGGAGAACACATGCGGTGCACAGAATGAAGACTTGACCTGTCAGAGACCTGGAAACGGGAATATCCCAACATTCAGCAGAATGCATCATGGCATGACATCAGTCACTAGCTCCCCTGGATCCAATTCCAGCCTCACCAGGCCTCCTGATAAGAATGATTCCCACAGAGTGAGCCTCTGAGCAAGGAATGCCTTGACCAGAGGTGAAAGTGTTTGTATGCCTTTGGTAGAAAATTGTTCTCATGTAAACTATCAATGCAGTAACGTATCTCTGATCTTGGTTAACGTGATATTGCCTCTGGAAGATGGAGCTTTTATGCCACTTCATGCCAAAGAAGATTCACAATGATAAGAAATGCCAAAAAAAAAAAAAAAGAAATGCCACCTAGTAGGGGTTCAGATGACAAGCTGGTCACCTGCAGAAGGCGCCACCTGAAAGAAGGTACCACCCTCTTTAACTGCCCCAGTTGCACACTAACTATACTTGTGTGCCCTTCCTCTTATTGTCTCTGTGAAAATAGGACTCTTTGGACTACTAGTGATTCCAACCCCTGGCTGCATATTAGATTCACCTGAACTTAAAAAAAATGCAAAACCCGAGACAGCCCTCCCAGGCCAATTAAGGATGGAAATATCTGGGCATTGTCTTGGTTTAAAAACTGTCTGTGTGATTCTAATATGTCCCCAGGGTTGAGAACCATGAGTTTGATTATTGATAGAAAGGGGGAGAAGTTCCCCAATATATTTTAAAAAACATTTAATGAGCATTTTATGGATGAGAAACCTGAGGCTCAGAAACATGAGGCAATTTGCTCAGGTCTGTAGAGCTAATAGGCAATAGGGCCAGGGTTTGAACCTAAACTTTCTTTTACAAAATATCAAGTTCTTTCCATGATATCTGGGCTCATGCAGAAGAGAAGGTAAGAACTCTGCCAGATTCTGGTGAAGGGAGAAGATTGAGGGGAGTGAAGGCAGAAAGGGCTTCTGGAAAGACTTCCCAAGAAAAGATAGAAAGGTAGAGACCTTTGCAGAATGGTCTCCAGCAGCTGTCTCCAAAGAGTGTGCAGGGCTTCCCTGGTGGCGCAGTGGTTGAGAGTCCTCCTCCCGATGCAGGGGACACGGGTTCGTGCCCTGGTCCAGGAAGATCCCACATGCCGTGGAGCAGCTGGGCCCGTGAGCCATGGCTGCTGAGCCTGTGCGTCCGGAGCCTGTGCTCCGCAACAGGAGAGGCCACAGCAGTGAGAGGCCCGTGTACCACAAAAAAAAAAAAAAAAAAAAAGAGTGTGCAGAGAACTCACTGGGGGCGTGACAGGAAAATGGTAGGATTTCTCTTAATTAGTTTTTTTTCCTTGGTTTTTTGCATGTTTTACAAAGCACAGGATACACTGATATGGCAATATATGTATATAATTTATAAAGAAATATATCCACATACAGTGGGAGTACATGCTCAAAACATTTTTATGGTAGGGGCACATAGTCAAAAAAGTACAGAGTCCACTGCTTAGAGAAGGTCTTCTAAACCAGGGCTGGTGCAACCCAATCTGCCCAGGCCCCTGCCCTGCAGGACAGTTGGCCCTCCCTCTGTTATTTGTGGGTTCCACATCCGTGGATACAGAGTGCTGACAGTAGGACACCATTTTATACAAGGGACTTGAGCATCCGGCATTTTGGTATCTTCTGGAGTCCTGGAACCAAGCCTCCAAGGATACAGAGGGACAACTAGATGCACTGAACTCCGGGCTGGAGGCGGGATACAGACGCGGGAATTCCCAAAACATTTCTGCAGGTGTTACTAGTGTCATGAGAACCCTTGGTTAAGAATCATTGTTCTAGAGCAGAGGTTCTGAAAGTGTGATCTGGAGGCTTCTGGGGGTCCTTAAGGCTCTGTCAGGGACTCCGTGAAGTCAAAAAATATGCTTATAACAATACCAAGGTGTTATATGCCTTTCTTGCCCTTAGTCTCTCGTAAGTGTTCAGTGGAATTCTCCAGAGGTTCCATGACATGTAGTAATGTTGTCATTCTGGAAGCTAATGGGATGTTTGCTTGTGTATTTTGTGCTTTGAGGTTTCTTCAGTTTCAGTTTCTAAAGTGGTAAATATAAATGGGTATAACACACATACACAAAAAATCTCTGGGGTCCTTAATCATCTGTAAGGAGGCAAAGGGGTCCTGACACCAAAAAGGTGTCCTATTCTAGAAAGTATAGAAGGCCAGGAGATATATATAATATAGTGGCAGAAGATGAGAATGAATAGTTAAGTTGGTTCAAATTGTAAAGAGCATTGCATAGCATGTTGGAATTCGACCCCAATGGCTTTTGATCTCATACCATCTTTAAAAACATTTTTGAGGGGCTTCCCTGGTGGCGCAGTGGTTGAGAGTCCGCCTGCCGATGCAGGGGGCGCGGGTTCGTGCCCCGGTCCGGGAGAATCTCACGTGCCGCGGAGCGGCTGGGCCCGTGAGCCATGGCCGCTGAGCCTGCGCGTCCGGAGCCTGTGCTCCGCAACGGGAGAGGCCACAACAGTGGGAGGCCCGTGTACCGCAAAAAAAAAAAAAAAAAAAAGACACAGGGGCCATCGTTAAAAAAAAAAAAACATTTTTGAGCATGCATTCGCAGTATGTGTGTTACTTTAAATTAATTAAAATACACTATTATATTATATAAAACATTAAAAATCAGAAAATATGGGAATTTTAAAACAGATAAAGATGAATCAAGCAATATTTTCAAATAACTATTTTTATTAATGGTAAAAATACCTTCTGCTCTAAATAAGAAATAAAATTTTTAAACATGTTTTATTATTTTAAAAAATTATCTATTGCTTTATAACAAAGCCATTCCAAAGTCTGATTCTAAATTCACTTTGTTGTGATCCTTGACTGAGCTGGAAAAGATACCTACAGAAGATAGAGAAACAATAGAAGATGGAGAGAAAGAAAAAAAATCATTGTGCCTCCTTATTCAAAATGAATTAAATTTCATTTCCAGCTATCAACTATGCAAAAGTTTTTGTCTAAACTTAGCTAATAAATTTCAATCTTCTTTGATTTCAGTTAGTTGGGAAGGTGTAAAGATACATCCAGATTTCCAATAAATAGGTTCAAAACCCCCTGTAAGTCTTCCTTTGGATACTTTTTAATCAGACTAGAGTATTTTTGTTTCCAAGCTTAAGTGTGCAGGTAAGAGAGTGTCTAGGTGACACAGCTACATCAGTTTCAGTAATAAAATCACGGTAACAAAGGATAGGTCAAATTTTATTTGTATCAAGATGCAGGAAGTCAGTGAATGAAGGCACTATTGCTACCCCCTCTGAGCTGAGCAACTCACAGTTACTTCAGGACTGCTTGGGTGACAGTGACCCCCTGATGCTGACAAGGGGAGAGCACCCGTAGTAATTCATATATCAAATATCAGCAAAATGAACTCAGAGGTTTCCTGTTTTCTTCCTGCAACTCCTGGTTGCACGCACCTGGCTTTAGGAGCAGTAGAAAGCCATGGGGGAATATTAATTAAAGGAGAAGCATTACCAGGTCCGTAGGTAACTAGTAAGAGACTGTCTAGAAAGGAGAGACCAGAGGCAAAATAAGACAGCAGGAGGCTGGGGTCCAAGCTGGAGCTGCAGGAGGAAAGGTGGGAAGAATGGATTTGTGAGACATTTTGGAGATACGCTTCACAGAAGTTTGGATGTGGGAGGATGGGGAAAACGTCTAGAGGTGGCATGGAAGCTGATAATGCCCTTCCCTGTGCACGGAAGGAAGAGGGCAGGAATAAACATTACGTCTTCGGTTTCGGATGATCTGAACTTCCACCCATGTGTGGTATGAAGGTGATACTCCACAGTGTTAGAAGTAAAGATCTGGGCAAGCTGAAGCAAAGCCCGTTCCTTCCAAGTCTTGTTTTTCAGCCCACCACGCCTAGGTCCTTTGCCTTTTTGGAAAGTCATCGATTTCTTTGAGACTTTGAAGAAAGCCACTGGCTCCACTTCAGAAAGATAATGTACGCACCCCAAGATAAAGTTGTACATATGCTTTATAGGGTCCCCAACCCTGAGGTCCATCCACCACTCCAGATTGGAGATGTGCCCTAAGTGGCTCTCTTGCTGCCCTCCAAACCTGCCCTATTTCATTTTTTGTGCCATTTCTCTGAGTCAGAGATAGTTTGCTAATTATAAGTCACTTCCTATTTTAGAAATCCTGATGACTTATGGTCAAATGCTTATGTTCATCATGCTGATTGAAGGGCTGTAATTTTTAATGTTGGGTGAGAGACAGAGGAAGAATGGAGAAAAAGAGGTCAATTCAAGGTTTTGTGATTTCTCTGGGTAAGCATTCATACAGCTCAGATAGGATGGAGTGTCATGGGACACACACAGCGTCACCTGACCTGTGAATGAGTCTTGCCTGATTGAACCTGAATCTAAGAAGAAGTCTAGAAAGACCAGTGAAATGACACCAGAAGAAAGCAATCTGCCAAATCCAGAATGTGAGTTATTCTACAGAACAAGTGACCTAATCGCCTTAAAAAATAGCATGAAAACTTAAAAAGGGAGTGTCACAGACTAAAAGAGCCTTAAGAAATGTTAGCAATCAAAAGCAATAGGACTCTGTATAGTGGAAAATGTGAGAACTTAGAATACAAACTTAAGAATTGGATGGTATTAAAAATAAGTTAGCTGGGTGTAATAATGGTGGTTGTAGAAAAAGAACCCATTCTTAACAATTAGAGGTGCACACTGATTTGTGAGTGTGCGGACACAATATCTGAAATTTGCTTTAAAATAATCCAGAAAAGCAAAGAGGTGACGGATGAAACAAACGTGTCAAGATGTTTCTGTTGAAACTGGGTGATGGGTATATGGGGGTTCACGATATGTTTACCTGTTTTCTTGTATGTTACAATTTTCCACAGTAAGTTTAGAAATATTATAAATATTTCTTTAAATGTATGGTTCTAAAATCTGGCTGACGATCAGAATCTCCTGGGCAGCTTTAAAAAAAAAAAAAAAAAAGAGAGAGATTCCAGGAGCTGCACAGTCCTTCGGCATCAATCTTCTATAGGTACACTTGTATTGGGTGGAAGAATGGGCCATTTATGATTTCCCAGGACACTGGTGCCGCCAGTCCTCATGGCCATCACAGTCATAGGTCGCCTCTTCTAAGATCTGACCCAGAGGTCTTATACTCCTTCCTCCCCTCTGACTTCTTTCCTTCCTGTCTCTCTCTGCTGCTCCCCCTTGTCTTTTCTCTCTGTACTTCAGTAAGGCCGAGGGCAGGAAACTTCAGAGGAGCACAGGGAACAGGCACTGGCACGTCTTTCCTACTTCCCTCTGGGCCTCCATGTCTTCCCTGTTAAACCGGATGCCTTACCCTTAACAGTAAGTTCTCTTAATACCGATGGGTGAGAGATGTACCCCCTGCCCAGGTGTTCCTTGAAATAAAGTTGTTTGGGAACTGTGGTCTTAGTATTGGGGCCTTTTTCTTTCATCATGCGTAAACAGAAAACATCAAAATTTGTTCTTAAATAATTTACTTTTTAATCTTGACTTCTGTGAAAAGTTACATTTAAATTTAGGAAAACTTGAAGAAAGCCAAGACAGAGTCAACAGTTTTCTATGAGAGACAACTAGATGTGCAAATTTCAAATGTTTTCTATAATAAGTATAAATAATCCCATTTATTCACATTAAGAATGAAAATATTGATACACAAAATATTAAAATAGCAACTTTAAAAGAACTAAATGAAAAGCCTGAAGTTTATGTGAAATCTTTAGAAAGACATTATAAAGAGATCTGTCAAGGAAAAAGGCTTATGGTATCTCAAGGGGAAAACACATCACAGAGGACAAGTAAAGACCATGGAGAATTAGTTATAGATTGCCCAAATTTTCAGGTTCTAAGTCCAGACCCCCTCCCCGCAAAAATAGCAGCCTTTACCTCTGGGGACAATGTGTTTCCCTTCCTTTTTTTTTCTAGAACAAGTATGAGAGTTAACACAAAACACACGGAGAAACTGCAGGCCAAGGACAGAAAGAAATGTCCTCGTACTCATGGTTACAAGGTTGTGCTGTCCCAATGCTAAGGTGGCCACGAGGTCACTGCCCTGCACCCCAGCACACAGCATTAACACAGCAAACAAAACCATCACCAAAGGCTCCACATTTCCCCGTGACCTTCTCCAATCTCATCCCTGCTCCTTCCCAATCGTCCCTCTAAGGAGGTAGGATACGCAGAAGCATCTATACACTGTGGAGAAGGGTTTCTCATCGGAGGGCTGGGAAGTGGCTCTGGCCAAAGTTTCACGAGGAAGCATGAGAGTTTAATGAATTTATTTTCGATGCAACTTCTTCTTTCCAAAATGTGTGGAAAAGGTCGACTCCCTTACTGTGGTCAGGAGTTTGCTGTGTCTATAACATGACCGAAAGCCAGTATGTTATCTCAAGAAGACAGTATAGCAATTTCTGCAGACCAGAAGAAACAGCTTCACTTAAATAACCTTAAAGTTTGCAATAAAATAAATAAAGTGATTACACAGACACAAGAGTCTGCTGGTGGAGTTCAGGCGGGCTGTGTCTACGAGTCGTGCTAGCCCCTACAACAACCAGAAAATAGGTTATTATTATCAGTCAGTCTTCTTACTTAAACTTCTAGGGCAGCAGCGCAACGTAACAAACAAACAAAATTCCCTCATGTGTAACATAAGGGGCCATTATGTGTGTATCCAGGTGTATGCTCACCTCAGTTCAAGTTAAGCTTTAGAAGTAAAGACAGTGATAACCAAAAGAGTTACACATCTGCCCACTGAGAATATTCTGGGTCTTACAAGGTGCATATCGTAAAGAGCAGCTGGTGTGCGTTTCACCGTGGACTTGTTCAGTCTCAGCAGCCTCAGCATCACAGTCCGTGGACGGTTTGGCTTCTGCCACGTCCGTGGGAAAGGAACGGGGCAGGGAGGGTGAAACCGTGAACGAGCGGCACTCTGAGGCTGCCCGTTACCCCTGAGCTTCCCGAGCTTCCGGCAGAGGGCCTGTGGGCCTCAGCTCCGCATCTCCGAGAAATGCTCTTGGAGGGCAGGGGCACTGGCTCCGACTTTCCCAGCCCGCCTGACCTGCGTCCTTCCCCTTTTCTCTAAGGATGAGGCGGCGGTCCTGGCACGCGCTCTGAGTCCATGAGGTTCCTGGCCGCCGCTTGGAAGGAGAGGAGGTGGAGCTCTGGGCTGAAGCTCCCACCGCCCGCGGCCAGTCACACGCTTCGCTCAGATTCCAGGCAGGTGACCGAGAGCTTCTTTCCCGCCCTGCTCAGAGACACCCTGGCCCCCCATGCAGGGCCGGACCCTCGGGTGGCACCGGGGCGCTGGGAGCACAGCACCACGTGGGCTAAGGCTCCAGGCCCCTCCGGGCTGGGGCTGGCCCCCGGGTCACGTTAGCCGTACATCTGCTTGAACTGAAAGCACTCGTTGCAGTAGCCGTTGCACTTGGCGTTGCCGAAGTGTTCACAGGCGGGGGCCCGGCAGCGCTGCGTGGGGGGCTCCTCAGGGACGGGCTCGGGCCGCCGGGCGCCGGCGGCCACGCGCTGGCCAAGGTGCTGGCACTCCATGCACAGCTCCTGGTTGCAGCAGGCCAGCACGTTCCTGCAGGTGGCCCGCGTGCACTTGGACCAGGAGGTGCTCTGGGTGGCTCGGGGCAAGTCTCTGTGCTGGCTCGCCCTCTGGGTGGAGAGAGCAGAGAGAACCACTGTCACATTCATTGTTCAGGGACCACACGGTGCCATCTCATCTGACGGTGTGGGTCCTACAAAGGGCTGGGGTGTGGTGAAGGCACCTGCCTGACCAAGCGGACAGGAGGCGGTCTATGGACGGGAGCCTCCAAGGGCCTTTCCTCCCCATCCCACGAAAACAGACCTGGCCCCAGGGAGGCCCGGTGGAACCACCAACCCTAACACGGAGTCCGGCAAAGCCTGGCCCGGCTCGCTTCCCTCTGGATTAATGCTAAGGTGCCCTCATTTAGACAGATTCCCTACCACCCTCCAACCAGTAGGAGAGGCATCTATCCATGAATGTTTGCTTTTCTTATATGCCAGTAAGTGGAGGCACCCGGGATGTTCTGCCTTTTCCTTCTATCTCATAATAAGAGGATTACTTAAGAAAGTCTGCACTTCTGCTACAAATCCAAGAAGTCTCTGATCGCCATTTGGCTTTTCGGAGGCTTTAACAGGTTTTATTCCACGGCTGGTTTTATTTGCTTCTTAAAATGAATCTAAAGTAAGCTTAAGCCATGGAAATCAATAGGAACTGCTGCGCTTCCAGCCCCGGGGGCCAGGCTGACTTTTCCCGTGGTTTTTCCCTGGAACTCAGCAGGGAGGACAGCCTGCTTATCACTCCGGCGAGGAGGCCGGGCCCACAGGAGAGGGGGAAGTCCCTCAAGATGTCTCACCAGCTGCTCTTCAGGCCTTTTCGCTTCGTGAAATCTCTGATTCTGAGCTTCGATGAAACACTTCTGACAGTATCCTTCAAACACACTGCTTCCGAGGGCACCGCATTCCCTGCCCAGGCAGGGGACAGTGTTCTGGAACCTGGAGGCCGTGGGGCTGGCTTTCCCTGAGGCAGGGACAAAATCTACAACAGAGCAGAGGCTCATCAGTAACACGTACGGTTCACCAAGCGGACGGATGCTGACATCCGAGAAACAGACAGGTTCCTAACACAGATTAGACCAGCTGCGCTCTACCTACGAGCCCAACCTTTCAGAAACCTAGCAGAATAACCAACAGAAATAATACTGTAATAAAAACATCTTTGACTTTACAGATCTCTCCCTTTGGAACATGCCGCACTGGTCGGTCGCAGTAACAGAACAAGCAGAGACGTTAAGTGCCCGTCCTTCTTTCAAATCTGAGATTTCAAAAACCACAAATGGGCTCTTAGGACGTCAGGGAAGGCCGCTCTCTTTCCAGCTACCACTCAACGGGTTTTGAATTTTCTCTAGTATGCCAGAGTTTCAAAAAGAAGTCTCGTCTAAATTCTGCGTTACAAACACTACACCACATGACCTTATAAAAACAAATTCTCTGAACTCTACCCACAGGGCTCTTGTGGGTTTTGGAACTTGCTGTTCTGTGCTTTTGCTTCCAGGTGTGCCGGCAGAGCCACTGTGACTGTCCCCCCCACGCAAGGCACACTCAAGTGCCACAGCCCCTTCTTGAAGGGGCTCCCTTCTTGAATTTCAGGGGCAAACTGCCTTCTACGTGGGGTTTTGAAACAGGGGTGAAACCCATCCTCTCACTCACGTTTATTTTCTCTGTACTCGATGAAACACAGCGTGCAAAAGCCTTTGTTCTCTGGAGTCCCAAAGTACATGCAGCCCGCTTTCCTGCACTTGTTCGTCCCCGTCCTGTCCCCTGGAGTCCGTGCGGCCGGGGAGCGGCGGCCAGAGGGAGCCTCGGGCCCGGCTCCCCGGCAGGCGTGCGGGGAGAGGCTCTGTGCGAGCTGTGAGGGGTCAGACTTGGAGCGCTGGTGGCAGGAGAGGGGGCTGCTCAAGCTGAGGTTCGGGGCGGGCTCGGCTGTAGTCCTTTTAAAGCAAGCACTGCAGATCCCATTAAACGTCCTGGTGACGTCCTGGAGGCAGGCTCGGCACTTGCCGGGGTCGAGATGCTGCGCGGGGTCCGAGGGGTGGCCCGCGGGAAGCTGCCGGGCGTTGTGGCATCGCTCGCAGAAGCCATTGTGCTGCACGTTGAGGGTGAAAGGGCAGCCGGGGCTCCTGCACTTCATGGCCGTGGTCTCGCTGAACAGGAAGAGGCTGGGTGCTGTCGGAGGGGCTGAGTGGGGACCCCCGGAGGGCTCCTCGGGGCTCCAGGCCTCCCCCCGGGAGGCCCCGAGCACCAGGCGGGGCAGCGCCTCAGGGCCCGGCTTGGAGTTGGGCTTTGGGGCTTTGGTGTGTTTCTTCTGCCGCCTCTCCGAGCACTCGTGGCACAGAGGCTGGGTGTTCACGGACATGAAGAAAGGGCAGTTGGGCGTTTCGCATTTGATGTCCATGAGAGAAAGCTGGGGGACGGAAGGTTCCAGAGGATTCTGGGGGTGCGTGTCTCTCCGCCCCTGCTCATTGTTTTCCTGCCACTTCTTGTACTCGTGCTGGACAAGTTCAAAGTAATCATCTACCAGGTTTATTTCTTTGGGTAAGTTAGCTTCATCCAACCTAAAGACCAAAAGGAAAAACATGAGACTACACACCTATACATACACACACACACACACACACACACAACTTCACACCACTAGATCATAGAGCAAACTTTTAAAATGTGGACTGTGGTAATAACTTCATAACCGTTCACTGAAATGCAGCCTGTGATGAAGGCTTTGCACCTCTAACGTAACACAGTCCAATACTGTTGAGAAGACGTCATTATTTCGAGAATCAGTCTTATTTAAATAATTTTGGTCCACCCCAAATTATAGATAATTCTAAAGAAAGGGCTACTCAGGGGCTGCTTCTATACTTAATTACCCTCTTCCTCTTTGAAAAAGTCACTTTTACTTTCTAACTTCTCAGAGATCAAATTTCTAGTGAAACGTTATTCAGGGTATTCATTTGGGATGAGCTTACTTTATAGTACAAACTACCTTGTAACGTGTTCTGTATTTTTCTTTATTAATTTATTTTATTAATTTTAAACGTGCACCTGGCCTCTACTAGCGGTAACTGCCACGAGCAGTAACGAAGAGGCGGACACACCATCAGGCGTTACATACTGACTTCTGACTCTGTAATTTGTTCATCTCCACTTTGAGAAACCGATTCTCTTAGGTCTTCTCGGTCTTGTGCATTTCAAGTTCTAGGAAATGGGCATCTCTTTATCATCAAGCCAGTGTTTACAATTTTGATACCTGTACAACCTGCACTCTGGGTCTCTCCTCCCGACCCCACGTGGCCAAGTCACGTGCCTGCCACATAAACACATTCTACAGCTCAGTCTGTGTCTGGTGTGTCTGCCTTCCCCAGAAGCCAAGAGAATGAGTGTTTTGTTTCTAAGAATTTTCGCTTGCTAGTCTAGCACTAGGGTAATTACAAAAAACAACAACCCATCCTTGATGTGAATATGCACTTTTTAAAGCCACAGCGCTGACGCTCAGCATCCAGATATGCAGAAAAATCATTTTGGATAAATTTCTTGTTCCCATGTGAAACCCAAGTTAGTGCTACCTGCAGTGATTGTCTCTGACTCACACACAAGCCCCTAAACTTGTTTCACGCTGGAGGAAACCAGCTTCAAATAACTTTACTGTTGGTCTTGGGGGTAGCAGCAGCTTAGAGATGACAAAGGATAGAGCGAAAACCAAACTGCTTACTTTGCAGCGTTAATTAAATGGGTGGTGCCATGGTCCCAGCCTTGAACAGGAATTTCTATCACCATCAAGTATTCTTTCAGGAGCTTTTCCTTCATCTCATTTTCAGGATCTGTCAAAAAGTGAACTTTTAAGTCTTCGAATCTTCCTCTCTCTCTGTTAACAAGTGGAACAGCTCGGATTTCTGAGGGAAAAAAACAACACATCAGCAAAATATGATTCTACTAAATGAGATTATGTGCGAGGCCATATATAGAACGACTACATTTTGAAAATGCAGAAAGGATACAATTACAGAGTGGAAAAGTATTATCTAGTCACAAAATCAAATGGGGAAACAAACTGTGCTCAACTCTAATAAAAAACACATAGTTGGGACTTCCCTGGTGGTGCAGTGGATGAAAATCCGCCTGCCAGTGCAGGGGACACGGGTTCGAGCCCTGGTCCGGGAAGATCCCACATGCCGCAGAGCAACTAAGCCCGTGCGCCACAACTACTGAGCCTGCGCTCTAGAGCCCGGGAGCCACAACTACTGAGCCCGTGCACCTAGAAGCCACCGCAATGAGAAGCCCGTGCACCGCAACGAAGACCCAATGCAGCCAAAAGTAAATAAAATTTAGAAAAACCAAAAAACCCCCACATGGTTTCCAGGACGCCCACAGCATATTAAGCAGCCTGGAGGCAGTAGATCTTATTGGTCAAATCCCACACTCAGAACCAGACCGACCCGGGTTCGAGTCCTGGCCGTGCTACCATCCACCTCTGTGCCATCAGGTAAGTTATTTAACTGCTCTGAGCTTCGAGTGCCTCACCTGTACTGTAAGGCTATCGCATCCACAGGGATGCCGTGAAGACGAAATGAAAGAAAATAATGTACCTGAGCATCTGTAAAGTGCCTTATTAGTTCCTCATTAAGCTATTACAATCATAGCTAACCTGCCAGACATTTACCTGCCCCATGCCAGGCCCTGTATTACGGGCTAGTTAACAAATGGTAGCAGTAGCAGACATCATCTCCTACTTGCCACTAACATGCTGAAAGGACTTCCCAAACTGTAGACAAAAAGTTGGGGGCGCATTACCATGACTGCTATTGCATCACTGTTGCTAAGCAACTGACAGAACGCTGTATTTAAATAAAACTAATATACTTAAATGAGACTCTCCATAAGGAGCAAAAGAGCAAACCCTGATGTTCAGGAGGAACGGGGTGTACCAGTATCTGCCAGCAAGTACAAATGTGAATAGATGCTCAGTTTTCTCACCAGGTCCACTGTCCTTCATGGTCACCAGGGGTACAAAGTGTTGGCTGTCGTAGCCGAGAATGATGGGGTATCTGTAGCATTCCTGGGCAGGCCAATGGAGAGGCAAGTAAATTCCGCCCACCTTCAAAGGAGCGAAATTGGAACCCGATTCCAAACTTCTCAGCATTTTGTCTGTTTAAGGAAAGAGAAAGAAAAGATAAGGCCCTCCGTGGCTTTCATCAGATTCCATTTAACTATGGTCTCCTGTAACTTTGGTAGCATGGGTTTTCCTAAGAGGTAAAGCACTAAAGCTGAAAAGCACTTAAATACGGATAAGCCCTCAGCAGGCATCTCACCTGAAATGACAATGATCGGCCTTCTGAGGATGTTGCAAAGGACAAATATGTGTATTTCTTCCAGTGAATTATACTGAAGTCCACTGCGGGCCACTGGTATGTCCGTGGATGCCATTTTGACAAGGTTGTCCCATTCATCAGTCCAATTCTAAGGGGACAGAAAAGAAATCATTGCATGTACTCTGCACTAAAAAACAATTCTGGCTTCACTCTATAATTTATCACTTGTATCACTCAGCTTACTTTTACCCTTTCTTGAAATTATCACTTAAACGATCACCCTTTTGTCCCCACTTTGGTTTTCTTCCCTTACTTTTTTCCACTACAAGGCAAACTCAAGGGTAGGGGAGGATGGGGACAGCACCTGCTTTCAAAAAAATCCCTGATGAGGCATAATGTCAACGCTCCTCATCCAAATGTGCACAAAAATCCCAAACTTGTGACTGAAAATGGGGAGGCACCCGTCTGAATTTGATTGGCTGGCTCAGTAAAGCATGAGAAGGGCAATCAAACTGAAAAACAACTAAAACGCCACAGGGAAGCCCAAGACCAGAAAGATCATTCTAAGATGACTCCCCAGCTGGGAAGCAGTGACAAGAGCCTCAGGTCCATCCCACAGGAGGTTTCTGGTGTTTTCCATTGACTCTGCTTTGCCAAGTTTACGTGACCCGGCAAATCACATGCTCCTTGAGAGCAGGGACTGGCCGAAGGTATTGTTTTGCCACCATGGAGCTCTGTCAATAGATGCTTGATGAGGAAACACAACATACCCGGGTATCGTAGCAAAGCCCCGTTTCCACGAATTCCTGAGACTTAAGAGACTCCAGCTGCCAGCGGAATTTAAAGTTGCGGGTGTCCGTCTCCTTGAGGGTGCTGAAGAGCGCCTTCCTCAGGACCAAGTCTGTGTCCTGAACACCCCACATGTACTGGGAAGCAGCGTGCATGAGGCAGTTTCCGTCACCTGAGGACAGAAGGGAAGGAAATTCAAGCAAATCTACATCTAAGGCCTAGCAGGGGTTCACAGAGTAAACTAGCCTTACAGCTACCATGCGGGGACCCAATAGCGCTTGTGAGAAACGCCAGTGGTTTAATGTCTTAGGCGAAGGGCCAGCTGGTAACATTTCACAAGGTGATGACAGCTTTAACGAAAAAAAAATATATCATTCTTTTAACTCCGATTTTTAATGAATGATACTAACAGAGCCAAGGAACCAGAGACTGAGAGTCAGGAGCCCTTGGTTCCAGCCTGGCTCTGCCCTAACTAGCTTAGGTGACCTTGGGGGGAAATTCCTTAACCTCTGAGTATTTTTCCTCTTTGGAAATGAGGACATTGGGTTATGATCTCTGAAGTCCACTCCTTTCTAACATGCCTTGATTTTCTGGCTAAGACGCTGGCACTATTGCTCTCTGACTCTGAGCGAGAACCCCCAGGGTAACATGCTCAAACCAGGAAGCTGGTCTGGCTCCATTTACTAGACAGGGATGGCCTGGCCATGACTCAGCGGTACATGACTTGACCATCCCACCACAGCCTTTGGGGCCTGGGAGCTTCCTCTCCTGGTCTGTAAAGTGGGATTGAGAAGACTGAATTACCTACTGCCTGCCCACCCCACCCCCAGAAATGCCTTGTGTGAACCCGCCTGTTAGCAATTAGAGTCCTTTCTCAGAGTTAAAGAGGGCCTGGATGTCTACATTTGAAAATAATTCAGTGTTTAGGGCTGGCACTTGAGGAATTTTGAGCCTTTTGAGAAAAAGATAGGTCTAATTTTATTCTATCACTTTGTTACTTTTATAGGTTAAAATCCACAATTCATGAGACTGCATTGCTTTTTGAACTCCAAAGAATAAACATTTTGGAGGTCTGTTTAATATTTAAAAAGTTAACTCTTTAGTCTCTTTTGGGAAGTGCATAATTGTTTTTATAAAGAGAAGTTCAATCGTGTTCTTACATTGTTCTATGGGGCAATAAAGCTATTTGAAATTTTATCAAATCTTAATTACAGTCAACTGTAAACAACAACAACAACAAAAAACCCTCAAAAATGTATCCGCAGCCAGTATCCGTTCAATTTACACACTTAGAAAAAATAGCTAAATAAACATTCAAACAAATGAACCAAAAAGATCGCTCAAGGCTTGTGTCTTGGCAGAAATGTAGCAACAACTGCATTCTGTTGAAATTTCCCCTTTGCAAAATCTAGAGCAAAGATAAGGCTTTTTTTCTTCTTGTGCTTACTTTCAGTTCTTTATTGAGATGCACCAGCATAAAATTCCCTAAGTAACATCTGGAATTCCCCAGCGCTAAGTTATTTGACTAGCAATTGAGCAACAGCTATTGTACTTTTTGTTCTGGTGTGTAGACATTTAAAGTGCGAAGTGCACTCTGGACTTTCCAAGTGGGTGTGGTCAGGGTGAGCTGGAATAGGGCTACTCATTATACAAGTGAAATCGCTGCAGCCAATAGACGTTGGAATTTTTCACATGAAGTTTCAATTTTATGCCACCTACTCCCTTCCTCATTCACCACAGTCTCATATCCTCAAATGCAAACTTGTGAATCACCCCCTCCCCAAACAGATCATTGACTTTGTAGAGCCCTCCTATAGGGGGAAGGCTTAAAAAAAAAGTGCTAATAAAAATCAGAGAGGAAAAGTCATTTGTTTCCTTCCTTCCCCTAAATATCTTTTCTTCCTTTTCCAGAATTTTAAGGAATTTTTTTTGCAAGTGGTGAAATAAAAGGATCCTGAGCCTAAAAATCCTTACTTCTCAGAAAATGATATCAGAATGCACTTGCTTTTGTAGTTTTGTTTGTAGCATGAATCCTTGATTTAAATGACCTATCTTTGCAAAACAAGTATTTACTTTTTATATTCCATTTTTTCTCTTAAGGAACCAGAGCAAGTTAACCCTAAAATCTCAGTTCAGTTCATGATAATACGTTTTTTTCTCTTTCTACCACATTTCTAATTTGGCAGAATCTGTTCTTTCCAACTCTCCCACCTCTTTTTGTAACCAAATGGGAGAGAGTTAAAACCACAAACTGTCAGGACCATAAACCCCTTGATGATGACTTCACATAATTACTTACTTCTAAGCATCACTTGACTTAATGCCAAGAACAACATAAACACTACATAGCCCCAGTTTTCTTTCTATGTTTCTAAGAACCTGTGCTTCAAAAATAAAAGCAAGACGCTGAGGTGACGCTAACTCCCAGAACCAAAGGAAAAAAACATGTCCCTCAATCGTGCCAAGTTGCCCAAGTCAAAAATGGCCAATGTGAACGTACCAATTGATTTAAGTTGACGTCCTTATCATCTCACTGTCAACAAGGATGTACTAATTTTGCCCTTCGACGTATTATTTTGATCGGGATGGTTTAGGATTGTCACTGATCTAAGGACAGGAGACTTTTGAGAAAAAGGCCTTACTTAAGACTATAAGCAGTCTACTTGCTTCTTGTAATAATTCGCTGCATTTATCAAGTAGAATTTTGTATCTGCATGAAAAACAGTATGCTCGAATGTTTCTGTGACGTGCATACTCTTGCTCAAAGGAAGTAAATAAAAAACAAAACAGTCAAGCTTGGAACAGGAAACACCTACTAGTCATAAACGGCCATTGGGTAGACAGTCACAGACAGCAAGAAATGCCGTACAGTACTAGGAATCCCTAAAAACACATGCAGTAGAGGTCTAAAACCTGTGCTAAGAATCTCAAGTACCTTTCTAGTTCCTATCACGGGACTGTGGGCAACAGAACCCAGGTGAGGGAGGAGCTGATAACAGTCACTGGTTAACCCATAAACTGTCACTGATTCAAGAAGTGTAAGGCCATCATCACCAGCAGTTTCTCACGACAGTGGGAAACGCTACCGGTTTTCACACAATGCTTTCCTTTTGAACGCAGAGCCTTTTGATATTTCCATTACTGGCCAGGGAAGGGTATTTCACAGATGATTAAACAGTTGCAAGAATTACATACAGAAGTCATACCTACGTACCAGACACATATACTGAATAGGCGCATGGTGTCTAGAAATGCATTCTTAAAGCCTCAGTGCGCTCTGCTGTCTAACAGACACTAGAAAATATCCTTAATTAAAATATTCACAAAACAAGCTTGCTTTCGTTACGTGCCCCTTATAGAATCGCTATACTAAGGTACCTACCTACGGCCTTAAGAGATTCGATCTGGACTGGTGTTATTACCTTCTAATAAGTGGCCACCCAGCCCGGTGGGAGCTACCCCAGCCCCCAGACAAAAGCATGTCTTACCGTTTGTTTTCAGCGCCACAAGCTTCCTGACTTCTCGACACCAGTTGAGCTTCTTCTGGCTTTCCAGGGAGGCCTGGATGTTTCTGTCGATGAGAGCATTGTGGATGATCTCCCGAAACTGTGGACAAAACTGGCAAGTTCTGAACATTTCCAGTGTGTACCGGTGCATGGATTTAAAATGGTGAATGATTCCATTGGTAGGTTTAAAAATATCTTCTGGAGTTCTCTCTCTTATCTTCACAGCTTTCCGCATATTGCTCAAATACAAAGCCAGAGGAAGGAGTTGCTCAGCCATGGTGCTCTCCAACACCTGAAGAGAAGGGAAAGAAAACCCCATGCCGTTAGCTCGGCTTTGATATGACTCCTATATACCTGCCTGCAGGAAACCCCAGTGTTTGATCTTGTCATTACCCTAAGCGGTAGGCAAAAGATCTTAGTCACCTCTACTCCCAGGATACTAGCTGGCCCCAAAGATGAACTCACACCGGACTGTTTTAAGTTACATCACTTTTAAAGATTAGTCTAAACAAGAGAAGGAAGGCGGGCAGTGGGCAACGAGGAGGAGGGGAATAACCCATGTTTTCAGTAACATTTGTCAGGGAGCCAAGCCTGTCTGTCAGCAACAGGTATGGTGCCTCGTAACGGACTGAAAATCCCACTCCATCCTGATGCCGCTCTGAGGCAGCCACTGGATTTTAGGCGCCCTGAATGCCAGTTACAGGCACAATGCAGTCCTGACGAGTCTGGCTCCTTTCCTAACAGCACCACCGAGCAGCCCTTGCTCTTAGGCAAAGTCTTGATTTACCTCTTTCAAGCACTCCCTCCCTATACTGGAAAGACAATAAATATTTTGCGAAAAATCCTGCAATTTTATGCTGCCACCTAGGCTGTTGATTGGACTTTTCTCTTTAGTCCCCAAAAGAAATATTTATAAAGCATTTACTTGTAAAATGTATTATAATATACAAAGAGTTAAACTGCATGTTTTATAACCAACACAAAAGCTTATTCCCAGCAAGGTGTTTTGTAATTTTAAGAGCAAACGGTCAGCGGTCTTTCAGAACCTCTGCACTGAACTTAACAACGTGAGGATAAAAAACAGAATAATGATAACAATAACAATAATAGAATAATAAATTCTATACTTCCAAGAGCAGATATTGGAAGTACAGAATTATATTCTATATAATTACAGAATTAGCTGTATTACTTCAACTCAACCGTCAACCAAATTTTATTATCGTCCTCCAGGTACCAACACTCAGATGGATTTTGCACCCTGTCTTCACCCTGAAATCTGCAAGCAAAATCAACTGGTGGAAAGAAATAAAAGTCTGGAAGCAGACAAGGAAAGAAGTTTCAGCCAGAGGGACCACTCAGGACAAATGAACGAGGAGGGGGGCAAACTCCAGCATCCCCAACCCATGCCAACAGCATGGAATGATGGAATGATGTAACGTGGGATCTTCACAGAGCAGAGCTTTGCGGAGAGCCAGCTCACGCTCACTGGCCCTTAGTAGGGTGCCCTGCCATCCATCCTGATTTCCAAGATGAAGACAAAGACATTTTCAGAGCACGAAGAGAGGCCCTAGGAAGTTTCACTGCATTTGTTAATCCCACTCTTGTGTCATACTCTTTACCAGGGCAAGCCTCTAGCTGAGAAAGAAGTTAAACCAATGTAAGAGGGAGAAGAAACCTAGATTACAGAGAAGCCAGTCCTGGTGGGTCTCGGCTCTCTCAAAGGCATTGATAAAATGGTCTAACTTCTCATGGCCCTCTCCAAGGAGAGAGGTGGACTAGAAGACCCTGAGGTTGCTTCTGAGGAGTCTTCTGGTGGTAGATTTAGCTCAGGATTCCTTATCTGATAGCTGGATGACGCCTGGAAGAAGTCATTCTCTGGGTCAAATGGTAATCTCTGCTTTGATGTCAGATATTCCTTGCAGGTGGATTTGGGCAAAATCATGGCAGGACCACGGGCAAAATCATGGCAGGACCACAGACACAACAAAGGGACAAACATATCACACACACTTCCCCTTGGTGGCGTGGCAAATGCCTCTTTCACGATGTCATTCATTTGTCCACCCATCACTCAACAAGCACTGCCTGACCACATACTTCTACTACTGCCTGACCATCAGCTTGATGCTGAGGCTAAAGATAAAGACAACCTTATTCCCCGGCTTGAAATCACATGACCACCTGAGTCTCCATCTACGGCAACTGAAGTACTGGTCCTGCTCAGGTAGGTCCCACACCATCCAGGGTCAGGGCTTTGCTGAGAAGCCCGGTCTTCCAACACCCGCCCCTTGCTAATCTCAGAACACCACTCCCGTGGTGGCAGTGCCTGCTGCTCACACAAGGAAACAGACAGGTAAGAGGAAGATTTGAAACAAGCTAGTTGTAGCCTCTTTTTTGACTCTTCTTTTATCTTCATCTTCACCTAAGATCTTTCAGCAAAGTTCTCAAACAGTGAAAGCTGGAACCATAGGCAAGACACGCAAATGTCAACATTTGATAGCCCGGTGTCACCTCACTCATAGGTTCAGCCTCGCGCGGCCTGCAGAATTGCCTCCTTAAAAGAAATCAAAACCCACTGCCCAACTGCCTAGGACTTGGACTTCTCCACACTTAAGATTAAAGAATAATCTTCTCCACACTTAAGATTAAAGAATAATCTGACCTGTGATAAAGAATTTCTGAGCTATGATTGTAATGTCCTTATATGCAAAGACATACAATATTACCCATCACATTTCTTTCATGTTTGTTACCTCATTGGCTTTTTATCAACAAATATCGACTTTTTGGAAAGTACCCCTCCAAAAATTCAAAAATTGTACAAAGAATTGGAAAAATAAATAAATAAAGAAGCACTTTAGACCACCAAGACCGAAGCAGTAACTGGCTGTTTAATACTCTGGGACATTAGGGCTGTGGTCCAGAGGACCCTGAAACACTGGTTCTCTCAGAGGGCTGCCCTGAGATACTTGACCAGAGCGGCTTTCCAAGGAAAGAAGATCAGAGGCTGGGAGAACTGAAAACAAAGCGGTCTCAACAAGTTCTGAGCTCCTTCCTTACTTAATACCACGGCTTTCCTGAAAGGCCAGGTGGCAGGATGTGGGACGACCCCGACTGACAAAGACAGTCTGACTGGGGGATAGGGGCCTGCAGATGCTCTAAACTGGAGCCCCCAAAGGCAGGCCGACCACCCACTGCTACACGCATACTTCTCTGACACTGCTTAACTCTCAGTGTCTGCAAGCCGTCCCTGGGAAGTTGAGCTGACCTGGCTCCCCGCCCCCTGGGTTTTGCTGCCCTTGAGACATGCCACACCTTCGGGCTGGTGCTACAACAATCTGGAAAGAGGCCACAGCAGTTTGCAAGGGCTACGTAGCCGTAAGCATGAAGAGCTTGATTCCAAAAAAGACAAGCCAAAGAGCAAAGCACCAATGACCACCCGCGACCAAGCGGCCCCGGGAGCGACTCTCCCCGCAGGCAGCTGCCTTTCAAGTTCTCTGCATTATCTGCAAGAAACAGCTGGCTGGATCCTTGAATCCCGGCTGTCACCCCAACATCTGGCGCGGCCCCCTCAACTCTCAGCAGTGAAGAACCTACACCGGGTACAAACGGCCAACAAACTCCCCTCTGGAACCGCTGCAAAACCAAGGCCAGGTCGACGGGGCCAGCCCGCGGGTCGCTGCCAAACTCGCACCCGCAGCCCTTGCCCGGGGGAGACGGCACAGTGACGCGGGGGTTACCTCTTCGGGACACGCGATCCTCTGCAGAAACCCCAAGTCCAGGTCAGGACAGGCGTGCGCCGTCGGCTGGGGTCACGGTCGGGGTCGGGGCCAGGTGGAGGCGGCGCCCCATGGACGCCCTGCTCTGGGTTAGTTCGCGGGCCGGGCCGGCCGGGGGTGCGTCTCTCTTCTGCCGCCGCCGCTGCCGCCGCAGTTTCCCCGGCGGCCGCTCTTGCCGCTCCGCCCCCCGCGGCCCCTAGCTCGTTGCACTTAGCCGCCGCCAAGGCTGCAGACTGCCAGTTCTCTTTTTTCCCTTTCTGTTTTACCGCCCGCGGACAGCCGGGGATTTCCACCCAGGGACTTTCCAGTCACGTGACGCGGGCCGGGCGCCCGGAGCCGGTGGTCTCCTGCCGCTAGGGGGCGCAGGAGACGCGGGAGGCCTGATGCGCTCCGCCCCGCCCCGTCCCCGCCCCGCCCCGCCTTGCCCGACGCCCGAGAAACTCCTGCGCCCCGCCCCGGGGTGTCCCCGCATGAGTCACCTGGGCATTTCGGAAGCTGGACTCAACGTCACATCCATGTGGAAATCGCAGTGATGGGAACTGGAAATGAAATAGGTTCTTTTTCTCAGCCGTTTTTCTGCAGAAAATCATCAACTGTGGAGAACAAGAAGGCAAATCATAAAGAAAGAAAACCCTAAAAACCACCACAGGCCTCCGCTGGATTTGCAAAGCTTGAACTGCGCACGTGATGAGCTCGTCGGGAGCGCCCAACTCTGGCCCCCCGGGGGGATTTCGAGAAAAAGATGCAGTCACAGCCCTTGGTCCCCATCCGCAGCATTCGTGACAGCCCCGGACCTCAGGCTGGTGCGATGCCGTTTCCAAGTGACGTCAGATCTCGTGGCCCTGCAGACTCGAAATTCGCAGGGGCAAAGCCAGTCTTAGATAAAATTAGGAATCAGAACCACTATCAACCCCGTCCTTCACTTGATTGATTTCCCATCTCCATTTCTGCGTACCAGGAGCCCGGGGGGCATCCCATTCAGGTAGCATTTCAGTTGAGAAATCACTTCTAGTCCTTTACTGTCCTTGCCACATCCCCCTAAGATCTTATTAGGAGTCTTTTTAGAGGTCCTGATGACAGTTCACCCCAAGATGCCAATGGCTGATAATACTTATTACCCCCCCCCACACACCCCCTTATTAAACAGCATTCTAAGGGCAGTGTCTTCACCTAGAGGGTGTCCTGTAGAAATAGGTGTCAGCCACCTTGGCTGTGCAGGAACATGAGTTGTGGAGAGGGGGCACTAGGTCCTTTTGCTGTCTTGGTCTCCCCCTTGGCTCGGCTCATTTTCTAGAATGACTAGACTAGAACCAGACTGAAGTATTCTGTACCACTGCCCCCTTGTAGACTTAGGTATACTTGTCAGGCCATATCTCTCAAGTTTTGAATTGTAAAAATATACTCCTCTCTCCAGTAAGAACCTGCAGAGCCTGGGCTGGAGGCTGCGTGGAGTGTGGCACTTTTCCAATGGCACTTAGAGAGTCCGTAGTGACCAAGGGCCCAGGGCTGGTGCTGGTCGTTTGAAACCAATGGCTGGAGTTTCTTCCAACTCCAAACCACCTGGTATTTGTCGTCCTCTCATTCACAAATGTTTTCAGCTGCCAACACTCAAACAATGGATAGTCAAGCTAGTAATATAATAATGATAACGGTGATGATGATGCTTATCAAGTCCTTACTATATGCCAGGCTGTAGGCTAAGTGTTGGCAATGCATTCTGCCATTGAAGTCTCACAACCCCACTTTGCAGATGAAGAAACTGAAGTTTAAGAAGCTTACTCCATTCGCCCAAAGTCTACACAATCAGTGGCAGAGTTGTGACTGGCGCTGGGCCTGCCTTATTCCAAAGCCCACACTGTTAGGTCCTCTCAGAAAATAATCACTCTCAGAAAAGATCCTACAAAATTTAAAGTCTCAGGGCCTCTGTTTGTACCCTGGCCACAGCCTCATAAACTTACAGCACTCACTTAACCAAACGTGGACCCTGGGCAGGGCCAGAATACGTTCTTGGGACCCAGACAGGCCTTGGTGTCATCCTCAGGAAACTTTCTGAGCTAGTGGAGATGATAAAAGATGATGTATGCAAAAGAACATCCTCAGTCCTCAGACCCCTCTCCCTTTGTGCTCCTTTGGAGACAGAATGCGCCTGTTCTTGTGCATCACGGTCTGGCTCTGGCCCCTCAACTCCTCCTGTAGCTTCCATTGCCCCTTTTCTGGTTTCCATCTGCTCCCTGGTTTCATGAGTTAGGAATGCAATAGCAGGCGTAACAAGCCTGAAGGACCACGCTCATATCTGTCACTTCTAGTTGTCCTGAGATCGCCGCTATACCATCTTGCCTGCCAGGATTTGTGACAAGGTAATGGCAGTCAGAGTCAGGAGTGGTCTGTAACCCTCAGTTTAGCTCTACCCCCATTTCCATAGTTCTACCACTGGAATGATGGTCTCTGTGAGGAGGCATTCTTAGCCCTGCCCTTCTCTAGTTTTTACTGTTCTTTCTGTCTTCTAAATCCGAGCTGTGGGTGTGCACTTTTCCTTTTCTCATACTTAACACATGGGTGAGACCAGTAAGAATTTTCTTGGTAAATCAGAAAGAAAGAGTGGAAGAGGAAGGGAGAGTATAGAAGGAGAAACTCCTTATCAGAAAGGGGATATAAAATTTGGGGAAATCTGTGGAATGAATTGAAACCAGAGAGGTATAAAAGCCTTGCAAGGGACTTTAATTTCTGCGATAGACCTTATCAAGATGAACAGAATTCTGCAAAGAGAAATGAATATTTATTGAGTGGACACATAGGAGAAAAAAAAATGTCTCCTTATAAGAGAAGAGGAATTCTGGTTATGTGGAGTGTTTTGGTGAGTTCCCAAGTTATGTGTCATTTTTATTGTGGTGCCAACATTCACATGTCGTGAACTTCATACAATGAGCACACATGACCTCTTGGAGTTAGACAGTCTGTGGGACTGTGACTGTGGCCTGTGTGCCTATACCACATAATGAAAAAGATGTGCATCCCAAGATAGTGGGGTTGGAGTGGAGGGGGGGTGGGGAAGGGGGCAGGAGAAACCTGACTAAAGAGAGGCAGATGTGACAATTGGGAAGAGGACCCATATCTGGCTCACCTCAAAACTCAGTCCATGAGTCTTTCTTAAGAAACAGCCACAGCGTATTTCTGAAAGTGTATGGAATTCCATGGCATGGGTTAAACTAAAATCGAACATTTTGTGTCTGTGGTACAATTGTTCCCCTTTTCCTGGCATTGTTCTCTGTTGAAAAGGAAAATCCATATTAAACGTATTTTGAAATAGCCTTATGTAAGTATGGCAGTTTAGTTATGGCAGGGTGGCTTTAAATCCTGCTTCAAATTTTAATAACCCTGGGCTGAGTTTTGAGATTATTGAAGTGTGATGTTTGCACTTTCAAGGCTGTTATCAGGGCTAGTTTTGAGAAGACAATAGAAGTTCTTTGTGGGCTATAACTCCAAGGAGAACTGGGATAATGATGTCACAGGTTTCATCACCCTATGGATGCCAAATTTTCCTGAAATGCTACTTCTTATCTAGGGACCTCAGATCCTCTACAGGGATTATCTGGGGTGAATGGAGAAACCAAGACCCACCACAGGGAAGGGACTTAACTGAGGTAACCCAGTGAGTCACTAGTAACAGGAACAAAGATCCTCCACTAGAAGGGAGGGAGCTGGTTTAGTGCCAAGTTCAACCCCTCTTTATCCTACTTTGCCTGAAAGCATGGAGTACTGAAATCTGAAACTTGTCAGAAAATTCATTCCCCAGTGAATTCTGGTTTAACTTTCTGTCAACACTTGGCTGAAACACTTGCCAAAGTAACTTTATTTTACATTATGAATGTAAATATTCAATTCTTGGTTTCATTTCCGTTTCTGTGGAGGCTTCTATTAATGACCCAGTATGAATGATGTCCGAAAGATCTAAAATGGGTTTTATTAGGAACCAGCTGGTGTGCGGGGTTGGGTTTAATAGTAAGCTGGATGTTAACTGAAATAAATTAGTTCCTGTTATGTGGAATAGTGCAAGCCATTGTGAAAATTTGCCTTTGATGCGCCGCCTTTTTCTTCATTTGTCTCTCAATTCCCTTCATCCAGTTTGGGGTGCCCATAATCCTGCTTCCTTGTCACCCCTGCCTTCTCTCCTGGCCTACTCCCCATGAGCATAAAGAAGGATTTTGGCTTTCATTCTCTCCCAGGGGCCTGTTTTCTGGGACTGGCTAATCTAATAAGGTAATTTGTGTCCATTTTCAAGAACAGATTGCAACGTGTTACTGTGTTATATTTCTTGAGAAACATTCCTGTTGACAGCAGAACTTCCCAGAGCTTAAAGGTGGAAATTCCAAGCGCCTTAGCAGGCTGGAGGAGAAGCAGCTGTATTTCCATGATTCTGAGAAGCCAGAGTTGCAAGGCATACCCTGGATTTGATATCAACATGGCGGGTGGGGCAAACAACCTCATCCTATTAAATGTACACATGTTCTTTCTTTTACTCACTGACTATAGCCTACATTTATTGATGTAATTACATTCCCCCTTCTTCTTCACTGTGTAAATGAGGAAAGACTTTAGCTCTACACTCCTAGGTTCCATAGCTGGGTCTATGAACTGAAAATAGGCAGATTAACAGGAGAAAACGTCTACAAACATTTATTAATTTTTAATATTATGTGCATGGGGCATCGCAGGAAAAAAGTGTATGTACCTGAGATGAACCAGCCAGACATTCTCTTCTTTCTTATTAGAATGAGTAAACATCAGCAGGGCAGAGAAGCAAGGACCCTCTGCCGGTGTGCTTATCGCGCATGTTTATGCATGTGTATTATTCTCTTGATTATAGGGAAGTTGACTAGTCTCCCAAACGAATGTTTAGGTGTTTTAAAATGTTTATTCATGCACTTTAGTTTTAAAAATCCATTTGTAAATGAGTTTATCATATGCAAAAATATTAACCTTTTGTTTGTTTTATGTTACTGAAAAAAACACTCTTGTTTTCCGAACTGGGTCTGTTGTCATAAAGTCTTAAGACTTTAGCTTTAATTGGTTTCTAGTTTTCATTATAGAAGGTTTAGAAACCTAGAAGGAAATTTTACAATTGCCATATTTTTAATATATGCTTTGGAGGCTGCCTGGGTTTTCCACACTTGAAATAAATCTGCTGAATCTGTCTTGAGACACCTTCAGGTCTCCAGAGAAAATGGCTAGATAGGCATCATGCTTCATCTCAGAATGAAATGTAACTTTTCTCCTGGAACAAGTGCCTTTCATGGTATTTTACAGAAGTAACCCCCCCCCACCCAAACTCAACTTGTTGCATTTCAGCTCTGAAATAAATTCTTAGGAAGAAATACCTTGATTCTTGACGCTTTCATCGTCGGTTCTTGGCTTCTCTGGTTGAACCAAATAGTACTTCTTTGGTTGGTTCTCAATGATGTCAAACATTCAAACCTGGGCACATGTGAGATTTGAGATTAAAAAGAAAACATTTTTTTTAAATGAAAGAACTTAATTCATATATACGTTCCTGGCTTTGAACTTCAGGAAAATTATTGTACTGCTTGGGTGGCTTGAAAAATTCTTGGCCCTGGGCATTTTAACTATAATCGCTTAGAAACGCACAACCTAATATGTCTTATCCCCTAACTATAGTCGTTTGCTTTATGATGACTGAACTATCCTTGCAGAACTCTGCATGTGGCTGTGCTTTCAAAGTACCTTTCTAGAGCTAAATCAGATGATGTGGATGGAAAACTCTCTATGAGAAAATGTAAATAACCTCCTAAGCTAATGATCGTTTACTTTAAGCCTTAAAGAATCTATTTGCTATTTTCTGAGTTAACACTTACTTTACTTTTTATTTTTAGTTTAAATTTTTAAGGGGGTAATTTCTGATATAAATCATTTTAGAAACTTTAAAACTTTCAGCTGAGCCAAGAGATTATTTTTCGCCTTCTTAACTTGGTCTCATTGTGCTCATTTATAAAATGGAAAATTTGGATGCACTAATCCCTAAGAGTCATTCCAACTCCAACATTTGATCCTTCTTTGGTTCTGTCAAGAAAATTGTATATGAATTAATATTCCAGTGGGTTACATTTAATAAGGAAGTGTGTGTACAGGGTTTGAATTACACTGTTGGCTTCAAAGCTCAACTCAGCCACTTAATAGCCAAATGATCTTGGAGAAGTTACTTCACTTCTTTTCCTTTAGCTCTATATTTGAAAACTGGAGATAATAGTAAGACCTAGGGTTATTATGAACATTAAATAAAGTAATACATGTGATGTGCTTAGAACAGTGACTGGCACATAGTAATGTTAGTTATTATTAATTGTTCATCTTCTTGAAAGAATAATTTGTTTTATTTCAATGTTTGCTTGGAATTAAACAGACTAAAAGGTACAACAAAGCATTTCATGTTTGTTTTCCATATTTTGGGGGAAGAGTATCACCTTTATTTTGCAAGGTAGTTCAAGAATTCCTTTATACATTAACTTTTTTCACAAATATAGAATTATAGAACTATTGAATATTTGTGTTTGATGGGACTTTTGAAACCATCAAGACTGATAATTTTCTTTTCTTTCTTTTTTTGGACAATGTTTTAGTTTTTTAATGAACATTTTTTTACCCAGCTTTACTGAGGTATAATTGACCAAAAAAAGCATATATTTAAGGTAAATGGGATGATTTACTATATGTATATAGTGTGAAATGATTACGACACCAAGCTAATTAACACATCCATAATCTCACATAGTCACCATTTTGTGTGTGTGGTGACAACACTTAAGATCTACTCTCTTAGCAAATTTCAAACTATCCAATATATAAAATTATTTTTCAATAAGACATTTAAATTTTTTGATTCATTAAAAAATAGTACAGTAAACCAATTTTAATTCACATACTCTTATTTTTAATCCACTGAATGTATTTTTATCAGGACCAATTATTTTATGTAAATGACTTGATTTCTTGTCCACATGATAATTTACTTCTTTAAAAAATAAAAATTGTGGGCTTCCCTGGTGGCGCAGTGGTTGAGAGTCCGCCTGCCGATGCAGGGGACATGGGTTCGTGCCCTAGTTCGGGAGGATCCCACATGCCGTGGAGCGGCTGGGCCCGTGAGCCATGGTCGCTGAGCCTGTGCATCCGGAGCCTGTGCTCCGCAATGGGAGAGGCCACAGCAGTGAGAGGTCCGCTTACCGCAAAAAAAAAAAAATAAAAATTGTATATATTTAAGGTGTACAGCATGATGTTTTGGTATACAGATAATATATGGTTTTCTTGGTGATGAGAGCACCTGACAGCTACTCTCTTAACCAAGTTTCCAGTATATAATGTAGTATTATCAACTATAGTCACCATACTGTACATTAGATCCTCAGAACTTATTCATCTTATAACTGAAAGTTAATACCCTTTGACCAAGATCTCCCCCTACCCAGGAATCTTAGAATTCCTTGGAGATGATTTGAAGGTCATCCTCAAGCCCATGCAGGATGGGTGAGGAAGAGTGAGCCTCCATGGTCACACCTAATTTCCCAGAAAGGCTTTGCTTCCATCTACTTTGTATATTGCAATTCCTGATAAGAATTAATCTTATTTTGCACATATCCTCATTTTACAGATGAAGAAACTGAACCCCAACAAGGTATAGTGATATGCCCAGGGACACATAACAGGTTAATAGCAGACCAGAAATAAACCCCAGGTTTCCAGGTGCCCAACAGACCACATTCTATACCATGCTGCCTTGGAAACTTTCAAATGGATTAAAGTAAAAGACTCTCACACAACAACCAGAAAACCCCTGAGTATCTCTAGGAAACCAGCACATTTTTGCTAAATAGGGTTTTCCTCCACTTGATAAAAGCAGTAAAGACTAAACCAAGGGAACTAGAATTTAAAAGTGAAAATCTATAGGAAAATGAATAATTGCTTTTTAAAGGAAGCATCCCAAGGGCCAAATAATTCAAATGTGTCAGGCACCCTGGGATGCAGGGATAAAAAATTCCCTACAGTTCTAAAGCAAGCATTATAATTTGAAGTTTCCTGACAGTTTTTGAAAGAAGAGAAATACCTTTCTTTTCTGGGCCAAATGCCAAGGTAGGTAATTACCCCTTGCCCACTTTCTTTCCCCAGGCTGTTTTAATTAGATAAGAATTCTGCCTTCATTTCCTTTCCTAAACTGAATTGTGATGTTGCCACTTATCTTTCAAGGACTGTTAATGCCCTTGTTTGCTGAAGGCTTTTCCCTTCAGAATGGAAAAGATTTTGCCATAAGTACTTGGCTCACTTCAGGGTACAAAATGCTTTCCAAGGGTTAGGAAATACTAGATCCCTCAGCTTCCAATACTAGATCTTTCAGCTTCAATTCTTCCCCAGAGACCCAGAGAGAAATCAGTAAGCCATACCTTCCCTGCTAGTCCTACTATGTCTGACAGAGGTTAAGGGGAAAGCTTTAATAAACTGCTCAAGAAACAATGTTAACTAGAGTGAAGTCTTACAGTCAATTCCACACTCCACACCCTCTCCCCTCCTCCTTGAAAAACTGCCCAAAGAAACAGTGGATCCATAGAGTCACAGAAGACATGTAATCCATTGACCTCACCATCTTCTCAACAACATGACTTTTCCACAACAACAAAACAGCAGTGCACATTTAAGCAGGGCCTTGTACTAAGAAAGAACGGGGTTCTAGTACCAACCACCCTATAATAGCAAGGTTATTTTAGGCAAGTTACTCAATTTCACAAAGCTCTTTCCTCAGGCTTACATATTTTTTCACTTAAAATATCCTGGAACTGACCCATATCAGCACATGTGATCCACTTTATTATAATTTTTTAAATGGCTACACAGCATTGCATTATATAGCTGGACCATGATTTAACTATCGCTGGACATTTAGGCTGCTTTCAATCTTTTGCTCTGGGAGGCAATGCTGCAGTGTGGATGGACCATTGCACACACAGGAATACATCTCTGTAAGATATACTTTTATAAGTAGAAATGTTGGGTAAAAAGATCTTTGCATTTGAAAGTTGGATAGACAGTGCCAAATTGTTCTGCATTGTGGTTGTCCCTTTATATTCTCACCAGCAGTGCCTGCCAGTGCTGTTTCCCATGGAAATCTTTGTGAAACTGTTGGGTAAAAATAGCATCTCATAGTAGTTGGTTTGTTTGGGGTTTTTTTTGCAGTACGTGGGCCTCTCACTGTTGTGGCCTCTTCCATTGCGGAGCACAGGCTCTGGATGCGCAGGCTCGGTGGCCATGGCTCACGGGCCCAGCCGCTCCGCGGCATGTGGGATCTTCCCGGATCGGGGCACGAACCCGTGTCCCCTGCATTGGCAGGTGGACTCTCACCACTGCACCACCAGGGAAGCCCCTCATAGTAGTTTTATGTTCTCTTGTCATGACTAACGGTGAGCATCCTTTCACATTTTAAAGAACCATCTTTATTTCCCTTTCTGTAAACGTCAAGTCTTGTGCATTTTCTCTTGGGTGTTGGATTTCTTCTTATTAAAGTATAAGAACTGTTTATATGGACTTCCTTGGTGGCACAGTGGTTAGGATTCCGCCTGCCAATGCAGGGGACACGGGTTCGAGCCCTGGTCCAGGAAGACCCCACATGCCACGGAGCAACAAAGCCTGTGTGCCACAACTACTGAGCTTGTGCTCTAGAGCCCGCGAGCCACAACTACTGAGCCCACGTGCCGCAACTACTGAAGCCCGCGTGCCTAGTGTCCGTGCTCCAAAGCAAGAGAAGCCACTGCGATAAGAAGCCTGCGCACCGCAGCAAAGAGTAGCCCCTGCTCACCACAACTAGAGAAAACCCGCGTGCAGCAACGAAGACCAAATACAGCCAAAAATAAATATATAAATTTAAAAAAAGAGAACTGTTTATGTACATGAAAAATAGTCTTTTATCTGTTGTATGAATTGCAAGTATATATATATATAATATATATATATATAGGATTAAAAAATCATATTTAGAAAGTCTTTATCATTCTGAAATTAAAAAATTAAAATCTCCCAACTTTCTTCAGAATATTTTGTGACTTCATTTTTAACATTCAAATATTTGATCCATCTGAAATTTATTTTATTTTAAGCTGTGAAGTCGGGCTCTAATTTTATTTTATTTTATTCTTTATTTTATTTTTCTAGGTGGCCACCTTGTTGTTGCAAACCACTTATTAAATAATACATTAATCTCCAACTGAATTTATCATCGTCTAAATTTCTGTACATATTTCAACATATGGTTGGACTTACTACACTATTTTACCGATTTTTTTGTCTTTTGCAAAGAAAACATTGTTTTAACAATTAGAATGTTTAATATCTGATAGAGTATCTAATAACAATTTAATATCTGATAGAGTATCTAATAATAATATCTTCTATTTTTTCCAAGAATTTTCCTAGCTAATCTTGCTTATTTACTTTCTCATATGAAGAATTCACTTATCTAGTCCCTCCCCTTACAACAAAATTGATTAGTTTTTTGGGGAGGGGAGTGCATTAAATTTATAATTTTTAAAGAAAGACTATATATTTATGACTTTGAAACTTTTAATTCAAGAATATGGTATGTTGGGCTTCCCTGGTGGCGCAGTGGTTGAGAGTCCGCCTGCCGACGCAGGGGACACAGGTTCATGCCCCGGTCCGGGAAGATCCCACATGCCGCGGAGCGGCTGGGCCCGTGAGCCATGGCCACTGAGCCTGCGCGTCCGGAGCCTGTGCTCCGCAACGGGAGAGGCCACAACAGTGAGAGGCCCGCATACCGCAAAAATAAAATAAAATAAAAAATAAAGAATATGGTATGTTTTTCCGTTTAACTATTTTTGTGTCTCTCAGTAGAAGCTGTCAAAAAGTGGAGATAATATGAAGAGGGGTAATAATGGTACCTACCTCAAAGAGTTTTTGTGAGGATTAAATGAAGATAATACACAGTGCCTGGCCCTTCACATGCTGACAAAATATAATATATGACAAATGCACACTTTATTGCCATACCCTGGAGTGACTAATCTATTAAGATAAATTAGTCTCTCAGTAATCTGAAATTTCCATGATTATGACTCATACTTGGCTCTACCCTGAAATAGCAATGATTCCCCTGTCTTTGCCATTCTTCCCTCTGTCCTACTCACCTCTGTGGCAGGTTTTGTAAGGTGACTAGAAGTCCCACTGGGGGCATCTGTGGCCTCCTTGTTGGACATGAGTTAACTAAACAGGTTATGGCTTCCGGCTTATCCAAGGAGGTATCAGGTCACCCAGGCAGAGGTGACTGGATAGGACTTGCATTTCACATCTCCCTTGACAACTGTGTGCAGGATGAAGAAAATATTGCCAAATGCTATATAGATTTTATTTCTGTTCTGAAGGTACAGAATCTCCATCCATAGGATAGTAGAGGATTTGATTAAGATTGTTCAGCTGTCAATCAAATGGAGGGCCTTATTATCATCTTCTGATATTTGGTGCTTCATATCCATGTATTTTATACACCTTTATGGCACACTTATTTTATTCTCAATATTGAGCTTAAAGTTTTATTTGTTTTATCATGTTTAATCTTCACAAGTGGGTATGATCATCCCATTTTCCAGATAAAATAAGAGGGTCAAGTTTACAGATCTAGAAACTGACAAAACTGGTACTAGAGATTTGTTTATCCGAAGTCTGTGCTATTAACCACAATGCTTAATTTAGCACAGTTTGAACAAGTTAAACAAAATCAACTGTAAAATAAATTGAAATACCATTTGACTGCATGTCTGAGCATGCTCCTTCATCTGGAATGGAAGCATTGTCATGTTAGGTATTATTAGTGTAGGTATTCTTTTTGTTAATAAAATCACACCTCAACTGAGGGGTACAGTGCCTGGTCCTTCTTGAAAATAAACCTGAAAAAGTCTTAGGGGAAATTAATGATCTTTTCAGCTGCATTTGCTTTCAGGGAACAAGATTTACATTTTCATATTATCTGAATGTGCCATAGAAACAATACCAAGGAGGACTCTATTCAATTATTTGTCTTCCTTTTTTTAATGCCTTAATTTGATACGAAATTCATTTGTGTCACACCTCCACTTGGCCTTTCCCAGGTAACCTATCCAACATCTAAGAAATATTTCAGCAAATAAGAAAGATGATCCGTCGAATTACTTATTCCCTGGGGGAAAAAGCATGTGACCAGTGAATCAGGGGAAATTGACTGCCCAGGGAAGAGCACACTCAAGGCAGTTCAACATGAGTCACAGGACATAGGACTGTCCCATGATCAAAAAAGGTGAATGAACAAAGCCAGAGTTCCTGTTATAGTTTCCATTGATGTGATCAGCTTAGGCTTGTTTCTACACAGGCTGGTTAGGCTTGTCATGGTAAAGAATGAGGGATCATCACTAAAGCATACAGAAGAATGCTCTGTCAGAGAGGAGACTCCTTCCAGGTGTGGAGGGCCTAGAGCTGGGGGACCACCATTGAGTGAGAAGGTCAGCATTGGTGAAATCCCACAGGAGGAAAGGCCTAGAGTCCGGGAGCAGCGGGAGTGGAGATCCACATGGTCACAGCATTGGCAGGAGATGCTGGCTGGACTAGGTGTCAGAGGACCTCAGTCCTAGAATAACTGGGATGATCAAGTCTGGGACTTGGTCTTGGAGGAACTGGAGTATTTGGCATTTTCGCAAGGCAGGTTCTCAGGTGAAATTAATACCAACTGGGTTGTAAGGGGAAAACCTGTTCCTAGGAGCTATATGTGAGTCTTCAGGAGGCCCTCTGCTTGGCACATAGGAGCCATTCAACTAAGTATTTGTGGAGTGATTATGACTCATAAAGCAGACACCCTGTTTCTGAATGTAGGACACATGGTGCCAGCAGGTCTCTGAGTGGAATTGACCTGATGCTTGGTCACCTGTACAGTGACTAAGGACTTGGTTATCCCAGAGCCTAGGGTGGGACTGAACCTGCAGGTGGTGGTCAAGGGTCCAGGTGGGGGAAATTAGGAGGATGAGGAGTAGGCAGGCAGTTTCTTACCCATTCTTTGACAGCTTTACATTGTTATTAGGTCTTCACTTTTGCTCAAGTACACTGTCTTAGCCCTTTTGGGCTGCGATAACAAAAATGCCTCGTAGTTTATAAACAACAGAAGTTTATTTCTCATAGTCCCAGAGGCAGCAAAGCCCAAGATAAAGGTGCTGGCAAGGTTGGTGTCTGGTGAGGACTCTCTTCCTAGTTTAGACATGACCATCTTTTCATTGTGTCCTCACATGGGGGAGGGGACAAGGGCTCTCTCTGGAGCTTCTTTTGTAATATAAGGGCACTAATCTCATCCATGAGAGCTCTTTCCTCATGACTTAATCAACTCCCAAAGGCCCTGCCTCCAATTACCAACATATTAAGGATTAGATTTCAACATATGAATGTGTGTGGAGGGCACACACTGAATTGGTCTGCACTTTTGATCAAATACATTGAAACATTTGGCCAGTTTCCTCAGTTTCCATGGAGCCAAGATGGTGGACGCTCTTAGGTAAGTCACATGCCCCAAATATTCAGGGATCGTGATCTTTGGAGTTACCATTCAGTTTCACTTACATGCTTCTTATGTGACTGTCACTGGGGTAGGTCCACCATGGAGAGTAGTTCTGCTCCTCTACAGAATCCTTAAAGGTAGATGGTCTTGGATCCACTTTACAGCTGAGAAACCTGAGGATTAAGTTGCATGTTATGCCCAAGGCTACATAGACAGGAAATGCTGGAACAGTAGTGTCAGGCTCAGAATCCACCACCTTTCCCCAAACCTCTTTGACATGGTCCTTTCCCTAGACCAGCGCTGCTCACACTCTGATGTGCAGATGGATTACTGAGTTAGAATGAAGATTCTGGTTCAGATTCTGAGATGGAGACCAAGACTCTGCCTTTCTAATGAGCTCCCTGGTGATGCTGATGCTATTGGTCTCTGAACCACACAGAGAGGAGCAAAGGTCTAGAGTAGGGGTGGCTGGATAGTAAATATTTTCGGCTCCGTGGCCCACGTGGTCCCTGTCACATCTACGCAGCTCTGCCGGGATACTGTGAAAGTAGCCATCGACAATACGTAAAGAAATGAATGTGGCTGCGTTCCAATAACCTTTACTTATGGAGACTGACACGAATTTCACATAATTTTCCTATGTCACAAAGTACTGTTTTTCCTTTGATTTGCTTTCAATCATGTAAAAATGTGACAAACATGATCAGCTCATAGACCATTGTTTCCTGTCTCCCATTCAGTCTAGAAATGTAATGGCCTTGATCTGACAGAGGTGAAGGATGGTCCAGCGTCTGAGGTTTTCAGAGATTGATAGCAACCGCAAGAGCTGGCAGATGTGCAGCTGAGATGGGAACGCAAAGGCCTTGGAAGTCAGATCCACCTCTGTCACAGGCCTTGTCACTTTCAGTGAAAAGCCTTTAGATCTTAGTGTCCTACTTTCCTCATGTGCAAAGTGGGACTAAAAAGAGCCGGGTTATTGTGAAGACACAAAGAAATGAACTAATGCACAGAAAGCTTTTGTGATACCCAGCAGAGATGAATTACGATGTTAGAATTCCAGTGTTAGCATCAATGACTGAAACAGGATGTGAGGACAAGAACCTACCAGAATCTGATCTAATCTAATCAGAGCTGATCAGCTCAGATTATGTGAGAGAGGATTCGCTGATCACACTGTGGGTATAAACGGCCATCCAATTTTGAGGAAAGCACATTGAGGAAGCGAGAACTAAGTAAAGTTCTGTAAAGTGGGGGTGAGGTCAATGCAGAGCCCGTAGGGAGATGTCTATTTAAGACAGACAAGAGAAACCCTCCAGAGAACTGTTGGCATAGTTGGTATTAATTTAATAATAACAATTAATAGCTGATATAGCACTTACCATGTGCTTGGTAATGTTCTAGTACTTTGGTATTAATATAATAATAATAATAATTAATAGTTGGCACAGCACTCACCACGTGGTTGGTAATATTCTAGTGTTTTATAAGCAGTAATCTCTTTAATCCTCATGGTCACTTAATAATGTAGGCACTATTATTATCCCCATTTGACAGATAAAAAAACTGAGACAAAGAGAGAGTAAGTAACATGCCCAAGGCCACCCTTTGTTTAAGTGGCAGCACTGTTGGGTTCCAGCATCCTTGCTCTTGATCACCACGCTGGAAGTTTTCACTCCAGGAGTTCTAGGGTCTCTGGATGAAATTAGCTTGGCGGGGCACAGGGATGTGCTGGGGTGGGGAATCTTCTTCCAGGGAGCAAACGGGGTCAGGGGCCTTTACAATTCTTTTATGCCTCGGGGGTGTGACAGATAGCAAATCTGATATACTCTTTTTGTCTTTGTGTTTCACGGTTACTAACCACTGAAGCCAGAGTCTAGACTATTCTGTATCTTGATGTAGATTCATTTCCACCCGAAGCGGGTGGAGGTGGCACACATATTTTTGCCTCTTTTCTGTGTGGGTGATGACCCTAAGCTCAAATGTGGACTGTGCACAGGCAACATGAAACAGAAAGATGCCTGTTGTGGATCAGAAGGAAAAGTCACTTGAACCAGGTCTTCCAAAATTAGTGCCTCTGATTACTTGGATCCTGTGAGTCTATAGAAAACTTTGGGTGATTCCCCACATCGTGACTATTGCTTTTCCCATCAATTACATTCTAACAATAAAACAGATCTTTCTGTATTCAATTTGGAAAAGGAATTTTTAATAAGGGTATTCCCAACTCCATATACCTCAGAGAATTTGCACTGAAGAATTCTCTCACTCTATGTGCCCATATTTGGTAGCTTCCTCATCAGTGAGATCAGATTTCCTGGATATTCCAGAATTGCCGTTACCACTTTTATTTTTTAATTTGCGAGAAGGACACTGAACCTAAAAATGTTATGTTACCTTTTCTTAAAGGATAAAGAACTGCATATCTTTATGGTTATAAAAAACTGTATTCATAAGCTTTGACTATGATCTAGTGTCAGCTTTCCCAGCTAAACAAAACATTCTCAAATTCTCTAAATTCTCCAAGAAATCCTTCCAGGTGACTGTATACCTCTGCATTATTTCCAGTAGAGTAATAGGTATGTCTTGAATTCTAGCCCTGCACGTAATTAACATTTTATTTATAGAAAATTATATATAATGATAATAATATTTGTATTAATATAATGATAATCATGAACATAAGGACTTTACACATAAGTGGCACTTGACTTCCAGTTTTCTTTTTTACTGGTTTAATTCCTGGAGATTTAAAAATGAAATCATTTTCAGTTTTATGAGAAATATTCCTTCAGCAGGTAAAGTGCAGAGCTTGCCTGCATTTTATTCCATTTATATTATTTTATTCCATTTCTATGGAATATACAGCCCAGAAAATCATCGGAAAAAGTTTAGTTAAGTGAGAGTCATAGAAAAAGTCCTGAATTGCTTTAAACATGCTTTGTAGCAATTTCTTAATATGTTTTGAGAGTGCAGTCAATTGTAAAAATACATGGAATACCAGGAGTTCCTAACCTCAGTCTGGCCTCACTCATAAACACCATATGACCTTTAGTAAGTGACTGGGGACCCATCCTTACAGCAGTAAAGTGTTGATTTTGTGTTCTAGAAAGAGATTGTTCAGATTTCAACCCCCCAATACCGCATTAACTAATATTTGCTTACATGAGACTAGAAAAGAAAAACCACAGAAAAAAAAAAGGCTGCTGAAATACATTTTCCCAAAATTTTTTAAGCTGAAAAGAAATTCTTGAGGCAAATGATTTTTACAGGTGTTTGGACATTCAGTAAAAAGAAAACCTGACCAACATCATAGTTTGGAGAATACAAAGTAATTTAGGTTATTTTAAGCTTTGGTTCACTTCAGTTAGATGATGAGGAATTTATTAGTACCTATTAGGAGATACTGAGATACGTGTAGCTGCCCAACATCTATACCGAGCAGTCCAGTTCTGTATACAGTTAAGTGCTCTTCTGTGGTTCCAATAATCAAATTCTATCCAATTCAAAGGGGGAGACAGTAACAAGGCAAGTAATGACCTTGGCGGTCAGGTCTGAAACGGCAGGGACGGTGTCAGGTGGGTTCTGGAGAAGGGCAAGGGCCTTCCAGCAGAGACCCTTGTGCCAGAGCTACATGTGCCAAGTCATGGAGGTGAGAAATGAGCCCAGAAGTTTAATGCGAGAGTGAAAAAACTTGCCTGAGTTGAGTAGAAAAAAAACCGGACTCAGTCACATTGTAGAGGCCACCGCAAGTCACCAGAGGACCTCAGCTTTGTTTAGGGAGGGGAAAAGGGAGTTTGAGAGAACTTGAAGCAGGGAAGAGCTGTGATGAAACTGGTATTTAAAGAAGATTGGTTTGGCAGTGGTGTACCTTGGCAAAGACTGAAAGGTAGTCCTTTGGGTAGACGCTTCTTCTATTTTTTATATAAAACTAGTGTCTTGATTTGGGAGATTAGCTATTTCGACACCCAGTGAATCAATTACCTTCACATTCATTTAGACAGGTGATCCAGTAATGTAAATTCATTTAATGCAATATTGTTTCAATGTTTTGTATCAAAATACTCCATACAATTGTACTGTGCTGTTTCCGGTCCTTTGGACCAAGGGTAGGTAAAAATAATTAACTGGGTACTCTATTAGGAGTGGAGTTGTATTGGTAGACAGGGCGGATACACTGTTTGCCCTCAGAAAGCTTGACCATCGAGAGAGATTGGCTGTAAGCAAATCATGACAGAAATAACTAGTTACAATGGTGGTAAGTACTGAGAAGGGAGGGGTAGTATGGGGAAGTCTAAGAGAGGGTTCTAATGCAGACTTACGGCCTGACGACTTGGGGAAAGTCTCTTGGGGGAAGTGACATTCAAAATGAGATCTGGGCTTCCCTGGTGGCGCAGTGGTTGAGAGTCTGCCTGCCGATGCAGGGGACACGGGTTCGTGCCCCGGTCCGGGAAGATCCCACATGCCGCAGAGCAGCTGGGCCCACGAGCCATGGCCACTGAGCCTGCGCGTCCGGAGCCTGTGCTCCGCAACGGGAGAGGCCCAAACAGTGGGAGGCCCGCGTACCACAAAAAAAAAAAAAAAAAAAAGAGAGAGAGATCTGATTGGAGTGGAGGAAGGGAGAGTAGGAGCTGAAGTGGGTTCTAAATTCTGAGAAGAGGAAATTATATTTGTAGGGGCCCTGGGGTGAAACGGAGTCCAGAGCATTCAAGGAACTGAAAGAAGGCCAGCTGGACCAGAGTGGCAGGGCACAGCCTGGGCAGGATGGAGAGAGATTAGGAGGGGGCTGAGGGCACCGGGCCTCGAAAACCACAAGAAGGGCTCTCAGGGCACTACTCTGTCTCCCTCAGTACTGCCCCTCCCCTCTCCCACCAGGAGACCCAGTTACTTCAGTATCCACATTTCACATCAATTCCTCAAACTTACTGCATCACTTCAGTACAAGTAAGCGGCAGCTGAATGCGACCACACCTTGAACTGAAAGTCAACTAACTGACAGTGCTCCATCTGTATTATCCTAAATCCTGAAATTCTCTGTGTGGCCATGGCCACTTATCCCTTTGTCTCCTGCTGAACTGCTGTTTGAGCTCAGAGCACCTTCCACTTCCCTCACTGTTCCTGACTCTTGTTCACTCACTGGGCTCTTCTCCGACTTCTGCATCTCATCCCTCAGCACAGAGCTCAAGGGCAACCACTTTCAACCAAACCCTTCTTAGTACCTGATCGCTATCCTTCTGCTTGGCCTTCTGTGATTCTCACATTCCCATCCCTCACTCCAGAGTAAAGATAAGCTCACCTTCTCTGCTCCTCTCTTGAACTTTGCTGGGAAACCTAGGTAATGTCCACGTGAGTTTACTACTCATTCACGCTTCTACTTGACCCTCGTGTTACCTGACAACCATTTTTGGTGTATTGCTTATGTCATTCCTCCTAACAACTTTCAAACGTTACCCTCCTAACCCCAAGCCTGCTTTTCTGTCACATTCGCTTCCCGTTTCTGTGACTGGCAGCCCATCCATGAGTCACCCATGCCAGGAATCCAGGGGTTCTCTGGACTCACTTTTCTCACTCTGACATTCAGACAGTTGACTAAATCCCATTGATTGTACCAACTGAGTCTCTCTTTTCGGTTTCCTTCCCTCTGTCCCAATAACTGTTTCTCAAATTCAGATGATCACTTTCCTTGTCTTAATTGGTTTCCTTGCCTCTCATCTGGAATTCTTCCAATCCTTTTCCCACATGGCCTCAGACCTAACATCTAACCTTGTCGTTGCTTTATTTTAAACTGGGACTCGCAATGACTCCCATTACCTACAGGAGGAAAGCCCAACCTTAGGAACAAAGCAGGGCCCTCTGTGGCCTGGCCTCTGCCCACCTCTCTGACTTTTCTTTTCAGGTGTGCCACCTCCTTCTCCTGCCTCCTTCCGCCCTTGAATCTCATGTTTTGGCCATTCAGATTTGCCCTTTTTACTCTAACCCGCCATGCTGTTGCGTGCCTCTGGACAAGGTGCTCTTCGGCCCAGAGTGTCTTTTGCCATCCAGCTTACTTCCCAGAGACTTGAATTTTTTTTTGTGTGTGGTACGCGGGCCTCTCACTGTTGTGGCCTCTCCCGTTGCAGAGCACAGGTTCTGGACGCGCAGGCTCAGCGGCCATGGCTCACGGGCCCAGCCGCTCCATGGCATGTGGGATCCTCCCAGACCGGGGCACAAACCCGTGTCCCCTGCATTGGCAGGCAGACTCTCAACCACTGCGCCACCAGGGAAGCCCAGGGAAGCCCATTTTGATATTTTTTGAGATTCAGCTCACAAGTTTCAGGAAGCCTTTTCCGAGCCCCCTTCTCCCCCGCCTCCATAGGTAGTCCTGGTCTCTCCTTCCTCCAGGCCCCCAGTCCACTGAGAGCATCTTTCTATCAGAGCACTTATTATACGTAGCTGCAATAATTTGTTTTCAGATCTCTGTTCTTCAAAATGGTTATAAGCTCTGTGTATTACTCGACTTGGCCTGCCTCGTCCCCAGTGCCGTTCCTGACCTACGGTGGTAACTTTAAGATGGTCTCATTTCTCTTGTACTTTGCTCTATAAATTATTGCTACTCTAGCTTCCGCTTTTTCTTTTTCTACTTTGATTTTTCCTTCCAGCCTACAAATGGGCTCTGTCTCTCCTATTAAAACCAAAAAACCCACCTCTCTGAACTTTCCCCTGATCATCCTAGGATAGTTTTTCCTACCACACCCACCCCGACCCCACTCTCATTCACTGAATTCTCTTCTTTTTTGTTTTTCTTTTTTTTTTATTAAAGTATAGTTAATTTACATAGTAGTATAGTTAGTATAGTTGTGTTAGTTTCAAGTGTACAGCAAAGTGACTCATTTACACATGTATATATATACTCTTTTTCTGATTCTTTTCCATTATAGGTTATTACAAGATATTGAGTATAGTTCCCTGTGCTACACAGTAGGTCCTTCTGAATTATCTTCTTAATTGCCCTTATCACAACATTATTAATTTATTTTTTTGTTAACTCTTTTTTTTTGTCCACACTAGGAAGTAAGCTCCTTGGGGGCTGAGATCTATCCCCAGTGTCTGGCTCCCCAGTGCCTTGTGCTAAGGCACAAATTAATTTATCTGTTGAATAAATGAATGCATGAGTGGATAAGTGAATGAATAAATGAATAAATGAAACTTCTGCTTTCACTGCCAACCCTCTTTTGAATTCTGCACTTCCCATGCTCTTTCCAACCCATCCTGGATTTTTTCCAACCCACCCTGCTCTACTGAAATTGCTATTTCAAAGTTTGCCAGTGACTCCTTTATTAGTAAACCCAATGGCCTTGCCATTTCTGTGGCATTTGATAAACCTTCCTAGAAAGTCTATTACTGGTTTTTGGGAGAACGTACTAACTTGGTTTTCCTTCCACATTTCTGGTCTCTCCTTCTCTGTCTTTCTCTGGCTCCCATTCCTTCATTCAACTTCTTATTTGCTTTCTGGGAAGTAGTTTTTTTGAATGCTACATGACCCATCCCAGAGAGTTCAACTGTGATCTCCAGGTGAATGAGCTGCAAACGTGCATCTCTATCCTTAGCCTCTTCCTGAGTTCCAGGTTGGGTTGCTTCATATTTCCAAATGAGGGCCCTACTAGTTACCCCATATTCACCACAGTTCAAGAACAAATCTATAAATGGCACACTTCCTGTGTTCCATTTGTCAGCCAATGAGAGCACAGTCCCGCCACCCTCACTGAGATAGATTTACACCCTGGGAATCAGCTCTGTTCACTCTCTATGGTACCTTCTACTAATCACTCACCAAGTTCTGTCAATTCTCCTGTTGCCAGATCTCTTCCTTTAATCTCCATCCTTTCTTTTCTTTGTAACCCAGCCTTCACATTACCTCTAAAGCAATCTTTCTGAAATATCAGTTCTGATCACCTCAAGTCTCTGCTCAAAAAACTGTGATTGTATAGAATACTTTTGGAAAAATTAATAAGAAAGCATACTATTTGAATTTTGTACCATGACCATGACTTAGTATTATAATTTTATCAAAGTCTAATTTGAAATTCTTTTTATTGCCTACCAAATCAGTTTATACGCTTCTTTACTAAACCTTCATGTCCATCCACAATACAATCCCAATCTAACTTTCCACCTTTTTTCTTCACTTACTCTGTATTCTAGTCAAATGGATTATTCATTGTATATGCTCATGTGTATTTTTTTGATTCATGGTTGAACTGGTATAGTAGGAAATTTGTGGAATAAAAAGATGCCTTTTTTTTTTTTTTTTGCGGTATGCGGGCCTCTCACTGTTGTGGCCTCTCCCGTCGCGGAGCACAGGCTCCGGACGCGCAGGCCCAGCGGCCACGGCTCACGGGCCCAGCCACTCCGCGGCATATGGGATCCTCCCAGACCGGGGCACGAACCCGTATCCCCTGCATCGGCAGGCGGACTCCCAACCACTGCGCCACCAGGGAGGCCCAAAAGATGCCTTTTAATTTAATTACCTTAAAGCTTTGTTTGCCAGCGATGTTAATTTGCACATATATAGCTCAGAAAAATAAACCCAAAGTACCTATCCATAGATGTACTCTGTATTGGAAATATCAAATTTACAACTATACCATAGCACAACTGAAGTTCCTTAAGATATACTTAACTTTGAAATGGGAAGACTGGTGCCCCCCCAGGACCTCCATGCTTACCATTTTTCAGATGCCTGGGAACCACCACAGCAATGATAATTCCTGTCCAGCCACTTTACTGTTGGGCTACTGTTTTCCCAAGTCAGCAGATTCGGGGGGTCCAGGGTCCAGGATCCAGAGCATGGGGGATGCCTTGCGGTCAATCATTCTATTTTCCCTGCTATAGGTGCCAAGTCTCAGGCAGGCAAAGCAAACAGTTTTTTGTGCCAGCCAACCATCTGAAGTGTGGACCCGATCACTTGCTTTCTTTTTTCTCTGTCCACTATGCTAAACACATGCCCTGCTTTTTCAGGATGCTAGTTTTCCCAATTAGCCAGAGGCTGACCTCAATCTGTGCTTGCTCAGCTTTGCCCCATCACAGGGAGAGCATCCATCTCCAAATTAGAAAAACAAGCTGTACTCCTGCCCTCTTTCACTAGCTCTGGGTTTCCGTTGCTCATACCCACAGCTGTAATGTTATCAAAGGGAAACAGAACTGCCCATCCCCCTAGCATTCGGTTGTCATCTCTCGCTTACCTGGCCATGGGCTATTAAATTCCCATCTCAGGGATGAATGAGCATTTGGAATACATTTTAAAATATATAAAAATCATTTTATTGTTTTCTTTTTTACTAGAGAAATGTATTTGAAAAACAATATATTTTTCTAATTACTACATAATTACTCTTCCACTGTACAACCACAGTAGTATAGCAGTAGGGTGATGTGTATTACATAGGCTATTCCAGGAAAGCTAACAACCTTTAATAATTTTGTTTTTATAGGAAAACATATTTTAGGTTTCAAACAGCCAAGTGTATGCACCTTTTTGGAACACACAGTTACAGATGTTATGATTTCAACCTTCCAATGTATGTATTCTAGTATATGTATATTATGTACACATAAATATAAATATATTTACCTATATATGTTATGTATTCTAATATGTATGTATATTGTATAGACATAAATATGTTTATTTACGTCTAGATAAAAAGACTGTATGGGAACATAGGAAAAGAAAAACTGTTAATGTGCAAAGTGGTGAAAAAATATCCTTCTTAATGTTATATTATTTATACAATTAAAAAATAGCCTCATTGCAGATAACTGCAAAAAAAATTATCATCTCCTCTCTAAAGGTGACCCCACTCCATACCCACAATATATTTTTCTGTGTTCTCATAGCATCTTACATATATACCTTAATACAATAGTCTTATTGTAGCATAATTACTTGTTTATATGCTTATTTTTCCAATGAACTGTGAGTTAGTTGGAGGTGAAGTCTTCCTCTCACTAGTTTTTGTATATTAGTTCAAATACGAGCATGTGGCACAGAGTACGCATTTGCATTGTGTAAATTATTGAATGAATGAAAAAAATGAATGAATAGGTAAATTTCTTCATGTGGTCCCACATTAGCAGGGAGTAACACATTCACATATCTAGCCAGCTATGATCAGGATACATGAGTATCATCTACGGTGTCTTAAAACATTGGCCAAAGAAGAAAATAGCCTCCTTTGAAGTAGGAATGTGAAAATAATTTACAAGTGAGTCTGGAGGAAGTGTGAACAAGAGATTTTGAGTTGTGTCCCTTTGGTATATTCCCTGACTTCAGGCCTCAGACATTTTCAGTTCCTCAAGTTTATTTTTTTTTCTTCAAATTTTCATAAAATCTATTGAAATGATGAAATTGTTTCCTCTCTCCAGGGTTTTAAAAGTTGTTGAAATGAACGCTTATCACTCTGACAGTTAGGATTCTAATGGGAGTGTTATCGATGGTGACTGTTTAAGTGGAAATAGAATAGAGATTCAGGTTAGGGATAAAGATTGAGATAGGGCTGCATGGCCATCATTTAAGGTAGTAGATGAGACTCAAAGAGAGGAAAATGTGGGGAAGCAGAAGTGGGGACTAAAGAAAGGGTCGTTGGGAAAACCCGTGATAAAAACGAATAAAATAAACCCCCCCCGTCAAACAAATAAAATATTATAAACAGAGCAGCATAAATCAATTAGTTTGGTATACCCTACACCTGCTTGATAACAAATTTCACCAGGAGCTATTTGTTAACAATAGAGATTTCTAGATTTCTCTCATATCAGAATCTTCAGGACAGAAACCTGGAAATAGATACTTTTAATACATGGCCCCTGGCGGCTCTTAGAAGCAGGCAAATTTGAAAAGCATTGCATTAGTTCATTACAATATCCTGATGTGGAATTTAAAAGGTAAAATCCACAAGTCCTCACCTAAATATCCACACATACATCTGTGCCTATGGAGACACTGATTGTTTGATTGATTGATTGATTGATTCTTCCTTTCAAAAGGCATAGTCACTAAATGTGAATGTCTGTGATGGGAGTAAGACTGATCATCACTGTGGGGGAATTAAAGGAAATAGAAAATTCAGTCTCAAACTCTACATGCCACCACTTGATATAATTCACAAATTTAGAAACTTCCATGGATGTTTTGACTATATTACCTAACGACAGAATTAGGCAGGTTGTGTGTGTTTTGTTTTGTTTGCTTTTGAACACTCATCAAACATAGTCGGAGAGTCAAGTTGAGTCATTTAGTTCCTTAAAAAAGTCCCTAGTCCCTCTTCCACTTGGGAATTTTGAATCTGAAAAGTTTAAGTATTTTATGTATGATATAATCTTTCTAGAAAACTATTTGCACAAACTCCTACACTCTTTAATCTGTGCATTCAGATAATTGATACTAAGCCACATCTGGGAAATCTCTGGCTTGAATTAACAATAACTTTGGCCCTCTGATGATTTTCCCAGCACCCCTTTACTTTTTAGATCAGTCTCTTTTTGATCCAAATTAGTGTCTTATTTCTTGAGAGTTAAGTTTCTGAGTTGAAAATAAGTACGTTGTATTTTCTGGGATGCACACACTGTACTTATAGTATTATTAATAAATGAATATGTCTCTACCTGAAACAGATTAAGAACAATAAGACCACAAATGGAAGTTTATAGTGAGTACGTATGTTGGACTTTGTGTGAGGCCTTCACATGTCCTTGGGTCCTCTCATGTATTCATTTTGAGGACAGAGCAAAGCTCTTAGAAGGTAATATTGTCTAATAACTCTGATAATAGATGTTAAAAAGTTTGTGAATATAGTAGGAACTCCTCCACTGGATAGTAAGCTTCTTGAAGGGAAAGACTTTACATTACTAACTTCCCAATACCTGATAACACAGGGTGGCATTTAGTAGGTATTCATAAATATTGATCAGACCCGAACTTGATTAAAAAATGCCAAGGAATTATTGCTTTCTCTGTGTCTGATCCCCAAAAGCGGGATACTCAGCCCTTATATAGGCTATTCCTCTCTACTATATTTCATTGGTAAAAAACAATAACAACAAAAATCTTTGGTTGATAAGCTTTTTAACAAAGTTAATTCAGTTTACTTCTTACAAAGCTTTTGTCTATCTCCCATGCTTCATTTCCTAATATGGCAAATAGTGCATTTCAGAGAGAGTTTTCCTGACTTGGTTTTACTATTAGTTAATACTTCTAAAATGTCCCATTTTCACTACCAGAAGTTGCTCATTTCTTGTTGGGAGTTGTGGTTATTGAGGAAGGGGAGTTCCTTTAAGGCTAGTAACACTCTGGAATCCCCAGGGATGGTCCATGACAAAGGAGCTTAGAATTCTGATACCTGATAGCCTTCAAACCACAACCTGTCAATCATCTGAGTCATAATCACCAACCAGGTCAGCCTGAACACAGAAAGGGAAAAAAGGATGAAATCCTCATAAAAGTACAGCGTACCCAGTAGAAAATTATTCAGTCATGCTTTAGAATTTTGAGATCCAACCCATTAAAATATTTCAAAACTTAACATTCCAAAGAGGCTGCCATATCAAGTATCTGCCATAAACTTTGCTGCACTATAAGTCATGTTGTTTTTAATGTATTTTGTTGAACACATATTCTTTAAATTGGTTCATAACCTCTTCCTTAGTTTTTTTCTTCAAAAGAGATTTTTGCTGACGTCCTAAGCTTCAAATTAATTAAGGTACTTTTAAAAGATGTCTACATGTCCAATGTAATGCAAAAAATGGAATTTATTTGAAAAACATAAGCCATCATATCATTTGTCAGAGGCTATCTATGTGAGTGATAGGTCTGAATGGACACGTAGATTACTGCCATGCACCTGGGTCATTGAAGAATTTCTGGATCTCATGTGATCATAAAGAGCAATAAAAACCAAGGGATAAATAAAATCTCTTTATTTTTTTCCAGAAATAACTTAGAAATTAGTGCTTATGAAGATAGCTGTGTATTTCTGGCGATTACTGAGGAGGGTCTTCCCCTCACCATCCTGCACTATGGCCCAGTCTCGGGCACACACACAAGTTACCTAACCACGGTTGTCTTGTCCATTTCTAGCTGCTGTCACTGCCACCTGCTCTAAACTTAGCTTTCATTTTTCATATTTTCTTTTGCTCTCCCAAGCAAAAGGTAAGGAATATAGTGTAATACATAGTGGAATATAGTGTAAGGAATATAGGGTAATACATAGAATTCAGGTTTTGTCAGCTTGGATTTATATGCCAACTCTAGATTCCTGGAGGGTGGGATATGGGGCAAGTTACTTAATAGGTTCCCTCCATCCCTAGCCTCTCCTCACAAGGTCACCCTGATCTCTAAAATGCAGGCGGTAAGACCTACCATTCAGAGTTGTACTGTGGAGGTGAGAAAACATGATGCTAATTTTCCAGCACATAATAAACTAATAAATATTAACATCCTGGGAGGAAAAGCAGGTGGGGGGGGGGTCTCAAGACCCAGGGGAAAGTCCTGGGACCAGCACTTACTAGCTGACCCAGTTCTCCAAACCTCCCCCATCTCTCTCAGCCTCAGTTTTTTCATTTATAAAATAGGCAGAATATTCCTTAACCTTCCTCACTGAGTTAAGTGGCTTAAGGAAACAATTTTTTTGTGAAATTACTTTATGGAAACTATAAGATAGGGCTTCACTGGTGGCGCAGTGGTTGAGAGTCCGCCTGCCGATGCAGGGGACACGGGTTCGTGCCCCGGTCCGGGAAGATCCCACATGCCGCGGAGCGGCTGGGCCCGTGAGCCACGGCCGCTGAGCCTGTGCTCCGCAACGGGAGAGGCCACAACAGTGAGAGGCCCGCGTACCGCAAAAAACAAACAAACAAACAAAAAACTATAAGATATTAAAGCATTATGAATATGATTACAAAGTTTTGGAGAGTTAACTTTATACCTACTGGGAATAGTATATTTTTTTAACTGGAGCTCAAAGGTTCTCTTCTGCTGAAGGTTGTGGCACCTCTTTTTTTTTTTTTTTTTTTCCTGAATGACTCATACAGACGGCACTTGCTATGAGCTATCTCCAGGGTTTTTCTTTCTTTCTTTCTTTCTTTCTTTCTTTCTTTCTTTCTTTCTTTCTTTCTTTCTTTCTTTCTTTCTTTCTTTCTTTCTCTTTCTTTCTTTCCTTCCTCCTCTTCTTTCTTTCTTTCTCTCTCTTTCTTTCCTTCTTTCCCTCCCTCCCTCTTTCTTTCTTTCCTTCCTTTCTTTCTTTCTCTCTCTTTCTTTCTTTCTTTCTTTCTTTCTTTCTTTCTTTCTTTCTTTCTTTCTTTCTTTCTTTCTTTCTTTCTTTCTTTCTTTCCAGCTTCAACTCTGTTCTAATCTCTTCAACAACAAGAACTCAGTTTTAAACTGTGGGCTGCAGTGTTCAGAGTTTACAGCAGAGGCTGAGGGGAAACCCTCTCTGGGGCACCACAGTGAGCCTGGGAAAGGCCAAGGCTGAGAAGTGGAGTGGACGTGCTCTTCTGTGACAAGAGGACAAAAAAACAAGAACCTGATACACTTGGAGAAATTCTGAGATCAAGAGGAACACTGAAGTGCTTCTATTGATTTTCCCTGGTCTTAGCAAAGAAGGAAATGGTCATCAGATGAGGGAAATCCAGAGGAAGGGAGGTGGGATCTTCAGAGAGTATATATCAAAATGTTGTGTCAACTCTAAATTCTACACCGCTTTCTCCCTGTGTGATGAACAAAGACTATGTGTTACTAATTTTTAAAAATCACAGTGCCTGTCATGATAACTGGCATATAGCTGGCATTAAAAAAAGTCTCTTGACCCTGAGATGAGTAGAAAATTATACAACTATTATTTTGTCATTTTATTATTTATGTTACATAATAATAACACCATATAATATGTAATAACATATACATAATATAATAATAATAACAGCATTTATTAGGTACTTATGATATCATGTGTTTATAACCATATGATCATTATTTTCATTCAATACTCAGAATGGTTTTACTAGGTAGAAGCTATAATTATCCCCATGTTAGAGATGAGAAAACTGGAGCTGTGGGAGGAGGCTCTGAGACACTGACATAGGGCATGGCACAGTGAATTAAGTAAGAAAAAAATAAAATAATTATAGGGAAGAATTGAGGGCCCAGCTGAGGATGGAGCATGTGAGTTTGAGATGAAGCTCTCAGCACAATTATTATTTTTGTCTTAACAATGCTTGGCAGCCTGGAGCGGTTGGTGGAAACCCATGGTTATGTAGATGTTATCCCCTTTGTGCTTCCTTGGAGTTAATGACTATGAGTCACCTAATAAAGAGGAGTTAACAGATGGAGATAGGAACCACTGAAATGTGTTCTCCAGCCTGGTGGAGACAAATAATTGTCATTGGCTCTGGAGGATTTGAGATACTTCAAAGCTTCATCTAAGTGAGCTCCGCCCCACCATCTCTAGCAAAACTCCTTGGCTCCTGGCCTTTAACTTCGTTCAGGAAATTCTGGGTAAGAGGACTCAGAAGGGATCACTTGGAGGCTGGTGAACTTGTCATCCTACACAGCCTGTGTTTTGCACAGCTCAGTTGTTTGCTAATAGGTTTGGGGGTAGAGGAGGAGAGAGGAATCCTCACCAAAGAACTGGGCCATTTGGGTGGAGTTGCTTGGGTCATTCATCAAAAGCCATCACACCATCTACCTCTCCTATAACCAAGGCAGGGCAAATATACTAACTGTGAAAGTGATGGCCACTCACTTTCACCAAATCCAAGCCTGCTTAGAGAAAGGTAGGAAGGCTTGTCTGATCTTTCCTGTTCAGGGGAAGGGGAAACAGGTGGGTAGGACTTAATTGGTTGAGTTATGAAGCAGTAGACACCTTTTATTTTAATTTCCTTGGGCAAGGAAGCATTTGATAGTATATCAACCCTACACTTAACAGTTTTTACATTTGGTCTACAGAAACAGCTGATACAAATCATTGTTCTATTATGACTTGTTTGGATCCGGACAATGCAGTGCTCTGAAAAGAAAGCAGAGGATAGTGAGAAGCTATAAAACAGTGTCAACTGAGGATCAGGTAGAAGATGTGGCTACGTTTGCCTGGGCAGGGGAGGTTCTGGCACAGCCTCTCACTCTCAGCCAGAGCTGCACATCATAACTACCTGAGACACTTTAAAAAGTCCTTCTAGGGCTTCCCTGGTGGCACAGTGGTTGAGGGTCCGCCTGCCAATGCAGGGGACACGGGTGCGTGCCCCGGTCCGGGAAGATCCCACATGCCGCGGAGCGGCTGGGCCCGTGAGCCATGGCCACTGAGCCTGCGCGTCTGAAGCCTGTGCTCTGCAACGGGAGAGGCCACAACAGTGAGAGGCCCGCGAACCACAAAAAAAAAAAAAAAAGAAAGAAATTCCTTCTACCTTGTTCTACCCGGAGAGATACCGAATTATTGATTTCAAATGGAGTCCGGACATCAGGAGTTTTGAAAGCTCCTCAGATGAGTCGAACTGAGAACCTCTGTTTAGGGGGCAGTGGGCTTGATTATGAAATGAGAAAAGTCCTCAAATGGGAAAGGAACTAGGTCTCCTCTCTTCAGCACCAAGAAAATGACTATTACTAGTGGTAAGAGGTGATAGGAAGGCAGGTTTGGGCTCAAAGGAAAGAAGACAATTTGAAAAGCTTTGAGCTGTACTGAAAAGGAAGTAGCTTAGTGCTAAAGAAGCTTTGATCACTACAGGTGATCAAGGCGAAAGTGGACAACCATCACCTGGGAAGGTTGAACTTGGCCAGTGAGGGCCCACCTGTGCCAGGAGGATCAGAAGCATTGTCCAGCCCCCTCACCCTTCAACAGAGCAGCTAGGCTTTCTCTCTTTTTCTATATTGGGTTTTCCCATAAGATTTCCTTTGAAAAAAGAGATCTGCTCAAAAAAAATGTTTTAAAATCACTTAACTAGTTGACCTTTATAACTATGACCAACTCTAAAATTCTACAGTATTTAATCCTGTTTGATGTTTTCTAAGAAACCAGGCTACTGATTGATCCATTCTTCCGAAGTCTGAGGCGGGCAAAGAAGGAGCGTGTGAGGGGGATGGAAAGTGTGAGTAGAAGTTGGGGTGCTGCTCTCAACAAAGGGCCAGACGCAGGAGCCCTCAGCCCTGTGTAAGCTTGCAATGAATCAGAGTCTCTGGGGATGCTGTGTGGTGATAGCTATTCATGACATGCAGCGGGATTGAGAGCCACCGGCTCCACGGGTGAGCAGTGAGAAGCATTCTTCTGTACATGGAACCAAAGGTGTCAGGCAGCCTCCGACACAGTGTTTCTTAAACTTCAGGTGCATCAGATTCACCTGGATGACTTGTTCAAATGCAGATGGCTGGGACCCGCTCCCAGAGTTGCTGATTCAGTAAACCTGTGACCGGGCCAAGAATTTACATTTTTAAAAAGTTGCAGGTGATGCTGACATTTCTGATGTGGGGACCCTTTGAGAATGACTGCTCTGACAAAAGTGATTTACTTTAGACCTGCAAAGAACCTCCTCACGGTGGGAACTCGAGTCACAGTATGCAGCCTTGATAGGATGGGATAGTGTAGTTAACCATTGCGGTCTTCCTTGCAGAAATATATTAACCTAGTCTAGTCACCGGGGGAACATCAGACACAATACCAATCGAGGGACATTCTACAACATATCTGACCAGGACTCCTCAAAACTGTCAAGGTCATCAAAAACAAGGAAAGGCTGAGAAACTGTCACAGCTGAGGGGAGTCTAAGGAGATATTAGTTAACTAAATGTAATGTGGTGTCCTGGATGGGATCCTGGGGCAGAAAAAAAAGACATTAGGGAAAAATCAAGAGAATGATGCGTCAATATTGGTTCATTAGTTGTGACAAATGTACCGTATGTTTGTAATATGATAACAGGGAAAACCGAGAGCTGATCTTCTTACTTTATCACGCTGTAGCCCCGCAGTAGGAACACAATCCTGGATAAAAGAGGTGACTGTTGTAACGACTTAAAATTCTTAGTAGAAATGGTCAACCTTTTGACTCTATTCATCTGGAAATCATCACCAGGGTGGCCCCTCTCTCTCTTTCCCTGCCTTCTTTTTTGCAGTTCCAAGAGAATCTGCTCAAGGTGGTTGAAATAAAGGACAGTCAGAGTCCTTTCCCCAGGCAATATTTTGCTGCTGGTTTGTAGTTATGGATGACCTTATTTCACTGGCTTTGAGAGTGAACTTTATCAAATTCCCCATGTATCATTCAAGTTTAAACGTGTCCTTGGAACACTGTGGGCTCACGGTGTGTGTGTGTCTTGGCAGAGGGTGCATAGCGCAACCACTCTCTGGACCTGGATGTTTGGGGGTTTTTTTACTTTATTTATTTTATTATTTTATTTTTTTGCATTGTAATCAGTATATTAAGGAGACATTCATACATTTCAAGAATTGCTTAAATTCTGATATCCAGGTTTAAGCTTGTGAACATATGACTTTAAACATACAATTAAAGCTATTCATAATTTGCTATACTACCAACATTAAATTACAGTTACTTTGGAGCATAAGTTAAATGGTTTAAAGTAAGCCTGTAACGTACCTGCAAAACACCTTCCTAACTCATACATGCAAATTACTTCTCCATGTAAAGTTCTCATCACTCTAACCTCTAAGTTACCCTGCTCCAGAAGTCAGTACTCTAAGGCTTACTTTGGTCCAAAGAGAAAGAAAGAAAGAAAAAAAAGTAACCAGGACCAATAGCTAGATATATTAAAAAAAGATGGCACAGCAGAAGGGAATGCAATTCTACAAGTGCAAGCCCTCAAGAAGCAGCATGTTATATGATAAACCCCTTCTTTAGAAAGGTATCATCTCTATCACTGGACCTGTATGTTTGTTAATCACACGATATTCACATTGTTTCTCCAAACTGGCTTTAGGTCCCCTCAGTCTTTTGGGTGCTGGTTGTTTACAGTTCCTGCCATAGTATCTGGCAAGGTTCTGGATAATAAGTAGCAATCACACCTGGTAAGGAGATAATAATAATTCAAGGGCAAACTGAATAGCTCATGTACAGTTACAGTGGATTGATTGGTTTGGACCATTTATCTTTTCTTTTCAAGTGACTTAACTATACATTTGCAGAAGTTAGTGAGGAACTCAGAGGCACTCCTGGGGATTAGCAGTGGCTTAACTGACAGCTTTAGGGGAAAAGCTTAGATACCTGATTCACCTTCCATCCAGGCAGGGACTCCCAGGGGATAAGACTGCAGGGTTACATGTAAAACTCAAAATTTGAAGCAAAAGTCTCTCAACCCCTGGAATTTTCTCTTCCTAAGATTGAGCAGCAATACTGGAAACAGTGACAACTAAACTTAAAGGAGCTCTTCTAGGGAACCAGGCACCATTCTAATGAGTTCATTTCATCCTCACAGAAGCACAGAGAAGGTAAGTAACTTGCTCAAGCTCACACAGCTTGAAGTGGGGCCAGGATTCTAATCTGGGTCATCTGGCTCCAGAGCTCATGCTGTAAACTATCAGGCTTGCCTGCTTCTCTTAGAGAGGACATCAGGAGACGTCCACCTCTTGACTAACCTGACTAGAGAGTCCAGGATCTGGACTGGAACTTCCCAGAGACTACCACGTCTGTCTAAGGCTAGAAGGAGAATGTCCCATCACTTAGCTGTACATCATGCAACCATCACCACGAGCAACTGGTAAATATTGATTAAACTTCAGCTCTATGCCAGGTACCATGGATACGAAGATGAAATAGAGACTGTAGTACTGCCCTCAGGAACTGTGGGGGAGATAGACACCCAAGCAAATAAGCCAACAAAAAATCCCAAACAGCTTCTAATAAAGGCCAAAAGAAAACTGTCCTAGCCCCCATGGTCAGGGACCCACCTTGCCTTGGGGAAGGATACACAGTAGATGACTCCCTTCCTCTCTCATTTAGTTTTCCTCCAGCTTTCTTCTACTTACAACTGACAAGCTTAAATGGCAGAGACTTGAAGTTCTGTACAAGGTGTTGGGATGTTTAGAAGGGAAGTATTCTGTTAATCCGATAAATAGAAGAGAGGCTACAGCTCAGCAGATGCCCATTTGCCTTCTTCCTCCAGGGACCTTTATATCTTCTCTGTTTCTTCTTCCAGGGCAGGAATCTTGTATTCCCTATGCAAGTTCTTCTGGCAGCCTTGCCCTGCTGTGCATCCCTGTCTATCGCCATAACAAACATTTGTCGCTGGGGTATTGTTGACGCATTGCCCTCGAAAACTCCTTCTGTCACGGATCAGCCTCTTCCTGCTGATCGTCATTATCTAGCCCTGTTGCTATGGAGAGCCGATGGAATCAGGTGTGTTTTTAGCCTACATCACTCCCGCCGGGGTTGCGACAAGGACTCTTCTGTGCATGACGCTTGACAGACCTGTGGCAGGCTGCGGCCAGGCTTTTCCTGCGAGTGAAACCTAATCAACTGATAAGCTGCAGATCGTATCAGGACCTCTGTTTGATACGTTACTAGCGACAGACATGCTTCCACAATTAACAACACGATGCCCTTTGACAATAAAGTTGTTGGGGAGGAAGAAAACACTCCAGGCACCAGACATGGGTTGAGAGGGCTTGTGTTCACATAAGCACAATCTCATGTCACTGCCTCTCACCATAAACTGTTTTGTTGTCGAAGACTGCCTTTGTGCTACTCCTCTGATCTTGGCTTCCTACATAGCCACGTTCTCGGAGAGTATGCCCCATGGCAACTGCTGCAAGCACTGTTTCCTGTTTCTAAACTTGTAGAGGACAATCCATACGTCTCACAGTTCTCAAATTTAACCAGATAACAGCAGCACCTTCATGCTGCTTTTTTATCTTTAGCTTAGGTTAAGTGGATCCTGAAAGTAAGTTTTAGATCTTTTTGGATAGAGTATTCTTAATTAATTTTGCTAAATTTTCATATGACTCGTAATCTAAAAAAGAAAGTAAGTAGAAATTCATGTCCCCGTTCCTCAGGCCTGAAAAATCAGTAGTGACGAGGCTACAGACATGAAGATTTTAAAGCAATAAATGCCTTGTAGTTTTTCTTCTGTGTTTGCTGAGAGCAAAGGAGTAGCATCAGCTTTGTTTTCACTTGACCCCCCCAAACAGGAAAACAATAGCAGGTAAGTCATTGGTCAGAGTCAATGGGGCCCATGCACACTCTGTAGGTCAAAAACATTTGAATCGTTTTCACAATCTGTGTACTCTCTTGCAATGAAGTTATTTCACTTCATTTATTGATGAATATTACTTATGTAGTACTACTATGGGCTAAGCACTGAACTAGGCTTATTCTCTTAAGATCTTAACATTTTAAAATGATTAAGATATATAACAGACATTTATAAAAATAAAATATGCTTATCCAGTAATTTGGAAATGCATTAAAGCAGAGGAAAAAACTGTCATTCAGAGATAATCACCATTAATAGCCTGGAGTATATTCTTGCATTTTGTTGACTCTGTGTGCATGTGTATGTGTGTGCATGCATGTGTGTGTGTGTGTGTGTGTATTTTAAGCAAAGCTGACAATATACTCTATACAATTTGTCATTTTTTTCTTTTGCTTAATTTTAATTTTTACAAACTCTTCATAAATAAATTTATTATTGGTTATGTAATGTTTATCTTATTTGTAACAGAGGATCAACATTCTTTTTTCTTTTTTTTTTTTTTTTTACGATCATGCTGTATCCATCACAGATTTCCTCATTTCTTAGTCAAAAGTCTGTCTTGACCATATTCACCAAGGTTCTTTGGAAAAGTTAACCTCACTTGTGTTTTGAGATGGTTCTACTGTTCTCTTGAAAATATAAACATACACACACACATCATCATCATCATCATCCTGGAGCCTAACACAGGCTAAAACCAGGGATGTGGCCTTCTGGTTTTCAGTCCACTTTGACTGTCATGCCCTTGCTCCTTGCCATGCCCTAGTGGTGCATTCAGAAGTGGGGCTGTCCTCTTGATGGGGAGGTTTTCACGTCTTTACTAATGAATTCAAGACCTGGTACCTAGTACTTAGCTTCCCTCAGCACCATCACAGCTATTCTCCCATCTGGAAAGATCTCTTCTCCCGATGGGGGGCACTCCCTCATGTCTGTCTCTCCCTTCTCCAGGAAAGCGATTCCAGTTTGGTTCCTACTAGGTCCTGTTGTGCCAAATAGAGTCTGGGTACTCCTTCTTGTTACTCAGGAACACAAAGACACTCTTAGTTGAGTTGGGAAGGGAAGGGTGGGAGTTGCCCAAGGAGAGGGTGGTAAGCAAAGCCTGGAACTGGAGACTTCCATGTCCTTGAGGAGGTGAAGAGAGTAAAATCACCTTCTGTATTCTTCTGAGCCTCCTCAGGTGATAGAACAACATGGGAACTATTCTCTTAATAGCTCATATTTTCATGTAACGAATGTGGCATAATTTATCAAACCAGTGCCTTCAGGATAAAAGCTAAACTTTTAAACGTGATTTACAGTCTGTCACCCTTTGGATCCTTGCCCGGCTGACCCAGCCCTGCTGAACTTCCAAGCTCTCTAGCCGGTTTTTCCTCCAGGTTTTGCATATGTTGTTTTCTTTTGCTGAAACACTCTTCCCTCTATCATCCCTGTCTTCTGCTGAACTTCACACACTTTTCACATTTTAGTTTAAATGTCACTTCCTCTGGTTAGGTCCTCTCTGCTCTGAGGTCTGGTAGCAAATGTTGTAATTACTCAGTTAACTGCTTATCTCCACCCAGATTGTAAATTCTGCAAGGATGAGGAGGGCCATGTCTGTTTTGTGTTTGGATTCTGTTCCAGCTCAGCGTTTGACACATATTAGGTGTTCAATAAGATATTGAAATGAGTAGTGGACATTTTTGGGTGCTTCTGGTTTTTATAAGTAGTGATTATTTGTCCATATCTTGTAATTTTTAAATTACTTTCTGATGATAAGTTCTTGGAAGTAAGATTACTAGGTCAAAGGACATAAACATCTTTGAGCTCTCTTGAGAAAAGACAGATTGCTTTCCAGAAAGTTTTACACTCCTACTAGTAGTGAATGAAATTTCCTGTTTCATTGTACTCTTCTCAGCACTATTAGAAAAAGAAATGATGTTTTGCTAACTTGGTAGTAAGAAAGGTTCCCTTCTGCTGTTTCAATTTTGCCTTAAATAGTGAGATGGACATGTTTTCATCTATTTTTAAATTCATTTATATTTGCTCTATTATGAATTGTCTGGTGTCCTTTGCCCATTTTTATTCTGGAATTTTCATGTTTTTGTAGTCACATTTTATAAACTCTTTGTGTTTTAAATATGTTAGATTATTATCATGATACTTGTTGAAGGTTTTCCCCTCTATTTAGATGTTTGTATTTTCATCTTATGTTCTTTCTTTCTTTTTTTCATCTTACATTCTTCTTAAGTTTAATATCTTCATGTGATCACGTCTGTCATCATTTTCCTTGGGATTTCTTACATGACTCTTAGAGTCCCTTCACCACCAGTGATCAAATATTCAGTTAATTTTTTTTGGTATGTATACAGTTAGATTTCTTTGCCTGTGTGTGTGTGTACTTGTGTGTGTGCATTTATGTACATGTGTCCTTGGGTGTCAGCCACTGGGAATTTAATGGGAGGATCTTCTTTTGCCAAAAGGCTGACCAATGTCTCAACATGATCTGTTGAATAATCTTTCCTTTTCCAATGATTTAAGGTGCCTCTTTTCACAAACGTGAGAACAATATTGTTCTAGCTTCAGTGTGTCTTCCTGAAGTGGGCCAGGGGCTTTTTCATCATTTAGGTTTTAGGGAGAGACTTTTGAGAGGGAGGATACCTTCTGTGTTTGTACTCCCCATCCCTTCTCCCTGGCTCTGCCTGCTGCGAACCGCAGTTCAGCTTCACTGAGGCTAAACTCTGAGGCATCTAGGGAAAGTTGGCGTTGAGATCTGAAACTGTTAATGACACAATGCATTTGCATGAAAACCCACTACGCCAATTTAGTCATGTTTATAATTGTCTTTTTGGCATTACTGGAGTATAGCTTTAGTTCGTCTGACATTGGATCTAAAAACACACAGCCTACAAACAGATACCCACTAAAAAGTAAGTGCTATGGTGAGAGACAGAGAGACACTGCCGCCCTAACTAGTGTTCAAGAGACCAGAGTCTCTATGGTGATGGTTTGTTCTTTTACACAACACTGCACAGTTGTACAAGGGGGGAATGCCAGTCTTAACTAAGACAAGAGTCGACAAAATGTTTCCTTTACAGGAAGCCACTAGCCACGTACACAGAAAGGTGGGTGGGAGCAGACATCTCTACATTAAGGTACTTTTCTCTCTCTTTCTCTCTCTCATTCATTCTTTCTTCCTTGCTTTCTTGCTTCCTTCCTTTCTTGTTTGTTGGCTTTCAGCTTAGTTCTATGATAACGTTTGACTTTATCATAGTTCTTGCAAGTTGGTCCCTGGGAAAGTGAATCACAGAATCTAACATCTCAAGTTATGAAGCATTGTGGACATTCATTTGCTGTATTTTCCATAAATCAAAATTGGAAACAGAGACAAGTGGTTATTTTTATATGTCAAGAAGCAGGAACAGTGGGAGTAAAAGAATCTTGCTGCTTTAGGAAAGGATTGTAATTTATATCAAAGCGCTACAGGATTGAAATGGAAGTGTTTCAAGAGTTTCCCCACATCCTGCCCCAAAATGTGGATCTGTGTTTTGAAATCAATTCGTTCAATCTTTATCCTGGATTCAAACACAACGTTTTTCCCTTCCTGAATCTTAAACAAATATACTTAACAATCCTTTTCTTTCTTTGGGGGGGGTCTATTATAATTTATGCATCTGGGGGTTTGTTTGGGTGGGGTTGGGGCATTGCAAGTATTTAAAATGTCCTCAGGTGTTTATTTGCAAGTAATAGACAGCAAGTAACAAAGAGACCCATCTCATTCCAGCTTAAATCACGGAGACCCTGTCCCCACCCCCCATCCCTCATTCTCCACCCCCTTACCTTGCTCTTCATTTCCTTTTCCCACAGCATTTATCACCCTCTAACACATTACCAGTTTACTTGTTATGTTTATTGTCTGTTTCTTGTCTCCTGAATAAGGACAGTGATTCTTGTCTGTTTCATGTATTCTAAGTGCTTGATACCATATCTGGCACATAAGCAGTCACTCAGTAAATTTTTGTTGAACTCAATGTAATCAACTCGCATCCCTGAAAAGTGCAGTTTTTTGGTGGGGTGGGGTCCTTCGTCTCAATGATGTCATCCAGAACCTAGCTCTTCACTCTTTTCTCTGTCTACTTTGTTTTTGTTAGCAGTCACCCTATCCTAAGTCAGGCTCCTCTTGTGGTCCCCAGATGGCTCTAGCTCCAGGGTTTCTAATTCAAATACAGCAAGAGGGACATAGAGGCTTCCTCTCGCATTCCTAGCAAAAGTCCTGAGTGTCCCTCTGAATGAACTGGCTCAGTCACAGTCATGGTGACTGAGGGATAGATGTGCTGATGGCTTAGCCCAGCACACATCTTCCCTCCTTCCCCCCAAGATGGAATTAGCCTTTTAGGAATCATGTGGATCCCCAAACAGAAACTGTGGGGCTGCTGGAGAGGGGGCTGTGGAGTTTGGATGTCCACACTCCTCAACAAGAAGGAAGAGCATGCTAACCATTAAGGGTTTATCGTTACAAGCAAACAGAATTTGGGAAACCCCCTGTCTGTTCTTCCTAGTTTATGTGACTAGAGCTGAGGTTAGACTCAAGCTTATGTGATTAGATTGAGTACATCTTCTCAATTTTTTTGTTGGGGGGGGCAATTTGTGTTTTCCTAAGAGGTGGAGGAATCCTCTAAAAGGATCCAGGAGAGCAAGTAAACAAAAAGCTGACCTTAGGATTAAAAAGCAGTTGCCTTTTCATTCTTTCCAGTGATGTAACTTACTGGAGTTTTGATAAAAGCAGTCACTTCACCTCCTTTTCATTCTTATTCTGCACTGGGTGCACCAGACACTGGTACTTCTTCGTCTTCAGGACTTATTGACCAAGTTAGGTAGCACAGAGAGAAGATCCACGTTGTAGCCTGTGGCCATGAGTAAGGGTGGTACTCAGAGCTGATCCCATCAAGGCAGAACTCTTGGCTGTCAGCAGAGGACCAGCTCACTCTGACAACAGCCTCCTCTTCTTGCCCTTCCTCATCTCTGTGGTTATTAACTCAGGATTCAACCCCAAGTAGAACGCTCTTTAATTTGGTCACCCATAATTCTATAACACAGGGGATGAATTGCTACAGGTAAGCACTGGGAGTTGGTACAATTTCCTTAGCTGTGTATCAGGTCAACATATGTGCCAGAAAAGTGTAATTCATTCTCTGGGCTCTTTTTTTTTTTTTCAAATTTGTGTTTTTATTTACTCTGACTACAGGATAGTCTGAGAAACAACAGTAGTGAGACTAGAGGCAGGAAGACATATTAGGATGCTTTTGCAAAACTTCAGTACCTGACAAAAGTAGTAATGCCAATGAGGGAAGAGGTATTTACACACATAATCTAAAGGCAGTAGTGAGTACTTGAGTACACAAGGACCGTGAAGAATCTATACTGACATCAAGAGTTCCAACTTGGTTTACTAGGACATAGATACTGGTGTCGGTGGACATGAACAGGAATACAGGGAAGGAAACATAGGGTTTTCAGTTTACTTTGCCCAGATCCTTCAGAGAAATCACTATCTGTGGCAGCTATAGCCTTACAAAATGTATTTCTTAAATCATAAGACTTGAAAGTCAAAATTACTCTTTGATCCATGGACTGCAGAATGGATGTTGTGTTAGCAGGTATGAAAACAACATTAATCTCGTACATCTCCATCAGAACTCTCGTATGGCTAGGTGCATTGTCAATGAGCAGTATTATTTTGAAAGGAATCTTCTGAGCAGTAGTTCTCAACAGCAGGCTTAAAATATTTAGTAATCTATGTTGTAAGCAGATGTGCTGTCATCCAGGCTTTGCTCTTCCTTTTATAGAGCACAGAGAGAGTAGGTTTAGCATAATAAGGGTCCTAGAATTTTGATAATGGTAAATGAGCATTGGCTTCAACTTATAGTCACCAGCTGCAATAACCCCTAACAAGAGAGTCAACCTGTCCTTTGAAGCTTTGAAGTCAGCCATTGACTTCTCCTTTCTAGCTATGAAAGTCTTAGATGGCTGCTTCTTCCAATATAAGGCTGCTTTATCTTCATTGAAAATCTGTTGTTTAGTGTAGCCACCTTCATTAATTATCTTAACTATATCTTCAGGATAATTTGGAGTAGCTTCTACATCAGTACTTGCTGCTTCACCTTGAACTTTTATATTATGAAGATGGCTTTTTTCCTTAAACTTCATGAGCCAACCTCTACTAGCTTCAAACTCTTCTCCTGCAGTTTCCTTACCTCTATCAGCCTTCATAGAATTGAGGAGAATGAGGCCCTTGCTCTGGATTAGCTTTGGCTTAAGGGAATGTTGTAGCTGGTTTGATCTTCTATCCAGACCACTAAAACTTTCTCCATCTTGGCACTAAGGTTATTTTGCTTTCTTATCATTCAGGTGTTCCCTGGAGTAGCACTTTTAATTTCCTTCAATAACTTTCCTTTGCATTCACAACTTGGCTAACTGTTTGACACAAGAGGCCTAGCTTTCAGCCTATCTTAGATTTCGACACGTCTTCTTCACTAAGCTTAATCATTTCTAGCTTTTGATTTAAAGTAAGACATGTGACTGTTTCACTTGAGCACTTAGAGGCCATTGTAGGATCATTCATTGGCCTAATTTCTTTCTTTTTTTTTTTTTTTGTGGTACGTGGGCCTCTCACTGTTGTGGCCGCTCCCATTGTGGAGCACAGGCTCCAGATGCGCAGGCTCAGCGGCCATGGCTCACGGGCCCAGCCACTCCGCGGCATGTGGGATCTTCCCAGACCGGGGCATGAACCCGCGTCCCCTGCCTCGGCAGGTGGACTCTCAACCACTGCGCCACCAGGGAAGCCCTTTTTAAAAATTTTTGAATTTAATTTAATTTATTTTTTTTATACAACAGGTTCTTATTAGTCATCAATTTTACGCACATCAGTGTATACATGTCAATCCCAATAGCCCAATTCATCACACCACCACCACCACCACCGCCGCCCCTTTACCCCCCTGGTGTCCATACGTTTGTTCTCTACATCTGTGTCTCAATTTCTGCCCTGCAAATGGGTTCATCTGTACCATTTTTCTAGGTTCCACATATATGCATTAATATATGATATTTGTTTTTCTCTTTCTGACTTACTTCACTCTGTATGACAGTCTCTAGATCCATCCATGTCTCTACAAATGACCCAATTTCATTCCTTTTTATGGCTGAGTAATATTCCATTGTATATATGTGCCACATCTTCTTTATCCATTCATCTGTCAGTGGGCATTTAGGTTGCTTCCATGACCTGGCTATTGTAAATAGTGCTGCAATGAACATTGGGGTGCATGTGTCTTTTTGAATTATGGTTTTCTCTGGGTATATGCCCCTTAGTGGGATTGCTGGATCATAATTCTCCGGGATCTTAAGTCTCCTGTCTTATTCACAACAAAAGAAAGGCACTCTCATTTTCTAATACCTCTGCTTACAAAAAGAATATAAGTAATCATTATTTTCATGACTACAGCTGGCTCCGCAGTACAGCACTGTTCCTTTGGAGTAGTGTTAACCATGAATGACTCCAAGGAGGAAATACAACTACTTACTCATGCATGGTCTAGTCCCTGCCTGCCTTGCCATCTCCATCGTGTGCTGATTTCCCTTTTCTGCCGTTTGCTTCAGCCACAATGGCCTGTAAGTTACTGAAATAACTCAAAGTCTTTCCTTCCTTAGGGTCTTAGGCTGCCTGTGTTCAAGTTCTGCCTTTCCACTTACTTACCCTTTCCCCATGTCATTTGACTCATCTGTGAGATGGGGCTAAAGGTCGTCCTACTTCATAGGATCGTGTTAGGATTAAAGGATATAATATATGTAAAGTTTTTAGAATGTTCCTGGTTCCTAATAATTAAAAATGTTCGCCCCTCCTCCTCCTTCTGTTCCTATTTCTCCTTTCTCCCCCATCTCCTCACCTCCTTTTTTCCAAACCAGGCATTTCAATGTGTTAGTTGTTATATAAACCATCACTACTTCTGAGGCCTTTTCCGACCATCCTACTAAAATAGTTCCTTCCTTATTTCTCTGTTTCCTTCACTGCACCTATCTCCAATTGTAGTTTGTATATTTATTTGTTTTTATTTCCCTGTTCATTATCTTTCTCCATGAAGAGAGTAAAAATTCCATGCTAGCCGGGTCCTTGGCTGTTTTATCCATCATAGTACATATTGTATGTGTCTGCAGAGAGCAGGCTATCAATACGTATTTAAGAATGAAAGCCTGTGTCCTTTGAACAGGAGGGGAACTACAAAGGGAAAGTGAAATTCTGAATCACTAATAATTCTATAATATACTGGGGCAGAAGCCACACTGCTGAGTACTGCCACTGGGGCTGGGCATGAGTGGCAGGGGGTGAGAGGAAGCACACCTCCAACCTGAAAGAAAAGGCCAAGCAACTTGAACATCTCTGATTTCCAGGGCCTCATCTTCAAAAGTAGTTGGAAGTGCCAAGCAGGGGACAGTGATGGCCATCAAAAGGCCGGAAGAGCCCTTAGACTCGCTTGGTGGAGGGATCTTACTCAGCAGCACATGGAAGATACTTTTCTAGGGACCTTCAGAAATATTTGAAAATTATCTTTCAGGAGGTTGAAGGTCTACTGTCCCCAAGCTATGGAAAGAACCAGGGAAACTTGAGTTGGGGTTGTTCTTGTTATCTGTGTAGTTGGGTAAGTCCAGAGGAAACTTGCCTTACAATATTAATATTATCATGGCCAGGACTCATCCCCATGTGCAGGTTCAGAGAAAGAAACACTGTAGCAAAGGTTCATGACCAGTTCATTGATGGAGTGTCACAGTGAGGGAGGAAAGAGCCCGGTTTTATCAAAACTACCACATCATCACCCACATGGCTTCCACAGGCTGTAGGGAATGTTGGTGGGGAAAAAGGATCACTTTCTATCATACTGAATATTTTTGAAAAATCACATTTCTAGCATTAGCCAACAGTAAAGAATGTTGAATACACTTACATTATCTGGATACAGGGAGAGGGGCAAACTGGTAAACACATTTAGTAAGGTGAGAAAATGTTAACACTGATACTTTTAATGAGAGAATGGTCATTTGAGATTCAGGGAATCACACCTGTGCTCGTTTTACCCCTTACTAGTTTCATTTAAAAAGTGTTTAACAGGAGTATGTAAAATAAAATGTGAATGGCCCTCTTCCTCCCCTACTGGTCAGTCAATCCTATTCCTTAGAGGTAACCACTGTGGAAACAGGCTCCTGGGCATTCTCTCACTCTTTCTGTGTTTCCTTCACTTATATATACCCCATCACTTTGCATGATCATCTTTTTACTGGTATGTTTCCTCTTATTAATAGGATAGTGGGCTTATATATGAATATCTTTGTATATATTTCAGGGTATCTGTAGACTAGATTCCTAGAAGTGTAATTGCTGGGTCAAAGTTAGTTGAATTGAAAATTCCTGGGGTCCAGGTCTGATTGCATTTCTGCTTGTGAGCACTGATATGGGCACCCTCACTCTTTTGAACTGAGTTTGGACTAGGTGATCTTTAAATGCCTTTCTAGCTCTAACATGGTTTAAGTCTAAGATTCTTAAGCTCCTCTAGATGATGGCTGCTTTAGGCTGACTTCTGTGCTGTGATTTTGAGAATGATTCTCGATTTAGAAGCAATCCAGGGAGATAAGACGAATTAAAAGAAAATGAGCAGATGCAGCTGAAAATGAGCATGTGTTTTCCATAAATACCAAGAAAGGCCAAAATTGAGCCAAAATGGACTAAATACCCTTTGTAAAAGCGCTAGAGCTGAAAGTGGTGCTTTTACCATGAGCAGACAGCATAGATGTTTGAACTAAAGGAGTGTCTTGATATTTAAAGAGCTTACAGTTCTTTGTATTGAATGGAAGACATCTTACCAGGGTTGGCATCAGTCCAATCCATAACCTTTGAGCTATAGTCCTTGTGACTGTGTCATCAGCTGGCTTTGTAAAAGCACATGGCTAAGCCTGCCCAATCCTTGGCTGGGGATCCTTTCAGGAAAATCCAGGGTGCTGCTGAAGTGTGGTAGGTGACTCTGGTAGTGGAATTCTGTCTTTGAGTCAGGACAGAATTTTAGCCTTTCCCTAGTTTGGGGGTTTAGTCATATTTAAGGACCTATGAAAATTTTCTACAGAAAGTGCTATCTTAAAAAGGTAGTTTCATTTTAATTGAAAGAGTGGTAAACTGTTTCCTTAAGATTCCACTTCAAGTTTAGTTGACGATGTCGTTATTCATTTCCTTTTTAGGAATGACAGGTTCAGCCCTAGAGAATGATCAGCAGGTTGCCATCAGTAATTCAGAAACAACTAAGATGTCCACACCCCATGACAGAGGTTTTAGGGTATTTCTAAATGAGAGCCAGTGGATAATCTTAGAGCAGTTCATGCTAAATAATTGATAAAGCTTCTTAATAAAATTTTGAACTTTCCAATTTATTTCAGTAGTACTAGCTACCAAATCTATATTACTGAAATTTCTTAACTTTTATGACATGGACATTTGAGGAGTGTCCATATATCAGTAGACCTTATGGGAAGGAATACAGAAAAGTGAAATTTTTAATTTAAACAAGATATGTAAGCATACATATAAGTACAGATCAGAATTTCTCCAAAACAGGATGCCAAGAATTAACTTCAATGAATGCTCTAAAGATGTAACCCTGATCTGCATATATGTTTTTCTCTTTGGGCTTAAAGGTGCTGATCTAAGATGCTGATGGCTACATTTATTTCATCAACATGAATCATTAGTATCATTAACCCCAAAAGGTTGGGATAAAGAAGTAGTTAGATATACACATGATGTTATAGAGCTAATAGATGGCTATGTCTGTATAGAATCCTCAAATGATCTACACATTGTTGTAATGAGTGTGAATTATTATTTTTGTCTTCAAACTTTTATACCAGTGCTGATGACTTTACTAGCATATTACATGGAGGTATGTAGAACCTAAGTGATATATCACGTCCTTTGGTTCTGTGGCTGAGATAGGAAATTATCTTCAGTAACTAACTTTCATTGGTGATGGGCTTTTGGCTGTGTCCATGGCTATGCAGAAAGAAACTGCATTTGTTAGCCTCCCTTGCAGCTAGGTGTGTCCAAGTGTTGAACTGACTAATGGGATATAAAGGGTAGTGCCATGTGGGTGGTAACTTCTGGGAACCCTCTTTACAGACCAATGGCATATGCACCCAAGTCCCTTAGTCTTCCTTACCTTCCCTTGCTGCTAATATAGGTCAGATGTAATATAAGTCTTGGACCGGAACTTTAGGACCATAGCTTTGGGACAGCAGAAGAAAAATGCTGAAGGAACCTGGGTCCCTGACACATTTGGGGATCAAATCTGCCATACCAGACCAAGGTTTCTACCTTCAGACTTTTATATGAAGAAAATAGACTTCCACCTTTTTTAAACCATTGTAATTTATAGCCAATTTCCATTAATCATCACCTATTCCTTTGATGGGCATTAGCCTGATTTTCCTCAATAAAAAAAACCTGACACATTTTTTTCTGAAATCAGTATCAGGCTATATGATCAGATGTATGGTCCAGTAAGTGGACAAGAAAGTTTCAAATTGAGATGACATAGAAAAAAACCCAGAATGGAAGCTTGCCACCAGTTTCTATTATACATATAACAATAGTTGAGCTGGTGGTGCTTTGGTTAGAATGGTTACAGGTAATTTAATCGTTAGTGATACTGAAATGAGTAGAATGCTGATGGAGCATTCTACTGTGAGAGACGTATAGACCTTTTCTCAGCTTTACTATGTCAGGGTCAGTGACCCTCCCTACTTTAAGTCTCAAGAGAGTTTTGGCTGACCAGTTCCTCCGCACCCACCAACAAACATACCTTTTGCTAGGATCATAATGAGAACATAAGTTCACTGTTCAACTCCTACCTTTAATTTACCTGTTTTTTCCCCCAATCATTTTCATGACAACAATCCCTGGAAAAGGGGGAAAAAACAAAATCTAACAAACACAAATCCAAGGCAATACCCTGACACTGCTAATGAGCTGTATCTCTGGATAAATCAGAGGTGATGACAGTGTAACTGGATTGTTGTGTCACTGGCCTAATAGGGAAAAAAGAAGCAGTGACACTAACTAACCTATCTCATCTGATGCTTTTCAAAAAAGCCAACAAAAAAATGAAGAAATGCATCTTTATCTTCCTTCACTGTGTTCTTCTTACTTGGAACCCCGGTTTGCAGTGATGACAATTTCCATTCTTTCCAGGCTAAAAAGTTCTTTGGGATGAATATTGAATCCATTCATTTTAATTTATTTACATCTGCTGAGTGCATCACAGTAGTAGTTTGTTGGCTTTTTTCAAAAGCATCAGATGAGATAGGTTAGCTAGTGTCACTGCTCCCTTATCACCTTTGAATTAGGATTTTAAACTCCCAAGTAGCTAAATAACATGCAAGATATTTGCAGAAGGCAAAAGTGGACTCCAGACTCCTCCAACTTCCTAGAGTTTGCTTATTCTTGAGCCCCCAACTTCTTCATGATTTTGCTCCAATGGCTTCCCCAATCCAGGAAGTTTTCTTTGTATTTCACATCCACCCTATCTATCCTCATAGTTCCTGTCCTGTGATTTTGAAATTTCTTTTAAATTCTACTTACATCACATTGAATCCCAGAACTAGCACTTCTGTCATTGCCATTTACCTCACTGAAGACATCCCTGAAGTGTGGCTCAAAGGAAGGACCCCCTCGGAGAAAAGGGTGCCCAGATAAATGATTCACTCACTACAGAGATGGATTTTTTTTAAAGGTCACTTTCATTCTGGAAAGGAGGAAAATAGTTTTCCTGTCTTTTGAAGCATCATCACAAAGTCAGGAGATAGAGGGCAAAGCTTATAACCGTGAGGTTTAAATGAACATGGAAAAAAGCGATCTCCCTGGAACGAGGTGTTTGATAGCTCATGTCCATCCTTCTCTTTCCCTAGTTGCTAAAGATGCAGAAGCAGCCTTGCTAACGTGCAGCAGTGACGTGACTCAACGGTCAGCTGACATGGCAGGAAGTCACCTCAAGCTGCACTGACAGACGGGAAAGTCCAGAGTAGATTAAATGTACTTTTTAAGAAAAGGAAACAAAGGAGGCGCTTTGTAGCTGATGGGCTGTGTCACAAGGTCAGAAAGCCCAATTACATTTGATAGTTCTTTGCAAGCCACAGGAGTACCCTGGGAATGCATTGATTTTATACAAAGACATTACTATAATATTTGCAAGCTATGCTTATATGTTTTAGTCATCAAATACAGTACAGCATTCTTGTTGGCAGAATGAAATCACCCAATCTTCACTGGACTGAATTAAATAAAAATTAATTGTTGGGGTCTCAGCAAGGATGGTCATAAGAAAAATTGTGAAGCAAGACATATTCCCTTTCAGAGTGGATGCCTGTTTTTTGGAGTTCTTCTCTTGTCCCAGGAGTTAGGGGACCTTCTGGGACCCTTTTCCTTTCAAAGGAAAGGAAGTGAACTCTTTCAGCCTATCAACGAATCTGCAAATATATGTGGTCCTGTGGTGTGCCAAGTACTCTGCAAGGGAGTATGAGCAGGCTGGAGAGGAAAAGATCTTTGAGGAGCTCCATCTAGTTGAGGACTACAAGATGTAAACATATTGAAGGGTGAGTACTAGAAAAAGAGTTCTTTCAAGGGAGAGTATGATAGATTATCAAATGGCTATGTCAAGAGAACAGACATGCTGTGGGCATTTAGAGGAAGGTGAGATCAGTGTGGACAATGTTGGTCAGGGGAGTATTTGTGCAAAGTGAGGATATGGAACTATACTCCACATTAAAGCAGACAGAGTCCACTTTAAGTAAGTGGCAAAGATCAAATCAGTTATCCCAGGAATGGTGGTAGCCAAGGTAGATATTTGAGTAGAAGGGTGGTTGCAGGTATGAGAGTCTGAAGATCTGGGTTAGTCCTGGTTCAGAAAGACAGTTGAACAGTGAAGCCTGTTTCTTCATCTGTAGAATGGATGTAATAAATGCCTTACCTGCCATCACATTCAGTGAAATAATGTGAATCACAGTGTAAATTATAACCCACATAATAAGCCTAAGTTGTTGTTAATGGTGATATATTATGACTTTAGGAATAATTTTGCTTGTAGAGATACTGCTTAATTTTAAGGACTAAAGTGGTAATTTAAACATCCATTCATCTGGAATAAGACAAGGATGTCCACTCTCACCAGTTCCATTCAACATGATATTGGAAGTCCTAGCCACACAATCAGACAAGAAAATGGAATAAAAGGTATCCAAATTGGAAGGGAAGAGGTAAAATTTTCATAGTATGCAACTGACATGACACTCTCTGTAAACATCCATTCATAGGTAATGAAGAAGATTTGGAGGTGGTGGTGCTAACTGCATATGAAGTCACAACATGTTGGTGACCAGTGAGTACATGCATAAGCTTAGTTTGGGGTCTTGTTAGAAGCAAGGTGAAGACATTTGTGTTTTATTATTATAATTAATGCAGGTATCATCTTTCTAAGCATTTTTCCATTTTCTCTGGCAGTGAGGATATTTTGTTCACAAAGTCCCAAATGAATATTACATTTTAAATTTGGACTTACAGAGCTTGCACATTGCATGGTGCATAGTAAGAAACCAGTGTATATTGAATGAGTTAGTTTTCTAGATTTAAGACGCAATCTGGTAATCATTGCTTCTAATTTGAGGAGTAGGAAGCATTTTTTTTTCCTCTTAATATTGTTGGAAAAATAGTCTCTAAGGAAGTTGGTTTCTACACATTTTGATCATGTACTCTGATCACAAAATATATGCACTATTGTCAATCTCCATATTAAATACTAGTAAAGTTTGATTTCTTAATTTAGATTAAAAATATTTCAATAAATATATTGATAGTTTAAAAAAATAGTGATGTATTTGTAGTGGGGTCAAAATTCACACACCATGAATCAGATATGCATAAGTTAAAAAATGAAAACATGCATCTTTATTTTCCTTCACTGTGTTCATCTTACTTGGAACTCCTGTTTGCAGTGATGACAATTTCCATTCTTTCCAGGCTAAAAAGTTCTTTGGGGTAAACATTGAGTCCATTCAAAGTTCAAACCCTCATACAAGGCAGTTTCTCCCCTCTCAAGAATTTCTCTCTCTTTCTTTTCTTGTTCTAGACTAGAGAACTGTGTGCCAGGTAAAGGGGGCAGGACTTCTGGTCCCCAGGTTGCCCCCTGCAGCCCATAGGCTTCTGCGGAGGAGCCGGCTCCCCAGGCTTTGCTGTTCATAGTGGGGGGTGATCAGCCCCATGCACCTCGGATATCGTGCTGACATCCCTTGCTGATGTCCAGTGGCCCACTCACATGGTCTCCATGGGTCTGTGGATTCTGCACTCTGTCTCCAAGCCTCATCCAGTCAGACGGTTCCCTTGGTACCTATATCCTCCTTCTCCCCAGTCCCATCCTCTCTTTGCCATCTTAGTACCACACTGCAGTGTGTGAGACCCCTGGGGGCTGGGGTGGCCCCAGGTCCATTCCCCCAGGGCAGGATTGCTGGAAATCTATGAGAAGCTGGCTATTTTCCCTGTTCACACTGTGTTCACAGATTCCCCCCAAATCTCTCTGATTCTCCCTACCCCAGGTCTGGCCCTGGCCCTTCTCCCCTACCCCTCAATCAGCTCCTTTCTGCAGCCCAGGAAGGCTGTCATGGGGGCTTAGCGATTAATCCCTTCTTGGGACTAAGAACTGCCTGTCTCTCCCTTCTTCCCCAGAACCAGTCCTCTGACATCCAGCTCATCAGACCACACACATTTCCTTTTTAACCTTTTTTTTTTTTCCTCAGCAAGACTCAGCTTTAGCAAAACAGGAGTGTTTGTTTTTAGACTTTTGTCTAACTATCATATTTTAAGACCTCATTTTTAAACAAAGTGCAGTGATGGCTCTTGTTCTCATCCAATTCTGGCCCTGGGTCCAACGGGTAGCAACTTCCAGAACAGTTTGGGAAAATGAATCACCAGAAACAAGAAGATATTGACTTAATGCCTCAAAAATTTTATTCCTGTCACAGATATTTAAGGTATTTTAGTAGTTGTGACACTACCCTGAAGTGGGTGATGGTGACATCAATTCCCTGGCTGGGAGGGGCTTGATCATTCATTCAGCAGCTTAAATGTTCCCGGGTTATGAGTCATTCACAAAATATTTGTTCAGTAGCTACTTCTTTCAAACACAGGAGAAGTAGACTACGTTTTTAACAACTGGTTGCTGAAAACTCAATGGGTTAACCATCCAGTGTAAAGATGGATGGGATAGGAATAAAGGGAGAATTTTAGGGGTCACAAACCGTGGAAAACCTTGGAAAAGGAGTGAAGTAGGGCCTTGTCCAGAACAGGGCACCACAGTTCGAAGCCAAAGGTGGATACTTTGGGAACCAGACAGAAATGCTTTTTACTTTCAGGGACCAGAGCCAAACCTAAAAGGCTCTGGGGCAGCAGGAGGATGGAAACATTTGGTTGGCCATTTGCAATGAAAGAGCAAGTCCCCGGAGGTCCAGCCTTGAAAGGAAGGGCGGGATGCATTGCAAAGAGGGACCTCATCTCTCTTTTTTTTAAAATATATACTTTATTTATTTATTTATTTATTTTTAAATTGCTACATCAATTTTTTTACTTCTTATTTTTTGTACAGTTTTTAAAGATTACATTCCATTTACAATTATTACAAAATATTGGCTCTATTCCCCATGCTGTACAATACATCCTCGAGCCTATCTTACACCCAATAGTTTGTACCTCTCACTCCTTCACTCCTATGTTCCTCTTCCCCTCCTCCTCATTGGTAACCACTAGTTTATTCTCTATATCTGTGAGTCTGCTTCTTTTTTGTTATATTCACTAGTTTGTGGTATTTTTTAGATTCCACATATAAGTGATATCATACAGTATTTGTATTTCTCTGTCTGACATTTCACTTAACATAATGCCCTCCAAGTCCATCCATATTCTTGCAAATGGCAATATATCCTTCTTTTTTATGGCTTAGTATTCCACTGTATATATATACCCCATCTTCTTTATCCATGTATCTGTTGATGGACACAAAAAAGATACACAGATCAATGGAGCAGGATAGAGAGCCCAGAAATAAACCCATCCACTTATGGTCAATTAATCTATGATGAAGGAGGCAAGAATATACAATGGAGAAAAGACAGTCTCTTCAATAAGTGGTGCTGGGAAAACTGGGCAGATACATGCAAAAGAATGAAATTAGAACATTCTCTAATATCATATACAAAAAATAAACTCAAAATGGATTAAAGACCTAAATGTAACATCAGATACTAAAAAGCTCCTAGAGGAAAACGTAATCAGAACACTCTTTGACATAAATTTCAACAATGTTTTTTTGGATCTGTCTCCAGAGTAATGGAAACAAAAGCAAAAATAAACAAATGGGACCTAATTAAACTTAAAAGCTTCTGCACAGCAAAGAACCAATGATAAAACAAAAAGACAATCTACTGAATGGGAGAAAATATTTGCAAATGATGTGAACCATAGGAATTAATATCCAACATATATAAACAGCTCAACATCAAAAAACCAAATAACCCACTTAAAACATGGGCAGAAGAACTGAATAGACATTTTTTCAAAGAGGAAGTGTAGATGGCCAACAGGCACATGAAAAGATGCTCAACATTGTTAATCATCAGGGAAATGCAAATCAAAACCACAGTGAGGTATCACCTCACACCTGTCAGAATGGCTATCATCAAAAAGACCACAAACAACAAATGTTGGCCAGGATGTAGAGAAAAGGGAACCCTCGTATACTCTTGGTAAGAATGTAAGTTGGTGCAGCCACTGTGGAAAGCAGTATGGAGGTTTCTCAAAAAACTAAAAATAGAACTACCATATGACCCAGCAATTCCACTCCTGGCTATATATCAAAAACAACCCCAAAAACACTAACTGGAAAAAATACATGTACCCCAGTGTTCATAGCAGCATTATTTACGATTGCCAAGGTGTGGAAAGGACCTCATTTACTTTGAATTGAGACTCTTTGTAACCAGTCCAATTCAGAAAAGTGTATTTTCTTCTGCTGACTTCTTGTACTCTCAGTCTTTTGTTTTTTTCACCCTTATTTTGGGTTTTTATGACCTTTGTTTTCTGGAAGCAGTGAAGCTACTGGTGAATATTCAAATAGAAATAGGAGTCTCTCTGTAGGCCTTCAATATTTCTAGTGTCAGCTACCATTTTTATTAAGAATTTCAGGAAGATTTGGATAGAGATGGGGAAGATTTGGGCAGGTTAGAGTTAGGATTCAGTGATGATGGACACTGTTATTCTTCCCACTTGGCATGACCCACCACTGCAAGCAGTTTTAACATAAATCATGCATGTGCTATTAAGTTTATACATTTTTTTTTATAGAAATAGCAGCCCATGAGGAAGCTCTTACTGACATTCTACTGGTGGATGTGACTAGTAATTCCATTCTGGTAAAGTGAACCAGATGCTAAACTACAATTATTTTTCTGACAACGGACTAACATAAGGGAAGAAATTTTAGGTTTAAAATTTGGTATTTGAAACTCTTTGATACTTAATTACAAGGACTTAATCTATAGACCTGTTCTGTCCATATACTAGCCACTTGCTAGTTAGTAGCCAGTGACTCCTTAAACTTAAACTAATTTTCATTAAAGTAAATTAAAAATTTAGTTCATCAGTTACACTAGCCACACTTTTAAGTGTTCAATAGCCACATGTGACCAGTGACACAGTATTGTATTGGGCAGTGCAGATATAGAAGATTTACATCATCAGAGAAAATTCTATTGGGCAGTACTAGTGCAGACTTTAGTGCAATGTTATAGCTAGATAGGAAAAATGGTTCAGGACATTTTTTGTTATTGCTTTTGTTTTTTAATAAAATTGTTTGGGAGTGGGACTGGAGACCAAAAGAAGAGTAAAACGTCATCAATTTTTCAGGAAATGTAGCACAATCGTTCCCTTCACTTCAATTTAAATTATTTTGGGGGGCATTGTGAATTTGGAAGCTGAAACTTGGAGAAATCAGTTAAATTTAAACACTAGCAGCCATGAGCTGGCTTTTTAAACGCTTGACTACGCTGTCCACAACGTACAGCATGGTCTTCAGAGCCAGTCATATCTCATGGGTAGTCCCAGCTGGGTTTAAATCTAGTTGCACCGATCACTGTCTGTATCATCGTGAGCAAGTTTGTGTTTGACCTTTCTCATCTTGAGTTGTATCATCTTTGAAGGGAAAACAGTAATGTCCGTCTGCAAGCATTTGAGGGTAGAGTAAATGCAGGTGTATATGAAATGTGTGGTACATCGTAGAGAGTCAATAAAAAACCAGTTTCCAACTCAGAAATGTATCTTACTTAAAGAGTAATTGTACTCATATTAAATTTTTAACTTTACTTAAAGCTTTAGTTATAAGAATATCAGACCATAAACATTTTCAAAAATGAAGGTAAATATTTATTGGGTCTTTGAATGTGGAAGGACTTTTCAAGTTTAAAGACAATGGAAAACAGAAAACCCATCAATTTGATAATATAACATTTTAAACTACCAGAAACCAAATAGATAAATCAAATTAAAAGGTGAACAAATTGGGAAATGTATCTTCAGCTAATATGACAAACAAAATGTTATTGTGCTTAATTTTTAAATGGTCATAAAGATCTATGAGAAAAAAACCCATATAAGGCAATGAATAAAGGATATAACATTGCATAGAAATATAAATAAAAATTGCTAACAAATGAAAAATATTTCAATGTTAGAAATTTAAAATGTACAAATTAAAGTAACTGAAGATTCTTTTACTTCTTTTCTTCTCTCTCTCTTTTTTTTTTCTCTCTCTTTCTGGCCTGTAAATGTGGTGATTAAAATAAATACATAAATACAGGTCAGGAGAGACGTGAGGCAGGCATCCACTCTACACTAAAAATAGTAATTGTAAGACAAAGATAAATTTTTGGATAGTAGAGCAATGTATTTTTGTTTGGGATATTTACCAATTGCTGGTATTGTCTTCTGGTCCCATATAAAGGGCTAAGTCTGGAGGACTCAGACCATAGAGTTCCTTCCATGGCATAGAAGAGATTCCCATTGGTCTCTCTTAGACCATGTAGTTTTACTGCCTTAAGGAAGAGGAGCTCCAGCCGAGAAGATGGAATGTCAAGTCAAGAGGGAATGTCAAGCTCCTTCCTGCCTGGGTGATAGTGGGAAGGAAAAAAAGAATAGGAAGATTATGGAAGTACATTGTCAGGGTTCTTAATCTCCTGTCTTCAGTCAAATTTTTGAAGCAGAATTGTGAGAGTAAGAGTGAGATGATAAGGTTGAAATTTCCAGAAAGGAATAGATAAACTGGAGGACAGCCATACCAGCAGCAAGTGTGGTACCATGTCCACTTTGTTCTAAGTATTAGCATCGCTCTGGTAGATGGAATTGGCTAGGCCAGTGGGCCTGAGGTTGTGGCCCCAGTTGCTAGTGGTTTGGTAAGGAGATAAAAGAACGCTTTGAGGACTAGCGGACCAGCAGCCTCAGAGGCTAGGGCTTTGGGCAGAAGCAGATTGCCTGGACTTCAGCCGTAGGTGATGACATGAAACAATGATTGTGCTGAAGCACAGCGCTCTGGGATCAGGCTGGATAGAGAATACAAAATACTGAACATAGTGCTTGGCACACAGTGCATGTTAATTATCATAGTAACAAGAATACGGTCAACTATTGTGTGACCATTAAAATGTTTGCAAATAACTTTTTATCTTAGGAAGAAACGCTTGTGTTATTACATTTTTAATGGAAGGGCACAGAGGGTGTATCTTTAATATTACATATGCACAAAAAGGACTGTAAAGAAAAATACCATAGTATTTACAGTTATGAATCTTCCAAAGTGTATCTACCTGCTTTACTGTTGATGGATAGTGCTGCTGTGATGAATAATGCTGCTATGAACATTCTTTTTCCATGTCTTTTCTTTCACGAGTGCACACATTTCTGTTGGGGTTGAACCTAGAAGTAGAATATCTGTGTCCTGCAGTGTGGAGAGGGTTAGTTGCTTTAGTAGTAATGCCACAGAGTGTCCCAGAGTGGTTGTATGAATTTACACACTCACCAGCAGCTTATGAGAGTTCTCATTGTTGCCCATTTCGGTGAACACGTGGTATCATCTTAGCCCTTTTGGGTGGGTGTGTAGTGGTTTCTCAGGATGGTTAGTTGCATTTCCTTGTTTTCTAATGAGCTGAAGCCCCTTGGCATATGTTGACTAGCCTTTTGTTCAAGTCCCTTGCCCATTTTCTCATGCATTACTTTTATAATCATAAAAATTCTCACATAGACAAAAACAAAAAGTATTAAATTGCTGTCTGCCTTGCCCTTAATCTTACTTATACAAGCAGTCTGACTGAGGGGTAGCATCTTAACTGGCTCTCCAAAAATGGACGACCAACTTGAAGTAGAAATTGTTTTATCTGTTCCTTTCTAGAGATGTCTCTCATTTTATAAATTGTTTGTTATTATTTATGCACTTATGTCTTCCGTTAGACTATTAACTCTCAAACAGTGGCAACTTTTCTGATTCCTCTTTGCATAATACACCTAGCACCATATACCTGTACACAATAAAAGTTTTTTGGATGAACAGAAATGCACAGCCTTGAATAGCATTTATAGAATCTAAGCATTGGAATGCAAAATTCAAATAATCTAGTTTACCCTCTCATTTCAAAGGTGACCAAATTGAGGTGCAGAGACCTGGGTCCAAGAACAAATGAGCTATGGGGTGTGGCAAGGCCTGTGGTTCCTAGTCCATCACTGTTGCTGTTACACCCCACTGTCTTGTAAGAGACAAGGAGAAGATAAGCAATGAATTGTTGGTGTAACTGACTCAAAACTAATACCACAGAAGCCCTGTCTACTAAATAATTTATAAACTTAGAATAAAACTCTTCCAGAGAGGAGGCACTTCAACTGTGCTGGCACCAAAAGATACTCTCAATGGGCATGCCCAGTCAGGTTTGGCATTATATTTCTCTGTTGGATGAGGTTTGGTTGCAAAGAGGTTTTAGGATCATTATCTTAGAAAAAATGTGTCACTCTGACAAAAACATAAGTACAGATAATAAGTTGAAAATTCCGAGATCATGGCAAGCATTGCAGGCAAAATTGGACGAATTGCTGGACAAATATTTTAAAGGGCAAAGAGTGAATCATGCCACCTGTGAAAAATGATCCATCTGTGCACGCTTCAGTAATCAGTACTAGAGAGAACAAAGGACTGAGGAAATGGAAATAAATATATCAGGTGGGCCAATGTAGCAAATGTGAAGGTCAGCCCTTGACTTCATGCCTCAGATCCAATGCCATTTCCTTCACTAAAACACAGCAAATGAAGCAAGAGGTGGAGGACCTCCCAGCTACACCCAGAGGCCATCCCTGAGAATATCCTGAAAACCACTGAAACATCCAGCCTTGCCCCCTGCCGGGGCAAGTAAAGGACGATCCAGTAAGAAAATCCTGGAGCCCATTGAAGGGGACCAGGACATGCCACCCTCAAATATGTCACTCTGGCATATTGATTATTTTGAGCTGAAGGCAATTGACATACAGCAGGTTCAGGAAGGCCTCTCTGCCCTCCTCCTTCCGTCCAAAAGCCAGGCATAAATCTCCCGTAAGAAAGGTGCCCTCCCAGTACCAGGAAGAAGAGAAACTTCTTATCACTGGAGAAGGGGAGTTGATGTTCAGATGTGTCTTCACAAAGAGACCTTTTGAAAATAACCTTTCTCTTGTGTTGGGGAGGGAAAATTTCCCCCTACCCATCTTGAGTTCTTGTGGCTGCACTAGTGATGAAATTGCACAGGACAGATGAACAGGAGAAAAAGAAACAAACTTTAACTTTCTCATAGAAAAGGGACCTAAGAAGTGGACAAAGCAGACATATTTTATACTTTTTAGACAAAGAAACAATAAATTGGTAAGGAATCGACAGGACAAAGAAACTTAGGCTTTGGGTGCTCAATTAGTGAGACTCTAAAGAGGGTTTGGGTTTGGGCTAGTAAAGAAGTAATAAGGTTTGTTTTACAGGCTTCTCGGCCTGAATTCCCTCTCTCTGGTGATCAGGGTGTCCTTCTACTTCCAGATGCAGGGACTGCACCTTTCACATGAGAGGTTTACTTCCTGTTTTCAGTGGGACAGAAAGGAGGTCAGAACGTCCATATTGCACTGGACATTTCTTAAGTAACTTTTGTTCTAGATAATCAATATGCCATTGGGGCATATTTTTGGCTGGCCCATCCTGGGTCCCAAAATTCCATTAGTTTCCCTAGTGTATTTCCTAGTCACTTCACATAATTTAGCATCCCTAGACACCTAAACTCCTTTTCTTTGCCTAGTCATTTCTTAACAATTTGTTGTCCCTTGTTAAGATGGTATATAAGCTCCCAAGTCTTGGGTTTTTTAAATTTCTTTCCTGTAAAGGCTTTCCCTCACCTCTATGTCACATAAAAATGTTAACATCAAATAAATTTGTATGCATTTCTTCTGCGAATCTGTCTTTTGTCTTGTAGGGGAGGTAAAATTCTCTTCTAGTCTGTTGGGTCTCTGACTGTGCCTAAGAATCAAACTGTGATAAGACATATTAGCAGGAGAAAAGCATACACATTGGGTTAAATTTTTACATGTACATGGAAGCTTTCTCAAGAGAATGAAGCCCCTGAGTGACAAAAGCAGGAGGCTTTTATACTTTTTAGACAAAAAAACAATAAATTTGTGAAGAATTCACACAACACAGGGGCTTGGGTTGGGGGTAGTACATTGTGAAGAAGTTGCTAGGAAAAAAAGTGTTAGTAAAACAAGGTTTGTTTGTATAGATTTCTTAGCCCCCAACTCTCCACCTCTGGTGGGTGATAAGAATGTCTTCCTTTTTTCTGACACAGGGAGGGCACCTTTCACAAGGGAGTTTTATCTCCAGCTTTCAGGAAGAAAAAGGAGGACCAGAGTGTCCTTCTCGTATCAGCTGTTTCTTAACTGCCTATAATTCAAAATAATCAATATGCCCAAGTGACATATTTTAGGGTTACATATTTTGGTTTCCTTCAGTCATTTTAATTCACAGCCTGCAGAAAAAGAACCTAAGAGGGTAAAGGAATAGTTTTTCCTCCCCTAGATTATATAATGACCACCAGGAACTTGGGTTTTGAGAGATAGAGAGGTCAGGTCAGCCTCCTCTTGTGTTATTGTCCATGATGTCATAATCAGTTTAACAGGAATTTTCCCAAGGTTAGTAGTTGCCTTTGATTCCTGTGTTTGAGACTTCGAAGGCAGACTTTGACCTTGGCAGCACCTAATGGAAAATACTGGAGGGACCAGTGTAAAGACTCAGCATTAGGCTTGTGGTGGCAGAAATAAAACAGATCCACCCGGCCACCCAGCCAGGAGGCTAGGCACAAAATAGCCCAAGGTAAATTTAGAGAAGTCTAGAATGTGAATTCAATAACTCCAGGCTTCAGCATGTGAAAATGTGACTGAGGTTTTCATAAATTTAATGCCTGTTAAGATTTGTAAACATCAAAACATAGTTGCTAAGAGGTTTCATAGAACTTTGGAAATAACATCAAGTGAGATATAATTTTCCTCAGTAGATCTTCATTTTAGTTAAAGTTGCTTTATTTTAGAAAAAAGTTGCTTAACGCAATGACAACATATCCAAGTAGAGAGGAAAAGAGTTTATCCAATTCTAAAACATGAATGAAATCATTCTCCCTTCTATTTGGTGGAAATACATCAAGAAGCAAGACAGTATTAACCACCTTTTGGCCTCCTTTTACTTATAAACAAAAGAATAAATGAATAAACTTTTGAAACTTGACCTGCTTGTGAACAGAAGAGCTCCCGGGTTGGAAAATTTTGCAAATGCTTTCCCACCTCAGATACACAACCAGTTTCTCACAGCAGTGCCCTAATTTGAGAGTGGAGAGACTGGATCTTATGATTCTTTGTCTCTCCTGAAGTATGGGCAAGATAGCAGATCTTTGATACGTATTATTTGCTGACTGCTTGAAAGGAATAGTCCTTTATACAGTTTGGAAGGAAATGGCCACGGAACAAAGACAGCAATAGTTCTGAAGTGTATGTAAAGTACAGAGTGTTCAGGCAAAGAGGTGAAAGTGCATTGGGTTGGTTTTCAGTTCATAAGTTATCTGGCTCCAAAAGATATATGTGCTGTGTATGTGTGTAAATTTCTTGTTAGTACAGGAAAGACACAAGATTTTGAACGCAGCAGGAAATAATCTTTTTTTAGAAGTCTTTTATTTAATTCTTCCCAGGCTTTAGGTTGAGAATTTTCCAGGATGAAGTCACCTTCATGCTGTGGTTTGCAGCTGGATAAAGGCTAAAGTGTAGTCCTTGACCCAACTCACAAATCCCTCCAGCAACAAAGATTCTTTAGGACAGCGGTCCCCAACCTTATTGGCACCAGGGACTGGTTTCGTGGAAGACAATCTTTCCACGCACAGGGGAGATGGTGGGATGGCTCAGGCGGTAATTCAGGCGATGGGGAGAAATGGGGAGCAGCAGATGAAGCTTCGATTGCTCAACCGTCGCTCACCTCCTGCTGTGTGGCCTGGCTCCTAACAGGCCACAGCACTGGCACCAGTCCGAGGCCCGGGGGTTGGGGACCCCTGCTTTAGGGGATTTAACAAAACTTTAAATTTCATCAAAGTAGGGAAATACAGGACAAATTTGAGCTGCCCAAATCTTTGGTAAGGAGAATGATTTTTGTTGTGACTTGCTCTTCTCTGGCACTTCTTCAACCCAACCAGAAAAAAATAATAGGATGAAAGAATAATGAGGCCAAAGCTAACCCAACCCTGGTCTCTACCTGTTTCTGCAAAATCAAGATTTAGAAAGCTGCAGCTTCAACTACCAGACAGTTGGCCGTCAGCCCTTCTGTGAAAGTCAATGCCTTTCTCCCATCTGTGGTTCCTCTTCTATCCTTGCTCCCTGCCAAGCAATGGTGTGTGTGTGTGTGTGTGTGTGTGTGTGTGTGTGTTTCTTACTTCTTCAACTAAAGGAGTGGTTCTCAACTTGCGGTGACTTTGCCCCATCCTGCCTAAATATTTGTCAATGTCTGAAGACATGTTTGATTGTCACAACTGGGTGTGCTACTGGCATCTAGTGGGTAGAGGCCAGAGATGCTGCTAAATATCCTACCATGCACAGGACAACTTCCACATCACAGAGTTACATGGCCTAAAATGTCAATATTCCTAAGGTTGAGGAACACTGATCTAAAGGGTTAGATGTGAGGCCTTACTGGTCATAGAACAGTGCCTAGAGAAGCCTCCATTAAGGAACAGTTAGCAACCATAAGGTGTTTCTGGTAAAACAACAGCAAGATAGTGAGATGGGTAGATACGTGGGCTTCTTGAGCTCACAATCTGAACTCTGCCACTCAGCAGCAAGATGTCATTGACAAGTTAGTTACCTTCTCTCTACCTATTGGGAAAACATAATTAAAAACACAATCTCCTTCCAACCCAGAAAACCTTGCTACAAAGGTAGAAGATAAAGAAAACAATTTTATTATTGATTAAACATTAAACCAGAATGTGATACACATCACAGGCAACCTGCTAAAGGAATTGCTAAGACAGAAAGAAATCTCACTCTTTCATATAGTTAAGGGGATCCAATCTGTTACATTAGGTGGGTTTTGCAATTGACGGTCCAGTGACCAGTAGGCCCATCTCTTCCCAGGACACTGGAACACTGGTCACTGGCTTTCTTGATGATTACATTTCCAAGAGATAGCTCCCAGTCATTGAGTTGTGAGACTGGCCAGCAGTTTATTTAGCCATTAAAAAGATTTATGTATGTTTGAAAAGGACAAAGAAAGAAGTTCTGCAAGAAAGGGCAGAGCTGTGAGTCTCTTCCCTTATTTTTCAACAGAGGGGATGAAACCTCTAATTTTTAATTTGTATTTGCCGTTATATACCTCAACTTACTTGTATATAAAAAGAGGAGAGTAATAGTAATAATAATATTTACTTCTTAGAGTTGCTGTAAGAATTATATGAGTTAAAACATGTATTAAGTTGTTATATTAATTAAACAAGGAGACCATTAGAATGAGGTAGTTCTCATGCTGTCAGTGGCGTACATAAATAAACCAAAATCCATGCCTGTAAATGCCTCAGGTTTACAAAATCAAAATGCTAAGGACAACCAATCACAGCCAACTAGACTTCAAGCTATAGCCAATCAAATAATTTCCTTTCTTTGCTCCTGTACCCTCTCCATAAAGTCTTACCCTTGGCTCCTACTGGTGGAGCACTCCTAACCACTTCCAGTTTGGTGCTGCCCAATTGGAATTGAATTTTGCTCAGATAAACTCTTAAAATGTAAAAGTATGCCTCAGTTTATGTTTAACAAGGTTTAAACCAGTGTTTGGCACTCAATAAATGTCTGCTGCTTTAAGGCCTTGTGATAGTCAGAATTGTAAGGTGGGCCCAACATTTCGGCCCCTGGGGATACACTCATTGTGTAATTCCCTCTCCCTGAATATGGGCAGGACCTTTGGATCAAGGGCACATCACTCTTGCAATGAGGTTACTCACCAGTTGACTCTGAGTTCATTTAATGGGAGACTATCTAATGGGCCTGATGGAATCACACAAGTCCTTTATAACTGGGTCTAGAAGTCAGAGACAGAAAAAACCAGAATGATTGGAAGCAAAAGAGGGCCTATGGGGGAAGCCATGTGGCAGTGAACTGCAGGTGGCCTCTAGGAGCACAGAGTGACCCTGGCAGACAGCCAGCAAGAAAACAGGAGCCTCAGTCCCACAACCACAAACAACTGAATTCTGTTAACAACCACATAAAATTGGAAAAGGACCTCGAGCTCCAGAAAGGAATGCAGCCTTGCCAACACCTTTATTTCAGTTCTGTGAAACCCTAAGTAGAGGACCTAGCTCACTTGGGCCTGGACTTCTGACCTACAGAAACTGTAGAGATAATAAATGATTGTTGTTTTAAACCTCTAAGTGTGTGGTAATTTATTATGAGCAATAGGAAACTAATACAGATCTCAAAAACAAAACAAAACAAAACAAAAAGGTGACATTTCAATCTTATGTCATCAACTAAGCGTCAGTGGAAGGACTGGACCCAGAGAGTCAACTTCATCACTACCTATATCTATGCAACACCTAAAGTCATTATTGAAGCAGGAAAACCTATCAAAAAATACACTAAACAAACAAGCTGTGTGTGAGACTCTGGGCGAATCCTTTCAGCTTGGTTTCCTTTCTACAAAGTGAGTAAGTTGAACCAGATGGCAGCTAGGCTGCTCTGTTTACTGCTATTCTGAAGTTTCTCAGCATCCCAAACAGTGAGTGTAGCAGGAATGGGGGTGCCTTTGAAATAGGGACCATTTCGTGACTGAGCAAACTGGACTGTACACTTCAGGTCCCCTTTAACAGACACATTTTGGATGCTCCTGAGAGTATAGACAGGGATTCACACAGGCAAGCCTCCAAACATTTAGTGGGCTTGGATCAAAAATATCTTACTTATAGATTCCTTTTTCTCTTAGAAATTTAAATCACTTGAAATACATGTAATTAATCTTTGATTCATCTTAAAGAATAAAAAGGGACTTTATGCAAGGGTTCTGGAAAGCTACACACTCAGGTGTTAGTCAACACCAAGCCGAGGGGAGCCTGGTACAAAGTTCTTTGGCTTCAGTTTGGCTATGAAGCTCTTCAGTAGCCGGTTAAAATGAAGGTGTCCTGATCTTCACCAGCTCTCCCAGGGATTCTAATTGGGAAGGTGCTGGGAAGGGCCCCAGGATTTTGCATTTTTAGCCAGCAACTATGATGATTCTGAAAGCAGGTGGTCTGTGGTCTGAACTAGGAAAAACTCAAGGCTTGAAAGAAGTATCACAAATAGTAAATTGGAGATTACTTGGAGTACCAGGAAGCAGAATCCAAATCCTGTGACTGAATAAAGACACCTTAACAAAGAAATGATAGGGGTGTGGGCAGGTTTAAGGGAAGCAATAGGAGTTGTTAAAGCACTCAGAGCCTGGCAACAGTGGGAAGTCATCACCACCCACAGGACCAAAGGAACAAGAGGAGGGCAATAGTGTCACTAAATCCCATTGAACAATAGGCCTGATGAGGATGGCTCCCAGCAGGGGCTGTGGTGAAGGAGAGATGCAGCAAATGCCAGAGACTCTGAGTGAAAGCAGGGAAGGTACAAGGAGGAAGGGAGAGAGAGCCCTCCAAGGTAGAACCCAACTGGAAGCAGGCTAGCAAGAATCCCGAACGCATTCCCCCAAGTGCTTCAAGGGCACTGAACAGGGCAGAGGAGGACAGTAAATGGATGGGAATGGCAGAAGTCACAATGAAAAATAATCAGCACATATTAAGTCTCAAGAAAAAAATTAGCATCAACATGAAGAATTGCTGGTCAATTAAAAAAGTGAGCAGACCAAAGGGAAGCAATAACTACTGGAGAGAATCAGTTATATAAGGTGTTCCAGGCTAGATGCCTGGGACTCAGGATGGAGATGTGGACATAAGAGAATGCGTGAGAAGGAGGAAAGAAGATGGTAGGGCAGGGATCTGGTGCTTGTGCACCTGACAGATTACTCTGCTGCAGTCATCACTGAAAACCACGAGAATTACATCCACACGTATTGTAGCAGCCTTCCATACAGTCAGGCTGGATGGCATCAGCTCTGCCGTGTACCAATCCAATGTCTTTCTTTGCTAACAGCATTGCCAAAGCTCACTGCTGCCCTCTGGATAAAACAAATCAATGTTAACTGACGCTTAGAACACTCATCATAAACTGCCTTTTCATTATGATTAATGATGGAGCATCTATTTCCCTCACTGGATTATGACCACTATTCAAAAAATCACCAACTGAAAAAACGTTTTTCATGTAACTTGGCGACATAGTTCAGCTCATAGTGCAGCTGAGATATATAGAGAAAAAGGAATTTATTGTTTGTTCAACTAAAGTGGCTCTCTTCCGATGTCCCCACCCACTCGTAAGTAGGAGAAAAGCTAAATGTCCAGTCTGATTTAAAGCTCCAGTGATTTTAATAGTCCCTTAGGCTATCTTAAATCACTATTGGATAAAGCTGCTCAGTGGCCCAGTTAGCCTGGTCTTCACCTAGCTGAAATGGTGGAGTCTAGAGCATGGCTTACTGACTCCCTGTTGTACTGGGAGAGGAGAGGAGGGTTTGGACAGCCCCCTGGATTCATGAGGGTTCATGGGTTGTACTGGCAGGAATCTGCCCACCTCCAGTAGGCAGCTCCTTGCCCAGGATGCCCGGTTGCATTTCAGGACTAAAATCTGCAGGTGGCAAACTCTGGCTCCAGCAAGGTTCTTGAAAATAACTTGTCATGCCTTTCCTGCTCACTGACTCTGCTGCTCTTCAACACTAATGAACTACAGCCCCTGGGTTTCTGCTGTATTCCCTTCAGCTCCTTGGCCTGGCTACCTACCCATGACTCGCTGTGGGGTCACCTTGCCTGTGGCTGGTCCTCTGCATTCAACTCCACCATCCTGTGGGGCAAAAGAAACAAGAGAGGTTCCAGAATGCCAGCTAGACCTTTCTTATCTGCTCATGTCCTTTCACCCTCTTGAGTACATAGATGACCACATGTTGTCATGTACCTTCTGCACTATAATCATCTCCCTAAGATCCAAATGGGTGGGTTGGGGAGCCCCTTGCTCTGAGTGATTCCTTCAATTTACCTAAAATATATACAGTCAATCCTCATTATTAGCAGATTTCATATTTGTGAATTTGCCCACTTGCTAAAATTTATTTTAACCCCCAAATCAACACTCTTGCACTTTCACCATCATTCGTGGACATGTGCAGAGTGGTGAAAAATTTGAGTTGCCCTTTGTGTATGTTTCTAGGTGAAGTCCTATAAGGTGACACTTTGCCTTCTTGTTTCAGCGCTCACACTGTAATCAAGTGTTCTTTTCATGTTCTACTTAGTGCCACATTTTTCACATTTTTGTGTTTTGAATTGGTGATTTTGCTGTTTAAAATGGCCCACTAGTGTAGTCCTGAAGTGCCATGTAGCCTTCCTAAAGACAAGAAGGCTGTGAAGTGCCTTACGAGAAAATACATGTTGTGTTTACTGAACACATGAGAAAATACATATGCTGTGTACTGAATGCTTGTGTCCTCAAAATTCATATGTTGAATCTTAACCCCCAATGTCATGTATTTGAAGATGGGATATCTAAGGAGCTAATGAGGGTCAAAGGAGATCTTAAGGGTGGAGCCTTGATTAATGTCATAAGAAGAGTTGAGAGCTCTATTTCTGCAATCAGAGGAAAAGCTATGTGAGGACAAAGTGACCGTGTAAAGGCCAGGAAGAAAGCTCTCACCAGAAATCTTCCATAACCTTGGTCTTGGACTTTCCAGCCTCCAGAACTGTGAGAAAATAAATTTCTGTTAGGTCACAGAGTCTGTGGTATTTTGTTATGACATCTTGAGCTGACTAAGACAACATGTTTTAAATAAGCTTCCTTCATGCATTATAGAGCCGTTGGCTGTGAGTTCAGTGTTCTTGAATTAACAATATCTATTAAATAAGGTGTTTTTAAACAGATACACACATTAAACAGGGTTATATATCAACTGGTTAATGAATTAAAAACTTCTGCTCCATGAAAGACACTGTCAAAAGAATGAGAAGACAAACCACAGAATGGGAGAAAGTATTTCAAAACACATATCTGACAAAGGACTCTTATTCCACATATACAAAGAACTCATAAAACTCAACAATAAGAAAAGGAACAACTTGTTTAAATCATGGGTAAAAGGCCTGAACACACTTCTCACCAACAATGATATACAGATGGCAAACAAGTGTATGAAAAGATACTCCACATCATGTCATTAGCAAAAGGCAAATTAAAACAGTGATAAGATACCAGTGCATGCCTATTAGAATAGCCCAAATCCAGAACAGTGACAACACCAAATACTAGCAAGGATGGGGAGCAAAAGGAACTCTCTTTCATCACTGATGGGAATACAAAATGGTGCAACCATTTTGGAAGACAGTGTCTTACAAAACTAAAAAGTAAACATATTTGTACCATATGATCAAGCAGTCACAGTCTTTTACTCAATGTATTTACTCAAAAGAGTTGAAAACTTATGTCCACACAAAAACCTGCACATGGATGTTTATAGCAGCTTTATTCATAATCGCCAAAACTTGGAAGCAACCAAGATGTCCTCCAGTACATGAAAAGATCAATAAACTGTGTGCATTAGTCTGTTCCAGCTGCTAAAACAAAATACCACAGACTTAAATATGTATGCCTTAAATAACAGAAACATTTTTTTTTTTCAGTTCTGAAGGCTGGAAGTCCAAGATTAAAGTACTGAAAATTTTGGTCACTGGTGAGAGATTTATTCCTGGCTTTCAGATGGCCACCTCTTATTCTGTCCTTACATGGCCTGTTTTCTGTGTGGCATGCTTCTTATAAGGACACCAGTCCTACTGGATTAGGGCCCTACCTTTGCGACCTCATTTAGCTGTAATTACCTCCGTAAATACCTTATCTTCAAATATAGTCACATCAGGGGCTAAGGATTCAACATATGAATTTTGGGAGGACACAGTTCAGTCCATAACAATGAGGTACATCCAGATAATGGAATATTATTTAGTATTAAAAAGAAATGAGCTACCAAGCCATGAAAAGACATGGGAGGACCTTAAATGCATATTACTAAGTGAAAGAAGCCAAGCTGAAATGGTTCCATAATGTGTGATTCCAACTATATGACTGACGATGGAGACAGTGAAAAATCAGTGGTTGCTGGGATTAGGTGAGAGGAAGGGATAAACAGGAAATTTTTAGGTAGTGACACTATCTGATATGATACTATAATGGTAGCTATGTGTCATTGTTCATCAAAACCCATAGAATGTACAATACCAGGGATGAACTCTAATGTAAACTATGGACTTCAGATAATTATGATGTGTCAGTGTAGTTTTGCCCATTGTAACAAATGCACCATTGTGGTGGGTGATATGGATAGACAGGGAGGCTGCGAGTGTGGGGAGAGTGCAGGGGGGACATGGGAGCACACTCTACTATTTGCTCAATTTTGCTACAAACCTAAAATTGCTCTAAAAATAAAATCTATTTAAAAGGAAAAAAAAGTGTGACCACAAGCTCACAGGAACCTAACCCCAGAAACAGTGGTCCAGTATTTGCTAATTCAGTCTTTGCAGTGATTTTATAGAATAGACTGCAGTGAATAAGAATTGACTGGATATAGTCCCACTCGTGGCCAAAAGCCAGGAAGGGGCAAATGGGACACTCATCTGCCTACTGGCCTCCCTCTTCCTTTTCTTCTCCTTCCTTACTTTTCTGGGGTCAGAAGAAGACAGCCCCCCTGCTCCACCACACACATGGCCCTTCACTAACCCACTTCCTGTTCTTGAAGTACCTCATGTAAAACTCTGTGATCTAGTTGGTCAGGCAGGCTCATGGCTAAGCTAAAGGGGTAAAGACCTGGGGACAATCTCTTCTCAAGGATTTAGGCAAGTTTGTAAAGCTGATGTTACACTGCAAATTCCTGTTTTGGAATGCCAGAAGGTGGTTATTATCTTCCATCTCCTTGGATTCCTTCTAGAAATTTCCCTAATCTCCTCCTGCAGTGCCCTGCTTTCCTCTCCTCTAGATATTCCAGGCCAATGAAGAAAAAAATTAAAGTTCTGGCAAGGCCAAAAGAGCAAAGTTCATGAATCATTTCTAACAAGTTGTCCTCATTTTCTCTGAAAGCGTAGTAGTGCAGAGCTCTGTACCTTGACGATGAGAGGTGCTCAGGCAGGAACTATACCTGAGCCAGAAGCAGTCAAGTCAGAACCAAGGTGTGGTTGCCACACCTCCAAACTTCAGGTGTTGATGTGTGTCTTTTCCCCTTCCTTCTTCCTCCTTCAATTGTCGCACCTTGGTGATCCTGTAACCAAATATTTTTAAGGATAAAAACCTCCAGATACACAATCATCTTGGTGACACCTTTTCTATTCTGTTCTTGAAAAGGTGAATGTCCCCTGCCCCTCCATGAGCTACCAACTCTCAAAGAATCACAGGGTCTTCAGGTTTTCATCCAATATCTTCACATCCTTTCAAAATGTAGGCACTTGGAGAAGTGCCCCATACAACTTGAAATGAGACTGCACTCTTTACATTAAATTAAGAGAATCAATTCCAGGCTGGAGAGGGTGGGTTCAAAGGATTACTAGGCTCACCTCCCATCAGCATCGGCCCAACCCAGGCCTGGTACCTGGGGGTTGGTGATTTTGGGGATGGAGCTACACAGGTCTCCACTGTTTATTTCCTCTCAAATGGATTGTTTTTTTTCTTCTGAGTCCCAGAGAATGGAGAATTGTTCCTATAAATATATATTTTTAAAGGCGGAAAAAGAAAAGAAATCAGCACACCAGACCACCATAGCCATAGAGAGTGATCCTACTGAATGACTATTGGTAAACTGAAGGGAAAGTCACATAGCTAAAGGGAAAAGTTGTGTCAACCAGCAAAGGAATTCATCAGCAATGGACACAAAGGGAAAGGAGACTCACAAAGACAAGTGTGAGAAGAAGGTATTCTATCAGTGACTATGTATTTGGCCTGTGCCCTGTCTACCTTGGTTGTCACCCATGCTCACCAAACACTTTGGTGATAATGTAGCTTGTCTGGAAGGAAAGAGTAGGCTACTCAGGCCATCATGAATGTAAATTTGTAAATTAGCAATCTAGATTTATACATCCTTGACTCTGGGCTTTGTTTGAATGAGTCAACATTTCAAGTCTAGCCAACCCTAGGACACTTACAAGATCATTTCTTCACCTACAAGATTATGAACAAAATTTGGGGACGTAGTGGGTTCTTCAAGGAAAGTGCTGAGTTGTGGGGTCTCTTTTGGGGGCTGGCCAGTCTCCACATCACTCTCTAAAACTTCTGCACTGCTGGGGCTAAACACTAGTTGTTGGGTAATGCACAAGAATGATATTTCCTTTGCTAGAGGATTATACTGCTTCTCGCTGCCAGTCTGGTTGGAAATACCCTGGGGGCCTTGTTATCCCACAATACTGGGCACTTCTGCTTCTGGGGAGACAGAGCTCTCAAGAGTTTAACATTTTTGTAAAACATAGAGTAAATTCATAAAAAATTACCGATACTTTGACAACTTCAGACAAAAAGTTTCTGGGAAGTTTGGGTTTAAGAGGAACTTCTACCCCACTCCCACCCCTCCCACCCAATTTCCCGATCTAGATCACAATGGGGGTTGCAGGCATGCTAGCAATGTGAGATTTCTTTTCTAAGAATTGTCTTATTGTCTTGTATAGAACAGAGGTGGCATTAGCCAAAGGAGTGAGTTGAAGTTGTTTCACTTCCAGAGTTGGCTGAAGGTACTATTTCTGCCACCAGATTAAACTATAAATGAGTTTAAAATGTGCCCAAGATCTTGATTGACTGCCTTGACCATTTTCTAGCAACTTCTCTTCATTTCTAGACAGGTACCAGTGCCCTGAGTATTTTGTCCTGGCGCCACGAGGACTCGTGTACAGAGAGCAGCCTGACTGTTTCCATTCCTGAAGAATAGCTCCTAATAGCACAGTGGTGGCAAATGTTAACCACACATATCTTAAATAAGATTTGGAATGTGATTCTGACCCTATAATAAACTATCAATCCTATGGGGGAGGGTGTCTTCATTTGATACATAAGTCAGTCTTAGTCTTTATAGTGTAGCTCTGGTTGTGACATTCAAAACTTCTTCCCAGAGATCTTAGCTGGCCTGTTTCTTGTTTTATACTGGAAGTCAGGACCCTACTTCTTGGATTTCCTTTCATCAACTAGATGAAAATCTAATTCCATGAAACTTGCGAAGATTGTTGGCAAAGGCAAAATTGTATCTGCCTATCAACCGATGGTAAGCTTTTGCATCCTTATAAACAAAAAACCAGCATTTTCAAGAATATTGTATGACATTTCTTAAATAGGAAATTTAACACGGTCTGGAACCATTTTAATAGTGGATGTTTTAGGTACTAAAACACATTTTTATAGGGGCCAACATTAGCATCTAGTTAATTCTAAGTTTTACCTTATCAATCTCTTAGTCACCTAAATGAGGAATTGGCACACACAGCAACTTCTTTTTGTTCTGGGCTGATTTGTGTTCTTTTTATTCTTGCTGCCAATATCCCTGTTTCAAATTTCAAGGATGTTCAAAAGGTCTACCTGTTGTCAGTGCTTCAAGTGGGATTCTCTTCCCCTCTCCACCTATTCTCCACTCCCATCAGTTACCCCAGCACTAAATCAGAGCTCACTGTCAGGGTAACATTAGATGACTCTTGTTTGGTGCTATCAATGCATACCTTATTTTTAGGAAGATGTTAACATCATTGGGGAAAAAAATGGCTGACAATAACCCTATTATATTAAGTTCACAGTTACTGCTGCCTGCAATACCATTAATATTTAGTCTAATAATTTTCTGGGGCAAGAAAACTCACCTGTAATGCACCTAATGTACTATGCAGAGAGGGGAAATTTTTCCTGTCTTATGAAATATGGTATTTACTTCTTATTTTACTTAGCTATAGAAGTTTTTTTTGTAAACTTGATGGGAATTTATGTTTGTGAGTGATGGTACCTGTTTAATCAGATTCTAAAACAACACTAATTTTATCATTTCAAATCTAGGATTTTATATCAGATGTCTCCTAAAGATTGTCATTTTAAGCTTGATTTATTAAAAAAAAACCTTATAAAGGCAGTGCAAGGAATTTTTTCTAAGCTGTAAATATTTTCAAATACACATGATTTTCATTGGATCTATGGTTGTGACAAATGAAACAACTTACATGTTTTTCAAGCTGAAAACTTAGCCAGCAATATAAGTGAGCAAAAGAGTAAGGGATCTTTTCTTTAACAGGTAGATTCAAAAAATTTGTTTCTAACTTTTTTTTTTTTTTTTCGGTACGCGGGCCTCTCACTGCTGTGTCCTCTCCCGTTGCGGAGCACAGGCTACGGATGCGCAGTCTCAGTGGCCATGGCTCACGGGCCCAGCCGCTCCGCGGCATGTGGGATCCTCCCGGACCGGGGCACGAACCCGCGTCCCCTGCATCGGCAGTCGGACTCTCAACCACTGCGCCACCAGGGAAGCCCTGTTTCTAACTTTTGATTCAGTTCAGCACTTGATTAACATCTTTTGGCCAGCATTTCTGGGAGCAAAATAAATTCTGCTACAACAAAGAAAATGAATTTAAGCTTTAGATTAAACTTTAGAGTCTTGAGTTTTTAAACCTAATGTGTAGGTCATTTGTCTGCCTCACTGTATCCAGTCTCAAGAAGGATATGAGGGAGGGAGTTGGAAATGATTAAAATGGGCTCCATTGGATTGGTGAGTCAGAATTTTCAGAAGTCAAGTTCAGATCCCAGTAGAAAGCTGTACACGGGCACAGGGCAGAGCCTCTTAGCCCAGATCTCTGCATTGTTGATCTGGCTTCTGTGACCAGAACGCTGTCCACACTTGCTTCAGCCTCCAGCAGGGAAACTAGAGTTTCTCAAACGACACAGTGGTATCCCAAAACTTGGAACTTGAACAAAAAGCAATTTGTAGCTCTTTTGGTTTGGGGAACTATTATTGAATATTTAGTATTAGGTGTGATCAATTTGAATGATACAATTTTCTGGATGAAAGGAGTAGATGTAGTATATCCTAGTCTAGAACTTAACCTCTATGTCATTGGAAGCTTCAGAAACGTTGAGAAAACAAGCTTAAGAAAACAAAACTGACTTCTGCCAAGCTCACTGGTGTGTAACATCCCCAAGAAGCAGCCCATGTGATCCAACCTTGACATAACACATAGAGTCGTCCCTTGGTATCTGCGGGCTATTGGTTCCAGGGTCCCGAGGAAACCAAAACTTGTGGATGCTCAAGTTCCTTATTCAAATGCTGCAGTAAAATCTCCTCTCCTAATCGGCGGGTTCTACATCCATGGGTTCAACTAACCCGCGGATATTGAACCCGAGGATACGGAGGGCCGACTATACAACCACTTTAAAAAATTAGCTTGTGAAGAAGGTGTTTAAGGAGCTGGGTAGGCCGCTTCTGGGCTTTACAAATAGTGCTACATGGAAGAGTGAACAGAAGCAAAACAGCAAGGATTGGGTGAGACAGAGCCCAGGACAGTTTCCATAGCACACACATGTCTGCAGCAGCAAAGAGCACGCACCGACTTCTGGTGCTGGATGAAGCCCAAGTCCTGGCCACTGGCTTCAGAAAGGACCCCAACGGGCAGATGCTGCCTAGCCTGCTTCTTTGGCATCCGTTTGCAGAGCAGGAGGTTTAGGCCCAGTAAACATGACCTCTGAAATGCAATAAGGCCTGTTACCCTTTGCTCTGGGGCCAAGATTCAAAGAAAGCAGGGCTGTCTTTCAAGGCAGGAAACTGGGCGCCATCTGGGACGGTTTTTGAGGTCCCACTGCTTTCCATCCTGACTTCTAGCTGCTAGTGGCAGCCCCACATCCTCTTAAGCCGCAGGCTGTGGAGGAACTGCCAGACGCGGTAACTAGTTCAGACTGGGTCTGAATTCCCCCAGGAAGTACAGCACTGAGTGTGTGTGTGTGTGTGTGTGTGTGTGTGTGTGTGTGTGTGTGATCACCCCTCAATATGCCTGAAAGACCTAGTTCCTGGAAAAAACCCTGAGGAAGTAAGTGGCTTATTGTTTGGGAATTTGGAGAGAGTAATACTCACTTTGTAGTAAAGCATTAGGCTGTAAATTACTCTTGGGCCGAAAAATGTGTCTTCCTTTAGTTCTGGATTTGTCCAGGCATTAAATGCAGAGAACACAGGCTGCAGCTTTCTGTACTGTTGACTGAATTTTTGTGTTATAAATATGTCTATGGTAAAAGTTCTGTCTGCCGGAAAATAAGCGCCTTGAAGAGTAAGTGAAAGCAAAGTGAAGGAAGGGGTGTTTCCTTCAGGGCAGAGTGGTGGGAGACGGCAAAATGAACCACCTCCCGCAACCCGACATACAAACACAAACATGCGGCCCTGTAAAAGTGCCCACTTCCCCTACACCACCATCAATCCTCTTGGTTCACAAGAATCCGAAGTTGATGAACGTAGCCTTCCCACTCACAGTTTAGTATTCCTCACGATTATCATGATTATGATGTATTTTATTTGCAATAAAATACACACATGTTAAACTCCATGTCTTTTGACAGAGACACCCAGTTACTGCCATATGAAGATATAGACCATTTGTATCACCCTGAAAAGTTTCCAATCCTCTTCTATAGACCATCTCCCCACTTCACCCCAGGCACCAGGAAAGCACTGATCTACTTTCAGTCAATAATATCAGATTTATTTATTACTGTTTTTTAATTATGTAATTTAATTTATTATTATTATTTATTTATTATTTTTTATATTTATTTTTGGCTGTGTAGGGTCTTCATTTCTGTGCGAGGGGTTTCTCTAGTTGCGGCAAGTGGGGGCCACTCTTCATTGCGGTGCGCGGGCCTCTCACTATCGCGGCCTCTCTTGTTGCGGGGCACAGGCTCCAGTTGCGCAGGCTCAGTTGTTGTGGCTCACGGGCCTAGTTGCTCCGCGGCATGTGGGATCTTCCCAGACCAGGGCTCGAACACGTGTTCCCTGCATTGGCAGGCAGACTCTCAACCACTGCGCCACCAGGGAAGCCCCTAGATTTTTAAATAAATAGAATTATATACAGGCTGTACCTTTTTGTGGCTGGTCTTTTTTTTACATTGCATAATGCTTTCAAAATATTAAGATTTTGTTGCATAAGTTAGTAGTTCATTCATTATTGCGTAAGTTAGTAGTTCATTCATTTTTACTGAAAAGTAATATTCTATTAAAATAGACATACCACAATGTATTTATTCATTCACCTCTTGATGAGCATTGTGTTATTTTCAGTTTGGGGCTATTATAAATAAGGCTTATATGAACATTAGTGTACTGGTGTTTGGGTGGACATATGTTTTCATTTCTTTTAAATAAATATGTAGGAATAATATTGCTGAGTCATTTGATTTCACTGATTTTTCTCTGTTGTTTATGCATTTTTACTGTATTAATTTCTGCTCTTTATTGTTTTATGGTTGGGTAGGATCATTATTTAAATTTTGTGACAAATATCATCAGTTCTGCTCTTTATGATTTCCTTCCTTCTAATTACTTTGAGTTCAATTTGCTCTTCTTTTTCTAACTTTTAAGGTGAAAATTTAGATAAGTGAATTTGAGAATTTTCTCCTTTTCTCCCCTCCTCCAGTTTTATTGAGATATTATTAACATGTAACATTGTAAGTTTAAGGTGTATAATGTGATGATTAGACACTTGTATATATTGCAAGAATTTTCTTATTTTCTAATGTAAGCATACACAACTACAAATTCTCCTTTAATTCTCCTCACCTCACAAATTTTGATGTAGAGGCAGTCCTTGCTTTACACAGTAGTGAAACCATAAAAATGACCATGCAAACTAAAATCATGCAAAGCGATCTTAATAAACATGGAAAAAATAACAACTGTCCTGTGACCTTTAAATTTTTTTGTCATGACATTAAAAACTCTGTTATAAATGCATAGGAAAATTTTTAAAATGGTGAAATTAATATTTATTTAACATACTGTAATTAAAAATACTTTAATATTTCTAATGAAGCACTTTGAGAATTAAAGTATTTTACTTCATCGTAAAAACTTAGGGAATGGATACAGAATTTCAGTCTGGGAAAATTTTAAGAAGTTCTGCAGATGGATGGTGGTGATGGTTGCACAACAACGTGAATGTACTTAATGTCACCGAACTACACATTTTGAAATATTACAGGGGTAAATTTCACATTCTGTACATGTTAGCACAATTGGAAAACATAATGAATCAGGAGTAGTTTGAACAGTGCCGCTGCCTCTTCATTGTGTAAGTTATGATATGGAGTGAGCACTTTTTCTATGCCCCTGTGAATTGTTACACTCAGAACTTTCTAAGTTTGGATCAGCTTCTCACAGTTTATCCTTTGCACATTCAATGGTATGAAAAATCTGAGAGTTCCTTCAATGTTACATTTTTGCCAGTGTCACTTCCTCATTATGTCACCATCACTACATTCCTCTGACTGCAAATCTAGAGTCTCTCAAAAAGCGGTAATGTTAACATTCCCACATTAGCTATTTCTTCGATAACTCCATTTGCGTTCAATTCAAATTGTGCTTCCAAGATGATCACTTTTCACTTATTTGATACACTTGCATCTTTGTTGGTCAGTTCCTTCTTTGACTCACCCATTTCAGTAAAATGTCATGTGGTTTATTAGTGGCAGACAAGGAGGAAACAACTTTACTACATATGTGTGAATTGAATAATAAATACACAGCAAGGAATCGTCAACAGATTTTGGGAGAAGTGATGTGATTGGTCACTGATCATGATGCTCATCTGTTATTTGCATAGTGATTTATGGACTGATGACCTGACAATGAAGTTTATACCTTACAGCAGGGGTCCCCAACCCCCGGGCCGTGGACTGGTACCGGTCCGCGGCCTGTTAGGAACTGGGCCACACAGCAGGAGGTGAGCAGCCAGCTAACAAGCCTTCATCTGCCACTTCCCATCGCTTGCATTACCACCTGAACCATTCCCTGCCCCCCCGGTCCCCCTTCACCCAGTGCATAGAAAAATTGTCTTCCACTAAACCAGTCCCTGGTACCAAAAACGTTGAGGACCGCTGCCTTATAGCATTACTTACAGTTAGTATACTGTGGGAACTGAAATTTGAACCATGCTGTTGGGGGACTGGTGTTATTGATGGTAACTGACATCCATGCATATTAGAACCTGTGCAAGGCAAGAACTGCTTGTATTGTGTTTTAATCTCTTTGTAATTTCTTTTTGACCCATGAGTTATTCAGAAGCGTGCTTGATTTCCAATGTTTGGAGATTTTCCAGATATCATTTTATTATTGTGTTGTATTTTAATTTTATTTTGAGCCGAGGACATACTCTATATGATTAAGTCCTTTTAAATGTATTGAGATTTATTTTATGGTCTAGAATATGGTATGTATTAGCTAATGTTCCATGTGCACTTGAAAAGAATGGGTATCCTGCTGTTACTGAGTGTAGCATTCTATTAAGTCAAGATGGCTGATTGTTAGGGTCCCCATGTCTTTATTGATTTTCTATTGACCTTTTTTTTATTGACCTTTTTAAATCAAGTACCTTCAACTATAATTGTGGATTTGATTATTTCTGTCTGCAATTTATCAGTTTTTGTTTCACATAGTTTGAAGCTGTATTATTAAAAAATGTATATTTAGGATTTTTATGTCCTCTTGATGAATTGACCTTTTTGTTGTTATGAAATGACCTTTCTTTAAAACTTTTATTGGAGTATAGTTGATTTACAATGTTGTGTTAGTTAGTCAAGCCATAGCCAGCAGCATGGCCAGGAGGACCGAGGCAGCAGAGAACCCTGAGTGGCCACCAACTAATGTTTATGTGTCTCATACCTAGAGGCAGGCTTCTGAGACATCAGGATGCAGGGCCTTTGGGAACCTCCCACCTGCTTCATTTAGCAGAGTTTGCAGTCTACTTTTCTGCTGTGACACACGACTAAAGCCATCTGGGTTGTGTCATCAATGGCTCAGGCTGCATTTCTTTGAAACGGATGACCCAGAGTTGGATGTCCTTTGCTAATGTCATATGACTGACAATAATGATATTCCAGGAGGTAGCCAGACACAAGGGTCATCATAGCTGTGCCATCCACGAAGAAACAATGGCAGGAGAGATGCTGGAGAACATACAATAAATTAATCATAAAGTTGGACATCTTCACTTTCTTTTTCTTTTTTTTTTTTTTTGGAATAATCGGTGGTTACAGCCTGCTAGGAAACAGTTGCAGTCATTAATATCAGATCCGAAAACCTGTAAAATACCCTCCTGGTTGACACACTATGGTTAGGAGTGTCCCCCAATCCTTTTCTCATGATTGGAAAAAAAAGATGACACTCTGCTTTACCTAATGCATTTCCTCAGTGAATTCATCATTAGCGTTGTCATCTTCCTTTCCAGATAAGAGTTCTTCACGTACAACTAATCAAACATTTAAGTCTTTACATGTATTTTTTTTTCTTCAGTACAAACTGGAGTGAGGATGGATGGAACACTTTGTTCTTCATCTGAAACTAGAATAAGACAAAAATGACAAGCATTGCACAAAGGAAAGTCCCCTCTTTGTCATTTTTATGAACATCTTTATAAGCATTTAATATATTTGGCTCTGAGCTAGACTTAAAGAAAATCCAAAGATAATCCTTGTCCTCAGGGAAGTAATAGTATATCTGGAACACGTGGGGGAACACACACAAACACCCCCTCACTGCTGAAGGGGGGCCGTCAGTTACAGATATAGTATTCCCATGAGTGGTGTTACAGAAATCGGTTACTCTACAAACATAATACAGTCAGGATCAGATGAGCTTTTCATTTTAATTTCAAGGAGCAGGACAGAGACTGCGATATAAAGATTTGCTACTCCTCAAATTACATAGCAGGACTTTACCAGAGTAACGTAAGTGAAAACAACACAGCACTAGTGGCCAAAGGGAACTCCTATTCATTGTTTACTGTGCTATTAAGTGCCACGTCCCTGGCAAACATTCTCTCACTTAGTCTGTACTAGACACTTCACATGGCTGGCACTGGATAAATAATTGTTTAATGATAGAGGGTATGAATTTAAGTCTTGTGCTCCCACACAGAAATTTTGTCTGGGCTCTTTTAGTCCTGTGGAAATCAGTAAGTGAAGGTCACCAGGATAAAGGATGCCTCCTTTTATCACCCTCCTCCAATTACCACCTGCCTCTCTACTCCTCGACTTTGGGGGCCTTCTCCTTAGATGGAGAGGGAGAAGGAGACAGCTGCAAGGTTGATCTCCCTACTGTGGTTAGAGCTGCCTCTTCAATGTCCCAATAGGTAACCAGAAACATCTATGCTTAGAGGCTACATTATTTGCCCTCTCTCACCCCAGTAAGCTAGTCTTTAGCTTTGGCTTGAACAGTACAGTAAAAGGAAGCTCAGCATTTTCTGGAATAGCCCATTCAACTTTAGAAACAAAAATTTTAAGAAAGTTATTCCATGTGTTGAATTAAATAACTGTCTCTGTTTAATTCCCATAGACTGTCTTTGAACTTCCGGAGGGCATTCTATCTCCTTCTATCTCCATCTCTTAGCACTGGCCTGACAAAGAACAATGTTTATGGAACAATAGAAAGCTGGAAAGGTGTCAGGTTATGAACAAACTGAAATGTTGGGACGCTGTACTGGTCACAAGATAGTGCTTAGAATAAGAGGAGCAGATTCTGAGGGGGCAGCAGGGAGTTGATGAGTCTGGGTTTGATAACATAAGCAACTCCAGCTATAAATAAGAAATGAGAAAAATGCAATAGGCGATCAGGAGTTGAGAAGAAAGTGACAAAAATTTAGGAAGAGATGAAATCATTCATGACAAGTGTATAGTGAAAGAAGAGAAAAGTGAGATAATTATAGTCCAAAGCAGTCATGTTAATTAGGTTATCAATAATTTAACAGAATTATGACATTTTAACATTAGTTATAATAATGTGAAAGATTATATTACGCTAGTAAACCAATCAGAACTGAGATGTAAAATTTGCATGAATTACTGAAGTAAAATAAGAATGTAAGTGGCAGGGAGACAGTATGGGTTCCCAGCAATTGGCCTGAACCTGAGACCCAGCCACATGGTGGCACCTCAGCAGGTTATGAGGTGGTGAGAATTACATCCTCATATTTTACAGATGATAATAATTTGTCTGAAAGAAAGAGAGACAACTAAAAAGTTGGGGTTTATTTGACTCTTGCACCTTGCCTCTTCCCCCAGACACCATGCTATTTCCCCTGAATCAGGAGACAGAACTCTCTGGAAGGGTATCAGTTGATAAGACATAGGAAACTTCCACTAATTGGTGATAAGCCTAGCCCAGTGCCTGGCCTAGTATGAACAACTAGAAGACTGGATAGGTGGATAGATGGATGGGTGGAAGAGTACCACAAACAGGAGTCTTTAAAGATTGTCAAAGAATAAGAGTATGCATCTAAAGATCATTTCCTGTACTCAGATGGCCCTTTGGATGGACCTGAAAGATCTTTAGTAGGGAGAGGGGCTCCAAATAAAATCTAAAGGACAGTTCTCTAAGTTGACATGAGCCTGTAGAGCATGGTTTTCCATCTCCTCATATAAATGAGGTTGGCCCTCAAGTTGGGGAGAAGTGTTTTTCTCACTTTTTCTGCAGTCCCAACCCTGGCAGCACTGGCTTCCTGCTCAGGAACTCTTTGGGTTTTGAGGGTCTTTGGCTCAGTGTGTCACCATTGGTTCTACAGAACATTGATGAGGGATCATTCAGATGGATGTTAGTGGCAGATGTTGTAATGCCCCTGAAAGGTGATGTCATAGAGAGTTGTAATCTACACATTACTTCTAAAATATACAAAGAACATACAACTTTAATTTCTGTAACTGATTTGAGCTTCTGCAAGAGTCTCTACCCCTTCGTAGCAGACATGTAGAAAAATTGTGAAAGACTTTGAAATGGGCAAAAAAGCTGACTGTCCTATCTAATACACCCTTCTAAGTTATCTCTACCTGTCACTGACCTTGAGCTATTTTACAACTCTGTGAGCTGTAGAATACTGATAGTAATGCAAATGTCTCTTGCAAATTGTGTCTGGTGCGGATGCAGTTAATTATTGACCTTTGGATACTGACCAATTTTGGTATTCATTTCAGTCTTCCTGATGCCCTATATATGTGTGTGTTTGAATTCTCCTGTGAAATGCTGTAAAATCTTACCAGTTTCCTCATAACTTAAGTTAATAAAATCCTTCACCCATGAGAGTCATGGTTTTATACTTTAGAAAATGTATCCATTTACATAGGGGAAAACTGACTTTAAGTTTGACAATTTATGATGTTGTTTTCTCTTCTAGTATAGTTTGTTTCAGGGAACTGCTCCATTTTTTTTAGTTCACTTTCTGCCCCCTGCTCCCTTCCAAGGTGGCATCTTGATGTCAGGGGGACGAGGCTCCCGTGGTTTGTGATGGTGGAGGAGAGACAAGATCTGAGAGTCACATGGTGCCTGTGTGGTCATTTGGCCATCATCCTGGTACCTCTCATAGGAGACTGTAGACCCAGACATATACCACGTCTTCATCTTCACCACAGGTCTGGGTGTACCTCAACATGGGCCATGGCAGGTTCTAGTTACAGTGTGTTCTTCGTGGGTCATGGGGAATCTGGAGTGCCGCCTCAGGTGCATCATTTATCCACTGCCCTTCACAAGTGCTGCTCTGTGGCTCCTTCTCCATGCTGATGTGGCTGCACCACATACGTGCTGTTAGCCCAGCATGATCTCAGTCTTTTCTATACCCATATGGGTATTTCCACCATTAAAGTGTTGGCTTGCAATTCTGAAATTTCTGCCCTCCCTCTTTGCCTCTCTTCTCCTACTCACCATCCACCAAGACCTAGTGGGCAGGCATTCCACGTTATCCTGCTATCTGATGAAACCTTCTCCTGAACTGTGCCCTTCTGAAGGGTCACTCAGCCTCCTCCTTTCTCCTTGGACTATGACAGCAGAATGCCCATTAGACACATGCTATGTGGGAAAGGAAATAAAAAATCCATGGATATAATAGCTTCAAAACATTATCACTATTATATAAGATGTTGGAGTTCTTGGAAGTAGAAATTATCGCTGGAAGACAGAGCCAATGGAAGAGAGAGAAACTGTGAAAACCAGAAAATAGTTTGAGAAGTTTGCTTAAACAAGGACGGCTAAGACACCCTCTGGGACAGCCCTTGTGAGTTTGAATAGTGCAATATCTTTATGAAGGTTCTTGCAGAGAAAGCAATCATTCTGAATCACTATCAAAAAAGTTTATTACTTTATTTTGGGATTTTATGCCTCTAAAAACCCATATTGACCCCTACGGATAATTACATTGAAAAAAATATGTTCTTAAACCACACGCTTAATAACAGGTTTAGGAAATTTGCCAAGAATAAACATAAACTCACTGTTCTGTAGAACTCAGTTTCTATTTTCTCTTCATTAATTAAAGGACATTTTTCTATTTCAGTTTTCTGGAACTTTTCCAGTGCCCATATTACCAGAAAATGAAAGTTATTCTGATATTATAAGGACTCTCAAAAGGCAAGTAATATTCTCAAAAGTATGAATTCCATCAAATTCTGAGTACTTATATGAAGTATGAATTCCAATGCAGTATGTTGAGAAGGCTCTAGGGTTTATGGAAGGTATCTTTTCCTTTTTCTCTTAAAGGAGACAGACACTGTGCCTGTAGGATAGGAGTTTTGGGCTCTGGATAGTAGCTATGACAATATTTCCTTAGATAACTCCATCAAAACATGCTGGTTAAACAGCTCCTTACAGAATATCACAGCAAAAAGTGGTGGTGAAAATGACATCATATAATTGAAACAGTAAATGATTCTTCAATGTATCATAATCAGTATTAACGCAGATATAATTTCCTATGAATTGCATGACCTTATAAAATAAACGTTTACACACACATATACACACTTAGTCATCCTGGAAATAAATGTTTGGCTCTTTCTTCATGTTGAATATATGTGTTGGACTCATTCTCAGAGGAAGTCAGTGGCTTAGGGTCTTACCATTAATGGTAAAGAGGAAGACTCAAGAATGCTAGTTTCTCAGTAGCTTAGTTAGTACTGAGTAGCTAGTTTCTTAGTAGCACAGTTCAGCCCTTGTCCTATAAAATAAATGCAAACTCTTATCTTTATTGACTATATTCACATATGTTCATGCATGTAGGTATGTGTTAAACCTGCATATGTCCATATAACCCACCTCTTCACATAAAAACATTAACTCAGAAATCTGTCTTGTTTTAAACCATGGAATATCTGTCATCATCCTCTAACATTTATGAGGATCCATTCTGAGCCAAATGCTGGGAATAGAAAGATGGAAAGGAGGGAGTCTCTGTGATCCAGGATTCTAGTTGGACATTGGCTTATTCTCCCAGAATATGGGTCACTGCATACTACAGTTCCTTGACCTCAGGTCTCTGCTTCTCTGCACCAAATACAAAACAATCTCAGCCCAGCCTGGCCTGAGGTGAGCTCTGTCTTCTGGAAGCTACAATGGGACTGCCGGTGTTCTGCAGCCATCATAAATTGCTTTCCTTTCAATGTGTACTCAGTCTTTATAGTTTGCTGCTTCATATGGCAGAGCTGGCTGCCTCTGGTTGTTTGCTCCTCCTACAGTGATTTGTTTAGAACTTGACACATTTAAGAAACACTGAATTTGAACTCAGATAAGAACTCTAAAAATCACAGCCCTTGTTTTCATAAACAGCAAGCTTTGTTCAAGGTGATCACAGGGATAATAGTGTTGGTGATGGTGATGGCCTTTGGTGAGCTTAGCCCTAAGCAATACCTCATGAGACCAGTGGCCACTGTGGTTCGATGCTTCTTCTCAGATAGCCTCCTGTTGAATCCACAGGAGGTATAGAAGTGAACAGCAGAGGTAAGCCCTGGATCTGGATCTGGAGGCATGCTGTTGACCTTGGGGACCCACACCACCGCAGGTGTAGGGATTGTCTGGCTCCTGACAATAGTTCAGAACTAGAGTTGTTTTGGACGACTGGTCCACTGTAGGGAAGGGGAAAAAAACCCTTTTCTTTATCCTCCTAGGTTTTCCGGCTGGGGCCTTACAAATTAGACCAACAAAAGACATAGCAACAAGAGAAAAACAGAGTTCATTAATGCATACATGGCACATACACATAGGAGAACTCAATGATAAGTAACTCAAAGGGGTGGTTAGAACTGGGAATTATATAATATCTTAATAAAGAACAATCATTTTTGTAGAGAAGTGACAAGACAAAGGAAAAAGGGGGTTAGAGTTTTAGGGGTGGCAAACTGGGGGAAAGCAGAAGTATGGGGGAAACTAATGGAAGATAAGTCTTGTTTTAGTAAGACTGGTTATGTAGATCCCTCTGGTGTCATCTCCAGGCCGGTAAGAGTCTAGAGTTGTCTCCTGTGATTAAGAATCATCTTACCCCTCCTGGTAGAGAGGGGGAGGCCAGAGAGGCATCTGTTTCTTCTCGATTGCCTTCAGCTCAGAATCATCCTTATGACAAAGTAGTAGATTTTGGGGTGGCATATTCTGATCTCCTCCACAACCCAGGAAAAGGTGAGCACAGTAACCACAGCTCTGTTTTGACCTGGTTCTCACATGAGGAGCATGAACTCCAGTTTGAAAAGGGATTAAAGTTCTTGTCTTGAAGAATTTTGCCATGATGATGGGGAGCCGTGTGGTCTAGTAGACTAGCATTTATTGAGTGTTTCCCATGTTCCAGGGCCTGGGCTAAGGACTTTACACATGTGTGCCATTTAATTCTCATAACAACCCCCTGAAGGAGGTACTGTTCTTACTCTTTTACAGATGAGACCCTTGGAGTGTAAATAAATTTACTTGTCCAAGGTCTAGTGTTAGGAGTGATGCTAGGGTTGGAACCTGATCAATCCCTTTATTAAATGAAGTCCCCTAAGTTACGCTGTGCTGTAAGCACTACCACAGTCTCATTTTCACACACTAGGTAGGTAAAGAAGGACAGTAACTTAGCCCATGGAGGGCGCATTGCAGAGCTCAGGTTTGAACTCAGGTACTCCAGACGCCTGGACCTGCTTCCTCCTTGTCAGCACACTGCTGTCCCTTTAGAAGAGGCCTCTGTCCCTTATTCTAAGATGTCTTTCTGGGACTTGGAGATGCTAGCCATCCTAAGCATAAAATTACAGTAGTCAATCATTATGTAATAGTTTTGAATGGTTGGCAGACCTTAACTAGACTTATCTTGGTGATCATTTCGTAATATAGAAATATCAAATCACCATGTTATGTGTATCAGCAACTAACAAGGTACTGTAGGTTAATTACACTTGAAAAACAAACAAACAAAAAAACTCATAGATAAAGATCAGATTTGTGGTTACCAGAGGTGGGCATGAGGGGAGAGGGAATTGCATGAAAGTGGTCAAAATGTACAAACTTCCAGTTATAAGATAAAGAAGTACTAGGGATGTAATGTACAACATGATAAATATAATTAACACTGTTGTATGTTATATATGAAAGTTGTGAAAAGAGTAAATCCTTCTCCTCACAAGGTAAAAAACCTTTTTTCTATTTCTTTTTTTTTAACACCTTTGTTGGAGTATAATTGCTTTACAGTGTTGTGTTAGTTTCTGCTGTATAACAAAGTGAATCAGCTATACGTATACTTATATCCCCACATCCCCTCCTTCTTGCGTCTCCCTCCCACCCTCCTTATCCCACCTCTCTAGGTGGTCACAAAACCCCGAGCTGATCTCCCTGTGCTATGCGGCTGCTTCCCACTGCTATCTATTTTACATTTGGTAGTGTGTATATGTCCATGCCATTCTCTCACTACGTCCCAGCTTACCCCTCCCCCTGCCCGTGTCCTCAAATCCATTCTCGACGTCTGTGTCTTTTTTCCTGTCCTGCCCCTAGGTTCTTCAGAGCGATTTTTTTTTTAGATTCCATATATACGTGTTAGCATATGGTATTTGTTTTTTTCTCTCTGACTTACTTCTCTCTGTATGACAGACTCTAGGTCCATCCACCTCACTACAAATAACTCAGTTTCATTTCTTTTTATGGCTGAGTAATATTCCATTGTATATATGTGCCATATCTTCTTTATCCATTCATCTGTCAATGGACAATTATGTTGCTTCCATGTCCTGGCTACTGTAAATAGTGCTGCAATGAACATTGTGGTACATGTCTCTTTTTGAATTATGGTTTTCTCAGGCTATATGCCCAGTAATGGTATTGCTGAGTCATATGGTAGTTCTATTTTTAGTTTTATAAGGAACGTCCATACTGTTCTCCATAGTGGCTGTATCAATTTACATTCCGACCAACAGTGAAAGAGGGTTCCCTTTTCTCCACACCCTCTCCAGCATTTGTTGTTTGTAGATTTTTTGATGATGGCTATTCTGACTGGTGTGAGGTGATACCTTATTGTAGTTTTGATTTGCATTTCTCAAATGATTAGTGATGTTGAGCATCCTTTCATGTGTTTGTTGGCAATCTGTATATCTTCTTTGGAGAAATGTCTATTCAGGTCTTCTGCCCATTTTTGGATTGGGTTGTTTGCTTTTTTGATATTGAGCTGCATGAGCTGCTTGTATATTTTGGAGATTAATCCCTTGTCAGTTACTCCATTTGCAAATATTTTCTCCCATTCTGACGGTTGTCTTTTCACCTGTTCATGGTTTCCTTTGCTGTACAAAACCTTTTAAGTTTCATTAAGTCCCATTTGTTTATTTTTGGTTTTATTTCTATTTCTCTAGGAGGTGGGTCAAAAAGCATCTTCCTGTGACTATGTCATAGAGTGTTCTGCCTATGTTTTCCTCTAAGAGTTTGATAGTGTCTGGCCTTACATTTAGGTCTTTAATCCATTTTGAATTTATTTTTGTGTATGATGTTAGGAAGTGTTCTAATTTCATTCTTTTACATGTAGCTGTCCAGTTTTCCCAGCACCACTTATGGAGGAGGCTTTCTTTGCTCCATTGTGTACTCTTGTCTACTTTATCAAAAATAAGGTGACCATATGTGCATGGGTTTATCTCTGAGCTTTCTATCCTGTTCCATTGATCTATATTTCTGTTTTTGTGCCAGTACCATAATGTCTTGATTACTGTAGCTTTGTAGTACAGTCTGAAGTCAGGGATCCTGATTCCTCCAGCTCCGTTTTCCTCTCTCAAGATTGCTTTTGCTATTTGGGGTCTTTTGTGTTTCCATACAAATTGTGAAAATTTTTTTCTAGTTCTGTGAAAAATGCCATTGGTTGTTTGGTAGAGATTTCATTGAATCTGTAGATTGCTTTGGGTAGTAGAGTCATTTTCACAATGTTGATTCTTCCAATCCAAGAACATGATATATCTCTCCATCTATTTGTATCATCTTTAATTTCTTTCATCAGTGTCTTATAGTTTTGTGCACACAGGTCTTTTGTCACTTTAGGTAGGTTTATTCCTAGGTATTTTATTCTTTTTTGTTGCAATGGTAAATAGGAGTGTTTCCTTAATTTCTCTTTCAGATTTTTCATCATTAGTGTATAGGAACGCAAGAGATTTCTGTGCATTGATTTTGTATCCTGCTAGTCTTCCAAATTCATTGATCAGCTCTAGTAGGTTTCTGGTAGCATCTTTAGGATTCTCTGTGTATAGTATCATGTCATCTGCAAACAGTGACAGTTTTAATTCTTTTTCGATTTGGATTCCTTTTATTTCTTTTTCTTCTCTGATTGCTGTGGCTAAAACTTCGAAAACTATGTTGAATAATAATGGTGAGAGTGGGTAACCTTGTCTTGTTCTTGATCTTAGAGGAAAGGGTTTCAGTTTTTCACCATTGAGAATGATGTTGGCTGTGGGTTTGTCATATATGGCCTTTATTATGTTGAGGTAGGTTCCCTCTATGCCTACTTTCTGGAGAGTTTTTATCATAAATGGGTGTTGAATTTTGACAAAAGCTTTTTTCCCATCTACTGAGGTTATCAGGTTTTATCCTTCAATTTTTTAATATGGTGTATCACATTGATTGATTTATGTATATTGAAGAATCCATGCATTCCTGGGGTAAACCCCACCTGATCATGGTGTATGATCTTTTAAGGTGCTGTTGGATTCTGTTTGCTAGTATTTTGTTGAGGATTTTTGCATCTATGTTCATCAGAGATATTGGCCTGTAGTTTTCTTTCTTTGTGACATCTTTGTCTGGTTTTGGTATCAGGGTGATGGTGGCCTCATAGAATGAGTTTGGGAGTGTACCTCCCTCTGCTATATTTTGGAAGATTTTGAGAAGGATAGGTGTTAGCTCTTCTCTAAATGTTTGATAGAACTTGCCTGTGAAACCATCCAGTCCTGGGCTTCTGTTTGTTGGAAGGTTTTTAATCACAGTTTCAATATCAGTGCTTGTGATTGGTCTGTTTATATTTTCTATTTCTTCCTGGTTCAGTCTTGGAAGGTTGTGCTTTTCTAAGAATTTGTCCATTTCTTCCAGGTTGTCCATTTTATTGGCATACAGTTGCTTGTAGTAATCTCTCATGATCCTTTGTATTTCTGCAGTGTCAGTTGTTACTTCTCTTTATTCACTTCTAATTCTGTTGGTCTGAGTCTTCTCCCTTTTTTTCTTGATGAGTCTGGCTAATGTTTTATCAATTTTGTTTATCTTCTCAAAGAACCAACTTTTAGTTTATTGATCTTTGCTATGGTTTCCTTCATTTCTTTTTCATTCATTTCTGATCTGATCTTTATAATTTCTTTCCTTCTGCTAACTTTAGGGTTTTTTTTTTGTTGTTGTTGTTCTTCTTTCTCTAATTGCTTTAAGTGTAAGTTTAGGTTGTTTAGTTGAGATTTTTCTTATTTCTTGAGGTAGAGTTGTATTGCTATAAAATTCCGTCTTAGAACTGCTTTTCCTGCATCCCATAGGTTTGGGTCATCATGTTTCCATTGTCATTTGTTTCTAGGTATTTTTTGATTTCCTCTTTGATTTCTTCAGTGATCTCTTGGTTATTTAGTAGCATATTGTTTAGCCTCCACATGTTTGTATTTTTTTAGTTTTTTTCCTGCAATTGATATCTAGTCTCATAGTGCTGTCGTTGGAAAATAAACTTGATATGATTTCAATTTTCTTAAATTTACCAAGGCTTGATTTGTGACCCAAGATATTATCTATCCTGGAGAATATTCCATGGGCTCCTGAGAAGAAAATGTATTCTGTTGTTTTTGGATGGAATATCCAGTAAATATCAATTTAGTCCATCTTCTTTAATATATCATTTAAAGCTTGTGTTTCCTTATTTATTTTCATTTTGGATGATCTGTCCATTGGTGAAAGTGGGGTGTTAAAGTCCCCTACAATTATTGTGTTACTGTCAACTTCCCCTTTTATGGATGTTAGCATTTGCCTTATGTATTGAGGTGCTCCTATGTTAGATACATAAATATTTACCATTGTTATATCTTCTTCTTGGACTGAACCCTTGATCATTATGTAGTGTCCTTCTTTGTCTCTTCTAATAGTCTTTATTTTAAGGTCTATTTTGTCTGATATGAGAATTGCTACTTCAGCTTTCTTTTGATTTCCATTTGCATGGAATATCTTTTTCCATTCCCTCACTTTCAGTCTGTATGTGTCCCTAGGTTTGAAGTGGGTCTCTTGTAAAGAGCATATGTATGGGTCTTGTTTTTGTATCCATTCAGCCAGTCTATGTCTTTAGCTGGGAGCATTTATTCCATTTACTTTTAAGGTAATTATCAATATGTATGTTCCTATTACCATTTTCTTAATTGTTTTGGGTTTGTTTTTGTAGGTCTTTTCCTCCTCTTGTGTTTCCTGCCTAGACGAGTTCCTTTAGCATTTGTTGTAAAGCTGGTTTGGTGGTGCTGAATTCTCTTAACTTTTGCTTGTCTGTAAAGGTTTTAATTACTCCATCAAATGTGAATGAGATCCTTGCTGGGTAGAGTAATCTCGGTTGTAGTTTTTTCCCTTTCATCACTTTGAATACGTCCTGCCACTCCCTTCTGGGTTGTAGAGTTTCTGCTGAAAAATCAGCTGTTAACCTTATGGGGATTCCCTTGTATGTTATTTGTTGCTTTTCCCTTTCTGCTTTTAATAGTTTTTCTTTGTATTTAATTTTTGATAGTTTGATTAATATGTTTCTCGGCATGTTTCTGTTTGGGTTTATCCTGTATGGGACTCTGTGTGCTCCCTGGACTTGATTGACTATTTCCTTTCCCATGTTAGGGAAGTTTTCAACTATAATCTCTTCAAATATTTTCTCAAACACTTTCTTTTTCTCTTCTTCTTCTGGGACCTCTATAAGTCGAATGTTGGTGCATTTAATATTGTCCCAGAGGTCTCTGAGACTGTCCTCAATTCTTTTCATTCTTTTTTCTACTCCTTGGCATTTATTTCCACCATATTTCCACCATTCCAGCTCACTTATCCATTCTTCTGCCTCAGTTATTCTGCTATTGATTCCTTCTAGAGTATTTTTAATTTCAGTTATTGTGTTGTTCATCACTGTTTATTTGCTCTTTAGTTCTTCTAGATCCTTGTTAAATGTTTCTTTTATTTTCTCCATTCTGTTTCTGAGATTTGGGATTATCTTTACTATCACTGCTCTGAATTCTTTTTCAGGTAAGTTGCCTATTTTGTCTTCATTTATTTGGTCTTTTGTCTTTGGTGTTTACCTTGCTCCTTCATCTGTAATATATTGTTTTGTCATTTAAATTTTTTTTTTTAATGGGTGCTGCTGTTTTCCTGTCTTACTGTTTGTTTGGCTTAAGACGTCCAGCACTGGAGTTTGCAGGCAGTTGGATAGAGGTGTGTCTTGGTGCTGAGATGAGGACCTCTGGGAGGCCTCACTCTGATTAATATTCCCTGGGGTCTGAGGTTCTCTGTTAGTCCAGCGGTTTGGACTCAGAGCTCCCACCACAGAAGCTCGGGCCTGACCTCTGGTCTGGGAACCAAGATCTCACAAGCTGGTCACTGGGGGTTCCTCCCATCCCCTTAAGTGTCCGTGGTCCCCCACCGGTGCTTGGTAAGTGCCCTAGTTGTTCAGAGACGTGAATTCCACATCCTCCTAGTCTGCCATCTTGACTCCGCCCCCCTTTTTTCTACTTCTTAATTTTGTACCTATATGAGATGATGGTTGTTCACTAAACTTATTGTGGTCATCATTTCACAATGTATATAAAGCAAGTCCTTATGCTGTGTACCTTAAACATATACAGTACTATATGTCAGTTATATCTCAATAAATCTGGAAGAAAAAAAAAAACTACCCCCTTCTTGCTCTCTGCTTAGGAAATTGTTGATGTGTTTGGGATTTGATGCTCTCCTTTGCCACCTCTCCCTCCACTGTTCTCTATACACAATTCTGTACTTGCTTGTTTCCACTTTTCCATCCCCCCACTTAGCTCATGACTTAACCCTTACTACATTTTGTGTTCCAGACACCTAGCAGGGCCTGGAACAAAACGAGCACTGAGGACATGGTTGGTGACATAGGAAGGTATGATAATGACACACACCCAATGATAGTCACACACCCAATAAGCTAGAAGAATGGCTGAAGGTGAGACTTTCAAACAAAACAGCAGCCCTTGGGACATCTCCAATCCTCCCCTTCCTCAGAGAGTAGTTCTACAGAAGACCAGTCTTAAAGCTTCACTGTGGGGGCCTAGGGCTGATTTGTCTATGCAAACAGGAGGGGTCTATTAGGGGTTTGGTGTCCCAAAGTCAATGCTGCTGCAGCAACTTGTCAGGCAGAGCCATCGACAGTGTTCTCCTGCAGTGTGTTCTCCCCACCACCCTCAGTCCTAGTTCTTTTGTAGAAAGAGCATAGGATTAGGAGTCAAGAGATCCAAGTCTCCCCTGTTCACCACTTATGAGCTGTGTGATTTTAGAAGTCGCTTTGCTTCCCTAAGCATTCGTTCTGTCATCTCTAAAGTAGGAATTATAATAATATATGGCTTGACTACCTCATAGGGTTATGTACATCAAAAAAGATTGTAAAAATGAAAATCCTTTGTAAACCAGAGCACTCTGATTGTCTAAGGTATTATCTTCACCTGCACACTCGGGCAGCCCATGGTGATTTATGTTTATAGATCCCTTTGATACATCTTAGGAAATTCCTGGCAGTCCTGACAGTCAGGTGTAGCTTACTTTTCTTTGGGTTTTAAGACATGTGAGGAGATTTTCTTTATAAAATTTCATATAACATTTTCTGTCTCTCTAGAGCTTCCTTTTATATTTTTATTTTTGCATCTGTAAAATGAATGTATGATGTGCCTTTAGACCAGTAAGTAAAAACCACATCCCTCTTATCTGTTCTGAGAAGGAGGTCAAATTACAGATCCCGTGAGAAGGGAACTTCTTAGTTCCTTCCTAGCAGAGGCTAAGCTTCAACTGTCCAACAAACCCCAGAGGTTGGTTACCAAAGGGTCACCCTAGTCTATTAGTGTGAAGGCAGGCAGCTCCATTGTAGTTCAGTAATTTGGGAGTAGAAAAAGCAGTACCTTTGCAACAGTGAAGGAAGAAGGGGCCTGGTTCAAAAGGGCCCAGATATATCAGAGGGGACTGGAGAAGCAGCAGGAAGTGAGAGAGAGGCTGAGGAGAGCCTTGATGGAGCAAAGAGGGAGTCTTGGTGGGGGCACAGGCCCGTCTAGGCTGGGGCCCTGAGAGTAGTAAGCGGTTGTGAAGCAAGCTCAATGGCTTGGGTCCTGATCTTACCACACCTAATTCCTGTCAGTTATTACTAACAGGAATAACTTTTCTTCATAAGGACCTTATTTACCCAGAGGAGTCTCTGGTGGAATGAGTTGAGGGGAAATATATAATCACTTGTGACTCCTGCTTTATTCTAAGTTGTCCGGCAAAGAGCATCAAATTAGGAGGCACCTTATGTCTGCGTCCCTAACCCCCACGCCCGTATCTTTAGCTCCAGACTTGGTCTTGGTTTGCATGTGTTGTATTGATATGACCAAAACATCGGAGAATATTGAAGTTTTCCCAATATACTGAGTTTTCTTAAATAATGATGAACGTAATAGTAAGTTACATTTGAATAGTTATTTAGTTTATAAAGTGCCTTCATGTTTATTTATTTCCTTTTTTGGGCTTTATAACAACTTAGATAAAAAAAAGCATTATTAGCCCATATTACAAATAGGAAATCAAAGTTCAAAGATTTTCCAGAGGAACGAAGGTAGAGATGATTCTCAACCCAGGGGTTTTGGCTCTTAATTCCATGTTCTTTATACTATATTCTGTATGGGTATCTACATTGATGTGTGTATCTAGCTATATAGATATTTTAAATTTTATTTTGATTGAAAAATGTGATTTTGAAAAGCACTCTGCTGGACACAGTGAGGATTTCCACATGAGTTTTGTCATATTTTCTTGGGTAACATAGGTCCTCTCTGTGGGGATTTATTAGTGACACAGGCTTTGGGATGACTTGGCATGGCTGCCTTCAGGACTCCCTGGGAAATGAATTTTCCTACTCTGTTTGTTGATTTTATGTGCTTATATAATCAGTTCCCAAAACTTTAAGACTCATTATTTTCCACCTCTGGTGGGACCTTTGTGAAATTTCCCCATTTTCTCTTCAAGGAGTTTCAAGTTAGTCACTACCCTTTGCAATGACTTTTGAGATTTTCTATACACTGTTCTCAGTAGCACCAAAAGAAATTCCCACACAGTCAGATGGCAAACAAACACTCGCAATGTTCAGGCACTCGAGTGACTAAGCTGATCAAGGTGTGTTTAAAATGTAATCTTCAACCAGGAACTTGACATTTCCCTGTAGATTTCCAAATCTGTGCTATTTCTTCATGTCCCCTCCAATTTTCTAGAGTCATTTTCATTAAGGAGTCAGAAAACCCAACATTAGAAAGCATACATATTATTAGGAATGGGAAAGCAAATTTTATTACCTTCCCAGTTAAAATTGTCTTCATCATTAATTTCCTCTTTCATTCCTCTCAATTTTATGGAATGCTCTTGACTACCTACTTTTCATCTCGCATCCATCAACACATCCTTGAAGAAACAAAAATGCCATGTAGACCCCTCATAACTTCATTTCTTCTCAAAGACTTAATTGAGTTGGGGCTCATTTGTACTTCAGTGGAAGGTGCCCAAGGTAACTCCCGGAGTACTCAGGAAATGTTGCTTTAGTGACTCAAAAATTATACTAATTTAGTGTTATTAAAGTGTTTCTTGCTTGAAGTGATTTCTACTTTATCTAGTCATCATAAAAGAGCATATTCCTTCTCTGACAGAGAATGCTTCTTTGTGACCCAGCGTAAATTACTTAAGCTATCTTCCTCCAATTTCCTCAGTTGCAGGAAAAAAAAAAAAAAAAAGAAAGAAAGAAAGAAAAGAAAAAAAAAGGGGCCGGGCATGTTGAACTGATTACATGATAAAGAAGGTGACTGAGTTCTTATTTATAACATATCCTGAAGATCAAAAGCCATATATGTATAGCATAATTAGTAATACTCGGTAGTGTTTGTTGTAACCTATAGAGTTAATGGCCTTGAATTACTGTGACTCATACTGTGCATTGTATTCAGTAAAGTCATTCTCAAAAAGGAAAGTAGCATGAAATAAAGCGTTGGCCCAACATTCTGAGCACACGTCAAATTGAAAGAGGACCAGAGGAAAAATCTTCTTCAGTGGTGGATGTGGTTTCAGTAGACACAAAATAACCAATAGGCAACATGCAGGGAAGACAAAAAACATTCCACATGCCTCCGAGACTCCTTGATCTATTACCACTTTCCTGGAGAGCCCCACATCATGCAATTCATGCAGACCCTGTGAGGTGAGACCATCTATCTGCTCAGGCGTGCAGAAATCTCTGAGAAGCCAGGGGTGGGAAATCTTTGGAGGAAAAGAAGTGCCAGTGGCCAGGAAAGGGATGACCTTAAGAATTGAATAATCTGAGGAGAGAAGGAGATGTCTTGGGGCAAAGCTATTTTTTTTCTCTCAAAACTTTCTTGTCCATCACGGACATAGAGAAGGGACTTGTGGTTGCCAAGGGGGAGGGGGTTGGGGGAGGGATGGAGTGGGAGTTTGGGGTTAGCAGATGTAAGTTATTATATATAGAATGGATAGGCAACAAGGTCCTACTGTATAGCACAGAGAACTGTATTCAACTTCCTATGATAAACCATAATGGAAAAGAATATAAAAAAGAATGTATATATACATATGTATAACTAAATCACTTTGCTGTACAGCAGAAATTAACACAATATTATAAATCAACTGCACTTTAATTAAAAAAATGTTTTTTTTCTTGTCTAGATGTTCAACTGCATAATGACGGGCAATCCCTGAATTCAGTCATGTGCCCCATGGAACAGAGTACGCTGTGAAAGTGCATCTCAGCAAACATCCTTCTTCAAAACATAGCTTTAAAACTGAGGACACACTTAGCCTGGTAAGTGGAAATAAACAAAGCAAAGCGTTCTGTAACAGCCCTGTGACCCATTTTTAAAGGAACCAAAACCCACAGGCACAAGACACGAGTCATTATGAGGCAAGTGACAGTTCCTTGGTGAGCTCAGAGGCTGTTCTTGTGCAGTCACACTTGGGCCACTGCCCATTGATGTGAATGACCTGGTGTGTTCAGTCCCTGTACTTCCTGACCCTAGCTCTTGGCATTCATGGGCTATGCAGGTGGGTGTGCACAATTAAGTTTGCTTTTTCATCAGTTTCAATTCCCTCCTCATTTTTTAGGGTAAGAATGAGAAATAGTCTATCAAGGGCTACTGAAACACACACACACACACACACACACACACACACACACAGTAAATCCAGAGAGACGAGTGAAAAATGTTATAGACCTGTTAAAATCCAAGAACATTTAGTAGAGAAGAAATTCATTACCTTTTTAAAAAGTCTGATATATTAAACTGATAAATTTATTTTAAAATGACCTTTTAGAAACTAACACACCACTGTAAAGCAGTTATACTCCAACAAAGATGTTAAAAAAAAACAGGCAATATTCTTTTAAATATTCATACACTTCTTGTCCAAATGATAAATCAAAAATATAATTCCCTAAAGTTTCATAAGTTGATTATAAACTTAAACATATCTAAATGTAAATTAAAATCACAAGTCAAGTATATCAGATTTTCTTAATAACTCTCTGTATTAGGCTGAATTATGGCTACCTAAAGATATCAGGTCCTAATTCCTAGAACCTATAAATGTTACTTTCTAAGGAACAATGGCCTTTGTTGTGATTAAGTATCTTGATAAGGAGAAATTATCCTGGATTACCTGCCTGGACCTTAAATCCAATCACAAATGTCCTTATAAGAGAAAGAGGGAGATTAGCCAGACACAGGAAGAGGAGGAGCCATGTGACTACAGAGGCAGGGATTGGAATGATGAGGCCATGAGTGAAGGAATGCTGGCAGCCACTAGAAACTAAAAGAGGCAAGGGATGGATTCTCCCCCAGAGCTTCTGGAGGCAGTGCAACCTTGATTTTGGACTTCTGCCCTCTTCCAGAACTAGGAGAGAATGCATTTCTGTTGTTTTAAGGCACCAAGTTTGTAACAGCTGGCACAGGAAACTAATATACTTTTTAACACCCTAACAAGCAAACAGAATAACCTAAAATGTCACTATGGTTTAAATATCGTCTCATCATTCCTGCTTAAAAATACAGTTGTTATGATTCTGCTTCTTAATCTTATTTTCCAATCAGCTGAGGTTGCATGTTCTGGGTGTGTTGACTCCTTAACTCAGCTGGGGCCTACAGCTTGGTTATACAGGCCAAGATGATTCAAACCTGAGCCACGAATCAAAGGCTGAAGTTCTTCTGTAATAGTGCTCTCTGGTTTTGTCATAGAATTTTAATTGCCTTTCCTATTGACTTTGGTTTTCTTTTCAAATTTTTCTTTTGGCCTATAACTATAATATAGTGACATAGTCTGCAGGATAATTATATATTTCTTATGGGCAGTTCATTACACTAGTTTGGAAAATCTAGCAGATTCATTTTCTTGGATGGGCCATTAGCTCTCCTTCAGATTATCTTAGAATGCCCCTGTTAAGATTGCTCCTGAACTGACTATCTTTATACATGCCTCCTTGCCCTCAACTGTTTCTTTCTGGTGGTTATGTGAGAGCAGCAGCTGTAATGATTGGCTCTTTCTGTCACTGATACAACTCCAGGATGCCCTGGAGTTGTGCTCACCTACAGTTTTCTTCTCATAGTCCTAATTTCACTTCTACAAAGTCACTAAATATTTAAACATATTCTACTATATACGTGTGCCACAAGCAGGGATGAGGGCATTGGACCCATCACTTGATGGCTTTCTCCCATTTTGCATCCTTAATGTGTTGACTCTGTTTGTTTCTCTTGCTTCATGGATCACAGGTGACTGTTGCTCCAGGTGTTATGTAGGAAGAAGAGCAAACATGGGCAGCAGGCTGGTGGCTACCCTTCCATCCTGAAGGCAAAAGCTTTCCCAAGATGCCCAGTCCCAACAAAGCAGATTTCCATGCACCTCTCATTGGCCCAAAGTATGTCATGGGACCTCCTGGCTTCAGAGAAGACTGGGCACAGGTGCTTAGAATTTCTAGTCTCTACTAGTGTGAGGCAAGCAAGGGAGAAAGGTTGGGAAGGGGGATTGATCAGCCAGCCTCCCGCCTGCCCCCACAACCTCTCTCTGCGTGTCTGCCTTACACTTTTCTCTCTCTCTAGACCTCTTTCTTCTGCTTCACAAGTTAGATGGCCCAAAATGACCACCTTAGCTCTAGAGAAACTCCCAGTCCAGAGGCCTCTTTCTCTATTTGTGAACCATGGTCTTTCTGCTTTAGATTTACTGGGGATACTTGTTAAAAGGATCCTGAGCTCCAAACCTACAGTATCAGACACATCCTGAAGATCAAATATCCTTCAGCTCTAGTCCCAAAGATATGCTGCTGGAGCTTGGGAATCTTGCATGATTCTTTTTTTTTTTTGCGGTACATGGGCCTCTCACTGTTGTGGCCTCTCCCATTGCGGAGCACAGGCTCCGGACGCACAGGCTCAGCAGCCATGGCTCACGGGCCCAGCCGCTCTGCGGCATGTGGGATCTTTCCAGACCGGGGCACGAACCCGCATCCCCTGCCTCAGCAGGCGGACTCTCAACCACTGCGCCACCAGGGAAGCCCTTGCATGATTCTTATGCACACTAAACTTTGAGGGTCAGTGAACTGGAGTCCTTGGGTTCCAATTCCAAATTCCTGGGAAAGGGCTCCTGATCGGTCTGCTTGGGTCCGGCATGTATAACCCTCAGTCCATTCAACTGAGGGTGCCATTGGAAAGCAGGTAGGCTCAGGGCCCATGGCGCTGATCTCCTATCAGTGATGCTAGGAGTAGACTCTCTAAGGAGAAAGACAGGGCAAGAAAGGTCAACCTACTAACTTCTCTGTTACAGGACTTACAATTCCCAATGTGCAATTTCTCATTTCACAGGTGCCCTCTGATGATCCCAGATGTCTGTCTCACCCAGCAGGTTTCTGCTTATGCATCTTAGGCACTGCCTCTGACCCGGTGACCTGCACTTCCCTGTCTGGTTACACCCAGCCTGCTGTGGAGGTCATCTCATTTCACTTCCTTCCCACTACCTGCCCAGGCCTCTCCTCACTCATGTCACTCAGTTTTAAAATGCTATGGGGCTTTTTGTTGGTGCATCACAATTCAGCCAACGCAGCAAGTTCCAAAAATCAGACGTGAAGAAATGTCACATTAAAAATTTTTTTTCTGGGAGGATTACTGGACTGAATGTCAATATTGTGACATAGTATGAGTCTGTTTCGTGTTTGGTAATTGCAATCATTTTTGCTTTTGTTGTGGTCATCCATTTACAATGCTTGGTGTCAGTTTATTTATCTCTTGTAAAAATAAAATACAGTGTGTGTGTAAAAAAAAAATTAGACACTTTAGCCCAATAATAATTCTTTAATAGGTACTGGGAAAAAAATTTTTTTTTCTGTAGTTAAACTTAGGTCAGCTCCATGTGTAGACTTCATTTTTACTGATAGCCTATATTTCTTTTTTTCTTATTATTTTTTTTTTTGCAGTATGCGGGCTTCTCACTGTTGTGGCCTCTCCCGTTGCAGAGCACAGGCTCTGGACGTGCAGGCTTAGCGGCCATGGTTCACGGGCCCAGCCGCTCCGCGGCATGTGGGATCTTCCCAGACTGGGGCACAAACCTGTGTCCCCTGCATCGTCAGGCGGACTCTCAACCACTGTGCCACCAGGGAAGCCCTGATAGCCTATATTTCTTAATCTTTCCATGTTAAGGTAACTCCTTACTTCCAATTTAAGATTTTGCCTCTTTTAGTAAGGTTGCAGTCAAATTCAGTTTTCTTTTTCTCCTTAAGAGGGACCTTAGTAGGCAGGGGGCTTAGGAGTAATCTGTGTTCTCCTGTAATCCTCTGCCTTTGATGGCCACTGTGTTGTCATGCTCCAGGCTTTGGGGAATTGTGGTTGTCACCCATGAGGCATCACCCATCCTGCCTGGTCTTTGACCTGGTGTGCTGGCAGCCATTGCTGCTGACTCTGGTCTCTGCCTTGGTAGTGATCAACCACGAAGCACACACTTCTGCAAACTTCTGCTCCGCTCCTAGATCTCTTGTGACTCACCAACTCCTGTAGCCCCTCCACACCTCTGCTTGAGGTTTCAAGACTCTCAGTTTTCTATCCTGTTATTCTATTATATGCAGGACCCTTCAAGGCTCTTTGAAGATGTTTGCTTAGCTGCTTCCCTCAGTCATTGCCAATTTATGACCCAAGAGCCATGTTGCTTTAATGCCTTCAAAATCATAGCTTTTCTATGAGACTGGCTGTCCTCTTGGGCTCTGACTTGGAAAGTCATACTGAGTGTCTTTACCACACTCCACCTAAGATTTGGCTGCAGGAGGGAACAGATTTCACCACCAGCTATGTTACTCATTAAGCACCCTGTCTTATTCTCTCTGAATCTCTTTCTCTTGCTCATTGGTAGATCTTCATTTCCTTTTTGGGTAGGAAGACAGATACAGAAACTGACATTCCTCACTATTCTGTGGAAGTTAGTGCAAACTCAGTGCTCAGGCCACCAAAGTAGGTTCTTGATCATTAAAGCCCCGCTCTTAGAATTCCACGCAAGCCATTTATTTCCCTCAACAAAAGTTGGTTCTTGCAAATTAAAAAAAAAAACAAAACAAAACCCTTTGGCTTTCAGATTATAGTGTCTACTCTGCATTTAAGAAATCGAGCCACAGTTTTCATAGACTTCTTTGTTTTAGGCGCATCTGCTCTCCCCTGAAAAAACCTCATATAGAAAGTATCACTGGTACTTGAAAAGCCTGAGAAAGTGTGGGATAAAATCAACCAATAACACATAGGTCAATGTGAAACATTCTCATCCCATTCACACTCTCATTTATGTTCTCTTACCTGTGATCCATGTGTGTTAATCTTGTCCCTCCTAATAGACTAGAAGCTCCCTGATGGCAGGGTTCATGTATTTTCAATCTCCCCTCAAACCCCCAGCACTCAACAAATGTCTTTTCCGCAATCTATTTAGTGCCATGTTTTAGGGTTTGTTTTTTTGTTTGTTTGTGGCGTTTTATTTCATTTTTTGTTTTGGTGATTTTACTGTTTGAAATGGTCCCTAGTCAGAGTGCGGAAGTGCTGTCTAGTGTTCCCAAGCACAAGAAAGCAGGGATATGCCTTATGGAGAAAATAGGGTTACTAGATAAGCTTTGTTCAGACATGAGTTAGTGTTGTTGGCTGTGAGCTCAATGTAAATGAATCAATAATATATATTAAATAGGGTGCCTTTAAACAGAAACACACATAAAACAAAGTTAAATATTGGTTGGTTGATGGAAATGTGACCAGAGAGCCTTGTGGGAACCTAACACTCTATTTCCCCAGGATCAAAGTGATTCAGTTTTGCTAAATCAGCATTCCCAGTGATTTTTATAGAATACAACTACTGGAAATATTGCGAATCAACTGTATGTGTTTGCAGAACCATGTGAAAGTGCAGTCATTGTGACAATTCACCCCCGCATCTTCAGCTTCATGATGCTAATCTTACTGACGGGCACAAAATAATGGAACTACATTTAGATATAGACACAGCTGTGTATAAATCCAAGTTCTACCTCTGGGCAAGTAACACTCTCATTGAATCTCTAAAATAAAAACCTTCCAAATTAGTTGTGATGATTAAAATGAGATAATATATCAGTCTGGAATAGAGTAGACGTTTAACAAATAGTTAGTATCACTGTAGTTATCAGTCATTGAATAGTTGATTTCTCAAGACAGATCTAACTGGATGTTTGAGTAGAGGCAGGTAACTCTAGTCACCACCTGATGCTCATTTCAACTGGGAGTTTGAGTATGTAGCATAGTGATTGGATATATTGCCTTAGATCACATCTCTGAGATAGTGGGAATAGGTTAGCCTTAGGACCCTGCCAGAGCAGAATAAAAAAATTCAACCCAGGGCTTCCCTGGTGGTGCAGTGGTTGAGAGTCCGCCTGCCGATGCAGGGGACACGGGTTTGTGCCCTGGTCCGGGAAGATCCCACATGCCGCGGAGCGGCTGGGTCCGTGAGCCACGGCCGCTAAGCATGTGCTTCCGGAGCCTGTGCTCCGCAACGGGAGAGGCCACAACAGTGAGAGGCCCGAGTACCGCAAAAAAAAAAAAAAAAAAAAAAAAAAAATTCAACCCAAATCAGTTTATCGTAATTACTGCCAGGCTAGTTTGCATATTATTAGATGTTTCAGGAAAAATATAACTCTGATGGTACCTCTCTTTCTTTTTTTCCTTCCAGAAGAAAGAATTTTAACTACACCCGTCACAAAATATGAACCAGTGAGGCAGCATTTTATCTAGAATAAATGACTATATGCTGTAAGAATTCTGTTGATATGGAAACCATGTTTTTGATATTGTAACTGAATCATCACTTGCTTCTATCAGGTTTTGATGACCACGGAGGAATTATGGTTTTTACTGAGCCAACCCTTGTGTGTCAACAAAGGCAGCTTAAGAGTCATTTAAATAAAAGTTTTCAAGAAGACCTAACTTCACAAAAAACAGTGCATATCACCAGTTAATAGAGTTAAATTTTTTGTTTTTCAATTTGGTAAGACTGAATTGGACATTTTACATAATGCAAGTTTACATTACACTTTAAACAAATATTTTCTTCCAGGAGTGGTCCTGATCTCTAGGCTGTATGCTTAGCATCTCCACTTAGGTGTCTGACAATCCTCACACTAACCATCCCTTTCCTCCTCTTTACTATCTTAGCAATGGCATTACCAGTCAGGCTGTGGCTCAAGTCTAATATCTGGCAATCAGCCATGATCTCGTTCTTTCCTTCACATCCCATTCTTCGGGGGGTCCTGTCAGCTATACCTCCAAAATATATCCCCAATCCAACCACATCTCACTCCCTCTACTGCTACATAGTTAGTCCAAGAAATCATTGTGTCTCACCTGAACTGTTCCAACAGCCTCTTAACTGGTCTGCCTACCTTCATGCTCTTTCTACCCACAGATACCTCCCTTTCATTCTTCATTTATCAGACAGAATATTCTTTTTAAAGATTATATTTGATCATATCACTCCCCACTGAAAACCCTCCCATTGTAATTAAATAGAATCTAAACTCTATTAGGGCTCAAGGGCTTACATGAGCTGTTCTCACCAACATCCTGGACCTAATCTTGTACGCCTCTCCCTGTCACTTATTACATTCCTCTCCCTGCCACTCACTGCTCTTCCCTTTGTCTCTAGAAAATGCAACATTTGTGCTGGTCTCACAGCCTTTTCTCCTGCCATTTCCTCTGGTTGGAATGGTCTTTCCCTAAGATCTCAACTTACTCTGGCTTCTTTTCTCATCATCCGAGACTCAGAGAAAATGACATCTCTTCAAAGAGTCCTTCCCTGACTACTTAGCTAGAGTAGTTATCCCTTGCTGTAAGACACCCTCTATCCTATTACCTTATTTGTTGCTCTAGGAAACATCATTCTCTGAATCATCCCTCCTCTTCTCACCTTCTCACTCCCTCTCTTGCTCTCTGTCTTCCTCCCTTCCTTCTTCTTTTCCTACTTGTTTGTTGGCTATTTGCCCCCATTACAGCATAAACATCACTAAGACAAAGATTTCCCTCATTCCCCACTGTAATTTTAGCACCGAGAATAGTATCTGGCTCATCGCAGGTGCTCAATTAATAAATATATACCATTTATTGAGTGATCTCTGTAAGCCAGGTAGCTTCATTAGATATCTATCTCTATTTCTCAAAACAACCTTTCAAAGATTTAAATATGAATAAGTTGAAGCATGGAGAGGTTATGTGACACAGCTAATTGGTGTGAAACTAAGTTGAATTGAGAAGGTCTGTTTGATTTCAAATCCCATGATTTTTTTCTGTTGTTCAACACTGCTTCACTCTACTTGATTTCCAGCCTCCATGTTTGTGACTAAGCATCCTTGTATTTATCTTTCACATTTGATTTTACCAAATGATTGCCTTTATACAGCTATTGATATCTAGTATCATTTTTGCTGAGATTGATATTAAGAAATTTACTAATCTTTTGGGTTTTCTTTATAGGTGTAAGACAACTTTTATTCAAGTACAATGAAACTGATGGTAATTAGTATCATGGAATGAGGTTTTTTCTGAGATATTAGTAGATATAGAAAATAATACTTAGTAGTTTTATCTTCCTCAATCAATTTTTTGTGGCTGGCTCTATTGTAGTAATTATATCAGCTTGTATATGTGCTTCCCCCTTTCTCCACAGAGTTTTTCATTCTCTATTTCAGTTTATATAGGACATAAATTTATAGACCACAAGTCCTTTTCAAAATGGGTGTGGGTAGAGAGGGGAGTGGGAAGTAGAAACCATAAAAGAATACATGCATTTGGAACTGTCCTAACGATTGAGTGATGTCATTCTGAACATCTTAAAGACAAATATTGAGAGTGAGGGAAGTGCTTGTGGTGAATCGAAAAGAGAGAACATAGTTTTGACTGAAATGAGGGCAGATATTCCTGACTAGGGCCTCATGTACAAGCTGTATTTGTATACCTCTACTTAGTGGGGCAAATCTGAACTCTAGCAAGAATTACCCCAGAGCAGTAGAGATAGGACAGATCTCTGGCCTCAGCCCTCCTTCCACCCCAGCCTTGTCTTCAAACACCCACACACTCCCCAGCATCTTCTCAATGTACCCATCTGCACCACAAGCAGGTGGATGATACCCAGAAGCCTGGCTCCCAGCTGCCCACTAGTGCCTGAATTAGCTATTGTATCTCTTGGGCGTAAAGGGGACCAGAGAATATAGAAGAAAGGAAATATGGGAGAGCTAAGACTTACTCATCAGTTAGCAAAGAAACTAAGAGGCTACACCATGGGATTCCAGACACCCCATACTTTAGCTTCCTTGACCTATAACTGACCATTCTTTTGCCTTATTGGCACCAACTCACACACTCCTTTACCAGGACTCCCTGTGGTTCCTGTGCTTTTCCTGTGTCCTGCCCCCACCCACTTGCCCATCAACCTGTCCTGATCCTCAGATTCCTGTTGCTGGGGGCCTAGTATCTCTGGCTTTGTCTCTTTCCAGCGGGATGTGAAAGGAGATCTACCTGCCCATCTGCACTTTTTCACTAAAGTAGGCCCTTTCTTTATGCCAGGTCACTCCTATTCCCTCTATTAGTCTTTAAGAAAATCAAAAACTCATTCTCTATCAACAAGGCTCATGCACTTCCCAACCACCGAGTTCTGGAGGGCTGCTGAAGTGACATTTTATGCCTGTAGCCCTAGCAACTTAACTTCATGCATAGGATATCATGCAAAACAAAACAAGAGTGTGGACGGTTCCTTCCCTCTACTTTATGGTTTCAACGCCTCAGGAAGTAAAAATCTACCTATACTTGGTCGGTTCTCAGGCTATTCTAACAGAAAGTCTGCACCATTCAAAACTGTTCCAAATAATTAAATTATGTGCAAAGAGGGTTTTCTTTTTTTCCTTCAGGTAGTTAGATCAGATAACAACCTAATAAAAATAGTTAACTACTTTTGTTCACATCTATCAGAAGTAAAGATCAATGTGTATTAATCTGCTCTGTGGAAAAGTTTATGTGAATAATTATAATTTCCATGTAGTAATTTTAAGTTTTATAATGTGTATTTAGTTCCAAAAGGAGAAAAAGAAACTAAGTTGCTGAAAGCTAACATAAACGAGGTAAATTCTATCCCAATTAAGTTATTTTCAACATTTCTAGACATTTTGGGTGACAGGCTTTTTAAAAAATAAAGTTTATGACAGTGTTATGAAAGTAAGGACATTTTTATATTTCGTAAACCTTGACTGTTCCAACAGTATAACAGTGCTATCAATATTGTATGGATTTATTATGTAAGATAAAGCTACATTTTTCAGAATCATTTCTTTATTGAGCATAAATATAACTTCCCCCAGCGAATCCAGAGCACATTGTGGTAGGTTAGGCTGTTTTTTTGCCATATTCTCATGTTAGAAGCATTTCCTTGGGATAGTCAATATTTCTTTGAAAACATGATTTATGATGACTACATGCTATTTATTTGATCAGATGCTGCTCCACGATTTTGCTGATATCTCATGAGATTCTGGTTGTTTCTTATTTTTCCATATTAAAAAATACGGCAGTAAGATTTTTTTATTTCTTGAGCTCAAAACTTATTTTCCCCCGACTGAAAGAGCAAGAATTAGTGCTGAGCTGAGACCGACGTTCAGTGCTGCTATTGGAGTCTTCAGTCCTTCCGTGTTTGTCTTGCGGATGTGTGAGGAGTTTTTAGGTGTGAGGTTTCCTGACAGCCTTGGCCTGCTGCTTCCTCCCCTCCTGACTGATAGCTGGGCCACCTGACCACAGCAGGCCAAGATGGGTAGAAACTGGCCCAGCTGGGCTCCAAGTGGCCAGGACCAAGCAGGAGGTGAGGTTCAGTGCATCTCCTTGACTGTTCTCAGCTCTTGGCTTCCTGTTCCCACTAGATAACTGGCCTCCCACTTCTTCCTTAGAACACTCCTCACCTGATACTGTAGTTTTGATGGCTTGGTTTCTGTTAGGTTCAGTTCTCAAATTCCTCTTCTGGTAGCTGCATAAACAACTATGATAATGTGATTTATAAGAAGAAATATATATTTGGTCTTTGATCCTGTTTCTGGCACAGATCTCCTAAAACCCTTTGAATTTCCTAGGTGATGAAGGAGGTAAAGGTTATCTTTTGTTAAGTTAATAAGGTGACTTTTGGAAAACACCTAAGGATGGGAGCTGGTTGTGGGGAAAATCAACCACGTGATTAGAGACTTGGAACATTCGGTCCCACCCCCCTGACCTCTGGAGAGGGGAAAGGGGCTAGAAATTGAGTTCAATCACCAATGGCCAATGAGTTAATCAATCATGTCTATGTAATGAAGCCTCCAGAAAACCTAAAAGGATAGGTTTCAGAGAGCTTCCCTGATGGTGTAGGGATCTGGGGAAACTTGTGTGTCTGGAGAAGGCATGGAAGCTCCCCGACCTTTACTCATACCTCACCCTGTGCATCTCTTCCATCTGGTTATTCCTGAGCTATATCCTTCTATAATAAGCTGGTAATCCAGTAAGTAAAACGTTTCTCTGAGTCCTGTGAACTGCTTCAGTAAATTAATTGAACCCAAGGAGGGGTCAGAGGAACCTCCAATCTACAGCCATTCAGGCAGAAGCACAAGCGACAAACCAGACTTGCAATTGGCATCTGAAGTATTGTTTGGTGAGGGAGAGTGAGTCTTGTAGGACTGAGACCTTAACCTTGGGGGATCTGCTGCTATCTCCAGGCAGGTAGTGTCAGGATGGAGTTGAATTGTAGGACACCCAACTGGTGTCGGAGAATTGCTTGGTGCTGTGGGGAAAACCCCCACAAGTCGGAATTATTTGCAGTCAGAATCTTAATAACCCAGGCTTATTTCAGTACCAAAGTCCATGTTGGGCTTTCACATTCCATCCCCAGAAACTGGGTCTTGATGTGGCAGTTGGGTCCTGCTCTCTGCTGAAAAGCTCCGTGGTACCCCTAGCCCCATCTTATGGATAAGAGGATTGCTATTTCACAGTCTCTCCATCACTGTAGTCAACGCTCTTTGCTAAACTCAATATCCTTGGGTCTTTCTTCAAATATTGTCCTTCCTCTGATAAATGGAGATCTCTTCCAGGGTCCACAACTGTACTGTTCTCTGTTCTCTAAGTACCCATCCTACATCAGCTGTCTGGACCAGCTCCTGGGAATCATCCCTTCTGATCCTGGCTCCTCTTTATTCTGTTGGCAGGTGATCCCACCTCTCTCTGCCTCTTCTGCAACCTTATAGGAGATAATAATAGTACTTGCTCATGGAGTTGTGAGGATGTAATAAATTAACATGTGTAAAGAGTTTAGAACATTGCTGCCTAAGTGTTTGATACGTCTTAGCTTTATTATCGTAGAAAATTTCTCTCCAAGCACTATTATCACCAGGGAATTGAGGCAGGTCTTTCCTTGGAGTCCCACCACAGGGAACAACAAAGGCAGGATGGGAGGAAAGCTCTTGGAGTGTTGCTTCTCTTCCCAGGAAACCACAAGTGGCATAATAGCCCTCCTGCCAAACTTAGAGCCAGTGATCAATAGTATTTCCCTTTTATCTTATCTGAAACAAACAAGTAAAAGAAATATGTCCTTCTGAATCGTACACAATAAGATTCTAAGTGCTATTTGTTAAAGGGAACATTCTACATGTACCAAGGGCTTGATGTGAGCTGTATCCTCCTCAACCTCATATTCCAGGCTTATGGTGGGATAGGAAGAGGCTGGCAAAAATATGTGGAAATTCAGTCTATTATGTGACTCTCAAGAGGTGGATCACAGAAAAATGTATGCTGGCAAACTCATAGAAACAGAAAGTACACACAACCACAATAGAATGGTGGTTGCCAGAGGCTGCGGGGTGGAGGAAATGGGGGGATGCTGGTCAAAGGGACAAACTTCCAGTTTTAAGATGAATAAGTTCTGGGGATCTAATATTCAGTGTGGTGACTATAGTTAACGATACTGTATTACATACCTGAAATTTACTAAGAGAGACGTTAAATGTTTTCACCACACACAAAAAATTATAATCATGTGAGGTGTTGGATGTGTTAACTAACCTTATCGTGGTAATCATTTTGCAGTACATACCTGTATCAAATCATCCCGTTGTATACCTTAAACTTACATGTTATCTGTCAATTATGTCTCACTAAAGCTGGGACAAAAAAATGTGATGAGAACCTTTTACAAATGGGCCTCCAAACTGCAATCAATTTTTCAATTTTACTGGCAGTCAATCAATTTACTTTTGCAATGTCTATTCGTGAGAACACCAAACCAAGCCCAGCAAATGATTTTCAGTAGAGCAGATGAATTACCTGTAAGAGATCAGAGTCATAGCTGAAGATGATACCCCCCAAAATATTAAGGTCTGTTAACTGGGACATGCAAAACCTGTGCCTTGTGACTCTGCACGAGGATGTCATCAGGGCAGTACACAGGTATCCCCACAAACCTGTGACTGTGTTGAAGGCTGACAAAAAGAATGAGGTAGGAACGGTTTTAACAAGCACACAGAGACACTGTTAGACAGTGTTAGTGGTTGCGTGGTAATCATTCCCATTTGTTTTGTTCTGTTTAGAGCCTATTAATCCTTTCAATCATGCACCTAAAATTCTTGTGCTGAATTATATATATTAAAAAAAAAAGGGTTGCCACTGGAACATTCTAAAAATAGACAGGAGAGATCCTTCAATCACCTATGAAGCACAGTCAGAAGTCACCCAATGCAGGTGACAAGAGTTGGAAATGACAAAGAAGACTGTCAAGTGGAAAACTTCCTCTTTGAACTCGAATCTTCCTGTTGTACCAGGTCTGAGGCATCACCAGAAATAGCAGCGGGTCCTGGAAGCCATGGTCACAGCCTGACTGGGACATGGAATCTGGAGGAAATGGGAGTGAGGTGGCCGGCTATGCCTCATTCTTTTCAGACACCCTTACGTACACAGGAAGTAACAGCAAGGACTGTCATCCTTTAGGACAAAGGACAATGATGTAAAAAGAGTCTAAAGTACAAAGATCTCAAATAATCATCCCTAAGTCATGGAAACTGCCCATCTGACAGAAAATCAGATTTACTGTTTGAACCCCAACATGTCGTGTCATTTCCTTGGCTGTCTATCTCCTTGTTGCCTGAGGGTGAGACAGACTTTCTTTTCCCCTGTCAGGAACCCAAGATCAGCTTGATGATCCTTCCCTCAGGGATGCAGTAGCAGTTTTTGCAGGGCCTCTTTTGACATGGCTCCACAAAATTTTAGACTGGTCCCAATTCCAGGTTAAACACAGAAAAAAGGAAGGTATTTGAAAAGAGCTATTTTTGTTTCGTTTCTTTTTTCCAAAAACAAAGTACAGCAAAGCAGGCTAAACAATGTAATTAAATGTCCCTTTGAGATCATGTTTGCTCTGAAAATATCAAAATTACTTACCCTTAAACCTTCACTTTGGTGCTGGTGTTTGCACATGTCATACCTTTAAGTTTTCGGTATTCTTGACCTATTCTTATCCATAATTGTATCAACCACTTTTTTTTAAACTTACATTTCCCTTATGTTTTGGAATATCTTTCACTAAACATCAAATAAGTTCATAATAAATGAAAGGTTTTGAAGCTTTCTTTGTAAATATCAGTAAGTTTTAAAGAATTGCTTTCCTTTATATGCATCTTTTCAGAATTTTCAGCGTACTATTGTAATAATTACCTTTGATAGATATAAATTCCAAGGCAGTAGCATCTGATACATTTTTAATATCTGAATCCTTGCAGAGTAATTTTCTGGACTATTCCCCTTTTGTTCCTTTGAGAACTTATTACAGGCAATCCTTGTTCTGCATGTGCCCAGTTAACTGAAACACATTTGTATCAGAACCGTGCAAAGCGAGGGGTGCTGTGTGCTGTGTGCTTTTTAATTTAACCTTGTCAAGATTCAAACATCACCTTTAGGAGAATATAATACTTTTGTGTTATAGCAGTGGCATTTTTCTCTAAAATTATTAAACAGACATATATTTCCTCTGTTAATTCAGCCTCGGGCTACTCACAGAGTGCAGGACAAACACAAAGGGCTTCTGCACAGTTCAAGATGTCACCAAGTGGTTCAGCTACAATTCTGGTCCTTGGTCAAGTTTTTCCTAGTGTTGGTGAAAAGAGTGAGGAGAGTCCCCTAAGTGATGTTTTGTGTCCCCCATGGTCTCATGGGTTCCCAGCCACAGATGTAGCAACCAACTGCTTCCAGGCACATAGTAAATATTCAGTGTGTGTTAGAAATTCAGTGAGTGTTAGCAATAAGATTTTGCCACAATTTTGCATGCTTATAGGAGATCATTCTGAGGCTTGTAGCCATATTCATATAAGACATTAGTTTTCACTTTTCAAGAGCAATTTGAAGCTTCCATGCTAATTTGATCTAGGTTATTGTATTAGTCTCCTACTGCTGCTGTAACAAATTACCACAAATATAGTGGCTGAAAACAGCCCAGGGCTGCTTTCCTCTGGGAGGCTCAGGGGAGTATCCATCTCCTTGTCTTTTCTAGCTTCTAGAGGCATTCCTTGGTGCATGCCCCCTCCCTCCATCTTCAACGTCAGGAGTGTAGCATCTTCAAATCTCCCTTCCCTCTTCCAAGGAACCTTGTAATTACATGGGGCCCACCCAAATAATCCGTGATAACCTTCCCAACTCTTTGTTTCCACATCACAAGTTTTGGGGATTAGGATGTGGACAGAACTGAGGGTCCATTATTCCATCTACATCTGACACTTTTCATACTGCATTTGATTTCTCATCTGCAGTGAAAACAAAAGACTAGGTGACATGGGAATCTTCAGGTGACTCAGAACTATTGAAACTCTTTATTTCCAGGATTGTTTACATATGATCATGTATCAGAAATATCCAGGCAAAAACTCTGTTAGACATTATGAGTTGGTCGATCCATTATCCATTTCTAACTCTTTTCTCCTTTTGTTGCTTCTGCTCAAAAAGTTTGTGCTTTCTTGGAATGGTCAAGGAATATAGTGCTTGGCCAATGAGATATAAATAAAATCTGTTGGGAATTTTGGGGAAACTTTGCTTGCATCATTAAAAAGGACATATGTCCTTCTCTTTTTCCTTTTTTTTTTTTTGGATACAGACCTGATAGTTGGAACTTCAGCAGTCATCCTGTAATCATGAGGAAAAGACCAGGCTAGGGAATCATAGAGACACTGACCCTGCCATTGTTAAGTTACTGAAACAGCTCTAGCAACCACCCTAGCAACTTCCTGTTATGTAAGAATAAGTAAACTCATATTTGTTCTAGCCACTGTACTTAGGTTCTCTGTTACTTACAGTTGAACAAATAAAATAACAGTTTAATAAATTACCTAGTCTAACCATGAATGCCATATCCCACAGAAACCATATAGCAGGACAATAGCAGGAATACACACAGATAATATTTTAATGGATAATGAATTTATGCTATTATTTGATAATTTTTAAACTTATTAATGGAAAATCCCCCTCTTGAGTCAAACCAATAACTTCACAGACCAGAAATAAATTGTTGTCCAATGTAAGCTGGCCGAGGAAACCTTGCCAACTATTTTTGTCTCTAAAAACAACTCCTATTTTTTATGTTTAGCCTTTATCCCTGTTTGCCCTTAAAAGCCTTATTTCTATCATAGAAAATATTTTTCTACCTCTGTTTACACTGGACCTGGTTTACTTATTTTCTCACCATTGTTTTTTCCTAATGAGGTTCCTTCCAGTTCTGAAATGTCAAGGTTTTGTACCAATGCTGAAGCAAAAACCTTTGTTTTTGAAGCTAAAATACTTTGCTCAGAGGGGATTTCCAAAAGAATTGAATAGCACACTCAGGGGTGCAAATTATAGGGAACCCCCTTAACTTCTCCTGTTCCCCCAACAGCAGCCAGTTTCCATGAAGCACTGGCTGCAACTTGAGTAGAGGGATATGCACACCTTCTGACCCCTGAAGACACTACCACGGGCCAGAAGGCTGAGTGGTCAGCAAACCTTATGTAGAATTACGTGGAATGTGCAATGTGGAAGTGAGAACCAGGAAGAAAAAGCAGAGAGAAGGTAAGAGAGAGAGGTTCAGTGGCCAACAAGTCTTGACGGAAGTTTTAATCATAAAAGTCTACAATCCCATCTAAAACATGGTAGTTAAATTATGAGAAGTGTTACCAATGTAATTCTTGGAATGTTAGAAACTTATAAAATTTTTTTGTTACTTTAGGTATTTCAGCTCCATTTGCAGTACAGACACTTCAGAGATATTCATATATATGTTTAATTTTCAGATGGCACAGATTTTAGAAAACACCATCAATTTAAATACAACATTTTTTCTTTTTTGTGAAGGCAATAAAGCAAACCACATTAAGTAGACAAACCAATTCTTGCACAGCCTAATTTCAGAAAGATATAAAGTATGAAAAGTGAGCATTTTAGACTTGAAGGAAAATTGCAGTTCTGTGGCTCTGTCAGAGAAATCTAAGCTCAGATTCTTCATTTTGAACTTGAGATGTAAGCTATGGTGGTGGAGGGGATTGTGGGAGGTGGAGGGGGGCTGCTTGGAGAAATGCTAAGAGAATTATGAGAAAAGAAAAATCAAATCACAGCTTGGTCAATATTTACGATAAATTTAGCACTCGAGTGTCTTCAGAGAATGCAAGAATTGAGTAGATTTTACGTGTCCTGGTTTATTTGAAGACATATAGGTCCTACCCTTGACAATACTGTGAAAAGATAAAGACCCGTTAGAGCTTATGGGAAAACGCCCAGGAAAACCAGGAATGAGAGTTTGGGTTTCAACTTACAGTCAATTTGTGATGCAACAGGGGCATATTGTTTAAGCTTGCTGGCCTACAATATCTCCTCTGCAAAATTAGCATGAATAGACTGTTGATTTCCCTCAAAATATCTGAGCCATTGGGAGCTCAGAGCTGTATTTCTTTGGGATTATCCAGTGAGTTGGGGGCAGGGATGAGATGGAGGAGTTTTCCTCATTTAAGCAGAGTGGCCTCAGGGCCTTGGCTGGCGTTATGTACCCTCTGGGGCCAAAGTGAGGAGCAGCGCTGGGGCCAGGAGCTGGTATCTGCCACCCACCAGCAATGTTCAAGCTTCCTAATGCCAGCCCTCTGGGCAAAGGGTCTGCAAGAGGAGTGAGGGCAAACCACCCAAAGACCACAAGATCACGTGGAGGCTGAGGGTACAGACTTTTGCTTTCAAATCTGCATGACGGATGGTGAAAGTCAAGTGGTCATCTAGTCTCTGCCATCAGGCCCTAGCTTTCGGCCCATTCCTGTGTTCGTCTGGTATGAGGCGCTAATAAGCACTCCTAACCTGATCAAATCTGAGAAGGGATGGAGCAGAGGATAAGAAGAGTTCTAAGGTTACAAAGTGACCAAAATGTGAGAAAACACAACAAATTTAAAGTGGGAACAAAATCTTCTGCAAATGAAAATGAAAATGAAAATGAAAATGGAAGGAATCTTAAAATAGTGAAAAGGGTTCTCGAGAGTAAAAATTTATCATAAAACAAATTGATAAAAGTCCCTTGTGATTCAATCAATGATGCTCACATGCTTTCTACTTACACTTAGACTTAGGAACAATGTCTTAGAATGTAACTGAATCATAAGAACAGGAGATTTTGTTCTCATTCTAGAATGGTGCTTTTCAAAATGTGAGTCACAACTCATAAGTGGGTTATAAAATTAATTAGTGGGTCATGACTAGCATCTTTTCTTTCTAATGAAATAAAGTAGAATAGAGGATATCAGATTGAACCACACAAAGTGAGTTTTGTGGAACTTTTGTTTCAGTTGTGTGTGTGTGTGTGTGTGTGCTAGGGCATGATGCAGAATATATTATTTACTGTGGGTAGCTGTCCATAAAAGTTTAAAAAACAATCCTGGTGAGACATTAGGTGAGACTTCCAGAAAATCTAGAGCAAACTTTGTGTTATGGATTGAATTGTGTTCCTCAGAAGCATATGTTGAAGTCCTAACCCCCAAGACCTGTGAATGTGACCTTATTGAGATACAACATTTCTGCAGACCTAACACAGGTTGATACATTAGGGAACAATTTAAACATAATGTGAATTTCACATTTGCTTATATGTGATTTATTCTGGAAGAAGCACTAAATGAATGCATCCAACCGCACCCAGCTGAACTTAGCTGTATAGGAAAACTGAAAATACTCACAAGCGCGCACCTCAAACAACTACCTAAGTTCAGCAGGTGTTAGGAGGCGTACCCATCTGTTGTTACAACTCCCCTGACCAATTTCAGACAACTCTCCTTCCACCACTTCACACTAGCTCACAAGCTACAACCCTTCTGGTCTTTGTCAAAGTAACATATTAGTTTTAGTATTTTTGCATTTCTTATCCACCCAACATGTGTGAAACAAGGCTACTGCTTTTATAAGGTTCTATCTCTTTTTCTTTACATGTCACTGTTGACATTTCTGAGTGTAATGTCCCAATCACATGTTTCATATAAGCCCTGAGGTTGTCACTGTGTGATTTTGTAGGGCACAGTGATTTTTAGGAATGCTATGTCATGTGATAGCAGAAGTGACTGCATGGTATTTAAAACCATGATACTGGATGAGATGATCCAATGGGTAGATATGGAAGAGGCCATGGTTGAGTCCAGGGGCACATAACTTCACAGATGGAGGAGAGGAGGCGCCAACAAAAGAACCATATGGTGAGATTAGAGGAGACTTGGCTTCTCATACCGTGGTTCTGGAAAGTATTTCAAGGAAGGGTTTATCTACTGTGTCCAGTGCTACAGAGAGATCAAGAAGGAAGAGAACTAAGTGAGCAGTGACCCTGAATTTAGTCACATGGAGGTCCTGAGTGATTTTGATAAGTGCAGTTTGGGTAGAGTAGTGAGTATTAGCCAAATTGGAGAGGGTTTAGTAGTGAAATGGAAGAGAAAAATATATTTTTGAGTAATCATGAAATAATTTTATTTTTTATTTATTTTTATTTTATTTATTTATTTATTTATTTATTTGCGGTACGGTGGCCTCTCATTGTTGTGGCCTCTCCCGTTGCGGAGCACAGGCTCCGGACGCGCAGGCTCAGCGGCCATGGCTCACGGGCCCAGCCGCTCCGCGGCATGTGGGATCTTCCTGGACCGGGGCACGAACCCGTGTCCCCTGCATCGGCAGGCGGACTCGCAACCACTGCGCCACCAGAGAAGCCCCTGATTTTGATACAAGTCTTTGATATGCCTTAGTAGGCATATTTGTGTCTTGTATGGTATCTTATAGATCAGATCTACTTTCAATTTTCAAAGATTACTAGTAAGTTCCTACTGTGTGCCTGGCAGTGGGAGAGAAGCACTGTGTTTAAGAGAGCAGATGCTAGAATTGAGACAGACTTCCTTGTAAACTCTGGTCCCCAACCCTCACTAGTTGTCTGCAGTAAGCCTCACTTTTTAGGCTCCTAAAATGGGGTTAATATCCTGTCTCAGTGGGTCATTGTTGGGACTATGTAAGTGAAGTGCTTCAGGATGCTATCTGACATGCAGGATGGCTCATGAAGTTTATTAATTTTTTAACAATGAAGACAGTAAAATTTTGGCCTTGAATTTACAATGAAGTTGGGGAGATGAGACAGACACACAAAAAATTAAATAAGCATAAATAAGTAGAGTCAAAGTGATCACAGAAAGTGTCGCTTAAAATGGAACCTAATGGAGGAATAACTCTGAGACGAGATTCACCCGCTCTTACCAAACACCTGCCACTCTGCAGGATGCTGTAAGCACAGTCACTTGTTCAATCCTCACAACCATGCTCTGAGGAGGCATTTCTCCCCAGGTTACGGGGGAGAAGATTGAAGCTCCAGCAGGCTCTTTCTCTTGCTCCAGGTCAACAATGAATGGAGGAGCTGGAGCTGGACCAAAGTCCATGCTTAGTGCTGGCAGAACAGCAGAGAGGTGTGGAGGCTTAACTCTCCACTCTTTGCCATATGCAAACACTAACAAACAAAAGCAAAGCAAAACCAAACCAAACCCATGGTGTGCAAAGCCACATTTTAGCCTGATACATCTAAAGAACTACATCTAAGCAACAAACCCAAGAAAAGCTAGTTGTATATCCTGCCTCTTGAGCTTTTCTTCTTCTGGTAGAGTTAATGATGTGTCAAAATGGGGTTCAGGGAAAGGTGAAGGAGGATGGGGGTGGGGGGCTGATCAGCAAGTGCATATCAAGGGGTGATTTGTGCTTCTGGGAAAATGGTTACAACCTACTGTGCTGTCTGTTTCCCAACCTGGCTGATCCGCAAGTTTATTCCTCAGTGGCCTGAGCTGCTGCTGTCCTGGTTCCTGTGTGGTTTTCGTTGGGATAATTAACAGGTAGGCAGGCACTGGGATGTGTAGAATGTCTCCACACCAATTGAGCTTCTCACTAAAGCTGGTAGAGTGTGGGCAGCTGGTGTCCTGTGGGGTATGGGCTGAGGAGTGGCCCAAATCCCTCTTCACTAATTGAACATTAAGGGTTCTCAAAGCACTTCCTTGAGCAGACAGGAGTGTTCAACTGGAAGAGATGTGCTGTGTGCCCAGGCATCACGGTAGCTAATTATTAAAGCACGGGCAGAGACACTTGGTCTCCTCACCTCCTCTCAGCTGGTAAAGGCTATGACCTCAAAGGATAAACCCAGGACAGATAAATTTTGATGGGTTGTGAGAAAAATGGGACACAAGTCCTTGTAGACAGATTTCTGTGGAAATTTGAAGGAGAGTCTTCATGGGGAGATGTATTCGCTTTCTAGGGTTCTCCTAACAAATTACCACAAACTGAGTGGCCTTAAACCAGGGGTCCCAACCCCTGGGCTGTGGACTGGTACCGGTCCGTGGCCTATTAAGAACTGGGCCGCACAGCAGGAGGTGAGTGGCGGGCGGGCGAGCGAGCGAAGCTTCATCTGTATTTACTGCCGCTCCTCATCGCTCGCATTACCGCCTGAGCTCCACCTCCTGTCAGAGCAGTGACGGCATTAGGTTCCCATAGGAGCTCGAACTCCACTGTGAGCTGCACACGTGAGGGATCTAGGTTGCCCGCTCCTTATGGAAATCTAATGCCTGATGATCTGAGGTGGAGCTGAGGCGGTGATGCTAGTGCTGGGGAGCGGCTGCAAATACAGATTATCATTAGCAGAGAGGTTTGCCTGCACAGAGACCATAATCAATCAATTGCTTGCAGACTCATATCAAAACTCTATCAGTGAGTGGCAAGTGAAAACAAGCTCAGTGTTCCCACTGATTCTGCATTACGGTGAGTTGTGTAATTATTTCATTATATATTACACTGTAATAATAATAGAAATAAAGTGCACAATAAATGTAATGTGCTTGAATCATCTGGAAACCATCCCCCCACGCCAGTCGGTGGAAAACCTGTCTTCCACAAAACTGGTCCCTCCCTGGTGCCAAAAAGGTTGGGGACCGCTACCTTAAGCAACAGAAACCGATTCTCTTACAGTTCTAGAGGAATGCGTAAGTCTGAGATCAAGGTGTTGGCAGGGGTGGCTCCCTCCGGGCGTTCTGAAGAAGAGTCTGTGCCATGCCTTTCCCTTAGCTTCTGTTGGCTGCTGGCAATTCTTCCTTTTCTTTGACTTGTAGACACATCTCTCCAGTCTCTGCTTCTGTCTTCACAGGCTGTTTTCCCTGTGTCTCTTCTTATAAGGATACAAGTCATCCTCCAAGCCTCACCCTACTCCAGTATGACCTCATCTTAATTTTATCCCTAATAACCCTGTTTCCAAATAAGGTTGCGTTCTGTAGTTTTCAAGAAGGACATAAATTTTGGGGGAATGTTATCCAACCCAGTACAAGAGGGGGTCATAAAACCATTAGGTGTCATTTTTTGGGGGAGAGAGAGAGGTGTGGAAAGGAGAGGAAGAGTCTCTGAAGGCGGGTGTGAAAGGATACCAGTGAAGCAGGCAACCTTGTAACAGGAAACAGACGTCCCAAATGAGGCAATTGAGATTTTAAAGAAGGAACTGTATATGATGAGTGGCAGTGTTAAGTAAAAGTGAAGAAACAAAAAAAAAAAAAAAAAAAAAGAGGGTAACCGAGAACCCCAGAGCTAGCATAGTAGGGCGCCATCTTCACAACCCACCCTCCACCTTCCCCGCCCCGCGGAGACGAGCTACTCCGCCTCCCACCAGCATCTCCGCTGTCCCTGAGACCTCTCCAGTCCTATCCCGGCTTCTCTGACGCTCGGACGTGGGCTGCCTGTGGGACCGTTCCCGGCATCCAGGCACACACAACCCGGAAACGGGAGGGTTGGTGCTGGTGCGTCACCCTTGAAGCAGGGGGGATGGAAGCCAGTTGACGCCCACTCCCCTATTTCTTCCCCAGCAGAATGTTCTGTGATTTCTTTCAGAAGATTCCTCAGCAGATTGAGGAACTGAGTGCCACTTGATGAGAGCAGTGTCCAATTCAATAACTCATCCTTGTTTGGGTTTTTACTTCCTCCCCACTCCCCCTGCCTCTCATTCCCGTGCTCTGAGGAAAGTTCCCGAATAAATCATGTTCACTTAAGCCTGCATTGCAGTCTCTTCTTTCAGGGAAACCCAGGCTAAGTAACCATTCTAAAACCAGCAAGTGCAAGGAGATTACTGGATTTGAGAGGGTAGTGGGGAGAGAGAGAGGGTGCAAGCCAGGGCAGCTGAAGCCAAAGCAAACAAAATGTAGTCTAACCAGGAGTAAGGCAATCACTGTCAACGCTCAGGCCAGCAGGGGACAGGCAGGGGCAATTCACGGCCCAAACACGATCTCCTCGTCCCCACTGTCCCCTGCCAGGACCTTCTGTGGCTGAACCAGTTCCCAAAGGGTGAGGAAGGGTTAACCTTGATGCAGTCCATAGAGGTCAGCACAATCGGGCCTATTCACCTAACAGTTTTTTTCCTGCTGACCTTGAGTCTCACACAACTGACTACAGCATCACCTTTCTTCTCAGGCCATCTTTTTTTTTTTTTTTTTTTTTTGGCTTTATTTATAAATTTAATATGATAAACACCTATGAAACTACTGCCTGGTGGAAAAAAATTGGAACATTACCAACACATTTACATCTACTTACATGAGCCTACTCTGTCTTATCCCTTTACCCCTTTCTTGCTACCAAAGGTAACAACCATTTGTTTTATATTGTTAAATTGAAGGATAGTTGATTTACAGTACTGTTAGGTTTTGGTATACAGCAAACTGATTTAGTTATATATATGTATATTTTTTCAGATTATTATCCATTACAATACAAGATATTGAATATAGTTCCCTGTGCTACACAGTAAATCCTTGCTGTTATGTAATTTATGTAGAGTAGCTTGTATCTGTTAATCTCATACTCCCAAAGAGGTCAGTGCTTCTAGGACAAGGTTACTCTTCCAAGCACACAGGAGTCACTTGTCTGCTACACAGATTATTTTTATTTATTACAGTTGAGCCTACAGGTCATAATAAACGCAGCCATCATCTGGATTAAACAGCCTGGTATTATTAGATGGATGACTGTGGATTCAGAACATCTCCTGGTTCAAATCCCAGCTTTGCTAGAATTTCACTCTTGAGCAAGTTTTGTAATCCCTCCAAGTCTCAGCTTTCTCATCTGCAAAATAGGATTAAAATATCAACCCTACCTCACAACATTTTTATGAGGATTCAGTGAAATAACACGTTGTAAATGGTGGCTCTTTTTAAAAGTTACTGCTTACTCATGACTGCCTCAATTTTTTGCTTATAGCCTCAGATATTGATAGACTTTATTAACAAATTGTACAGAATTGGATGTCAGAGTCTTAGAAATCTAAAAACTTATCTAAATACTTGAGGCTTTCTCTTAATGTTAGAGTTGGATAAACTAATATTTTATCACCCCTTCTGTCTCCTTGCTCTTAAATATATAAAACAGCCAGAATTAACCATAAGTGACAAATTAGCTAGCTGTTCTTCAGTTACATTCAGACTACCATGGTTTTTTTTAAAATAAACTTTAATTTTAGAACAGTTTTAGAGTTACAGTAAAATTAAGATAGTACCAGGAGTTCCCATATACCTGTACACGTAGTCTCCTCTATTATTAAGATGTTATACTAGTATGATATATTTGATATAGTTAATGAATGGATATTGATACATTATTAACTGAAGTCCATAGTTTATTCAGATTTCCTTACTTTTTCCATAATGCCTTTTTTCTGTTCCAGGATCCCATCCAGGATACCACATTACTTTAGCTGGCATGTCTTTTTAGGCCCTCTTCACTGTGACAGTTTCTCGGACTTTCCTTGTTGTTGATAATCTTGACACTTTTGAGGTGTTCTGATCAGGTATATTGTAGGATACCCCTTTATTTATCTGATATGTTTTTCAAAGATAGACTTCTGGGGAAAAAGATCACAGAGGTGAAGTGTCATTCCGATCACATCATATCAAGGGTGTATTGGGTCAACATGATTCATGACCATGGATGTTGACCTTGATCACCTGGCGGAAGTACTGTTTGTCAGGTTTCTCCTCTGAAGTTTCTCTTTTCTCCCACCACTTTCCATACTGTACTCTGGAAAGAAGTCACTATGCACAGTCCACACGTAAGGAGTGGGGATTTATGCTCCCCCTTCTTCAGGGAAAAGTACTTACATAAATTATTTGGAATTCTTCTGCATGGAAGATACTTAATTATTCCACTCCAGTGTACGTGTAGAGTAGAATTAGAATTGTTAACCTCCAGCCCCATGAGAAACAACTTCATCCACTAGAGTAAGTGCTCATATACAGTTCCTTTTGCTATTAGGCTTACCAACTCCTCTCATTTCCAAAGTGACTTAGGTCTGCACATCTCCCTTTACCCACTTGGGTGAGATTGTTTAAAACATTTGTAACACTTCCAGGTTCTCTTGACCCAGTCTGCATCAGACTACAATGGTCCTTAAATGGGCTTTTTTTTTTTTTTTAAGGATTTTTTTTGATGTAGACCATTTTTTAAAGTCTTTATTGAATTTGTCACAATACTGCTTCTGTTTTATGTTTTGGTTCTTTGGCTGCGGGGCATGTGGGATCTTAACTCCCAGACCAGGGATCAAGGCCACACCCCCTGCATTGGAAGGAGAAGTCTTAACCACTGGCTCGCCAAGGAATTCCCTAAATGGGCTTTACATTAAAATTGACAGTGATGAAGTAATTTATGCCAGACTCTCAGCGACAGTTTGCCTGATTGCTGACAGGGATGAATCACTGAGGGAAAGGCCCGCATTTCTGTGCTGCTGGACGCTTTGACCTCACCTCTGAGTCGGCTGGGCTGCATTCAGGTTCACTGGAAAGTAACCTCTGTCTGGGAGCCCAGTACAACGGGCCTGATGTAGCAGGGCTCACCCTCAGCTGTGCTGTGAAGGTTTTGTGTGAGCATCTGACCTCTCTGTGTTCAGGAAAGAGTGTGCTCTGTCTGTTGTAATTCAGCTTCGCATATTCAAGTATTTGTGACTCTGTGAAACACAACATATTTAGTTCTTTTCTTGTCCTTTGAGAAAAATCTATCAATTTCTTTTGAAGTCATGGGGCTATGTAAATAAAATCTCTCCAGCCTCATAAACAATTTCTTCCCCTTATTTTTTTTTTCTCTTTCCCAAATAGGACTTTTGTTTTTGAGTGTGAATAAAAATATTACAAGAAAGAGAGAATATAATAAAAAGGAAAACATGGGTACAAATTTATGATAATACTAGCTTTATTTTTCTTAAAAAGAAAAGGAGAATAATGAAGTTGAATCAAATTGGGTAATGAAGAAGATGGAATATGTTATGAAAATAATAATGTCTATGCTTTCTCTCTGGATTATGCAGTTGTTAAACCATATATTTAATTTGTTGAATATTTTGTGGTTATCACTCTGTTTATAAAAATGATTGCTAATTTCAAGTCTCACTGACGGAGAGGGAGCCAGAGGGCATTGTAATAGATATGCACTAATCCTAAAACAGCGTTTGAACACGAGAGCTGGCACTCCTTAGCAGGACTCAGGTGTTAACAACCAAGGCTTCAGCCACAACAGAATTTGAAAAATATCCTACATGGAAACTTTTCTTCTCAGTGACATATATTTTGAATTTCTGTTGTCGATGAACAGAGGGGAAAGGAGCTGTGAAATGCATTTTCAACTGGGGAGATATGAAGAGGGCTCATGGAAAGAGGTAAGTTAAGAGATGAATCAAATCTTCCCTTTGAAAAAAAGAAATCAGAAAAGCCCTATTTTGACTGGGCATTTGGAATACCATTGCCTTTGGGACTCTGTCAATGGAATGTTTAACTGCAGTTCCTTGGGAGATTGACCAGGCTTCTCATTGCTCCATACTTCTCTTTGTTTAAGTGTCTACCTGTCATAGAATTGTTGAAACCCTTCCACCTCCTGGAATTGAAAGCCACTCTGGGGGGAGAGGCAGGGTTCAGGGAAGCCCTCACTCATCTCAGAGAGGTTCAAGGGCAGGGTGAGCACCTGACAGTGGGTGCCTCTTTGTATTTTGCATCCTAGATGCCTCACTGGCCTCATCCTAGCCTTGGTCCCCAGAGCCACAAAAAGTTATCTGAAAGGTTTGAGATTTAGGCAATATAGCAATCTGGGCATCTCCCAGGCATGTGAAGAGGTATGAGAGCACCCGGGCTCTGGTGCTGTGTCAGCTCCAGTAGAAAGAAAGTGCAAGTTGCTACCCCTCAACCTCAACTGTGTGAAATGACAGTTTGATCCTTTGGCCAAAATACACCTAAAAGGCCAAAATGTACCTGTGACTGATTAGATCTCCCAGAGTCAACCCAGCCTGATCTGCCTGCTTGAGCAGCTGAGAATGTGTGTTCCAGAGCTGTGTAGTTTGACTGTTTCTCCAATGGCTTAGGGATGGCTGGTTTGGTCTCCGAGTAGATTCTCTCTGACCCATTCTTTCTAATTCTGACCTTCTGTCTCTACTCCAGGTCCTAAGACCCACTCTGGGTGGTGATCTGGCAATGACTGTTGACATTCCTATGATCAGAATGCCCAGATGCTGGTTTTCAGCTGGGCTGTGTCTTCCCCATTGTAGGGAAGTTAACTTGTTTTTGCAAGAGTCTAGCACCTTAGTGTCTTGACTGCTTGGATTTTGCATATTTAGACAAAGCTTTTCCTTATGATTCCCAGATATGATTCCTTCCTCTCTACTCCCCCAAAGCACCTGCTTTATATTTCTATTTATTGCTTCCTCTGCCCTGTATTAACAGTGCCTGGCATGCACGTCTTGCCCTCACCAGACTGTGGGCTCCATGAGTCCAGGGTCAGTGTCTCATTCAGTTCTGATTCTTCACAGCATTAATCCAGCACCTGGGACTTGGGATGTGTCCCAGGAAAAAAATTGTTAAATGAATGAATGAGTGAATGATTGAATTTATAACTATCAAAGAGAATTCACAGAAATTTTTGCTTCTAATTGGACAGAAGCGTATTCTTCTTGGTGCTGAAGCTTCTCTTTGTTAGCCAAAGAACTGCTTTAGGAAGATGTTTTGGTCACTGACGGATAGCCAGAGGGAGCATGAAAACAGATCCAGGACAGAGACATTGTCATGAGTCAAACTTAGGCACTTATTTAGATAATAAAGGGTAACACCAGAGTTAGTAATAAGGTAGATCAGACAGTTACAAAAGTACAGTATGAAGAAATAATTGTTAGTTGGGATCCTGTTGCTTTAGAATGTCAGTGAAAATGCTGGCAAATTGTATTTAAGTTGGATAAGATCATTTAGACTCTATTATTCCATGTGTAAATTTTATGATTCAGTACAATGTATCCATGGAGTTAAGTCAGGAATATCATGATATGATAGAAAAATTCCCCAGTGTACCCCTCAAGCACTATCTGTTTTTTTTTTTTTTTTTTTTTTTTTTTTTTTGCGGTTTGTGGGCCTCTCGCTGTTGTGGCCTCTTCCGTTGCGGAGTACAGCTCCAGACGCGCAGGCTCAGTGGCCATGGCTCACGGGCCCAGCCGCTCCGCGGCACGTGGGATCTTCCCGGACCGGGGCACGAACCCGTGTCCCTTTCATTGGCAGGTGGACTCTCAACCACTGAGCCACCAGGGAAGCCCTGGTTGGTTATTTTTGAATGAGGCACTTAAGTTATTGATTAATTTAGAGTAGACTAAGGGATGCTTAAGAGCTTTCCAAATTCTGAAACGTTAGGATTTTATGCTTCTAAGTGGTTTTTAAAAACATGATAATTCAAAAACAAAACAAAACAAAAAACACAATTATTCAGAGTGCTCTTTACGTAAATAAAAGATCCAAACATACTTCTCCCCATGAATATAATTTAAATATTTAAATGTAATTTGTTATATGTTCAATGATTCACTTGAATATATAGTGAATAAAATGCGAATATTTTAATAAATAATATCTATTAAAAAGGGCTCAAAATGTATGAACTATTTAATTTCTTAACACAATACCTACATTCTTCTCAAACACAAAACAGAAAAATACTTTCTACTGGAAACTCCACCCCATAATGGTGTTCTCATCATAATTTGCCAAACGACATTTTGTCAAAGGCTGAGGGGAGGGGATTTCTCCCACAGCCCTGAGAGCCATAGAAGCCTTTATTTAAAACTCCAGGGCTTCCCTGGTGGCGCAGTGGTTGGGAGTCTGCCTGCCGATGCAGGGGACACGGGTTCGTGCCCCGGTCCAGGAAGATCCCACATGCCGCAGAGCGGCTGGGCCTGTGAGCCATGGCCGCTGAGCCTGTGCGTCCGGAGCCTGTGCTCCGCAATGGGAGAGGCCACAGCAGTGAGAGGCCCGCATACCACACACACACACAAAAACTCCAGTGGGAAGGATGACAAGGATGTCACAGGGCATAGGTAGGGAGGGGAGGGGAGGGAAGAGTCATCACTCAGATTTGATTCCTTCTGCTGTACTTGTTCTCCTGTCACCACATCCATGGGGCCAGAAGGAAGTACTGAGGAGGCAGAGGTGAGTTACCTGTGCATCATACACAGATCAAAACCCACCAGTTCCTCTCTCCTTTCTGTCATCCATTATTTCCCCAGAGCTCCCCATCATGAAACAGGGTGACCTGACATCAGACACAGAAGACAGAAGAGTTTGGCCCTGACTTAAAGAAAGGCTCCTGATGAAAATTGAATTCTTTTTGCTCTACAAAAATATATAAATTATGTACACAAAAAATTCTCTGTGATCTGATGAGCATGGAATCCCATGGATACACAGCATGTTATGTTCTTTGGTGCACCAAAGTGTGTTTAAAAATGAGATTTTGTGGCTTTCTAAGCTGGTTTAATATTGAGGAAGACAGTCAGGCCTGGCTTTTCCCTGTTTTAAGTCAAAACAGGTTCTGATAAAAACAAACCAAACTTCCCCTTTCCTCTGTGTTTCTCCTCTTTCATAGCTTTGGATCTTTCTAAAATACCTATCATCTCAGATTAGGGTAGGATGCCCTTGAGATCACTCTACGTAGCAGAACTTAACTTTTTGATGGTCTTAATTTATCAGGCATTGTGCTAAAGGCTTTGTATTCACGATCACCATGCAAAGATATTTATGTGGGGTGTGGTCTCCTTGATTGGAACCATAATCTTATACTCTTGTCTATTTCTGCTTAACCATAATCAGTGTCCAGGGTATTGTGCAGTTGATCCGGGATTTTATTTCAGAGGGATCCTGGGTTATGCATATACCCTTTGTGAACAAATTCACCCTGAAATCCCAGAAAGTCCAAAGATGAGTCACCTGGTATATTTTTGCCCTGGTATATGAATTTCTGATCAAACTGGCATTATCTGGTATGTTGATCAGAGTGTAAATGAGGGTGTATAGTGGGTGGCATATGTAGGAAGAAGGCAATTTGATGAATGGCAGCTATTAAAATGAAACAAGGAAGGAGCGGCAGTAAATTTGTGGTTCAGGATACTCTGCCATGTGCAGAGGGACCCTATGTTGGCAGTGACAAGCTGGTAGAATCAAGGAAATGAATCACTAACTTTGGAAGTGTCAGAGGTGGCCAGAGTCCTCTCTGAATAAATTTTACTGCACCATCAGCATTGCCTGGAGACAGAAAGGAGACAAATTTGAACCAGTGCCCAGAGAAAAGCTGAATCAATTTGTACACACTTTCCCAGCTCACATAGACCAACCCCGAATACATAGCAAAACTCCTCCTTGAGAAAAAAATCACACATGCTCCTTCATTTCCCTGACTTATCTGTATTTTATATCAACATCATGATGGTTTTTTTCTTCTTCCTTTATTACAATCTATTTTTCCCTTCCTTTCTCTTTTATTCTCTAAAGTGAAATACAGAGAATTAGAAAAAAAAAAGTATATCTCAACTTGTCCTCAAGACACGGAGTCCTAATGTTGCTTTTTGGAAAAAAGGCAAGAGCTTGTCAACCCTGTGGGGGAAAAAAGTACCAAATCTGTGCCAGGTTTTTGTTTTTTTCTCATTTTGTCTTTCTGTATGTGTGTAATAATAGTGAGGTACTTCATATGAGTTTGTGAAGTCACTGGTTTGGTACTGCTCTTCCTAGCTGGCTGAGGTAAGGCAAGATTAGTTGGAGTGGACACAAGGCACCCACGTCTTCTGTCCTTTCTGTGCTCTCACTAGCTACTCATTCAGCTCTCGGTTATCTTTCAAAATCTCCAGGTACTGACTCACAGGAAACCTTTTTCAATATATGCTCCCTGCTCTTCCCCACCTCCACACCCCATGAATCATTTTCCCTGTACTATTTCTAGATTTTGTGCATATTTCAATATAGTGAAACCATCGATTTGCATTGTGTTTACACATCTGTCTCTCCTACTAGTAGGTGAACTCCTACAAAGAATAGATGTTATTTTGCCTGTAGCCCTACGCTCAATAATGAATGGTGTAGAGTAGGGATCAAGCAAATGTATACCTAACTGACCTGGCTGCGGTCATTTGGAGATGGCACATAGGCAGCCCAGGTATTCACTGTTCTCTAAGTGCAGGATCAATCTCACTGATATTTTATTTATTTGCTGGCTCAGTCAGTTTCCCTCCAAGATAGTTCCAGTCTACTGTGAAATGTCTTTCTCACGAGCCACTTCCTCCTCCACCCTGTTAACACACATACATGCACGGTCCAGGCAGAGTGTGTCTTTGTGGATTCTAGGCAGTGATGGGGAAATGAAAATGCCATATTGCATTGAGTCTAAAACACCGGTTTTTTTTTTTACCTTTTGAGTTGAAATTAGGGCATATCTTAATATTCCCTACTGGTATTGGGGAGTACTATACTCCTCATATACTAAATGAATGGGATCTTACAATTATGACTGGCCATGTTTTTTGCCTTCTGAATTGTACTTCAAATAATGCAACTTTCAATGATGGTGCCTTAGATTTGTTGAAATCTGATACTTAGGGAAGTATTCCAACTAGTGGCCAGCCCAGCCCTACCAGGTTATATGGTGAATTCTGGATATGTTCCACTGCTGCATTAAAAATAAACCCAAAACAGACTTTTTCAGAATAGATTGAAAGGGTCAGACTTAAGGATCAGAGGGCAAGGTTCATGTGACAATTATTGTTACATCTCTGGCATTTGACATACTATGTGCCTGTCACATATATATACTTAATACATAAAAATAATTGCTAACAGTTTTTGGGTCTTTACTCTGTGGTAGTCACTGTGTTAGGTACTTTTTATATATAAGGTCATTTAATTCTCAAAACGTCACTTCTAGTGGGCTTGAATATGATCCCCATTTTTCAGATGCAAAGAGTGAGGCTGAGTGTAGATAGGTAACGTCCCTAAGTCTGTAGATAGTAAGTGGCATAGGTATGGCGGGACCCCAGATCCATCTGACTTCAAAGGCCATGCTCTTGTCCTCAATGCAATGCTTTCTTCCCAGCAGATATTAATTTTGGACAAGTGATATTTCTACTGATCTTGATGGCCATTTGCTTGATCAGAGTTGTCAGTTCTCAACTTTCTTTCCAAATTATCTGCTTTCCCAGGCACCATAATGTCTTCTGGTCATTAAGTGATCACCTTAGATTTCTTATTTGGATGAATATTGCTAATTTGTAATAAACAGTGTGTTAGAAAAAATATTTTCTTAGTTTAATGATAATAGGCAAATTCTATCAAAACCAAAAATCCGTAAGCGCTGTTTGGGATTATGATGGTATAGTGTTTCATAAGTGCAGTACTGTGGAGGTAAAAGAAAATTTTTTGGAAGCAGAAGAAAAAAAAGTAAAATCTCTCTTTGGTAGGATTGTCACCCTTGAGGTCATTGAAAATTAAGTTCAATGGCCTTGACCAACCTCCTCTGTTGGGGCTGAGATCTGTTTTTTCCAATACCAAGCATAAACTTAAGAAGTTACTGAGGAAAATTACTTCAGGTACAAAAGATGCTGTTAGATCAGTCACCTTTTCTCTTTCTATTCATTACAGAGATCAGAACGAGGGCTGGTGGAGTGCACACCATACTGGGCGATGGGAGATGCTCTGGCTTAGACCAGACTCGAATGAGTGTGCATCGCAGTCACCTAGAGGGCTTTTTCCAACATGGATTGTTGGACCCACCCCCAGAGTTTCCAATTTATTAGGTGTGTGATGGGTTCTAAGAAGTTTTGCGTAAACAAATTCCAAGATGCTGCTGGTCCAGATGCCACACTCTGAGAACCACCAGCCTCGGCATTAGAAGACGTGGGCTTGGATCCAGGATTCCTCACTTGACTAGCCGTGACATAAGGAATTTGATTTTCTGAGTCTTGTTTCCTTATCTGTAAACTGAACGATAAACTACTTGTCCTATCCATTTTATAAGACTTGTGTGAAAAGAAAATAATATATTTGCAAATCACTTAAAAGCCTATTATTGTTATTATTACTAATATTCTTGTGAGAGAACCTGTAGATTTATGGCATCCCAGAGAGGAGCTGGCAGAACTTTTGAGTTACACAGGCTCAGGGGAACAATTCAGAGAACTCAGCATGAATGTTGTACCCTGAAGGGGTGGAACACAGAGGCCCTGGGGAAGAGCATGGCATGTGAGTTGAAAGAACATGGGTTCTGTGGTCCTCCAAGCTGCACGTGTGTGTTCAGATCCTGGCTCCACAAGACTGGAATCTGTTTCCCATCTGGAAAATGAGAATGAGAGGACACACCTTGCAGGTTTGCTGTGAGGGCTGTTCAGATAACACATTTAAAGAACTAGCACAGGTCTTCCCTCGTGGCTCAGTGGTTGAGAGTCCGCCTGCCGATGCAGGGGACGTGGGTTTGTGCCCCGGTCTGGGAAGATCCCGCATGCCACGGAGTGACTGGGCCCGTGAGCCACGGCCGCTGGACCTGTGCGTCTGGAGCCTGTGCTCTGCAGCGGGAGAGGCCACAGTGGTGGGAGGCCCGCGTACCACAAAAAAAAATAATAAATTAATTAATTAAAAAAATAAGAACTAGCACAGTGCCTGACACACAGTAGGCATTTAATAAATATTAGCTCCTCATATAGATTTCAGCTTTGATAATATAGCCATGTCCCACAAGGCAGCCAGCTCCCTAATCCTGAAAGGCCATGTTCCAGCAATGCTGCTTTGAATGAACAATTGTTCTCACTGACCTCCAAGGTTCCTTCCAAATGAGAGTCTAATGTCAACACAAAGCAAACACATCTGGTCAGTTGCCAGCAGCCAGGACTGTTTCCTTCAGTCTTCCCTTCTGACTGACAGCTGTACCACTCATGTCTTTGTCATGACCTGCCATATAACCATTAAGCAGCACTTTCTGGAATTCCCTAGCAGGCAGAGCACTAAGAATAGAAAAATTGAAATTACAGGAGGATCAGTGCGCAGAGCTCTTTATTTTCCCCCTGGATTATGTGACAATCGAATCAAGTCTAAACCAGAAAATGCATGACAGTGCAATGAGCTCTTCACTGACAGATGTTAGATAAGCTTCAGCAATCTGCTCCGGGTAGGTGGAAGTTCCCGGCTTGCAAAACCCGGTAGTTAATAGAAGCAACAACTGGAGCACAATTGCTGACGGAGTCGTGAAACCTCACACCATATCATGGGTCTGGAATGCAGCTAGCTCATGGCACCATGTTGGACAGACTTGCCTTTTATACCTCATGTTGGTTAGAAGTTATTCACTCAGGCCACATGTCCTCTTGCACATTACATGAACCAACACTCTGTCTTTCCAACTTGACATCACAAGTGATACAGATGGGCAGGGTGTCCTTGAACATGCAAGCCTATTTCAGTGATAGCAAGTGATGGACACAACAAAAATGGGAGAGAATTTGCTCAGCTTCTGTTTTTCTCTTCCTTATTAGGTTTACATAGACTGGCTGGGTTGGATGCAGGACAGGTAAGGAAAGGTGAGGGAGGGTAAAGGCATTATAATTTGATCTGACGGCATTCGTTGCCTCTCTTGACATTCCTTGCCAGCAAATATGGAAAGTGTAATTCTTTACATGGATATCTAAGATTTTACTTCTTTCCTGATTTTAAGTTAGGAGTGAGATGTCTTTTTCTTTTTCTCACGAAAATACTTCCTATGATTGCAGGGTAATACACTCTCCAATTTTCAGACAATATTTTCTTCTAACTCATGGTAAATTTCCAACTTTTCTGCCCTCTGCTTTTCTGCTCCTGGATCTCAGTTATCTTTAATTCTGAAGGCTTTTTCTGACTTCCTTCAATGATCTCATCCTCCAGAGTACTGACTTCTTTCCATGTGATTCATTGCCAGCTTCCATGATGACTTCTAGATTCATAATCTTCCAGTCTTTTCCACTCAGATGAACTCTGTTTTCATCCTATCTCAGCCACTCCCCCAGCAAGGTCACATCTTACACTTGGTCACAACTCAGATCTTCTCTGCTTCCAGGACAGAAATTCTAAAATCCCTCTCCTTTCCTCTCCCTCATTCTTTCTTTCTCTCTCTCTCTCTCTCTCTCTCCGTCTCTCCCTGTGTTTTTCCTTTCATCTTTAGTAAGACCTCTAGCCCGTGATTCTGACTAAGTAACCTGCTCCATCACCAGAATTGGTTTCATTACGTCCACAGAAGTCTGGACGTAGTGATCAATCATTTCAGTTCAGTACCACCTACAATCCCCTCTGCGATGTGTCTCAAATCTGTCTTCACTTTCCATTCCTGCTGGCTCTTCTGAGCACACTTGCAAGGATGTCCTACCTGTTCTCCCTTTCTTCTAATCTGCTTTGCTCTAATTTGTATTCATTAACCCTTTCTAAAATGATTATCCTGGTTTTAAAGCTCCATGAGAGTTTGTGCAACTCTTCTACTTTTTCTCATCCCTACCTGAAAAATACCATCTTTTCCTAAAGTCCATTTCAAATAACACCTCCAGATTTTCCCAACTTTCCTTGATCCCTTCTCAGTGTTATATTTCTGCCCTAGCTGTAATAGTTTGTGTATTTGTTTTATCTTCTCTGTAATGACCCTCCATAATGTGGGTGGGTCTCATTTAATCAGTTGAAAGCCTTAAGAGATAAAGACTGAGGTCCTCTGAGGGAGGGGGAATTCCACCTCTAGACACTCAGACTTGAGTTGCTGCATCACTTCTTTCCTGGTCAGTATCCTCACATGAGCTTTGGATTTAGAGAGATATCTGAGAGATGATCCCAGCTCTAATATTTACCAGATAGATGATCTCGGGCAAGTCACTCCATTTTGCTAAGACCAAGATTCTTCCTCTATAAAAAGGGGATAATATTCTCTACTTCATGGGATTGTTATGAGGATTAAATGAGATAAAATGACTGACATATAATAGCCATTTAAGAAATATTATTTCTCCCCTTCTTCCCCACTCCTTGTGTCCTTGAGGTTGAAGACTATGTCCTATTCATTTTGTATCCCTTGAAGGGTCAACAGTGTTTGGCCCTTAGCAGGCCTTCAATAAATATTTACTGAATTCACATGTCTATATCATTTGTCTTTTTTTCTGTTGAAAGTTGGAACTCCAGAGACAGTGCATTTTTAAATTTGCAGTTCATTTTTCTACTTAATTTTGCTAAGTTTAAAGTGGAGTACTCTTTATATACTGAGCAAACACTTAATAGATTAGCTTAGTACTGACAATTCTACCTTCTCCACTGAGAAAAACCTGTGGCTGTATGCTCTGTGTCTGGCCTGGAGTTGAGACAATTTTTTTTGTGAAAAAAACTCAGTCCTAATAATGACATCTGAGAAGCTTCTCCTTCAGGTTACTGACTCAGCATGATCCAATAGAGCCGTGACCAATCAGACCCTTCTCCCAGATGCAGAGCTAGTATGAAATGAGCTGGGAAAACTGATTCACATCCTTGAATGTAGAGCATCCCTCTTATGAAAATCTCATGGTATGACAGAATTTCTGGCAAAATAACTGCTTCTTGGAGAAAAAGCAAGGCTTCAAGTTAGGTGTTTGTTAAAGGTATCATGATGTAGTAGAAAGATCATTGAACTTGGGTTGGAAAGGCTTTACTCAAATGTCAGCTCCTCTACATATTAGCTGTGGAACCTCATGTAGGTTACTGGGATCTCTTTCACCTTTAAAAGTTGATAACAATGCCCATAACACAAGTTGTTATGAGGATTGAATGCTATATAAGTGGAATCCCCAGTGGAGTAAATGACATATTCAGAGAGAGGAATTAACAAATATTAGTTGAAATGTTGACGTCTACAGAGAAATTTCTCATGAAAGAAAGACCTAACTCACTTTCCAGACATACAATTGTATACATTGTGCTGTCATTGATTATCTATGTAAATGAAAGATAGTTTTAATGTGTCAGCTTGGCTAGGCTTTGGTCACAAGATGTTAGGTCAAAACCAGTCTAGATGTTGCTGTGAAGGTATATTTTAGATATGATTAAGATTTAAATCAGCAGTCTTTGGGTAAAGCAGATGACCCTCCATAAGGTGGGTGGGTCTCATTTAATCAGTTGAAAGCCTTAAGAGAAAAAGACTGAGGTCCTCTGAGGAATGGGGAATTCCACCTCTAGACTGCCGTCAGACTTGAACTGCAGCATCACTTCTTTCCTGGTCTCCAGCCTGCTGTCTTGCTTTACAGATTTTGGACTTGCTAGGCCCCATAGCTGTATGAGCCAATTTCTGAAAACAAATCTCTCTGTATATAGATACACTACTATGTATTCTGTTTCCCTGGAGAACCTTGATTAGTACAGCCTGCCTTGCTCCCCAGGTGGCAATTGAATGTCAGGGACAATATTTAATTCATCTTTAGGTCCTCACTACCCAGCCCAGTAGCACAGTGCCAGATCCATAGTAAACACTCATGCTTATTGAACTGAAAAAGAAAAGAATAACTTACGAACCGGAGAACCAAGATGGCAGAGTAGAAGGACGTGCTTTTACTCCCCCTTGCAAGAACACCAGAATCACAACTAACTGCTGAACAATCATCGACAGGAAGACACTGGAGCTTACCAAAAAAGATACCCCACATCCAAAGACAAAGGAGAAGCCACAATGAGACAGTACGAGGGGCACAATCACAATAAAATCAAATCCCATAACTGCTCGGTGGGTGACTCACAAACTGGAGAACACTTATATCACAGAAGTCCATGCACTGGAGTGAAGGTTCTGAGCCTCATGTCAGGTTTCCCAACTGGGGGTCCGGCAACGGGAGGAAGAAATCCTAGAGAATCAGACTTTGAAGGCTAGCGGGATGTGATTGCAGGACTCTGACAGGACTGGGGGAAACAGAGGCTCCACCCTTGGAGGGCACACAAAGTAGTGTGCGCATCGGGACCCAAGGGAAGGAGCAGTGACCCCAGGGGAGACTGAACCAGACCTACCTACTAGTGTTGGAGGGTCTCCTGCAGAGGTGGTGGGTGGCTGTGGCTCACCCTGAGGACAAGGTCACTGGCAGCAGAAGTTCTGGGAAGTACTAATTGGTGTGAGCACTCCCAGAGTCCACATTAGCCCCACCAAAGAGCCCAGGTAGGCTCCAATGTTGGTTGCCTCAGGCCAAACAACCAACAGGGAGGGAACCCAGCCCCACCCATCAGCAGACAAGCAGATTAACGTTTTACTGAGCTCCACCCACCAGAGCAACACCCAGCTCTACCCAACACCAGTCCCTCCCATCAGGAAACTTGATGAAGCTTCTTACATAGCCTCATCCACCAGAGGGAAGGCAGCAGAAGCAAGAAGAACTACAATCCTACAGCCTGTGGAACAAAAACCACAGTAACAGAAAGATAGACAAGATGAAAAGGCAGAGGGCTATGCATCAGATGAAGGAACAAGATAAAACCCCGGAAAAACAATTAAATGAAGTGGAGATAGGTTACCTTCCAGAAAAAGAATTCAGAATAATGATAGTGAAGATGGTCCAGGACCTCGGAAAAAGAATGGAGGCAAAGATCGAGAAGATGCAAGAAATGTTTAACAAAGACCTAGAAGAATTAAAGAACAAACAAACAGAGATGAACAATACAATAACTGAAATGAAAACTATACTAGAAGGAATCAATAGAAGAATAACTGAGGCAGAAGAACGGATAAGTGACCTGGAAGACAGAATGGTGGAATTCACTGCTGTGGAACAGAAAAAAGAAAAAAGAATAAAAAGAAATAAAGACAGCCTAAGAGACCTCTGGGACAACATTAAATGCAACAACATTCGCATTATAGGGGTCTCAGAGGGAGAAGAGAGAGAGAAAGGAGCTGAGAAAATATTTTAAGAGATTATAGTCAAAAACTTCCCTAACATGGGAAAGGAAATAGCCACCCAAGTCCAGGAAGCACAGAGAGTCCCATACAGGATAAGCCCAAGGAGAAACACACCAAGACACATAGTAATCAAATCGGCAAAAAATAAAGACAAAGAATAATTATTGAAAGCAGCAAGGGAAAAACGACAGATAACATACAGGGGAACTCCCATAAGGTTAACTGCTGATTTCTCAGCAGAAACTCTACAAGCCAGAAGGGAGTGGCATGATTTACTTAAAGTGATGAAAGGGGAGAACCTACAACCAAGATTACTCTACCCAGCAAGGATCTCATTCAGACTCGATGGAGAAATCAAAAGCTTTACAGACAAGCAAAAACTAAGAGAATTCAGCCCCACCAAACCAGGCCTACAACAAATGCTGAAGGAACTTCTCTAAGTGGGAAACAAAAGAGAAGAAAAAGACCTACAAAAACAAACCCAAAACAATTAAGAAAATGGTCATAGGAACATACATATCGATAGTTACCTTAAACGTGAATGGATTAAATGCTCCAACCAAAAGACATAGGCTTGCTGAATGGATAAAAAAACAAGACCCATCTATATGCTGGCTACAAGGGACCCACTTCAGACCTAGGGACACATACAGACTGAAAGTGAGGGGATGGAAAAAGATATTCCATGCAAATGGAAATCAAAAGAAAGCTGGAGTAGCAATACTCATATCAGATAAAATAGACTTTAAAATAAAGAATGTTACAAGAGACAAGGAAGGACACTACATAATGATCAAGGGATCAACCCAAGAAGAAGATATAACAATTATAAATACATATGCACCCAACATAGGAACACCTTAATACATAAGGCAACTGCTAACAGCTATAAAGGAGGAAATCGACAGTAACACAATAATAGTGGGGGACTTTTAACACCTCACACCAATGGACAGATCATCCAAACAGAAAATTAATAAGGAAACACAAGCTTTAAATGACACAACAGACCAGATAGATTTAATTGATATTTATAGAACATTCCATCCAAAAACAGCAGATTACACTTTCTTCTCAAGTGCACACGGAACATTCTCCAGGATAGATCACATCTTGGGTCACAAATCAAGCCTCAGTAAATTTAAGAAAATTGAAATCATATCAAGCATCTTTTCTGACCACAATGCTTTGAGATTAGAAATGAATTACAGCCAAAAAAACATAAAAAACACAAACACATGGAGGCTAAGCAATACATTACTAAATAACCAAGAGATCACTGAAGAAATCAGAGGAAATCAGAAAATACCTAGACACAAATGACAATAAAAACACAATGATCGGGCTTCCCTGGTGGCGCAGTGGTTGAGAGTCCGCCTGCCGATGCAGGGGACATGGGTTCATGCCCCAGTCCCGGAAGATCCCACATGCCGCGGAGCGGCTGGGCCCGCGAGCCATGGCCGCGGAGCCTGTGTGTCCGGAGCCTGTGCTCCGCAACGGGAGAGGCCACAGCAGTGAGAGGCCCGCGTACAGCAAAAAAAAAAAAAAAAAAAAAACAAAAAAAAAACCCCACAATGATCCAAAACCTATGGGATGCAGCAAAAGCAGTTCTAAGAGGGAAGTTTATAGCTATACAAGCCTACCTCAAGAAACAAGAAAAATCTCAAATAAAAAATCTAACTTTACACCTAAAGGAACTAGAGAAAGAAGAACAAACAAAACCCAAAGTTAGCAGAAGGAAAGAAATCATAACGATCAGAGCAGAAATAAATGAAATAGAAACAAAGAAAACAATAGCAAAGATCAATAAAACTAAAAGCTGGTTCTTTGAGAAGATACAAAAAATTGATAAACCGTTAGCCACACTCATCAAGAAAAAGAGGGAAAGGACTCAAATCAATAAAATTAGAAAAGAAAAAGGAGAAGTTACAACAGACATTTCAGAAACACAAAACATCCTAAGAGACTACTACAAGCAACTCTATGCCAATAAAATGGACAACCTGGAAGAAATGAACAAATTCTTAGAAAGATATAACCTTCGAAGACTGAACCAGGAAGAAACAGAAAATATGAACAGACCAATCACAAGTAATGAAATTGAAACTGTGATTAAAAATCTTCAAACAAACAAAAGTCCAGGACCAGAGGGTTTCACAGTTGAATTCTATCAAATGTTTAGAGAAGAGCAAACACCCATCCTTCTCAAACTCTTCCAAAAAGTTGTGGAGGAAGGAACACTCCCAAACTCATTCTATGAGGCCACCATCACCCTGATTCCAAAACCAGACAAAGATACTACAAAAAAAGAAAATTACAGACCAATATCACTGATGAATATAGATGCAAAAATCCTCAACAAAATACTAGTAAACAGAACCCAACGACACATTAAAAGGATCATACACCATGATCAAGTGGGATTTATCCCAGGGATGCAAGGATTCTTCAATATATGCAAAGCAATCAATGTGATACACCATATTAACAAATTGAAGAATAAAAACCATATGATCATCTCAATAGATTCAGAAAAAGCTTTTGACAAAATTCAACACTGATTTCTGGTAACAACTCTCCAGAAAGTGGGCACAGAGGGAACCTACCTTAACATAATAAAGGCCATATATGGCAAACCCACAGCAAACATCATTCTCAATGGTGAAAACCTGAAAGCATTTCCTATAAGTTCAGGAACAAGACAAGGATGTCCACTGTCACCACTATTATTCAACATAGTTTTGGAAGTCCTAGCCATGGCAATCAGAGAAGAAAAAGAAATAAAAGGAATACAGATTGGAAAAGAAGAAGTAAAACTGTCACTGTTTGCAGATGACATGATACTATACATAGAGAATCCTAAAGATGCCACCAGAAAACTACTAGAGCTAATCAATGAATTTGGTAAATTTGCAGGATACAAAATTAATGCACAGAAATCTCTTGCATTTCTATACACTAATGATGAAAAATCTGAAAGAGAAATTAAGGAAACACTTCCATTTACCATTGCAACAAAAAGAATAAAATACCTAGGAATAAACCTACCTCTAGAGACAAAAGACATGTACGCAGAAAACTATAAGACACTGATGAAAGAAATTAAAGATGATACCAACAGATGGAGAGGTATACCATGTTCTTGGATTGGAAGAATCAACATTGTGAAAATGACTATACCACCCAAAGCAATCTACAGATTCAATGCAATCCCTATCAAATTACCAATGGCATTTTTTACGGAACTAGAACAAAAAATCTTAAAATTTGTATAGGGACACATAAGACCCCGAATAGCCAAAGCAGTCTTGAGGGAAAAAAACGGAGCTGGAGGAATCAGCCTCCCTGACTTCAGACTATATTACAAAGTTACAGTAATCAAGACAACATGGTACTGGCACAAAAACAGAAACATAGATCAATTGAACAAGATTGAAAGCCCAGAGATAAACCCACACACCTATGGTCAACTAATCTATGACAAAGGAGGCAAGGATATACGATGGAGAAAAGACGGTCACTTCAATAAGTGGTGCTGGGAAAACTGGACAGCTACATGTAACAGAATGAAATTAGAACACTCCCGAACACCATACACAAAAATAAACTAAATGGATTAGAGACCTAAATGGAAGACTGGACACTATAAAACTCTTAGAGGAAAACATAGGAAGAACACTCTTTGACATAAATCACAGCAAGATCTTTTTTGATCCACCTCCTAGAGTAATGGAAATAAAAAGAAAAATAAACAAATGGGACCTAATGAAACTTCAAAGCTTCTGAACAGCAAAGGAAACCATAAACAAGATGAAAAGACAACTGTCAGAATGGGAGAAAATATTTACAAACGAATCAACGGACAAAGGATTAATCTCCAAAATATATAAACAGCTCATGCAGCTCAATATTAGAAAACAAACAACCCAATCCAAAAATGGGCAGAAGACCTAAATAGACATTTCTCCAAAGAAGACATACAGATGGCCAAGAAGCATATGAAAAGCTGCTCCACATCACTAATTATTAGAGAAATGCAAGTCAAAACTACAATGAGGTAACACCTCACACGTGTTAGAATGGGCATCAACAGAAAATCTACAAAAGCAAATGCTGGAGAGGGTGTGGAGAAAAGGGAACCTGCCTGCACTGTTGGTGGGAATGTGAATTGATATAGCCACTATGCAGAACGGTATGGAGTTTCCTTAAGAAACTAAAAATAGCATTACCATATGATCCAGCAATCCCACTACTGGGCATATACCCTGAGAAAACCATAATTCAAAAAGACAGAGGCACCCCATTGTTCATTGCAACACTATTTACAGTAGCCGCATCATGGAAGCAACCTAAATGCCCACTGACAGAAGAATGGATAAGGAAGATGTGGTACATATATACAAGGGAATATTACTCAGCCATAAAAAGGAACGAAATTGGGTCATTTGTTGAGACGTGGATGGATCTAGAGACTGTCATACAGAGTGAAGTAAGTCAGATAAAGAAAAACAAATATCATATATTAACGCATGTATGTGGAACCTAGAAAAATGGTACAGATGAACCGGTTTGCAGGGCAGAAATTGAGACACAGATGTAGAGAACAAACGTATGGACAGCAAGGGGGAAAGCAGCGGGGGCGTGGGGATAGTGGTGTGATGAATTGGGCGGTTGCGACTGACATGTATACACTGATGTGATAAAATTGATGACTAATAAGAACCTGCTGTATAAAAAAAGAGAAAAGATAACTTCCATTCATATACTATCTTGTAAAAAAGCTATTTGCACATATGTCCAATTAATTCGTTCCACCACTTAGTCATTTATTTCTCAGACATTCTGTGGGAAGTTTATTCCATATTACTGTGCTTGACCCTGATGAGGCAGAGAGAAAAGACGGAATGCCTCCTCCTTAGAACCTGTTTAATGGTTGATGGGAGTGGATGAGGCTGATGCGTAAATGGAAGGTGAAAGTGGACACCAGGAACCAGTGTATCCATGTGGGAGAGCACGCGAGCGTAACTTTAGGTAAGAGCAATAGGCAGAAAAAGGACAGGATGAATTCAAGAGAGATTTAGGGGGCAGAAATAGTAGGAGGTGAGAAACAAGGGAGCAAGGTGTCTCCTTGACTCCCTGGTTTCTGGCTGAGGGGTATGGGAATCTGGGGGAGGACCAGGATTTTTCATCATCTTATCTGATCCGTCCCTGATCCTCAGCCGCATAAAACACAACCCCCTCGTTTTAGGGATGCAGACAGGGAGGCTGAGAGAGAGCAGATCTGTCCCTCCAAGCCTCATAAATCAGGAACTGGCAGAGCCAGTCTAGAACCTAAAACCCACCCTGTTTTGGTTACCATGCCCCCTCTGCAGGCCTGCCTCCCGCCACGCGCCGTACTCCTTGGGCAATGAGGAGTGAGGAGGGGACCTCAAGGCACCCCTGTTATTTCTTTGTGGTGCCAGCCATGCTCTCTGAATGTACAGCTGCACCTCATAAACGACTCTGTAGTCCTTCACTTCCTTTCCCTCTAACTACAAAGAGTCTAGCAGACTTGCTCTGCTGTCAGTTGCCTGTCCCGGATGGGAAAGGAAGAGACATTTATTTGAAGTTGGGGAGGCAGAATGTTCATTGGTGAAAATGAAAGTACATTTTCTCCAAAAGCGTGAGGTTATCCTAATTCTTCCTCAGAAACGCCTGAGTCTCACATGGGAATCGGTGTTCCCTCTCCGGTAAATGACAGCCTTTGACTGTGTTGCCCTTTACAGCCTGCCCATCTCATCTCCTTCCTGCTTTCTCCGCTGACCACAGTTGCTAACCCCAAGAAGTATGGATCAAGAAATATTTAAGCAACCCGAGTCCTCTTTCTAGGCTGGCAGGCATGTAGCAACTGGTAAAGAGAGAGTTGTTTCTCTCTCTCTCTCTCTCTCTCTCTCTCTCATAGACCTGGAAGCTGGAACCTGGAACCCAAACGCACCTCTGGCTCCCCCATCATTTCCCAAGCCCCTCTTTGTCCTGCTCTCTGTTCTCTAGTGTCTCCATTCTCTTAACACGGCCCCTGAGTTGGGGTGACCCCGACAGACTGCTAACCTCTCTTTGAGGGCACCGGTTCACACAGCTGGAACCTTTCCCTTGGTCTCAGGTTCTGAATTCTTATCTAAGCCCTCCAAGTACACGTATTTTTCTAGCTCTTCACTCCCTGCTCTGCAGGACTGCCCTCACGTTAACCACTTAGCATCACGGTTATCAGGTAGTTCAAGTGGAACTTAGAACTCTGTTAGACTCAGAGTAAGGGCTCAACAAACAGCAGGTCTTTTCACTACTGCCTGGACTCTCAGCCGGGCCCATCCTCAAATGCCTGGAAGTTTGCTTCACGCATCACTTGGGACATCTTCAAGTTGTGGTTAGAGGTGGCCTCTGCCATCGCAGAGTGAGCCACAGGTGTGAGGGGCTGGATCTGAGGTCAGTTGGGCCCTGACTCGGCACCTGATTCATCCCAGTAGGAGGGAAGTCTTCACGCCAGGCCTCAGTTCCCATGTCCACCCCACCCCGGCCGTGTTCAGCTGTGATTCGACAATCGTGACTTCCTGAATCTCAAGGGATGGCAACCAGATCCTTGTCAAGTGGCTAGGCATCTGAATGCTATTTTTACATAAAATCACTACAAACCCTTATGATGATTGAAGCCAGCATTTTCATGGAGACCGGCTCAGTCTTGCTAACTAAGCAAATTTGGGGCGCCTCCGGTCCTTCATCCAGTTGAAGTTGGTGCTCTCCAACTGTACTACGTTATTTTGAGTCCAAATTCATGGTTTACTCTCCACTGCTGGTTTCCTGAGAATTGTCATCCTGAAAACTGGGGAAGGGCACAGGAAGTATCAGCAGTCACCCCTTCATCATCAGATGACTTTTGGAGAACTAACCTTTCTGGCCAGAAAATAGTTTGGAGATGGTAAAACTGCCCCTTAGGCAACATTCTTTTGCAATTTAAAACCAATGATATAATTGGACTTGCATTTCTTCCTGCTTAATCCCTTGCTTAGAAGTTTTCAATTATTCATTTCACCCTGGGTTTCCAATTTGGCAACGGAGAGTTACCACCTTGCGTATGAGACTCACGATGTGGTCCCTGATGGAAGGTCACAGTGATGCCTCATAGCCTAGGCTGAGCCCCGCTCTGTTCGCTTCCAGAGCTCTGCGTGTTGTGGGGTGTTTGTTTGCCACCTACCGGGCTGTATATTCCATGAGGTCAGAGCCTGAGGCTGCCATGTCCACTGCTCTGTCCCCAGCACTGACTCAGGCCTGGTGCACAGAAACGTGGAATAAATATTTATGGACTGAATGCCTTGAGACCAATCATCAGCTGTGTGATGGTGTTTTTGGTTCTTTTCTACAACAAATGATTCTCAAAGGTCTGGAATGAGAGGATGACAACAGAACCGAATCAGATTAAACCGAGACACAACATCAACTCTCAAGCTGCCTGGACATCTGCGGTCAGGCTTCTGCTCAAATCTCAGGTCCTTTGCACAGCATCTTTCTCTCTGCTCTTAAAAAAACCCTGGAGAATCCTGTGTAGTTGGCGGAGTGAAAAAAAAAAAAAAAAGCAGGGCAGCGGGGAGGAGAGTTCAGAAGGAAAAGCCTAAATATTCTCTTCCATATGGAAATAAAGATAATAGTAAAAATAATAAGACTAAATTGTATTAAGCACTTTCTGTGTGGCGGCCAATGTCCCTTATCTTTATTATTTAATTAATCCTCACAACAAGCCTAGGAGGCAGATATTATTATTATCATGACCATTTGTGGAGAAAAAGACAGGAACTTAGAAGAATTGAAATAACTTGTTTAGGCTGATAGGTGGAGAAGCTGAAACTCCACCCCAGGTCTAAGTCCAGACCTTAACCACCAGCCCTGTAATTGTGTTCTTTGTCCTTTGCTGGTTTGAATACTGAAGGACAAGGTCCAAGTCTCATTCACCTTTGTTTAACTCAGAGCACCTGGCCCAAGGTCACACATGCCATGTGGAGACAGTAAATATTTGTTGATTTGAAAGTACAGACAGTCAACAGGCACTGAGCTAGGGTTATTTTACTCGAAAACAGAGCATACAGGAGAGGATACTCCACAGCCAATGGAGGGAAAGCAGAGCTTTCACAAGTGATCTTGTAGCCTACAAAGGACAGAAGGTATCATTAAAGGTGCTTGGAATTCATAGCGTCCAGTTACAAGAGTATTTCTGAAGAGGCTACATTATCCGCAACGATGAATCTTAGGGAACAGCTAGAAGGATCTTTTGCTCTGACTTCTTCTTTTTCCAATGATTAAACTAAAGAAGGCGGGCTGGGGTGAAGCCTTACCCTGGTGCATGAGGATGTGGTCTTCACTGGTAAAGCAAGCATGAGACCCAGTTATTGTAGGTTTGTGCGGTGTTTGCACCTCAGTCTTCAGACTGCTTCTTAGAGAGCTTGTTCCTACTGGGCACAGCTGTCGAATCGTCTTCCAGAAATACCATCACATAGCTGGTCTCCTCTACCAGCCTCTTCTAGAACTTCCATGTGATATACCTAGATCCCTCTCAGAATGCTACCTCACTTTCTGACAGTTAAAGAAAACTGATGAAACTCAAAGCTTAGATGAGAAAATGAGTAAGCACTCTACAACAGAACTATTCAGCTCACTCCAGCTCAGCGTAGAGTTAGCTCCTTTTTAGATAAATGTTTTTTTTTTTTTTTTTTTTTTTTTTGTGGTACGCGGGCCTCTCACTGTTGTGACCTCTCCCATTGTGGAGCACAGGCTCCGGACGCGCAGGCTCAGCGGCCATGGCTCACGGGTGCAGCCGCTCCGCGGCATGTGGGATTCTCCCGGACCGGGGCACGAACCCGTGTCTCCTGCATCGGCAGACAGACTCTCAACCACTGCGCCACCAGGGAAGCCCATCAGTCGCCATTTTGATGAGATGATGACTCTGAAATTCAGTTTACAGCCCAAAGTTGCATAGCTAACAGGTGGCAGAAGCCACGGAGCTGTAGATTTCTTCCCTGCAGTGATAGCAGAAGACGAAACAAGATAGAGGAAGAGGCAACATGGATCCCCCCATCATTTAGTAGGTAACTGACAGTGTAACCGAAGCTTTCAGCTCCGTACACTGACATCGCCAGCAGTCACACAGGCATGCTGCGCTGGGGCTCATAACGGCCCCAACATCGTTTTACTACTTAAATTCTTCCTCTCATGATATCATCCGCTGCTACACAAACATGTCCCAAATACCTGTGGGAAATTTCTCAAAGAACACCTGGCTAGATAACAAGTTTCTCCACCTCTAATTAATGCTCACTTCATTTTTACGTGGTTTTTCCCTTTGTAGCATTCCAAGTCTGGGAGGGACGCCCATCACAAAGGTCACAGGGGTCATCCAGGTCAGTGTCAAACTCTCCCTCTGCTCTGTGTGGTCAAAATCCAGCTGGATTCATGGCTCATCCTGCTCCGGGGGGTGGGAGGGAGGCAAATATTCTGTAATATCTTCCTCTTCAATTTTGTCTTTTTCTCCTCAAGTTCTTTTTTTTTTTTTTTTTTGCAGTACACGGGCCTCTCACTGCTGTGGCCTCTCCCGTTGCGGAGCACAGGCTCCGTACGCGCAGGCTCAGCAGCCATGGCTCACGGGCCCAGCTGCTCCACGGCATGTGGGATCTTTCCGGACTGGGGCACGAACCCGTGTCCCCTGCATCGGCAGGCGGACTCTCAACCACTGCACCACCAGAGAAGCCCATCTCCTCAAGTTCTTGATAGCTGAAGATGTCCTTCTGATTTCCCTGAGTTTATATTTTCTAGCTTCACTAACTAAACTTGATACCTTTCCTTTCTTCAAAATAAGAAATTAACATCTGAACAACGCTATATACTTAACATCCAGGCTTAGACTTCAAATGTCCTGATTTCTAGGCCTTTTCCTTAGGTGACCCTGACTTTGGTGCCCTTTACAAAGGGCTGGGGTCTTGATCCTCAGAAGGGGTCCACAGAACAGCAGCATCAGCATCACAGGGGAGTTTCATAGAAGTGAAGACTTTCAAGTCTGGCCCTGTTTCAGACTTGTGAATAGGAATTGGCGTGGCACGATTCTCGTGCACTTTAAGAACTGAGAAGTGCTGAGTTGAGGGCTATCAAATTGTCTTCATGTTTACAAATAATTTCAGTGGCTGACCTGGGATATCCACTTGCTCTCGGCTGAGAAGGCTCCACTCAGCATGAGTTATCTGTCTCTAATAATTGCTGGTGTCAGACAAGCAGCAGCAGGAAGCAAAATCTGTTCGAAAGACTCTCTCTCTCACCTGGAAAATAAAATCTCCCTCTCTCTTGATTGCTGCATAATGCTTTAGGTCCATATGGAAGAGAAATTGAGGTCAGAAGATATTTAAGCCAAATTTTGAGTTAAAGTAAAATGGTTGAAGTGGTATAACCCAAACTTCGAATGTGCTGACTTTGTGATTCTCTGAATTTTCCCTACACTCTCTCCACCTCAGTCCTGTTCATGCGAGTTTCTCTCTGGAGTCGCCTCTCCAGACCTGGTCACCCTTAAAGGCCAAGCTGTAAGTTTTCCTCTGTGAAATCTTTGATTCCCCCATCACAGTCAGAATTAGTTGTTGTCTCTGCTCGCATTGCTCTTTGTATACAGGTATGCCCCACTTTTCGAAAGTTCATTTTATGCCACTTTGCTTTTATGAAAGACCTACATTGGTACCCGTCTTTGCTAACTGAAAGAAATTCAATGAGGATTTTTCTTTTAAGAAAAAGGACGAAAAGTGAAAATTGCACTCAGTGTTTGTTTTGCAGTGAGCCTTATAGAGGTAGCAGGCACCACAAGCGGTGAGAGTGCCACCACCAAGCTCCTTCCCTGGGCACTACCCTCGGCATCTCAGCATCAAGCCGCCATAGCTGTGAACCGTGTCTGTGAACATTTGCGCTTTAGCTCAATTTATTTTGTGCATCCATCAGCAACATGTGTCCTAAGGTGATTGCTTCTTCGCTTTATGCCATTTTGGGTCATGAAAGTTTTCATAGGAACACTGCTCTCCGATGGCGGGGAGCCCTGTACCCCTCTCTCTGTACACTCCTCTCTGTAGTCCTCTCCTTAAATAATCTTCTCAGGGGGCTGAGAGACAGAAAAAGCATGAGCTTGGAAGCATGACCTAACTTGCATTGATTCTTGGCTTGAACAACTCACTTCCTATGTGAGTTTGGGTAAGTTATTTAAGCTTCAGTTCCTTCTTCAATAAAATGATGCTCACTTTTCCCAATTTTCTCCTCCATCTCCGGTGTGTCTCCATCTGGAGGTGCCTAAGGGTGTCTCCATCTCCAGTGGCTAAGGTCTCAATTCTTGGATTCATCAATGACTCCTCCCCTTCTCACTCCCCACCTCTAATCTGATAGCCAACCCAGCTGGCTCTGCTTCCAAAACATATCCAGAATCTCGTCCCCTCTCAACACCGTTACTGCCACCATCTTGGTCTGAGCCACCATCGCCTTTTGCCTGGATCATTGCAGTCATCTCCTAACTGACCTCCCTGCTCCGCCCCTGCTCCTTTCCAGTATACAGCAGCCAGACTGATAGTGTTAAAATGTCAATGCAACCACTCTCCTGTCCAAAACCTTCCAATGGCAATCATTTTAGAGTAAAAGCCAAAGTTCTCACGAGGACCTAAAGGGCCCATATGGACGGGCCCTGTGCTACCTCCCTCAACCCCTTCAAGTTTTTGCTCACATGGCACCTTCTCAATCAGACCTCTCCCGACCACTCCATTTAAAATACTCCCCATCTCCCTTCTATACTCTACTTTTGATGCTAAAGCACTTTTCATTTTGGTCACATGGGAAATTATTTCACTGCTATGACAACCTCTAAGTCTACAACCAGGCAAGCTCTCCCAGAAAGGCTCACAAATTGAATTAAAATGATTGAATCACAGGGTTTATTAAATTAATTAAAACTCACCCTAGGGGAATGATGGGGTAAGTTAACATGCTTAATATAGCGAGCAGGTGGGTAAAAGAACAGTAGTACCTGGGTCCACAGCTACATCAACGTTCGGATGTTGGTTTCTTTCTCTCTCACACCAGCCTTCCCTGATCATTACCAAGATCAAAGTTCAACATGATCATGGGGTCTCAGTGGACAGAGAAGGTGTCTGGAGCCAGCACATGGCCATGGCTGTTGCTTGCCAACTAACCTGCTGAGCAGCTAGGAATTTTCTGTGTTTGGGGGGCAAAGATCACTTGGGGCCAGAATGAATTTCCCAAATGGGTGGCCAAGTAAAGAACTCATGAATATGGAATGTCTCCATATAGTTTAGTGTCATGAATATCAGACATCCGGGCCCTGCCATTTCTTCCTACCTATGTTCATGCACCTATGCTCTACTTTACCTTTCTGACACATCTCACATGTTAAGAACTAACTTACTGTTGCTTAAATGTGTTTCATCCATCCCAATTGTTTCCTTCTGGAGCAAAGTGAGCATTCTCAAACAGTACTGCAAATGTACCTTATGGCCTTCTAGCATATCACATGTTTTACTTATTTATTTTGTTGATTGTCTGTCTCACCCAACTAGGATAGAAATGCCGTGAACCTAAGAATTTTCATCTGTTTTCTTTACAGATGTATCTCAACACCTAGAGATGTGCTTAACACAAAGTTAAAAGTTTTTAAGTATACTCACAGGCAAATTAGTTTTAATCATATACTCTTGAAATATTTTTTCAACGAATAAATATCCTGTCACAGTTGTACTGAGACTTCAAAGCCATTGTGAGGATTGACACTTAAAGTGATTTCAGATACTTACCCTGATGAGGCTGTGCATCATTCAATCTGAAGTGTAACTGGGGCAGAGGTTGCAACCTCAAGAACCATGGGCATATCCTGAGGCCTTGTATTAGAATGTTCCAGCTGCTATAACAAAATATCACAGGCTGGGTGGCTTAAACAACAGAAATGTATTTCTCACAGTTCTGGAGGCTAGAAGTCCAAGGTCAGGTGCTAGCTGATATGATTCCTGGTGAGAGCTCTCTTCCTGGCTTGTAGACAGCCATCTTCTTGCCATGTGCTTACATGGCCTTTCCTTGGTGTGTGCGTAGGGAGATCTCTCTCTTCCTCTTCCTGTAAGGCCACTGGTCCTATTGGATTAGGGCCCTATCCTTATCATCTCACTTAACCTTAATTACCTCCTAAAGACCCTATCTCCAAATACAGTCACATTGAGAGTTAGAGCTTCAACATATAAATTCATGGGGGGGTGGGGGGGCGGGGATACAATTTAGTCCACAGCAGGACTGGTTTCTGCCCAGCACAATATCTTTTTCCCTTTTCCTTTTTTAATGTTACTTCTCAACTTTAAAAAAATTACATATTTCCTGTAAATTCCAAATTCAATCCTTTGCTACTCCTGGCCTGCTTCACTCATTTATTTTATCTGACTAGCTCCTTTAGACATTTAAGTTTTGACCCCTGGCCTATCAGTTAATCAGTGGCTAGATTTTTCTAAACTGAAAGTTAGGACATATAAATTCACGAGTATAAATGTGTTTATGGAAGACTAAAACAAAATGCCTGAAAATAGGATTGTTTTGGAAAATCATGAATATATGGATAATGATAATGAGAAACGGCCTAATTCTCCATATTTGTATACCAGTGGTGGGGGAGACCCTCAGTTTAGCTTGCTGTTTGATGCCACTTAACACTGACCTAAAATTCTAATTGTTAAATCAGATGTTTTGATAGTGAGGAGCTTATTGGCGTTGGACTATAGAAAATGCACATGTTGAAAGCAGGCACAGCCCCCCACAGCAGAGTTTTGCAAGTTTTCTTTGGCCATGACCCAGATAGAACCCTATACACAAGGATGCACTCTGATGTATTGTATTGTATTATAGCATATTGTATTGTATTGTATTGCTATAGCACATTGAATCATGATGTAATGTATTCTACAATGCTTGTTATGGCCTACATAGTTGACTTCCAAAACACGAATCAATAGCAACCTGTAGTTTACAAACAGTGTTCTAGTTGGCCAGTCCACTGGGTTTTGATTTTCTTTCTGTTAAATATTTTGGTTTACCCAAAGGGTTTTTGTTTGATTTGGGTTTTTGTTTGTTTGTTTGTTTTTTAAATACTAGCCAAGGCTAGTATTTTATAGGGAAGTATTTTCCAGGGAAAATAATTTTATTCTATTGGAAACACGCTTTGGAACTTTTTTGGTCACAGATCAGAAATGCTTGAAACTGGAAGGAATTGCTGTGGTCAACTCAGGATACACCATCCAAATATTAGCATTCATGTTAAAGCTCTCTGTGTTTGGATATAGCCATCCTAAAAAGGCAAATCACAAAAATTTCCCCCTGTGCCTTTTGACTCTTCTGAGCATAACTAGTTTCCAATTTATTTTGTTAACTGCCTGCTTGCCATGATCTCATTCTCCCTTGAAAACTCACAGTATGGTTTTTGTTTTGTTTTTCATTTCCTCACTGTTTTTTCCAGGTCGCAGTACCACCATTGACTTGGTGATTGTGGTTTGAAGTCACCAAGAGGTTTAATCTAGACAGGGAGAGGGGAAAAAACCCAAGATTTTATTTCACACCTAAACTGCTGCTTGATGACAAGGACAGCTTCAGAGGAGCTGAAGAAAAAACGAGCAGCGGACCTTCCCGGGGAAAAGTAGCTTTGAATCCACTTATCGATAAAGAAAGATGGGTCATGTGCTGCCATCTATCAGTGACACTATGAAACAGCAGTGTCTAAGGGTCGGCAATTTTTAATGCCACTAGTTTCTATAAAAATTCTGTTTTGGAGGGAACTAAAGTTAGTTTCACTTATTCTGCAATATTTATTTCCCAGGCAGTCTTGGCTTCAAGTTAAAGCATCTGAGGATGGGAATGACCCGTCTTTCACCCTCACGAAGCTTGTCTGTAAAGTAGACCAAAAGGAAGGGGGGAATTCCCACCCTGTCTCATTACTGTCCAAGCCCACATACTTCCCCTTCAGGATGGTTTGAGGGAAGGAGGGACTGTCTGCTCCTGTCAGAGGGATTTCAAAGAACATACTGTTCCCAGCCTTTAGATCTCCCTGATTGCCTCATTGGTCTCCTGAGATTATCATATATTATGTGCAAAGGGCAGCTTTAAAACAAAATAGTCCCACCCTGTCTGGAAGCATGTTGATTCTAAATGCCGCACCATTGTGAATAGTCCCCTGGGCTTATTTATTAAGTGAGGGAAACTGGACATAGAGGTTCTGCCGCTTCCATTCTTAAAGGGTCTCTGTTCATTTAAAAAAAAAAAAAAAAAAGGCACGTCCAAGGAGAGTTAACAAAATTGTATATCTAAAATGTTTACACTGAAAAAAATAATTATTTTTTAATTGGCAAATTCAATGCAATTTGTATTATTCATTATATAATTGTAAGATTTAGTTAAAATATTAATTCGTAAAGCACACTAGCAATTGAATGAATAGCTGTGGCACACAAATTTAAAACACAGTGTGTGTATATATATATATACATATATATATATATGTATGCCAAGTACTCAACTCAGTTCTAGGATTTATCAGTGAACAATGCATACTAAAATCTCTGACCCTCAAGCATACATTCAGATGGGGGGAGAGAAACAATGAATAAACTGATTAAGACAATTATGTATAGCATTGGAAATAGTGATGAATGCTGTAGAAGAAAGGATGCAGAGAACGGGGGTGGGGAATGTGTGTGGAAGAGTGAGTTGTGATTTTGAGTTGTGTGGTTAGGGTATGCCTATGGAGAAGCTGGCATCTGAGCAGAGACTTGCAGTGTGTGAAGGAGTTAGCTATGTGGGTATGGGGAGAAGAATTCCAGGCAAGGGGAACAAGCAGCTTGTGCAAAGGCCCTGAGGCAGGAGTGTTCCTGGATTAATGCAAGAGGTGAGTGTGGTTGGAATGAGGAGGGGGGCAGTGGGGACAAGGAGGAAATGAACTTGGGAGAAAAATCCACTGCCAGCTACCCTGGGTTTATTTAACTACCCAGAATATTTTAGGTCAGGGATTTTATGTGCCAAATCCAGACAGCAGCAAAATGGCCCTGTTCTAACAGACTCAGCTACTCAAGGCAGGAAAGCACAGGACCTCGGTCCGTACGCCTGGAGGGAGCAAATCTGCTCTGCCTACCTCACCTCCATGCCTGGTGACGTCACCCCTCAGCCTTGCTCTCATTCCTCCTCCTTCAGAGCAGGCTTCAGCCCAGCACATCCACCAGGCAGAGGAGGAAAGGCAGTAACTGCCTCTGCTCCCCACCCCCTCGCCATGTTCGGCTGGCTGGGCAGCGACAGACCCAGCGACAGACCTAAGGCTGATCTTGGAGCCTAAGAAAGGATGAAGGTGGACAGAGTTCAGTTAAGGAGTGCACCTCCGCACTCTCCTTCTCCATCTCCAAATCAACACTGTCCTTGTGTTCCACGCCTGTGCTAAATGTCCTCTGGCTCTTCATCTCCTTCTCACTTCCAAGTTTTCTCTAACTCAGGGTTTTTCAGCTTCGATGCTAATGACATTTTGGGCTGAATAATTCTTTTCTTTTTTTTTTTTTCACATCTTTAGGGCTGGATAATTCTTTATTGTTGGGGAACGCCCTGTGCATTGCAGGGCCGTCGTGTATTGTAAGACAGGGAGCAGTATCTCTGGCCTCTAAACTTGAGATGTCAATAGCACCCTAAGTTGTGATGACCAAAAATGTCTCCCGGCGTTGACAGGTGTCACCTGAGGTACAATATCGTCCCCAGTGGAGAGAACCAGTCTAATGTGTGGCTATATTTTGTGGGACGATTTTTGACATCCTGCCCTATGAAGTCTCCTTCTTCCTTCCTTCCCCTACTCCATCTTCTTAAGTAATCTTGTTCTCTCGATGATGCTTTCTGGACTGATTAGAAGAGAGGTGCTGGTCTCTCTCTCCGCTAACTACTACTACAATATGTCACCCTCAGAGCTGCTGTTTTAATCACATAGTCTGCATCCCAACTCCCTGATGTGTTTTTATGTTGTTTGGACAGTGCGGCTCTTTCATATACGGTCTGCACTTTTACCCATGAAGTAATCATGTCTTTATTCAGTAATTTTCCTTGATAACTTAAGAAATGTTTTTTGTTGATGATAATACTGATGACAGAAAACTCCCAAAAGTTGTTAGACGCCAAAATAATCTTTGGCAGAAAATCCTGGGAAACTCCCGGACTAGTGGGAAAATTACTGGGTTTTGTATACTATAACAAGCCTTTACGGATCCTAGGAAGGGAGTTGTTAGCTGGGTTGCAGGTGGGGAAACTGATGAAACAACATCTGTTATGAAATGTTACATAAAACGTGTGGTTGAGAAGTGATAGAAACAGATCTCAGCCTTCTACGTTGTCATCAGAGAAATAGCAGCTCAAAGAAAGTTAGAGCCTGAGAGGCCCTTGAGAAATCAACTAACGTAATCCCCTCATTTAGGAAATAACAAAACAGAGGGCAGAGAATAAGTGTTTTGCCCAAGAGACATAAAGAGCTTCAGAGTCTGGATTTGAACTCGGATCTCCTGATTCTCTGTTCTGATTTGTGATGAAGTTTCCTCAATCCACAGCAAAATTTAAAAAATAGAGATAATTTAGAAAGGCTGTCTTCAATGAGAATTAGTTACTTTTTAAAAACTGTCCTTTATCCTGAGATTTATGCCCTTCTGGCCCTTTTGAGAAAAAATATTGTCTCTATTAATAAATAATGACTTTAGATGTATCTGGAGTTTTGGGGGTTTTCTTAATGCTTGTATTTTAGCAATGCCAAAGCAATTTACCACTACCACCACTTCAAAAAAACCCAAAAACCAAAACAAAAATCTGGGAACCACTGATGTAGACTCTTCGTATCCAAAGAACGATGGAGATTTTCTTTTCTCTAGAGAGCAAGGCAGGACATGCAGGTCTGTTGGGTGATAGAAGATGGAGACCCCCAGCTGAGCAATTCCTATAAACAATGATCACCCAATAACCCAGACTTTGGCATCTCTGGGATCACCCTTCTTCCTTCCCTTCACTCCCTCTCAGTGAATGAGAACTTTCTGGAGTCCTCGGGCTTGACTCCTGACATGGGGCCCATCTGCATCACTAAGGTGGCTTTATCTGGTCTGAACCAGACTCCTAGGTGTATCTGGTTGGAGCAGGTGGGGTTGGACTCTGAGCCACTCATTGTTCTTGCAGGATGGGGCTTACTCTAAGATGCAAATGCATTAGAATATTAGTTCTCGGGCTTCCCTGGTGGCGCAGTGGTTGAGAGTCCGCCTGCCGATGCAGGGGACACGGGTTCGTGCCCCGGTCCGGGAAGATCCCACATGCCGCGGAGCGGCTAGGCCTGTGAGCCATGGCCGCTGAGCCTGCGCGTCCGGAGCCTGTGCTCCGCAATGGGAGAGGCCACAACAGTGAGAGCCCAGTGTACCGCAAAAAAAAAAAAAAAAAAAGAATATTAGTTCTCCAATTGTCTTAAGCCCTCTGCTTGAGAAAAGAATACCAAGATCCAAAGAAAGACTTTTCGATCCTTATAGGAACTGGACTGACACTGCTCCTTCTTTGTACCATTAGCCCCTAGCTCACTCCTGCCCCTAGGAAACGGAGAGCCCAAGTTACTAGAAAAGTTTCATCAGGCTTGAGTCCCCACCAAAATGTCCTGGTGTACCAGTTTGACCAGACTATTCAGATCCCGCATTTATATCTCAACAGAGTCTTCTGAAGACACCAAAAAATTAATCAGAGGAAGTTTGTGAAATCACGACCCCACATAGTTAGAGGTTGCCATGCCTTAATGCCTATGAGCACCCTCCAAATCATGAAGCTCACAGCTGCCAACCAACATAGAAAGAAGGATACGAAGCATTTTAAAAGAGGAACGTGACAGCGGGATGTCTCAGAGGGCTGCAAGAAATTTCAAAGGAAAAGGAAACCAAGAAAGGAAAGCTGTGTGGTCAACATTTATCTGTATACCCTCATCTTCTCATTGAATTTCTTTTTATCCAGTTGCCACAGCGTGTCAGGGACCAGATAAAGCTTTACTGGGATAGACTATTCTAGTAAGTTTACAGCTGGCCGAGGATGAAGTTGCCTTTACATTTTGACTATTTCTTGGACTGTCTTAGATGGTCTCACATGACACATTTGCGATTCCAGGAAGCACAGCCGCAGAGAGGAGAGGAGAGGAACCAGCAATGTCAAGGGCTTTGTGAGAGGCCATGCTCAGAAGCTCGGCATGTGCTTTCTCTTTTAATCTTCACAACCAGCCCATGTGGGAAGTATTATTATCCTCACTTTACAGAGAAGGAAACAGCTTCTCAGAGGAGTTAGGTAACTTGCTCCAGGTCACAGGGCTAAAAGAGGTCAGAACTCATATTCAAATCCAGATCTTCCTGTCTCTAAAGGAAGCTTTTCACAAGACTGAAGGGCTGTAGGGCATCTGGCCATCCAATGCGTTTGGGAAATGGGAAAGGGCAGTGTGCTTTCTGAGCTGTGATATGATGTGACACAGAGAGAATCTAAGGGACAAAGGCAAAAAAAATTATAGGTACAGTCAGCATAAACACACAGCGTGGGATTAATCTGCTTGTACCAGGCTTCCTGTGGTCCTCGGTGTCTGAAGTACTCTATAGAGAACTGTGCCGGGTAGCAGAGGCACTTCAAGCAAAGGAAGGACAAGAATTTGTACTCAATACAAAATAGACTCAGGACTGCAGCGTTCCATCTGAGCCAACATGAAGGTGGATATTTGATGAGCTTGTATTTCTAACAGTTTCTAGAGTCAAGAACCTTGTAAAATTGTTTGTGTGACATCTTTACTACAGACCTATTACTCAGTCGACTCACCCTTTCATTTCAGATAATTAATATTAACTGATGTCAGGCATATTATAGGTTTAGAGCTAGAAAAAAATTATACTTAAGGAGGCAAAAAAAAAATCTCAAAATTTTTTTAGAAAGGATCAAATCCTTGGGATCCAACATGTGTGATTTTGTGACAGCTCAGGAAATCCGCTGGCTTCTGCCTCGGATCTGAAGATTGTTTACATTCCAGTGGAATTCCTGGGAAAGTCCAGAGCTCTCTGTGCTTTGAAAACAATGGCTTATGGAGATCAACTTCCCAACTGCAGCAACCTGACAGGAGGGAAGGCCCAAGAGGGTCTTTTTCAGGAGGGATGGGGCCAGAGCAGCATTCCTCAAGAGCCTTGCCTGTTTGCTCCCTTGAGCTGAAACCAGAACTTGTTTGCAGGTAGGCAAGCTCCTGCCTGCTGAGGCATGGCTGGGCTTGGAAAAAGACGGCTGCTACGCCTCTTATCATTAGTAGCAGTCATTGCTGACAGTTTCTGCAAGTTTCCAGAGTCACAGCCATTCCCTGGACAGGCTAGGTACTCATCAGGTGTGGCTACCTTTTTCATTGGCTAAGGAATCATGGAAATAGAACCAGCAATATTTCTTTTTAAGCTACACTAAATCCCTCCTTTTGCAGAAGAGGAAACTGAGGCTCTGAGAAGTTCAATCAGTTTTTTAAAACTACACAGTTGGTTAGTGGCAGGGTCAAGCCAAGGAGCCAAGATTCATTGGTTTATTCAACACATATTAGTCAAGCTCTATACTATGTGCAGGGAAAGAGCAGCATCTAAACTAACAGTTTCTGGTAGTGAAGGAGGGATGGATTTGGGCGTTGGCCTATCCTTCAATTTTATTCAACTATCAACCTCTTAAGAAAGGGAACCTGATTCTCAGTTTAATGTTAAGTATAAGAAGCCAAACATGGAAATATCATTCTTCTTGCCTGGGGTTGACTTAGGGATGGACATGTGATCTAGTTCTGGTCAAGTAGATGTGAAGGGAAATTTGCTGTGGGGCTTGGAAATATTGCTGGGAATGATTTTTCTTCCCCAAGGGTTGTCGTCTCTGGATGTAATGCCTGGAACTGGGACTAGCCTGTTGACAGGCTAAGGCTAGCTGAGGGGCAAGGTGGGAAGAAGGCTGAGAACTTGATGACATCACTGAACTTGACAAACCAAAGTCGGAGGCCCAGCAACAGCCCTTGTTGATAGGTGAGTGGATAAAATTATCTTACTAATGCTAACTAGTTGAGTTTTCCAATCCTTGCAACTGAAAGCACCCTTCTAAAAGTGGTAGGTCATTACTAGGGTTTGCATCTAACGACTTCTATTTTCTCTTAAGGAAGTAGAGGGATGAGAGATTTGAAGAAAGTGGAGAATTGGAAAGCAGCTCCATAGGGAAATTCAGGAGTGCTGAGGGCCTGAGAGATTATAGCAGGACCAATCTATTGACTTGGTTACCTCTCTCCAGCTGTGCTCAGCAGCCCCAGGACAACGATGGAGAAGATGGATAATTACATTCAGCAAGAGATGAGGTTTTTCCAGGTCGACACTTCCCCTTTCCTCTCTCTGCATCATCAGTTCAGCTCAATATTGAGGCGTCAGTTCAGCTCAATACTGAGAATGTCCACCACGTACGAGGCACTCCTAAGTTCTTGTAAGAATACAAATATTTTTGTGACTTCCAGGTTGGCCCAGATCAATTCAGAGGCTCTCCAGGTGGGTCCATGGCTTTGTGGCATTAAATGATCTTCAAATGTGAGATCATATATTGTCAAAGTGGACAAAATATAACCAAATAGAGAGTAATAATATAATCACATTAAAGTTGTGCTTTCTTTTAAAATTGTAGCATAAAATTATCATTATGTTATCAGCCATTTGTAATTATTTTTTATTTTCTGGAAGACGTATTTCTCCCAGTTGCCCACTTCTGTATCATTTAATAGCTTTACACTGTCTTATTTTGATTTTCATTTATGATGTTGTTATGAACAGAATTGCCCCTCCCCCAAATTTATATGTTGAAGTTCTAATTCCCAGCACCTTTGAATGTGACAATATTTGGAGATAAGGTCTTTTAAAAGGTGATTAAGTTAAAATGAAGCCATGAGTTTGGGCCTTAATCCAATATGACTGACGTTCTTTTAAGGAGAGGAAACTGGGACACAGGCATGAGCAGAGGTAAAAGCACGTGAAGACACAGGAAGATGAGCACCTACAAAGCAAAGAGAAAGGCCTCAGAAGAAACCAACCCTGAAAACACCTTGATTTTTGGATTTCCATCCTCCAGAATTGTTAGGAAATAAATTTCTGTTGTTTAAGCCAAAAAAAAAAAAAAGTGGACAAAGTAATTCACATGAAAAAGAAAATAAGTCTCTGCAGACCACTCTTGCCTTTGGGTTAAAAGCAATGAGAAATGGAGATCAGATGCTCCAGGTTTACTTTGAAAACACCGATGGAGCGTCTGCAGCATGATGTCGATGCGTAGATTCTTTGTTTATTCCGCACTCGGTCACTGAGGGACCCCACGAGATGAGTTCGTGTGCCGTGAAGTGCAGACTTGTTCTCTGGAAGCAGACTGGAGCAGTTGGATAAAAGCTAATGTTTACAGCAAAACCCAGAATTTACGGAGAAAAGAAGACCCTGAGGGGGGCTGCTGTCCCCTCTTGGGACTGGAGGTGGACGATGGGTGGTCGGCCAGGGAGGTTTCCGTGGGGGTCCTTCTAGAAATTCTCCAACTGGGAAGGATGGGGAACACAGTGTAAACAGTAGCAGAAGACTGCTAGAAGGCCTGGGGCCTGGAGCAGCCTGGCCTGTCTGGGGCGCTGCTGGTGGTGTTCTGGGGCTCGAGCAGGGTCGGGAGCTTCAGGAGGGTTGGGGGTAGGAGGTCAGAACAATTTGAGAAGCTTGAATTTAAAACTGCTGAAGAGAGGAAGCCATGGAGGAGCTAAGGAAGGCAAATAATGCCATCAGATTTCTTTCTTGGGAAAACAGCCTGTGATAGTGCAGAGGCTGAGCTGGAAGGGGAAGGGTCAAAACGGAGAGGCCTTTCTGTCTGTGAGAGAAACATTCTAACAGGCATGGAATTCAAACTTTAAAAAAGAAGAGGCCTTAGGGCTTTCCTGGTGGTGCAGTGGTTGAGAGTCCACCTGCCGATGCAGGGGACATGGGTTCGTGCCCCGGTCTGGGAAGATCCCACGTGCCGCGAAGCGGCTGGACCCGTGAGCCATGGCCGCTGAGCCTGCGCGTCCGGAGCCTGCGCTCCGCAACGGGAGTGGCCACAACAGTGAGAGGCCCGCGTACCGCAAAAAACAAAACAAAACAAAACAAAAGAAGAGGCCTCAGTATTTGGGGAACAGAGAATCTATAGACCATCACCTTTGGATTTACAAGTCAAAAGCTTATTTCTGAATCCTTCGGCATGTTGGAGTCCTCCTTGTGTCTTCTTAGACTGCTGATGTCTTGCAGGAATATAGTCCGATGGCCAAAAGAAATTTTTGAAGGATTACATTAATCCTTGACTTGAGTGGTTAAAAACAAAAAAACAGACAAAAAAATGTGAAATGGATTCAAATATACAACTGCAACTACTTTTACAACAAAGTAAGTGTTTCCTCTGAAACCCTCCTTCTACACGTGCTGCCTCTTCTCTCCATCCTCAGCCTCAAGTGGCTCACCTCTCCTGCCCATCCCACACTCTCCCTCTGCATCTCCATCTACCAAGTCTCCCAGTCAGAAAGACCCCATCTTCACCAGAGGGGAAAATGGCGCTAGTGGTGAGTGACCATCTTTGGTGGGTGGGAGAAGGGGAGGAGGCTGGGATTACTCCCAGGTTAAAGATACTTCATGCCATCATAGGACTTTCTCTCTTTAAAATTGTGTTGATTTGATAGGATGCAATCATCAGTATGAAATAAAAATTGAGACAGTTAATCTGAGTGATTTTGAAAAGGGGAAAAGATTTCTGCTTCAATCATTCATCTGTGTTACTTTTTCCTTTTTTAAAAATGGACTTTATTTTCTAGGGCCATTTTAAGTTCATAGCACGTTTGTTGTAACAGAGGACCAATGACCACTCAATGCTTAAGCAAAGTTCTGACTTAAGCAGAACCTGGCTACAAAAGATTTTACAGGTTAGGAAATTTCCTAGAAAACAAACTATGAGAAAACGACCTTGATGCTGCTATATAGGCTTTTGTGGATTAACTGATATGATGATTAATGTGTAGTGTGAAGCTAAATTTTATTGAGCTTTAAATCTTTGCCAGGGTTATTTCAAGGACCCTACTTGGATTAATTCACTTAATCCTCATAACCACCCAATTATTATCATCATTTGGTATCTGAAAACCTGTGGAACTCAGCTAGTAAGTGGTGGAATTAGCAAGGGCACAAATCCAGACTATTGGCCTCCAAAACCCGATTTTAATCACTAACCTTTGATGGTCTTGTGCAGAAATGTTGAACTTATATCTCCCTCTGGGACATGCTCCCTTGGGGAGAAGTGTAGGGAACATGGGGTCTGGGTGCTGAGATGAGGTCTAGCTCACGGAGACAAGCCATGAGGTAGGACGGGAAGAAGCCCAGAGGGCCCAGATGCTAAGTGCGTCTTGTAAATCGTGTTATCTAGATTCAGAGCGTTTCTGTCTTTCACTGCTTCTGTTGAATGCTCTTCGGGGAGAGGTGAAGGCACGAGGCCCTGTTTTCTGCCTGGGCAAGGATCCTTTAGGAGGGACCAGTGCTGCCAGAGGCTATCATGGTGGCAGCAGTGAGGATTAGAAGAAACTTCCCAAGAAGAAGAAGGAACAAGTCAGAGTTACAAGGGCCGATTGCCTCTTTTGACATAAGATTCTTACTCCATCGTTGATATTGGAAAATCTGGATGTATTATATCACGATTGGGGGAGGTAGCAGTTTTCTTTCAAAGGGACCAATATCGCAATTAGAAACTAAAAGCATTCTTGAAAATGGAGAACAGGAAAGCTACTAAATTATGAGGCTCTCTGTTCCTCCCCTCCCCCTCCCACCCCTCTTTAATATCCTGTGTCGATATTAAGACTCGTGTTAATACTATTGATTTCTTCTCTTAATCTTTGCCTCCCTGAGTCTTTGGTCCCATAAAATCCCCAGTTTATTGGTCCTTGGGTACTCATGGCTGATCATAAGCTTCCCATGAGCCTGGCCCAAAGCGAAGACTCAATAAATATTAGTGATTCATGAGCAGCATCCAAGCTAAATGAGGAGGAAATAATGAACATTGACCAATCAGCTCAAAATGACTTTCTCAAAGTTTTTCTAAGTATCCTAAAATTATCAGGAGGGGAAAATTTTTTCCTGTCTTTTTCATTGCCAAAGGATGTTCTCTCATAAGCAGTTCATAAGCAGTACCTTTCTCAACTTTCTGAAATCAAACAGCGAGAGTAAACCAGAAAGCATAAACTAACAGTAAGGGACAGCTTCACTCAGGTTCAGGGAGTCTCAAGAGTCCACACTCCACTGGGGTCAAGGCACTGAAAACGTCTCCCTTTGGATTCCAAGCCATTCCCCCTTTGCCTTCATATTTCTTGGAGTGGAGTTTCTCAGACATATTTTCACCCACACAGAGATGCAGACTTTTTTTTTCTCCTGACCTTTCTACTCCAGTTCTTTCCAAGTTAGTTTCCACATTTCCATTGCTATGATATGCTGAGCTTATCATGCTGCTCGCATCTGTTCTGGTCACCACTTGGCATGAGATGGTGGGGAGTTCCATGCCCATTTCCTCCAATCCTCTGTGTGCTTCCACCTAAGTATAACTGATGCAGCCTGGGAACAAAACATCCCATCCAGCTTTGACCTTTGATTGTTCACTGATGCAACTCGCCTCCCTCTACCTTCCAAAATCTGAGCATATAAATACTTCCTTGTTTTGTAGACATTCTGGCCACCAGAAATGAAAGGCCTGTCTTGGGGCTTGGTCTGCCAAATAAAACAAGGCATACATTATGTCCTACCATTGTTGATGCTCCCAGACAACCTATGAGCTTTAGCAGCCTACTGTCGTGGAAAAAAAACAAACAAACTTTAAATTGACATGAAGGGAGATTGAAGAGTGACTGAAACTGGGGAGTCATTCTGACATGTGAGATGGTCACTTGAATAGGAATGGAATTCAGTTTTTTAAAATAGAACAGATCCTGGTATTCAGGGGACAGAGGATGTATAGACCATGGCATTTACATTGATAAGTTCAAGAACTTATTTCTGAATCCTTCATCAAATAGGAGTCCACCTTGTGTTTTGTTGGAATGGTGACATCATCCCAGAAATACAGTCAGTAACTAAAAGAAATTTTTGAAAGTTTGCTAAAAGTGTAAATTGAGTAGGGATGGGTGTGGGGTTTTGTCTTCAAGATGTTTAACAGAGAATCTGCAAACAAAACAAGTTCATTAAAAATTTCAGCTTTCTTTAAGGACCACTTTTGATTGTTACTTAAACACGTAGCACTAAGCCTAAGTCCTCTTGAAATAATCAGGAAGAATGTATATATATGTTATGACATGATGGATGTTTAAAATCCAGCTGTGGGTTAGGCCTGACCTAAAAGGAAAATCCAGAGAAACAAACTCAGTCAGTAGGTGAGGTTTAGTGTGGCCTAATTGCAACAGGCTGTCCCTTAAGACTGAACAAATCACCCAGTGATGGAAGTATATGCTCCCCTCCTCCAGCTCCTGCTTCCTTCCCTGTCACCTGGGTGATGCACACTTGGTCTAGAGGCTGATAAGTATATTTTTGCCCAAGAGGGAGGTTTAGTTCCAGGCATCGCAGGAAAGGTGGTCTGTGCTGTCCAGATCAAGTCCACCTTGAGGAAGACAGAGCAGCAGGGGGAAAGTGAAGCAGAAATAGTGAAGAGAAAATAGAAAATGTAGGAATGAATGTTTAATGTAAATGGTTATCCCCATTCAAACCGAAAAGGGTGGGTATCTTAACTGGAGGAAGTAAGGAAATTCAAAGAAGCATTTGAGGAAGCAGAACATTTCAGCTTAGCCCTGAATCTGGAAATGAAGGAAGTGATGATGAGGGTCCCAACTCAAAATGACCAAGCTCAAATTCATCCCTCAGCATTCCAGGCATTGTTCAGGGAACTCTGTTTTGGCTTTTCCATTAAAGTTTTCCATCCAGGTTCCTCAGAATTGAGTGTATAGAGTGAGAAAAAACATCCCCATGACGTAAAAGATGACTGTATTTTGGAACAGAAAGCTAAACACAAGAAAAATGAAGAGCAAAGAGCTGAAAATGTTTTCAGTGTTTTCTAAATATTTTTTAGAGTCAACACCTGACCAGATGGAGGAAATGACCCAGATTGCAAAAGCAGCAGAGAGGCAAGATGTGCCAATGACGGGGGATTCCTTCTGAACTGACAGTTGGATTCATCCACTCCAAAGGCAGAAGCTTGGTAAATCCTTACTTACCTAGCTGGATATGGAGCCTCCCCAAAGGAACAAAAAATCTATGAGAGGAACTTCTACGCTGGATGAATTATGAAGAGCAAGTGAGAACAGGTTGGTGGACTGGAGAGGGAAAGGCAAAGAGGAAAGGAATAAACATTTCCTGAATACCCACCATGTATCAGATATCACTCAAGGCACTTAATATATACGTCATCTCATTTATTTATCTCATGACTGTGAGACGTCAGATTACCTCTGTGAGGTAATGCGTGATTATCTCTACTTAGCCTCAGGGAGATTAAGGGAACTGGCCTAAGGTCAGCCAGCTAATTTGAGCAGGTCCAGGCTTTAAGCAAAGTTCTGACTCAGAATTCAGACCTCTTCCACTACCACGTTGCTTCCTTGAGAAACCTGAGAAAAAACTATCCACGTCCCTTGAAGAGTATCAGACATTTAAACTAGACCTGGGAAGTCATTTCAGAAAGAGTTCTGTTAAAGGTTGGTGTAAGTCTGTGACTTCAGCTATAAAATAGAGATGACTTAAAAGGTTTGAGTGGGGCTTCCCTGGTGGCACAGTGGTTAAGAATCTACCTGCCAATGCAGGGGACACAGGTTCGAGCCCTGGTCCAGGAAGATCCTACATGCCGTGGAGCAATTAAGCCCATGCACCACAACTACTGAGCCTGTACTCTAGAGCCTGCGAGCCACAAGTACTGAGCCCGTGGGCCACAACTACTGAAGCCTGTGTGCCTAGAACCCTTGCTCCACAACAAGAGAAGCCACTGCAATGAGAAGCCCAGGCACCACAACTAGAAGAAAGCCCGCGTGCTGTAACGAAGACCCAACGCAGCCAAAAATAAATAAATAAAATAAAATAAAACATTTCAAAAAAGCATCCAAAACCATTTAGAACCCAGTCAAATTGAATATATACTTAAAAAAAAAAAAAAGGTTTGAGGAACTACTGATCTTTGCAAATAACCCAGCCTAAGAAAAGCTGGAGTGGTGAGCAAAGATGCTGATGTGACTCTCATGGAACTCAGTTCAGATTTGAGAAAGGCACACAAAACAGGTGGACAAGCTCATAATTAAGAAGAAATGTGCACCTGAGGATATATCCAGCGTCCGGAATGCTAAAACATTTAATAGGAAGTAAGGCTTGTGAAAAGTGCCAAAGTGAACAGTGAGGAGATGTGGGGTGTGCTCAAAGCAGGAAGCAGAGCAAGGAAGGCAAAGACCTGCTGCAGGGCCAGATGGTGTAATGTCAATAGAAAACAGGGAGAAAAAGCACATTGTTCTACTCCTACTCAACTTTCCGTTACCTTCATCAACAAGAATAACTTTCAGACCTGCAATGTTGGATCAAGCTCTGGTGAAAGACTCTTGAAACCCAGTGCCTTAAATGAGTTTGTCTCTTGGCCTGGAATAATGAACTGCCTGAGAGAAGTTGCCAGGAAGGTCACATTGCTGTGTTAATCTATGATGGCGAAAGATGTCACAGGTTCCAAAAAGGTGGCGTTTGCATATGTGATCTTGATTTTCAAAGGGGAGGGGGGTGAAGTCTCTGGACCACAGTCTGGTGAGCTTGCTCAGGAGACATTAGGAATCAGCATAGATTCCCTACAAACAAGCCGTGCTGGACTCACCTCATTTATCCGTAGAGTCCTTGTTTGGATAGACCAACGGAAGACTGTTGGCAGAGAATATGAATGATCTTTAACATCCTTGGAGGTGAGGAGGAAAATTGGGGGCTAGAATATAATCAATTAAGGGCATTGTAACTAGTAAGGGACCACATCCAAAAAAATGTTGTTCAGAAACCGTGTCATCTTGGACAGAAATTTCCAGGAGTTTTCATCCACAGCTCTACCCTATTTAACATTTCTGTTTCAGTTAACATGGGCTGAGTTGGCTTTTTCATTAAAGTTTCAGAAGATTTATGATTGAGAAGAATGACTGAAACACCTGATGTCAAATTTAAGGTTCAAAAAGGACTTGATGGATTAGAGCAATGGCCTGAGTCCAAAGAGGAAACATGCAATATGGTTGATATAAAGTTTTATACTTGGATTCCAAAGTGAGTTTCAGAGGTATACATGTTCAAACAGTAGCACATGCAAAGAATACCTTTGGGAATTTGTTGACTCGTAGTGAGTGAAGAGTTTAAGGAGCTGCTATGACCTTGACTGTCATCTTTGGTTATGTTAATGAAATGCAGTACCTGGAACAATGGAATTCGCAGACTCTCTGTTCTGTTCAGGTTGGACTGCCCCTCATAATGGGTGTGCAGTTCTGGGCGCAAGCTCCAAAAAGGGCAGTAACAATTGGGAGCCTGGCTAGAAAATAGGACTGAAGATGGGAAATGAGACACAGTTAAAGGAACTAAAAAGGTTTGGCCTAGAGAAGAGAAGATGATGAGGAATGGGGTTTCTTCTATGTAGTCCTAGAAGGTAGAACCAAAGCCAACTAAGTAGATTTTGGGCTAATTGCCAGGAGACACATCCTAATAACTACAGATGCTGAGCCCCAAATTGGACTGCCTCACGGAGCTGTGTGTTTCCTCTCACACTTACTCTTCAGATGCAGGTTGAACAATTACCTTTTGAGGATGAGGAGGAAGGGCCAAGAGGTTCTTGCCTTCAGGTGACATCATCCCCAGTGGCTGGTCATCTAGCTCTTTCTTGAACACTTCTTGGGAGAGATCACCATCTAATGATACTGCCTAAACATTTGAATAAAACCTTATTAATTATTACTCTCACTTTTTAGGTTACTACAGATCTTATGTAATGGCTGTAATACCCTTCAGAATTTGGAACTATCCCTTGGATTGGGTCTAAGATGAATTCCTCCCTCCGTTCCCTGTTCCAACTACCTAATTCAGACCACCATCATCTCTTGCCCAGAATACAGCAATCTTTCCTTAATGTACTCTCCCAGACTTTAGTATTACATTTCTTTCAATATAGTCATCGCTCTGGCCATAGTATTCCTTCTTAAACACACTTTATCAAGTCAGTACCTTCCGATAGACCTTTAATTTCTTCAATAATCCATGGCATAATAAGGTGGGATAGGAGAGAAGGAAGGTGATGGGCTGCCTTGTGATCAAAAGCTTAACCACAAAATGCAGTTTGGACCTTGATTGGATACTGATTTGTACAAACCAATTCCAAATGTTTTTATACATCACAACAGGAATATTTTGGTTCATTTCTTAGGCTCTTCCCGCAAGAAACCATCCTCTCCTCGAAAACAACCTGAAGCAAATGTTCTCCATTTTTATAAGCAAAGATGCAGACTAAACACACTAATTTAACTCATCCATCTGATTGATCACTTGAGAGGAAGTGGAAGATGCTAGTATCTTGCTCTATAGTCCTCTATCCTGATTGATGACACAGCCTTTTAGCAGAGAAGTAGTACAGTCAATTCTCGATTACCTGCTAAAAGGTGGAAGCAGATGCAAATGTAATTAATTGATGGATATTTTACCTAGTGTGTTTCACATAACAATGTCTCAAAACCTGGCTACAGGGCTTCCCTGGTGGCACAGTGGTTGAGAATCTGCCTGCTAATGCAGGGGACATGGGTTCGAGACTTGGTCTGGGAGGATCCCACATGCCGTGGAGTAACTAGGCTCGTGAGCCACAACTACTGAGCCTGCACGTCTGGAGCCTGTGCTCCGCAAAAAGAGAGACCACGATAGTGAGAGGCCCGCGCACCGTGACGAAGAGTGGCCCCCGCTTGCCACAACTAGAGAAAGCCCTTGCACAGAAACGAAGACCCAACACAGCAAAAATTAATTAATTAATTAATAATCTCCTACCCCCAACATCTTATAAAAAAAAAAGGTGTTTGCTCATTCAAATATAAATAAATAAAAGGAAAAAGAACCAACAGTGGTCAGTATCTCTTAAAAAAAAAAAAAACCTGGTTACAAAAAAGTTTTAGAAAACAGGGAGATAAGAAGCAGTCTTTGAGAAATGTTTGGGAGAAGATTTGGTGGTGAGCTGAGAACCTTAAATTCTTTTTCTTTTGACAATTGTTTCTAAAATGCATCTTTTAAATTATTTATCCTGAACTAACAAGTTTCACCACCACCACCTCCCAAGACATTTTAATTTGGGATTCTCTCTCTGCAGGTGGCTGAAAGTATGACCTGTAAATTCTGGAGCTGTGGGATTACCTCTCCAGGGACCAAAGTAACAGAAGAGAGTGTAAAACAGGTGACCAGAAAAGCGAAGGTAGTTACGGAAGAGGAAGACTTAGGACTTTCCAAAACCTTGTCAAGGCTGTTTTCAGAGGCCTGGCTGCCTTTCTCTTCTTGGAGTTCTTAAGACACTCCTCTATTCTTATAGTAAATCCACATTCGGTGACAACAGAAAGAGAAAGTAAAAGAGATGCCAAAATGAGACATGATCATTATCTGAACATCCTTTTAGCTCTTATGTCTATGAAAACGTCCCTGATCACATCAGCCCAAGCAATGGTATCTTCTCAATTCCTATAAATGTCTATCTCCTCCACTCACCTGACTCTTATCAAAGACTGCTCGCATGTAAGTCCTATGTATATATCCCCAAGTAGATTACATGTTATTTGAGAGTGAGAAGTAGTGTCTTTTCCTCCTTTGTTATTCCCCACTGCACCGTCCAAAGCATATGGTAGACAGACCCTAAATAAATATTTGCTGATTTGATGAGACTGATCCATGCTCGGCAGTTCAGACTCCCTTAGTTGTCAAGTAACTGAAGTTCCCTTTACTTGTGATAAAACAATAGAGACTCACCATGTAGAAAATGAAAAATGGGGCACTTGATAAAATAACTCTGGGAGAATCCTAGATTGTGTACCAATGTAGAAACAGTTTAAAAAGACACTCCCAAAGAGTGTGCAAGCCTGGATTAGCCACTCCAGGAAGTTAGGATGTTTGACCAGCTTAACAGTTAGTGCCTCACTGGTGCATGCTATATAATTTGCCTATTCAGTTGCCTAATTTTCATGTGTTGACAATTATCTATACTAAGCCTTTCCCCTTTTACATCACCAAGAAAAAAAAAGAACTTGCTGTACATGTACAAGTTTGAGGAAGTCTGACTTGGTAGGCATGCTTGTGAAAAAGACCTGTGGATTTTAGTTGATCTCAAGATTAGTATGAGTTAAGGGCTTGTTTTAATTTCCTAAAAAGGCTAATGTAATCTTAGACTAAACTAAGCAAAGAATCACATTAACTAGATTTGGGTGTTTGGGTTATCTAGAGGTCCAATCTCTTGCAGGGTGTTGGACTTTGCATGGTGTCATCCAGGGTCTCCTTTGACCCCATTAGCGACGCCTTACACAGTCCGTTCCACGTCACACAGCTAAGTTGGTAGGAAATCCTTTAGTATCTTAAGCCTTTATCTACTATCTGCTTCCTGGCACTTCCACCTATGGAATTCTACCCATTGAGCCACAGAAACCAAATCTCATTCTCTTCCTTCATCACAATGGAAGGCAGCCCCCTAAGTCTGCATTTAACATCTCTCCAGTTCTATCTCCCTTTTTTAAGACTTTAGTTTTTAGATCGGTTTTAGGTTTACGACAAAATGGAGAGGAAGCTACAGAGACTTTCCATATATCCCTGACTGCCTCCCCCCACGATTCACATCCCTCACCAGGTTGGTACATTTGTCACAATTGATGAACCTACATTGACATATCACAATCATCCAAGGTCCATAGTTTACCTTATGGGTTTGGACAACTGTATCTACCAGATAATGAATATCATAATATCATACTGACTTTTTTCACTACTCTAAATATTCTCTGTGTTCTGTCTATTCATCTCTTCCACAAACCTCATCCCCAAACCCTGACAACCACTGATCCTTTTACTGTCTCCATAATTTTGCCTTTTCCAGAATGTCATATAGTTGGGATCATGTAGTATGCAGCCTTTTCAGATTGGCTTTCTTCACTTAGTAATATGCATTTAAGGTTCTTCCATGTCTTTTTAGGGCTTAATAGCTCATTTCTTTGTAGCACTGAATAATACTCCATTGTCTGGATGTGCTGTAGTTTATTTGTCCATTCACCTTCAGAAGGACATCTTGGTTGCTTCCAAGTTTTGGAAATTATGAATAAAACTGCTATAAACACTCATGGGCAGGATTTTTTGTGAGTTTCTTCAACTCCTTAGGGTAAATATCAAGGAGCATGATGTCTGGATTTTATGGTAAAAGTGTGTTTAGTTTTGTAAGAAACTGCCAAACTCTTTTCCAAGGTGGCTGTACCGTTTTGCATTCCCATTAGCAATGGATGAGTTCCTGTTGCTCCACATCTTCACAGTGTTTGGTGCTGTCAGTGTTCTGGATCTTGGCCATCCTAATGTGTGTGTAGTGGTATCTCAGTTCTTTTAACCATTTTGTAAATTATATGGTTTCCAGATACCTCCCTGTTCTGCTGGCCCTTCTCAGAAGCTCTATTTTATGTAGAAACAGAGGCTCAACGAAATATATTACTTGTTCAAAATCATACAGTCAGCAGCATCAGAACTGAAGTTTGTATTCATTATTATTTGCAGTGAATTGACTCTTAATGTAGCTACGTTTTTTACTGTGAATAATGGTGTACAATAAAACATCAGGGATGCTCTGAGAAGAAGGCCAGCCAACTTCTAAGATTTCTGTATCTTTCAAATGAAAGCATGCCTGCCTTTTTAGACCAAAGGGATTGAACAAGTTGGAAGGAAATCAGTGTTGTTTGTATTTCTTAGTTAATAATAATGACAGCTTTTGAAGAATATGCTAAACTTGTGCTAAGCGTAAGAGTAGAGTATGCTTAGCTTAGGCTAAGAATATACTAAGCTTTTCCAGAGCTAAAGAATCCAAGGCAGGTAATGATGATACTAGAGTTTTAATGTTTGATACTCACATTTAAGATGATCATACACATTCCCTTTATACTTGATAAGTTGTTTCTCTATCTGAACTTATCTTTCTTAAGAATATATAAACAACATATATAGTCCTGAGAAATAGCTTGGTACTATACTGCGTATTTGTCTGAGAGAATGAAATGTAGGTAGTGATCTTTGCTTGTGTTTATAGTAAATGGTAAGCTTTACAAATTGCTGAGTTAACCTTACAAAGAATCCTGGAAATGAGTGATCCTGATCTGACTGTGATTTCTCCCTGAGGTCAGTTCTAGGTCACTGTATTCTGAGTCTTTATGCCACTTAGTCATGATGGGAATTATAATTGACCTGGATTTCCCCATTGACATTTCCACTTGATTAGCTCTGAAATATAAAGTGTATGAGTTCTGTATTATTCTAGACTTAAGTAGCAGGAAACTTCTGCTTTTCTTCCCAAACATACTCCTTCAAATTTATAAAAGGCAGAAGTCCCAGTAGAATCACACAACAAATGTTTCTGGCTTGTGATTCACCCATAGGGACAATGTGAGCACCAGTATAGGAATTTTTCACAGGCCCCCCAGCATGTTACTTAACAAATTAGAGCCATTTCTTACTAATTCAAACTAATTGAACAAAGAACATTCTGAATTAATAAAATCTTTAATTATATAAGAAAACTTTTAAATTGTAATAATTTCAAACTTATAGAAAAATTACAAGAATAATATATGAAATGCCCATATATCTTTTACCCAGATTTCCGATATTTTTAAATACTTTTATCATATTTGTTTTATTATTCTATTTGTACGTCTGTACTCTTTATTTTTTCTGAACCATTTGAGGGGTTATACATGTATACTTCCCATTACCTCTTATTACTTCCTAAGTATTTCCTAAGAAAAAGGGCTTTTTCTTACATAACCAAAATACAGTCAATGAATTTGAAACACTTAACATTGATGCAGTAGTTTTATTTAATCTACCATTTATATTTCTTTCAATTACCTTGATAATGTCCTTTATAGCATTTTCCCCCCAGGATTCAGTACAGGACCATGTATTGCATTCAGCTATCCTTTTAATCTCTTTAAATCTAGAATAGTTTCTTGGTCTTTTCTTTACCTTCCATGACAAAGGATAATTAATAATTTTATAGAATGTTTCTCCATTTGTGTTTGCTGATATGTCCTCATGATTAGATTCAATTTATGCATCCCCAGCTAGAAAACTACATGTGTGATGATGTGTCTTTCTCAGATAACCCAAGTATAGTATATCCAACTGCTCCTCATTCATGACATTAATTTTGATCATCTAATTAAACTGTTATCCATTTTGATCATCTAATTAATTAAACTATACCACTGTAGTATCTATTTTCTCCCTTGCAACTAGTAAGTAGTCTGTGGGGAGACTCTTTAGCCCATCCAAATATCCTGCTCTCGCTGCAGCTAGAGAAAGCCCACGCACAGCAACGAAGACCCAATGCAGCCAAAAATAAATAAATAAAATAAATTTTAAAAAAAAGTAACTTGAAGCAATTTGACCCACTCCCCCACCTCCACAACACTTTCAATGTGGTCATGTAATCCATTTCCAAAAGGTATACTCAGAGATGTGTCACTCCCTTTCCTATCACTTCCACCTGGTTCCCCCCAGTCCATTTTAGGTAGCCAATTTCATTGTTTTCAGGATTCTCCTTCCTGTGTTTCTTTTCCTCAAAATAAGCAGATTTATGTGTTTTCTTTTTTCTTCTGCTTACACAAAAAATAATATATGGTAGATACTCTTGCAATTAAATTTTTAAAAAAACTTTGTATCTCCTGGAGTAAATAGAAATCTTTTCTTTTTTTCTTTTTTTCTTTTCTTTTTTTTTTACAGTGCTATAGTACTTCTCTCTGTGAAGTACTCCTAGGCATTCAGGTAGTTCCCAATATTTTATTAGTACAAATAATGCTGCAGTTAAGAAACTTGTACTTGTGTATTTTTATAATTTAAAGGTTTATCTTCATGAGGTGGATAGACCTAGAGTCTGTCATACAGAGTGAAGTAAGTCAGAAAGAGAAAGACAAATACCGTATGCTAACACATATATACGGAATTAAAAAAAAAATGTCATGAAGAACCTAGGGGTAAAACGGGAATAAAGACACAGACCTACTTGAGAATGGACTTGAGGATATGGGGAGGGGGAAGGGTAAGCTGTGACAAAGCGAAAGAGAGGCATGGACATATATACACTACCAAACGTAAGGTAGATAGATAGTGGGAAGCAGCTGCAGAGCACAGGGAGATCAGCTTGGTGCTTTGTGACCGCCTGGAGGGGTGGGATGGGGAGGGTGGGAGGGAGGGAGATGCATGAGGGAAGGGATGTGGGAACAGATGTATATGTATGACTGATTCACTTTGTTATAAAGCAGAAACTAATAAAAAAATAAAAAAATAAAAATAAAAAAAATAAAGGTTTATCTTCAGGAAAAATACCCAGAAGTAGAATTACAATGGTTTTGTTACTGACAAATTTCCCTTCATGGGGGTGGACCACTTTGTATCTCCTCTATTAATGCATGAGAGTGGATATTTCCTTATAGTTTTGTCAATAGAATGCACTGTCAAGATTTAGAATGCCAATCTGGTGGGTGAGAAATGGTATCTCTGTGTGGTGTCAATTTTAATTTCTCATGAGTGTAATTGTGCATCTTTTCGTATGTTTAAGGGCCATGATTATGTATTTTCTGGGAACAGTCCTTATTTTTTACCCATTTAAAAATAGGATTTTCAGTGTTTCTTTCCTCAACTTTTAAAAGTTCTTTACACTATACCTGGGATATGAACTCTTTATCTGTGATAAATATCTCAAGAATTTTCCCCCAACTTGTTATTTGTCTTTTAATTTTGCTTATGATTTTTGCCTTTAAAATTTTTTTGGTAGTCAGATTTATCAAGCACTCCTTCTCTTGCATTTGTATTTTGAGTTATAGTTAGATATCTTCTACCTTCCCTCAAATTTTAGAGAAATTCATTCATGTTTTCTTCCAGTATTTGTATAGTTACATTTTTTTACCTTTAGATCTTTAATACATTTGGGGCTTATTCTTGTAAGTGTGAGAAATGGATGTAATTTTACCTTTTTTCCATGTGTCTATCCAGTTACCTCAGTAACTTTACTAAAAAGGTCATTTGTGTCCCCAGAGATTTGAGATACCACCTTTATCATATTCTGGATTACCATATGTGTTAGGTTTTTTTCTGGACTTTCTGTTCTATTCCATCTGTTCATGTACCAGTACCACACTGTTCGCAAAGTATAAACCTCATCATAAGTTTTAATATCTGGTATGGCTAGTCTGTTGGTTCCTCCACTCCCCTCACCCCACACACTATTTCTTTCCTGTGTTTTTCTAGTGTGTTTGTTTTTCCATATGAACTGTAATATTAACTTGCCTAGCTCCAGGGGGGGAAAAAACCTTGTTGTTTATTGGAATTGCATTAAAGTGATAAATTGTATTAGGAGAACTGACATCTAAATACAACAGAAACGTCCTAACCAAGAACCCAAAATGTTTTTCTATCTATTCCTCTCCCCCTTTGCATCTTTCGGGAATGTTTATAGTTTTCTTTATGTTGGTTTTGAACATTTCTTGTTAAGTTTATTCCTAAACATTTTGCTTTCTTATTGCTATAGTAAATGTGATTTTTTTTCTCCCATTATACTTTCTAACTAGTTATTATTTGTGTATATGAAGGCTATTGATTTTTGCAATTGATAAGGTATTTTAAAACATGACTAGGGCTTCCCTGGTGGCGCAGTGGTTGAGAGTCCGCCTGCCGATGCAGGGGACACGGGTTCGTGCCCCTATCCCGGAAGATCCCACATGCCGCGCAGCGGCTGGGCCCGCGAGCCATGGCCGCGGAGCCTGTGTGTCCGGAGCCTGTGCTCCGCAACGGGAGAGGCCACAGCAGTGAGAGGCCCGCGTACAGCAAAAAAAAAAAAAAAAAAAAAAAAAACATGACTAGCTTTATCGCTGACAAGTATGTAATTTTAACATTGTTAATGTTTCAGAGTTCACAAAGTTTTTTTGGAATATACATTTCGGTAAAGGCATATAATAACTTAATCCAGTAAAACAAAATACCTCCTAATGGAATATATGGCTTCAATGAAATGACCTATAAATTGCATGTTATTTCTAATAAATATAATTATTATATTCATAATCAAAACATTGTTTTTTTAAGTACTTTAAAATTATCTACGTCAACAAATTGAACAAAAGACAAGAGGAGCTAGCTTTTAAACAAATGAGAATGGCTTGTAACGTGTTGGAGACCATATGTAGGAATGCATGGATGTACAAAAGGCAGAGGATCTTCTCCAGCAGAAGAACATCCAAGCAGATTGAACGGTGTTATCTATGTTAATTTATCACTGCCCTTGTGGATGCAATGATATGGATGAAAAAGCATCATTCATGGCAGTTTCCACCTCTCTGAAACAGGAAAGACTTGACTTGAACAAGTGAGGGATAGATGGATAGCCAGAATCCCCATCCTCCCCATCTGACATCCTCCGATGTCAGAAAGCCAGAAGCTGACAGATCCAGACAGTACAATAAAAGGAGACAATTAATTCTCCCATCACCCAGCCTGTGCCCAAAGCCACCTACTGAAGAAAACACCCTGCTCATTTAATGACATCTTATAATCATACATGAAACAAAAGAAAGTGTTGAAAAGATTTTTGCACAATGATCCCAAGGCAAACTGAAAGATTGAAGACACAGTCTGTTTTCTGTGCTGTGTTTCCTTCCCCCTGGTATGACGGTATTGGAGTCATTTTACGATCTAGGTCCAACCAACACTCCAGCTTCATCTCTTCCTTCCTCACAGTAGACCAATGCATTATTATATTCCTTAGGTTACATGTAACAAACAAAGCTAGTCTACACAAAGATGGCATTTATTAAAAGGATATTAATGAAGCTCATGGAATCCAAGGAAAAGGTAAACTCCCCAGTCTCTGGAAGATCCAGGAACTTCCATAAAGGGAAGTTCCATCCCTCTGCTATTAATATGGCTCAACTCCCAAGAAGCCTTAGTTCAAAATTCCAAAATCTTGAGGAGAATCCAAATGACCCAGCCACCAGTATTTCCCTTAGACTCAGGCAAGACAGACCTCTGCATATCACAAAACCACGGGAAAAAAAAAAACTGATTAGAGAACATATCGGTGTCTTTATCACTGGGGTACTACTTGTAATTCTTGATGTGACACAAGCTATAATCCTTGAACCTCAGGGAAACACTTCTCTATCTGTCTTATCATAGGTCCTGGAGTACAAGGCATCCACATCTGGATTATGTGAGGCTGTATGGATTTTGCTGCTGACCATGTTTGAGGCAAACACTGCTTCACAGTGCAGGAGAGATATGAGGAGCTCTTGCATGTAGGAAAGAAAAAAGACTACAGTGGTCAAATCCTTCCTTGATACCATAAATAAAATAGATTTCTCTACAATGAAATATTGTTTCACAGTAGTGTTGAAGGTCTATTCTCTGGTCTGTTCTCAGATTTCCCTTCATGTTACCATTTGTGGTTCCAGAGGCACTCCTGATTTTTGTGGAGTATTCTCAATAGTTGCACATGGCAACTGAGAAACATTTTACAATGTTTAAGCAGTTCAGATTACTTTTCAATTTGTATATATGTAGATCTATGAGATCAGTTAAGCATAGTACTGACTCTTTTCATTGGTAACTAGCTGGACATTGAATGGTACAATTGCAAATAGTTTTATTTTTATCAAACAATAAGCTTTCATTAAAGTTACACAAAATTAAATTCACCTTGATTTAATTAATTTTGATTAAAATTATGACACCAAATTAGTTACAGTTTGTGTTTTGCATTTAATTTTGATAGATTATTTAGAATACTTTAGAAGAAAAAGAACTTTGGGGGGGAAAATATGTTTTATAGTTTTATAAGAATATTTCTAAAGTATTCTACATTTAATTAATTTTTACACGTATTTTGTTGCAATTCTGGATGAAAGTATGTTAAAATTATCTTTAAGTTTTTAATTCTTTAGGTCCTTAGGAATGACTACAAGTCAAAATCATAAAAGATGTGGAAAATATAAACATAAACTCAAAATAGAAATAGAAAATCTTCAAAGAGACTGTTTTCTTAAAATTTTAAAACACATTTAAAATGAGCACATATATGTTAAGCATAATGCACATAAAACTTATAAATGGGATATTACAAATTCTGTATTTATTGAAGTCTTAATTACTGATCAAAACAAAAAAAATGAGCAAAAAATTGCTCCAGTCAAATACAGAACTTGAATTTGGATACATCATCAGATGAAATTCCTGCAACTGAAGAATATTCAAGAATTCATATAGAAGAATATGAGTATTCTTTATTAAATGAAGATTTGCAAAGATGATTATTCATATCAACATCACAACCCAGAAACATCAAAAGCAACTCTGTGTTTCCCTTTAAAAGATGAAAAAATGACATTCATGAATATGCCAATCAGATGAGAAAGATGAAATCTCTGGGGCTTTACTGTTTATTAGATGATGATTTTGGAAAATGGCCCATGTGGCTTTCTGACACCGTGAGAATGTTTCTTGCAAAACATATTCTGATGCAAATAAATTGTTTTGATTTTCCATTGTGTGAATATCACAGAAAATCTAATACTTAATTTTATATTAAGATTTGTTCGACTGGAAAAAGAAACTTTGGAAACTGGCTTTTATATTCTAATTTCAAAGATAAAGTACTATGGTTTACTGTCAAATGCCTCACAACCAGTCTTCAAGATTAGCTTCAAAATGAAGGTATTTGTTGCTAAAAACACCTGGTGTCTCAAAAGAACACAAAATGTCAATGTGCATACATACACAAACACACACAAAACAAAATGTGCAATTATTAGAACTTTTTGAAAGTTTAAACAGCAAAAAGATTGATAGCATTTAGCAAAGAAAATAACACCGATATAGGATATTAACATGATATGTTTAAAAGAATAATATCATGTATGCTCTATTTATCCCAAGATTTTCATAGCAAAAACAGTCCAACATTTACAGAAAGTAATGGCAAGTTTCTAGGTTTATTAGAAATTATTTAGAAATTTGATGCTATGGTGGATGAACATGTAATCTGAATGAAAAATGAATAAACTCAAAATAAGATTTTTTAATTGTATGTATATAATAAAGGGAGAAAAATTAATCATCCCAAATTAAAACCTAATAATACTAATTTCAACTACATTGTATCAGAAGTAAAAGTCATGTTGACGAATAATTTTTATTACAAAAATTTTTGAATTCCCCCCCAAAAGAAACCCAACAAAATTGAAATCAAAGAATGTTTAATTTGTTTTATATATGTTGGAAAATATGTAGGTTTGATTTAAGTGAAGATACTTAAAAACACAATTTTCTCCTCTGTCTACACTGGCTGTTGTGTTACTTAGCCCCTCCTTGCTCCGTGAGTAGGCAGTACTGGTTTGGGGCCCCAGATGCCAAAGTTAAATAACTTAGATTTTTTGTTAAAAAAAAAAAAAAGCAAACGCAATTTTCAGTGTTAGTCATTGATCTGAAAGGTTATCTAGGCAGATCTATGATAATGGCATCAACATAGTTGGTTTGAACAACAAGTGCATAAACTAGAATTTTAGCTCAAAGTCATGATCATTCTTTGTACCACATAGTGCACTTGAAACAAGGTCTCCATTGTGTCAATAGCTCAGTAGTAAAGACATTCTGTGGAACAAATAAATTATTATATTACATATTTTCTGGGTCTGCCCACCAAATATAACCTTACCGTTTCACTTAGACACAATAAGGATGTTAAATATTGCTACAGCAATTCGATTTCTTTTAAGGAAAATACATGAAGTACCCTAGAAGAGGAAAGCAAAATAACTGAAGGCCTCAAAGGGAAATCAGTCTTTGACAAAGAATGAGTTAGTCTTGTATTTGGCTATTTGGTGTGAACCGTTATTCGCTCATAACTGTGTTAGCAAAAACGTACAGGGAACTTGAACAGATACTTTTGGCCCACTTTAAAAAAATTATAGTACTTATTTTTTAAAGTTAGAGAAAAGATTTTTTAAATTGAAACTGCATATAAAATAAACAACAAAAGTAGCATTCCAATAAAGAAAAGGGAAATGAGAATGTTTGTTTATCTATGAAGATTCATGTACCCATAACCTCTAAACCATTTTCTATAGAGATTATTTTCTGAACATATTATAGGTTCAGATATAGTCTTGAATGAAGAGAGCTTTCAATAAACTGAGCAATATGTTATTGCTGTTTTCATTTTTTATAATGTTACAATGTTGAAATTTTTAAAAGAAGAAAAACTTAAGTACTGTATGGATATTGCCACAAGAGACCATGAAATTTGTCTAAGTGACAGTAACATACGAAATTACAATAGTTTATAATAGATTCTGTGATCATGGTAATTTATTACATGTAGCTCCATTAAAAGGATTAAACATCATGTACATGTCAATTATATCTCAATTTTTTAAAAAGTTTAAAGAATCATATATAAATCTCCTTGTTCATTCTGAGTGTTGCTTTAAGAATTTTATTGACCATTCCAGTCGCTACTGCCTCAGGAGAGCAAAGTTGACCCAAACTGAAACTAATAAAAACTGAGAACTATAATGACTCAAGAAACATCACACATTATTGTTGAGAGAACGCAAATTTTGTGAAACTCCGAATCATAACAACATAATTATTCATTTGAATAAAATAGAAGAAAATAAAAATATATTTTATGAAATAAATGCATATTAATTTATGAATTTATATGTCATTTTATTATTCATCCAAACATTGTTGGTCCATCAACTAGATGCATTGACTTATACAATAATACATGGGTTGTCTTTAATTTTTGCCAACACTCAATTATATAAAGATCATACATGTTTATATTTAAAAGGTTATTGTTACAAAAGAATATATCTGTTTCATATGGCTGGTGAGGAGGTATCATATAACATAAGCATGGCTACCAAGGGACCAACTTAGTCCATCTGGAAGAATTTTCCAGAGTAAGTGAGGTCAACGTAAGCTAATCTGATACTCTGAAGAGGTTTATCTATCCCATTCTGTGCTAGAAAATTTGATGTCTCTGTTCTTTCATTCATGCTATTTTTTCTACCTGGAGTGTCCTTACCCATGTTCTCTGCCTGCAAAACTTTATGTCCTTCAAGTTCCAGCTGGAGTGAGCTCCTAGGAGTCCCCCTGTCCTTCCTTCACAAGGTGTCCTGCATCTGTTTGATACAAATATTTCTAATACACAGACCACTTCTCATGGTGTATCAATTATTTTCTGTGTGTTGGTCGATGCCAAGGGAGCACAATCTCCTCAGGAATAAGGACCATGAATTTTCATGCTTGCTGCCCTGACATCTAACTCAGAGCCTTGTGAGTAGATGGTACTTATACATTTATTGAATGAACGAATACATTCACAAATAGATTACACTTTGACAATTTCAGAGACTCCAGTATTCATACTACACATTATGTTGTCTATCATATAATACATAATACTAATATTGTATATTGTAATGTTCAGTACAATTCCTTTATATCTTACTGTATCAGAAAGAGTTTTATTGGCCCATTGATATTGAAATTAAAAGCAGTTTACCATCATGTTCTTGCTAAATGTTAACGATATGCAAGCCTGAAGAAGTTATGAGTCAAGAGAGACATGTGATATTTCAGAACTTGGATAGACTTTTTTAAATTGAATTCTTCAATGTCAAATATAGTAATGTGAATCATAACAAATGCAAATGACACAAAAGGTCATAAAATGAAAAATAAGAGTTTCCTGCTCTCTCTCTACATTCCAAGAGGTAATTACTTTTAGCAGTTTAATAGGTTTCCTTCCAGATATCTAGATATTTTTGATACCTTTTTTACACACACACACACACACACACACACACACCATTCACAGATAATTTTTCTTTCCTATTTTTTTCAACAAAAGAGAGTGTAGTACCCAGATCATTCTGCAACTTGTTTTCATCACTTAAAAATATTGTAGTGTGGGCTTCCCTGGTGGTGCAGTGGTTGAGAGTCTGCCTGCCGATGCAGGGGATGCGGGTTCGTGCCCCGGACCGGGAAGATCCCACATGCCGCGGAGTGGCTGGGCCCGTGAGCCATGGCCGCTGAGCCTGCGTGTCCGGAGCCTGTGCTCCGCAACGGGAGAGGCCACAACAGTGAGAGGGTCACATACCGAAAAAAAAAAAAAATTGTAGTGTGAATATCTTGCTAGATAATTTTTAACATGTACTGTCCAAGATATTTGGACACTGGATAGCAAGATATTTTAAGAGTTTATTTTGAATATGCAATTATAGGTACTTAATGAAAACAAGACTCTCTCATTTCAATTGAATCTCTCACAGAGATTTTCTCACAATTGTTTTCTCAGCCCATCTCTTGAAATGTTGGCTTGGTCTTGAAATTCCTGATTATCAAAGCTCAAGTCTCACTGTGACATCACTTGGGAAGTCCAGGCTTATCCAGCTTTTCCATGGGCAGAAATGGCCCTGGGGATTTCAGATCTGCCTCATTTGGAAAATTCAGAAAATTATGTAGATGTCACATCAAGAAAACCTTTGATTTGAAAGTTAGTCAAGTCATTTATTAACTTTTCTATACATTTTTTTAAAAAGAACTTGTATCTAAGCAACTACTTAAAAAAAAAGCTATAGGGCTGAAAGTCATTTTTTTTTTTCACTTAGTTTGGCAAAGAGTCACATCACAATAAACAAACTACCGTATTACTGAATAAATATAAGATAGTTTTACTTAGAAGCTATTTTCAGTATTTTATTTTGGCTCAGTGAGGCCAAATTATAACTTCAACCAAAATTATATTCCTTTGACTAAGGATTATTTGATCCGTTTTCACTCACATAAACAAAGATAGTTTTTCAGCTATATTTTAGGGTGTGGGGAGAGAAATGCTTTCCTCAACCCTCTAAGGGTTCCTGGATGGGTGTGAAAGTTAAACTGACAAAGACAGATTAACAGGAGAAAAACATACACATTTGATTAAATTTTTACATGTACCTGGGAGCTTTCACAAGAGAATGAAGACTCAAAGACGTGAACAGAGCAGGAAGCTCTTATACCTTTTAGACAAAGAAACAACACATTTCCGAAGAACTGAGAAGACAAATGGGTTTGGGCTGGGGGTAGTAAATGGTGAAGTTAGGAGCTTTCTTTATATAGCCTTCTTGGCCCTTCAATCCCTGTCTTTGGTCAAAAGAATGTCTCCCTTCCTCGAGGTACAGAGAGGGTTCCTTTTACATAGGAGAGTTATCTCCTGCTTTCGGGGAAGAAAACCTGAGTGGGAGGAGGTCAGAGTACACTTCCTGCTTCTGCTGTTTTCTCAAACTCCTTCAGTTTAAGATATTCGATATGCCAAGGTGACATATTTGGGGGTAGTGTGTCCTGAACCCCCATCAAGGACAAACCGTGAGGTGTCTCCCCCAATAATTCAGAAATAAGATATGACCCCCATCCTCCTCTTAGACTGAAACTATGAAGATAACCTAAAATGAACTATAACAGAAAGAAGAAAACTTTGATGGAAAGTATTAACACATCTAAAGGAGAAATGTGTCAAATAAGAGATTTTGTACCTCTTTACGTCTTCCAAAAGGGAAGAACCTAGGAGCCGTGGAGAAAAAGGAAAGGAGTAAGGGTCAGAGGCTGATGGGAGGGGAGGGTGACTGCCTATCCCAGCCTGATGCTCTCACATGTTGGAAATGACAGTGACCTTGCTCCGGTAGCCTCACCCAGCTCACATGCTCGCACAGCCTACTTGGAGAGTCATTTGCCAGCCACTGAGAAAGTACAAATTCTCTTAGACTGAGAAACTAAACACATGGCCAGCCATTCATCAAGTTAGAATAACAGACATGAGAAAACTAGCTGCAAAGTTTATGGGAAGCAATATTTCTCCCAAGGACATGCCACAGCTAGAAAGTGTCAGCCAACCTTCTTTCTTGAGTGACTATTGCTTTCTCATTCACTGAGAAACATTTTTCTCTAGTATCATAGACATCAAACATTGCTGTGTGAAATTACATCAGTAAGGATAACACATTCCATTTTGCCTGGAGGATCTCAATCACTTTGATACAGGAAAGTAGCCTCAATTTCTAATCCAGATGTAGAGCTTCAGATAAAGAATATCTGGACACAATATTCCACATCTATCTTAACTTTGTGGTTTCCACAGAAACAGTGTTCGAAGTCCTTGTGATGATTCAGACTTGATGTTGACCCTTTATCCACAGCCCTATCTTGCTTTGAGCAAGATATCAAAGCACTGCATTTAATTTTCACCTTCATTTCACCCTTTCCTCAAATCCTATACTAACTCATCTTTCCCTTTATTGGGTGAGATGCTTCACAGTTCCTTTGGGGTGCAGTCTTCCTTAACACAATGGTTCAATAAACCCGAATTTTCAGATTTCAGACCTGTTCCAGTTGGCCTTGGGCTCATGGGCTAGAACATTAGGTAGGTCTGACACAGGAGAGAATCCTCTGCATGATGTCATATTTCTTAATATAAACTTAAAATATATTTTTCGGATTCTTGCTTATTGTGGGTCTGCCCCAAGAGATAGACAACCACTATTGGGAAACAAGAAAATTAATTTTCAAGTCTGCAAAGGTACTAAGAAGCTACATTACCAAATAAGCACCTGACAGATACATAGAAGACAGCCCCAGAGACCACCTTGTTTGGATAAGTATATATTCCTTTAATTTCTACACATTTCAGAATGTTCCCATTTCCTTTGATAACCATAACACTACATACAGACGTACTATGGCTCTCTGCAGAAATTTGGCAAAGTTTTTTTCCGAGGAAGTTAGAAAATTGAAACCTTCATTTTTTTTGGAGGGGAGGAGTACTTTAGGTTTGGGAAATCAGTTCATTAAAAAACAGGTTTAAACAGAGAAAGAGGTTTGCAAATCCTTCATCTTAGTTTTTCTCCAAACATGAGATCTCAGAGTGGAATTTTTTTTTTTCAAACTTGGCCTCTGCCGAGTACCGTGGTTCTGTGGAGTGCTACGGGGGCTGCCATGGGGCTGAAATGAGCCGTGGCTTCCTACTAAGCCACTTATCCAAGAGTTTGCTTGAATAACATGTCTAGCTACGAAAAAAGAACATTTGGAAATCACTGCCTTAGTGATTTTTATAACCTCGTAGTATGTAAAGTAGGCTGCGCTGGTTTTAGAATAACGATAGCCATCAGTGTTCCCAGCTGCGGGGGGAAAAAAAGGCAGTTCTCGAGAATTTTGGTTTTAAACAGGTGGTTGGCAGCTGCTTGGAACTACAGCTCCGTTCTAACACTGTAATGAAGTTCAGTTTCTGTCCACCAGAGAGCAGTAGTGCAGATATTAACCTGGATGTGATGTAGAAATTTAGGAGCTGGACCTGAGCGTAAATGTCCTTTGACTTGATTTTATTTTGCCCAGAGGAAAGTAAGCAACCACATTGTTTTGCTGACCTTCCAGAACTTTGGCACCCATTCTTTTCTTACCTTTCATCCCTCAGTCTTCTGCCTCTGCTACCTCCTTTTTGTTGTGGAAATCAGCTCTGTCTGAGATCCAGGTTAACAGCTGCCTTAAAGGCCCCCCCGGACTCGGACTCGGAGTCCGGCACCCCTGGTGTGATTGGTCTCTCCTGGGCTTCTCCAGGAGACAGGTGGGGACCTGGGTTGGCCTTTGCACCTGGTGTGAAGAGCCCACAACTGTTTACATCTCTGAGCTCCTATTCAGTCCTGAAAGCAGCGTGGGATTTGCAAAGCTAGTAATCTCTGCCTAATGAAAAAACGCATAAGCTAAACAACCTGTGTGTGTGTTTAACCTATAAAATCTCCTAGAACACAAAAACAAAATTAAGAAAAAAATTTTTTTCTAACATTAACATCATGTTTTAATGTGACATACTTCCTCTAAAAGCACCAAAGAGTTTCTAAATTAGGAACCGTGTCCTTTTTTTCTGTGTCACAAATGCGCTAATTTCAACTCAGTTGGAATTTCTGAATAATCAGATCCACGCCTGGCTCTGCTTTCAGCTCAGTGTGCTTCTTATCCTTATCTGAGTCAATTTCCTTACCTGTTAAACAAAGGGGCAGGATGACTATTCTCTTTGGACTTGAAAATATTGACTCTATAATTATTGATTCTCACCTCTTAAATGATTATGAAAGGTATTTATATGTTTCACACATATCTGAGTTTATAAACTCACTATAGTAAAATGTTCATGTATTACCTTCCTTAGTTTCTTCCTCTTTCAATGAATACACTTTTGTTTTTCTAATCTAACCATTGTCTTTTCTGGAGTCTTATAAAAGTTGCCCTAGGGCACCCACAGGGAGAGAATAGGCAAAGATGGCCTAAGTAGCTTAATCCAACGCTGATAGTTAGAACCCTGTGTGGATGTAACTTTATTTAGAGTTGAGGTTGGCAAACGAGACTCATGGGCCAAAGCCATCCCATGTTTTGGAAAATAAAATTTTACTGAAACACAACCACACCTATTCATTTATGGATTGCTACAACTGCTTTCCCACTGCAATGATAGAGCAGAATAGTTGCAACAGAGACCCTATGGCCCAAAAAGCCTAAAATATTTACTATCTGACCCTTTACAGAAAAACATGGGCTCACCTCTGCTTTAGAAAAATTAAATGTGATTTTTTAAAAGAATTAACAGCAACAAATTTATTTTATCTCCCCACTAAAAGATCATAGAGTGACCAGAAGAGGAAATCAACAGAAATAGAAACATTGAGTTAACTAGGGGAAAATCTAGCTATAATTTTTAGTGTTGGTTGAAATTGAATAAGTATAACAAAGTAAAGTGTCTTTTTTATTATTTCTTTTTCTTGAGTTGAATTACATTTCTTTTAGGCTTGAAGTAACATTTTAAGGTAAACAATCAGTAGCTGCATGGAACTGAAGCATACATTCAGTTTTCATTTAATTATTAGCGCCTCCTCAAGTGTTGTCTTTCCCTGGGTCTGTCCTTGGTGCTCCTCTCTGCAATCTCTCTGAGTAGAAGTTAAAATTCTAAGAATGCATTATGCCTTCTTACTTATCTGCCTTATCTAAAGCCAGAATGCTCTTCTTTTATCTGCCCAAATACACAATTTAAGCAACCACTTCTCGGAGACCTACCTATAGATGAAACGGAGTGCTTTGGGCCCACCAGAAACTATATATCGGCACATTGCGTGTATGATATATGTCATGACTTATTTTTTGAATAGCAGATCTTCAGTGTCAGAACTGATGGCTCTTCAGTTCTCCTGGCCTTTTCTCTAGCATCACAAGATGGATGCTTGAGTTGTTTAATTCAAGATGGGAGAAATAGAACCAATGGCACCATATCCAATCCCTTTCAATAAGAAACATCTAGCAAGTTAGGCTTTCTTCTCATTGGCTATCTATCAAATGCCTCCTTTCATGGCCAGTGTATATTCCTGAGCACACAGTTGCCCTAAACAAAATCAGGGTTCTGTTGGCAACTGAGAAATGACTGAAGGAATAGAGGGAAGGAAGCCAACAGCACAAACCACAAAGCTATAGAATTCCCGTAGCGTAAAGTGAATCACCCATTTCACATGAATGAATAGGGGTATAAGATAAGTTTGTAACTGTTGTTAATATTACGGGAATCAGTCACTAACTCAACAAACATCCAAAATGTCCTAGGTCTGGGATTTCTGCTCTGACCCGTTTTGATTTTTGATTCAAGACAATCTAACTTAATTCAAATCATGAAAGTATATCTTAATATCCTTTGATGGCCTACCAGATCATCCAAAACCAGTCAATTCTTTTGAAGGTTGTGTTGGATGAAATACAACACATGAATAAATAAAGATGTTGAGTAATGAAGTTGAGACAGAGCTCCCGCATTTATTGGGTCAATTAATGACTGAAAAGCCTTTTCTTAAAATTTAAAAACAAATTGTCTTGAGACTGAGATTAGGGTTAAAAGGAAAGGCCCTTCTCCCTCTCAATCTTTGGCGATGAAACAAAGAGATGGGTCAGAATTTCAGAGAATTAATATGATAGCTCTTGTTCTCTGATCACTAATGAGTAACCTGGATGAAATAAACTTCACTTCTTTGCCAAGGTGCTTTTCCACCCTTTTGAAGAACTAATAGTCATTTACCTACAGCAATGCAGACTTATTAGCACAGAAATGTTATTCGTATTCAAAAAGAACAATGCATTAAAAATAGGAACAGAAAGAGGTGGACTAAACAAATGGTGTTCCAGGAATTTGAGCCCTGGAGTACAAATTTAATTCTCTATTGTCATAACTTCCAAGGGACTATCTAAATCCTTTATTTTACTGGAATTCAATTGTATTGACTGTTTGCAAATAAATGGAAAATTGGCTGAAGATCAAAAATCTTCTGTGATATGATGAAGACCTTTACTATAAAGTACCTTTATCAGGATTCAATCTACCTGTCAGAGATTAGAATAGTACAAAAAGCAATAGAAAATTACCAAGGAGGTAATTCAGCATTTCACTCTATCACTGTTGTCTGAATAATCTCTGAGACTTGGTTACC